>NW_024041484.1:13910198-14625198 GCF_014851395.1 Micropterus salmoides
CTTTTGCTTTTCAGCCACATTGCAGCATGGCTCTAAAGACGGCAGTGTCACTCTGTTGGTCCACCACTTTGATCGAGATTTAAATATTTATTATATTGGATGGATTGCCTCTAAAATGTGGTACAGATATCCATGGTATCAATGTTTTCACTTATTCTGTGAAAAAATTATCTTATTGATAGATTGGCACAAAATTTTGTACAGACATTCATTGTTCCCAGACAACAAAGCATCATGACTTGAAGATCCCAACTTTTCATATGGTGCCATCATCAGGTCAAACTGTAGATGTGTCCATTTCTTTGGTTTATGACCACATAGATTCCCATCAGCCTCAGCTGTGCTTTGTTTTCAAGGCCAATTAGCAAATCTTAGCATTCCTGCATGCTAAACTAAGATGGTGAACATGGTAAACATTATACCTTTTAAACATCAGTTAGCATTATCAGTGTGATGAACATGGTACATGCTAACATTAGCATTTAGTTTAGTGCAGTTTTGCAGAGCGGCTAGCATGGCTGTAGTTGTTTTAATCTCGGGAAAAGTGAAAAATTCTGTCCAGCAAATCATAACCTACTGAACGTCAGCATCATCGTCATTGTGAGCTTGTTAACGTACTGACGTTAGCATTTAGCTCAGCACATCACGTTGCAGTACAGTATGCCCTACATCACAGTAGGGCATACTGTAGACTCGTGTTGACAGTTGGTTGCAGCTCATGTACTCCATCTCATTTTGTCTTCTGAAAATCCTTACTGTGTAAACCTGTGGCTTTAAATCTGTTTAACGCTCATTGGTACCACCTTTTTTTATTGCACATACATGCTTTGTGGCTGAATTATGCCGAGGTCCTAACACATTTTTGGTGGATCACAAAATTAGATAAATCACTTTGATAAGATTATAAAAAGATGTCAAAATCTTACCCATTGTGTGTTTGTTTTTTTACTTTTTACAGGGATTCGTCAGTGGATGATGAGAATTCAGGTGAATCTCCTCTAATCTCGATATGGGGAGAATATACAGGTTTGTACAGTTTATGTATAGATCAGTGGATACTTTGGTATATCAGTCTAAGCTTTGGCCGTTGACTAACACTTCTTGTTTCATTTTAGACTCTCCGGAAGGTTCTGTCCCAGTTGTAATGGACACAAAAGTTCCCTGGTCAGACGAGGAGACACTCAATCTGCTCGACATCTGGGGGAATGACTCGGTGCAGCGGGCTTTAAAGGGCTGCTTAAAAAACCGTCACATATTCACGCAGATCGCACAAAAGATGGCAGAGAGAGGCTACATGAGAACAGTGGAACAGTGCCAGACCAGGATCAAACGACTGAAGAAATGCTTCCGCCACAACAAGTGGGTATAAAATGAATTACCGTCCTTCCTTTCTGCTTGGTACATGCTAATGTTAGCATGTACCGTGTTCATCACACTGAGCAGGTATAATGTTTACCATGTTCACCATGGTAGCCTCATACCTTAGATGTCATAGCTGTGGTTTGTGGAACAATAGAGAAAAAAGAAATTGAAGCAATTGCCTTTTCCCTGATCTAAACCCAGAGGGAACTCCAGGCTGGAGTATAAATTTTATGAGCCGCTGGAGCGAATACTCGGCTCCTCAGCTCCTTCAGCTGTTCCTGAGGTCACCTATGATGTTGAAGAGGTCATCGATGAAGAGGAGTCCCACGACGGTGATGACGACATGCAGTTTCTCGGCCATACGAGCGGACTGGAAATTGGTACAATGTCACATATTTGTACTTGTTGAGTCAGTGAAACCATTGCTAGTGTTAGATGATAACTTAACTTGGCGTAGTAGAGTCACACAGTTATTGTTTTTTGGTTGTGTTTAGTTAGGGCTGCAACTGAAAATTGTGAAAAATGCCCATAATAATGTCATGGTTAAATAACATAACCCAAGGTCATGTATTCATGATTGCTTGTTTTATTCGACCAACAGTCCAAACTTTAACTATAATAAGTTTACTATCATATAAAAACATCAAATTCTCACACTGATGAAGCTGCAACCAGAGAATGTTTCGCACTTTTGCTTGAGAAATGACTGAAACGATTACTCTATCATTGAAATTGCTGATTCATTTCTACTGGCGACCTGCCCAGGGTGTTCCCCGCCTTTCGCCCCGATGTAAGCTGAGATTGGCTCCAGCCCCCCACGACCCTGTACACAGGATAAGCGGTTGACGATGGATGGATGGATGTATTTGATTAAAATTAAACTCAAAGGAAGCATTAATATTTATTTTAGTTGACAAAAGGATTTTGTAAATATGTTTTACACGGCTTTCATATTTTTATTAAAGGAACTCGAAGCGTTCCATGGACAGACTTGGAGACATTGACCCTCATCAACATGTGGGGAGAAGACAAGTCGCAGCAGGAGCTGAGAGGAACGCACAGAATGGGACACGTTTTCTCCAACATATCCAACAAGATGGCCGCCCAGGGCTTCTCCCGAACCCCAGAGCAGTGCCAAACAAGGCTGAAAAGAGTGAAATCAAGTTTCAGGCAGTGCTACCAAAACAAGTACGTATGCTTAAAGCAAGAGTGAAAGAAAAAATTCAAATTTTTATGTTGCTTTTACAGTATACCTCTGCTGTCTTCTTATCCCTTGTAGCATGAAGGGACAGGAGCGAGTTGAGTGCAAGTTTTACAATGAGCTGGGAAGAATTTTGGTGAAGGACTTCTCTTCGATGCAGCAGTTGGATGAAATACCAGGAGAGGCTGAAGACAACGACTTTCCTTCCTTCTCCCATCAGGATATCGGTAAACTCAAATGTTTACTACTGACTGCCGGGGTTGTGGGAAGGGAACTCAGAAAATACACTGAGGTGTTTTAAGTCATTCTGTGTAGGACGGAACAGTACATTTTATCTAAATCTCCCCACAAAAATCACACCATAATTTATTTTAATATGTTTTTCAATTAAAAAGAGAATAATGATGTAAAATTTATCATATTGCAATTGCAACATCAGTCAAAATAAGATTCTGTTTTTAAATCGTTCAGCCCTAACCCTATGTCACCCTGCCGCCTAATCATTTATGCACTGACTAACCCCTGTGTGCCCCTCACATCTGGTGGCAAGAAATGCATTCAGGGATATTATGTAAAAACAAAAATATGTGGAAATATATAGAAACCAGTAAAAGTTAAACTATAACTTCTGACATAGTCCGAAGTTGTAGTTTAACCTTTAGTGAAAAACAGTTTTTAGACAGTAATTTGGTGGGTTTAAGACAGTGGTGTATTGAATTCTTTAACATGATGAAGTGGTATGGCTGATAAAATATAAGGGGGCCTAGATGAAGCTAAGCAAGAAAACTAAAGTAAGCACAAAGAACACAGCTTCAGATTATACAGGATGCAACCTTTTCAAACTTTGAGCTTTTGCCCTCAGGGAGGCGCTATAGCCTCCAAAATGTTGTTCTTGTCAAATTCAGTTAAAATACGGAATGCATAGTCTCTTTATGATGGTTTCTCTTACTAAGCCTGCTCCTTATTTGATGATGTTTGTAACTACATCTATCTCTTTTCAGAACGGTTAATTTTTATTCATTACTTAGTTTGTTAATTTATGTTGTAAGTCGGAAAGGCAACAAAGTTTCCAGCTGTCATAAAAAGAATAACTTTTAATGCTTAAATATAGCTTTAATGGTATGTACAGTATACTTTTTTTCAGTTAATCTTTATTGTTCCAAAACCTTGTAGTCAAATATAAATTCAACAACAGTAAAGTGGCCAATGAATAGATGGTGGCAGAATCAACTAAATAAAGTAATCAAATGAAGTGTTTTCTTTTCTATTTGTGTCTCTTCAGAGTCTGCTGTGGGTGCTCAGGATGACAGGAAGAAGGTTCCCTGGTCGGACAAAGAGACCATTATCCTTCTGGAGATCTGGGGAGACCCACGGGTAGAGGACAAAATAAGAATAGAAATTCATTCCATCTATGACATATTTATGCAGAACTGCTTTCTCACTTCACTTCATCAATCCTTTTTTATTTGAATTGCTGATGTACCCAGCAATCCAGAGGTCTGAAACCATGCTAACCTTAACTCTACACCTTCTCTGAATATTATTTAAAGGTTTGATCATGCAGGATCTTTTCCTTCTGTTCAGCACAGTGAAACTCTTGAGTGTCTCTAGCAACAGAGACCCTCAGAAGCATATTGACCATTAAATCATCTGAAAAGCGATAGTTTTCTAGCCTGAGGCGACAAACAGAATAACATGTTTTTAAAAAACTGAATGAAAAGTATCCAATCCTGAAATGGGGGATGCAGGTGTGATAAAAGTAATTGTAAAAATGTTTTTTTATATTACCATTTAGGCTCAGCAGAGCATGAGACGTTACCCACACAATGGTCACATTTTCAACGAAATATCAGAGAAACTCAGCGCCAACGGCTACTCCCGCACCGCAGAGCAGTGCCACACCAGGATCAAACGGCTGAAAGCCAACTACCGGCAGTGTCAGGAAAATATGAGGTAAAAGCTGTACATAAATATTTAGTTTGTATGCGGCACTGTTGGCAGGATATGTGCGTGTTAATATAACTGCCTTTACTGCCTGTAGCTCATCTGGGACTGATAGAGTCGACTTTAAATTCTATGATCTGCTGGAACAAATCCTCGACAAGCAGCCATCAACATCTTCCACTGTGGTAACGGACTCCATCGAAATATCAGAAGACTCCAACGTTGAATCAGTGACTGAAACAGGTAAGAAATCATCAGCTTATGGATAGAAGGGCAGCAATATTCAGCAATCCTACAGTTTTATATTATTGTCACTGACAATGTTAAGTGTTTGAAAAGTGTTCAAGTAGTACAAAAGAACAAAAACTAAGAAAGCATTTCATGTCGAGTTGAAACAAGTAGTTGATTAATTTCCTACAATTTTGATAGTAAATTCATTTTTGAATATGAAACATTCTCTAGTTCCAGCTTACCAAATGTGAGTATTTGTTGTTTTTCTCTCTGTAATACAAATAATATAGTAAATAAATTGTTTTGGTCTGACTAAACAAGGGCTAACTTAGGCTTTGGGAAAATGACATTTGAACATTTTCTCTCTTTTCTGATGTTTTACAGACAAAACAATGAACGCATGAATTAAAAATAAATTATTTAATTAATTATGAAAATGATTTTAATTTATTTCCTGTAGAAAGTGTGTGTGGTTGCTAATGGGCTGATTAGCTTGAATTTAGTGTTGCGTTCAGGCTCTTATGGGGTTGTTCTAGTGTCTCACTGCTAGTTGGGTGCTAGGGCTTTAATTATTCAGGTGTCATTCATCCTGCAATGTTTTAATATTCAGTACAGTATAATAATGGCTAAATTATAAAATCAATGGCAGTAAATGGAGGGCATCTTCTGGAATTACATAATGAAAAAAATGAATACACATACATCTATCAAATATATGAGCTTGTATATGGTTAGTCAGGTGCAAAACTGAGCATTTTAAAATTTGGAAGACAATCCAACACATAAGTCATATTAAGTAATACAGTAAAATGTACATTTACTGTAAGTGTACAGTAAATAGACATGTGCATCTGTGTGCAATATTGAGCATTTTGAATTGAATTTGTACGCAAGCTGAGTTAAAAACATTATTGTATGAAAATGTATTGGCCATTGACAATTACAGGATAATTTAAAATTTGCTAACATTAGCCATCATAAGCTACTGATCAAGAGGCTGTAGCACCAAAACCAACTTAAACCAACAAGTGTTTTAAGTTAAAAATGGGTGTGTTTTATTGCTTATTGATTTAACTTGACGTTTGTAGGAGCAAGAATTTATTTGTTACGAATCAAATTTCTTGGCTGAAATTACAGTAACTGTGAAACTGCATTCACACCAAAACCAGGGCAGTACATTGACACATGTTGTATTTCTACTATAAGATGGAGAACTCAACAGCATGTCAACAGAAAAACCAGCACCTAGCTCGTGGTCAGACGAGGAGACCCTGGCGCTTATCCAGATCTGGGGCGACGAAGACGTTCAGAGGGCGCTGAGAGGTTTTGTCCACAACGGACACGTTTATGCCGACATTTCTGAGAGAATGGAAGACCTCGGCTACACAAAAACCTCGGAGCAGTGCCGCTGGAAAGTCAAGTCGCTAAGGAACAACTTTCGACAGTGCTACGACAAGAAGAAGTGAGATCAATCTTTCTGTCTATCTGCCTTTTTTGTTTGTAAACATAATCCAGTATGAAGATAATGGTTCATATTTCCGTCTTTTTCTGCCTTGAAGATGTGGAAGAAGAGTAGATTATAAATTCTACCAGCAGCTGGAACAAATACTTGGACAGGAGGCAATTTCTATTGATGAGTTCGATGAAAGAGACGATCAAGTAGAACAGGATCCAGGTACAGTCATACTCATTCATTCACACAGCAGTAGAAGAAATGCTCCGTTAGATAAACATTCAGCCTTTCCGACTGCTGTATCATCAGCAGGTGCAGATACTGTGAACACAGCATGGACGGAGCAGGAGACGGTCACTCTTGTTGAGCTGTGGGCTGCAGATGACGTGCAGCACAGCCTGAAAACCTGTGTCCGCAACGGGCACATATTCGCCGACATTGCAGAGAAAATGAGTGCCATGGGATACCCGAGGACGACGGAGCAGTGCCACTCCCGGATCAAGCGGTTGAAGAAGACTTACAGGCGTTACCTCAACACCCGGAGGTAAATAAAACCGATGAGAGGTTGTTTGGAAGACTTTATTATTTAAAATATTTGTAAAAACATAAAAATAAATAAATTGGTCAAAAAAGTCAGCTGAAACTTGGGCATTTTTAGTTAAATTTCTAGAGACTTTTAACTCCAGCAGATGTGTTTCCCAGCTTTCCTTTGATTTACGTTTTCCAGAAATGGAGGGCGGCCCACGGTGTTTCGATACTTTCACCTCCTGGCTCCAGTTCTCGGTGATGACTCTGTGCATGCTGAGGTGCACAGTATTGCTGCAGACGTCCCCTTGCAACCCCTAATGGACAAGGATCCTGACATTTGTAGGTTTAAATATGATAAAATACGTGTAATAAGTGCAATTTGTGTCTTCACAACTTTGGACAATTATACGTATTGTCATTGAGAGTTTCAAATCCACTACTAAATCTGTTATTCCTCCACGTAGACGAGCAGCCCTCAGCCGGACACCTCCTGGCCGACCTGAGCAGAAAGATGCCCTGGTCGGACCAGGAGACTCGCACCCTGCTGGAGATCTGGGGTGAAGACAACGTCCAGCTCACTTTGAGAGGCTGCCTGAAGAACCGTCACGTGTTTGTGTACATCTCCGACAAGATGAGCGACCGAGGATTCATAAGGACCTCAGAGCAGTGCTACTCCCGCATTAAGCGCCTCAAACACGGCTTCCTCCATGAAAAGTCAGTGATGACAAAACTATGATTCTTTTTTTTTTTTAAATCCAAATACACACAAAGGCATCGAATGCAGTTGACACTTTTTTTTTGTAAAAGAGGAACAGTCTGTCCTTTGTAGCATCAGTACTTTATGTCAATTCTAAAACAAACCCTGTAAGGAGGATTTGGTTTGATAAAGCAGCAGTTTTTAAATGGAAAACGTTTGGGATTTGAATGTGATTTGTCTGCTAATCCCAGGCTACAAATATAAATGTGTAAATCTGTCCTGTGGTAACGTTTTTTCTTTCCACCTTTTAAATTTAGGGAGGAATTTAAATTTTTCAGCGAGATGGATGAAATCTTCAGGAAGGAGCTGAAAGTGGACAGCTCAGACGCAGACACGTCTGTCGCAGATGAGCTGGATGACTTCCCACTAGTGCCTGGTCAGAAGAAAGGTGACACTTACTAGGTTGTGATTCATTTTCAAAATGTGAAGCAACACCATTGGATGCCAAGAATGCAGGATCAAACTAAGTTTGTAATACATTTATAAAAATGTATAATGCCAGATGGACACATCTGATAATTGTTTGGTTTATTATACAATACATTTAGATTATTATGTGAATACAGGGAGTGGGGAGCAATGACGTTCCGCAAACACAGGCAGCTAAATACAACAGAAGAGAAAATAAATTAGGTTTTGGACTAAAATCTCTTCCTCCTTCAAATCCTCCTTCTTAATTGTCTTTTTATTTGTGTGTTTTTTTCTTCCATGCTTTGTGTTTCAGTCGTGTCGCATTTTATTACACAGCTTTCTGTGCTTCTCATCCTATTTTCTGAAAATTGTTCTATTAAAGTGAGTAGTAATACAAGTGAGCAAGTGCGCGCAAGTAAATCTCCCTCTAAATAATTTCAATTCACTATGCTTCATTGGCATGAATGTTTATGTAAACAATGTTGTTAAAGCAGAAATTCACATATAAATAATAAATATAAAGGTATATAAATATAAACTATAAAATTAAATTTATAAAAAACAGAGTTAAAAAACTAACTAAAAACAAAATATTATTCTAATTCTATCTACTTTTTTACGTTTCTGCTTTTCTCTAAACATTAAACTATATGTCAGATTATTCACGTTTTTCTAACAATCAGGTCAATCTATAAGTGCCTGTAAAGCTTTTCTCTCTGTTGTAATTATGCTATATAGTTGTTGTTTTTTTCATGTTCTTTTTGCATCAGGTACCCACTGGGTGGCTGACAGCTCTAAGCTGCCCTGGAGCGATGGCGAGACCGAGGCCCTCCTGGACATATGGGGGAGCGAGGAGATCCAGGAGAACTTGAAGGGCTGCACCAAGAACAAACACATCTTCATCCAGATTTCTGAGGTCATGGCCAGCCAGGGCTACATGCGCACTCCTGAGCAGTGTCAGACCAGGATAAAGAGGCTGAGGGTCAATTTCCGACACTTCCTAGAAGGCAGAAAGTAAGTAACCAGTGTTCACTGTTGGGGAATGGCCATGTAGTTAGATCATGCTGTAGGTCTTAACATCTACATTCTTAATGCAATTTCATTCTCTCAGAATTTTTCAAAACCTCATAACTTTGGTTAACCTTTGGTCCACTGCTGCTCTACACATTTATCTGTGGCACAGCTTTCTTCATCCTTATAATAAGCTCTGAAATTCTGTTTCCTGTTTCCAGAGGAGACAAACAAGAATGCAAGTTCTTTGATCAGTTGGTACACATATTTGGTAGCAAGTATGTAATAAACTCCGACCCCCTGGCCGACGAATCAGCTGATGGCGTAGGTAAGAAGTCACTGTTGTCCATCATGATAGCATAATCAACTGACAAATCCTTGTGATTAACAGTGAGATATGAGAGATGTACTTTAGTGTTATTATACCTGGGAAGATTCATCAATTATCTCCAGTGTAATTCCTTCTCTTGTTTTTTATCTTTCTATAGTCCGCTATACACTGCATTCGTTGCACAAATGTTGCTTCCATTTTCACTTTGGTACTAGTACGACATTATGGGGAAATAGGCTGATACACTCTCTTGCTGAGAATTAGACGACAAGATTGATACTACTTGAACTTTTGTAAAACGTGAAGCTACAGCCAGGAGATTAGCTTAACATAAAGACGGGAAGCAGGGAGAAACAGGCTATGTCCAAAGGAAACAAACTCTGCACCTCTGATGCTCCCTAGTTAACACATTATATCTTTTTAAGTTTGATGTGCTTTTACAAGGAGTTGTGTGCTGTTGTTTTTGCACTTGAGTTCAGATTAAACAAAACACTATAATATTACTGTAAGTGTCTTTACTGGAATGCATGTAGAAAGAAGAAATCCAAAGAGTAAAGATAACTAACTTCGCCAAACAAACACATTTAAATTCCAATTTTCAAAGGGCTGTACAAAAAGTTAACCATATAGGCCTACAGTAGTTTCTAAGTCACATTCACAAGTGAATCTAAAATGCACTTTGTCTGATCCAGAGACCTGAAACTGTCCATCATTGTGAAACCAAGAGGACAGACTGACAGAGGAATATCCAGAAGAGAAAACAAAGACATTCATGCAGAAACTGTTTTAGTAATGGCTGTGTGTTTCCAGATGACAGAAGAGAGCCTGTTCAGGCTCACTCAGATCTCCGTTTGCCTCTGTATATACTTCAAATACTTTTACATTCTTCATACATACAGACCTGCAGGCTGTAGTGGTGTTTGTGTGTGTGTGTGTGTCTGTGTGTGTCTGTGTGTGTGTGTGTGTGTGTGTGTGAGTCAGTGTGAGTCAGTGTGAGTGTTTTTCATGTTCTTATATCCCGGTGGGGACTTTAACCTGAATGCACACTAACCCATGGAGACAAAAATTGAGGTCTCCACAGGTAGAGACAGCTTTTCTATGGTTAAAACATTGTTTTAGGGTTCAGGTTACAGTTCAGGTGCTAGGGAATGCATTATGTCCCCACAGGAATAGTGGAACATACAAGTGTGTTTATGTGTTTGTGTGTCTGTGTGTGTTGTGTCCCTCTACCAGAGTGTCTTTGTGATTATTTCCAATAGAGCCATGACACTACTAAAACCAGGAAGCTCAGGAACCAAGGAACAAAAATGGATCTCTGATCTTGACCTGGTGGGAGTTACACAAAATCTTCCTCCAGAAGATGTTTTTGCTAGTATTTAATTATTTTGTACTTGGACTAAAAGTGAGTGATTCAAAGCACAAGCAAAAACATGCAAGGCCTCTATTACTGTAACCACAGCGTACACGTGCTTTTTGTTCGTAATTCAGGTCTCACTTGTTAACTCTTCAGTCTTTGCACTTGTTTATAATGTTCGAAATCTAGGTGGTGATGGTCTTATTTTTTACATGGTATGAGTTGATGTTGTCCAGAATTTTATTTATTTAAGTTATTTTTAATGGATGTATTCCAAAGTTTTACAATTTTCTTTAAAAGTAATACCCTACAAACTTGATTGAAGCACATTTTTCCCCAAAAACATGTAGAGGTTTTGTCACGTCAATTAAAAGAAACTTGGAATGTTTGATTGAGGATTCATTTCTGTGATTTCTTTATTTTTTCCCACACAAGTGTTCAAGGTTGTGGACTGTACACTAGAACCATAATGGAAACATAAAATAAAATAATAATAATAAAAGCAAAATAACACAATCACAATGTGAAATTAAAATGTAACAACTATATAAAAGTTTACTACAAAGTACAGTATGTTCAGTTCTTGGTAAGACCAGGGAAGCAGACAAATGTAACACAATATCAGCACTGCAGAACAGTTGGTTCAGGTACAGATCTGCATAAAAATGATTTATCTATACAGTGATCTAACAGGTCAGGTATGTAAACCGAAGCAATACAGGAGGGAAGCAACTGTCACAAGCTATGTAATCCAAGTGTCGGATCAGTTACCTTACAGAATCATGGAGGTTAAATATCTGGGATTCCCTGCCAGTCAGTCAGTACTAAAGAAGTTTCTTGGATCTCAACCCAGTCCATTCCAGTTGCCCTTCATTTAACCTCCCTTGGATTTTTACACCACCGTTTATCTCCAGCTGTAATTAGTAGATACATTCCAGGTTATGATTTTACATTAAAAAAATATGATCATCTAAAAACAAAAACAGTGACACACTTTAAAACATTAGAAGACCAAAAAGTGCATAAAAAGACTCCGAATTCTTTCTCGACCAACAAGTTAAAATGAATGTGTCAATAATGGTCCAGTTATGCTGGTCATATAATTAGAATATCATCAAAAAGTTGATTTATTTCAGTAATTCCATTCAAAAAGTGAAACTTGTATAATCTATACATTCATTCCACACAGACTAATATATTTCAAGTGTTCATTCCTTTTAATTTTGATGATTATAACTGACAACTTATGAAAACCCCCAAATCAGTATCTCAGAAAATTAGAATATTGTGAAAAGGTTCAATATTGAAGACACCTGTTGCCACACTCTAATCAGCTAATTAACTCAAAACCCCTGCAAAGGCCTTTAAATGGTCTCTCAGTCTAGTTCTGTAGGCTACACAATCATGGGGAAGACTGCTGACCTGACAGCTGTCCAAAAGACGACCATTGACATCTTGCACAAGGAGGGCAAGACACAAAAGGTCATTGCTAAAGAGGCTGGCTGTTCACAGAGCTCTGTGTCCAAGCACATTAAAACAGAGAGGCTAAGGAAGGGAAGGAAAAGATGTGGTAGAAAAAATTGTACAAGCAATAGGGATAACCGCACCCTGGAGAGGATGGTGAAACAAAACCCATTCAAAAATGTGGGGGAGATTCACAAAGAGTGGACTGCAGCTGGAGTCAGTGCTTCAAGAACCACCACGCACAGACATATGCAAGACATGGGTTTCAGCTGTCGCATTCCTTGTGTCAAGCCACTCTTGAACAAGACACAGCGTCCGAAGCGTCTCGCCTGGGCTAAAGACAAAAAGGACTGGACTGCTGCTGAGTGGTCCAAAGTTATGTTCTCTGATGAAAGTAAATTGTGCATTTCCTTTGGAAATCAAGGTCCCAGAGTCCGGAGGAAGAGAGGCGAGGCACAGAATCCACGTTGCTTGAAGTACAGTGTAAAGTTTCCACAGCCAGTGATGGTTTGGGTGCCATGTCATCTGCTGGTGTTGGTCCACTGTGTTTTCTGAGGTCCAATGTCAACGGAGTCAGACTGATGGACTCCATGCCACGCCGCATTGCTGCAGTAATTCAGGCAAAAGGAGCCCCAACTAAGTATTGAGTGCTGTACATGCTCATACTTTTCATGTTCATACTTTTCAGTTGGCCAACATTTCTAAAAATTTTTTTGTATTGGTCTTAAGTAATATTCTAATTTTTATTAGTCAGTTATAATCATCACAATTAAATGACATAAACATTTGAAATATATCAGTCTGTGTGTAATGAATGAATATATTATCCAAGTTTCACTTGTTGAATGGAATTATTGAAATAAATCAACTTTTTGATGATATTCTAATTATATGACCAGAACAATACTGTGGAGAAAGTCTATTATGTAAAACTAACTTTTGCTAAACCTCAGCGTACAATAAATGTAGTGTAAGAGTAGCAGGACTAAAAGTCAGCAAACTGCGTCAGTAATGCCAGTTAGACAGTAATATCTACTTTAACTTTAACATAAGCCACTATAAGCTACCGATCATAGAGTGAGGCTATATCAGCTAAACAAAATTATACTGAACTAAGCAAGGGTCAGTTTTAATGCTTGTGAATTCAACTTTTCAATCTTTTCTTCTGTGAAAATGTATTAGTCTCACTTTAAATAGGTTTTGCTGATGATACCTGTATATATTTACTTGATGACTGCAGTTTCATTGTCTAACTCTCCACCAGAAAGCAAATAAGCAACTCTCCTGAAATCAAATGTGTGCTTTAGAGTAGTTTGTGTGATGACAAATCAGCTAACTGCTCAAACTCCACTGACCAAGACTGTTAAATGTAATTGAAAGTTCCAGAAAAAAAAGCAATTGTAGACCTGGAATGAAGATGTTTTATTTGTCAAAATATTGTTTTCAGTATCAAAAAAGAACATGCGCAAATCTTTCAGGAGTGGAAGAACGTTTTTACATTGTTTGGCTACACGCAGTAGACAAACAGTATCGTTTGGACAGAGAGCAGGCATCATCTTTGTCAGCAAGTTGGTGAGGGACCTCATCTCACCACTGACTTACGCAGCAATGTCCTTGTCACAGGACAAAAATGCAGCCATACAATGCTGATGATTTGGGGCCATCACAACCATCAATAAACTGAATTGTCATCGCACAGTTATGGCACTTCCAGCTCTACATTGTCAAGTGTTTCATCGCCTTCCCAACAACACCGTGCATAATCCAACAGAAGCAAACACAGTTCATGCAAATAGCCAGCTTCCCAAGAGTAGTAGGCACAATTAATGGCACTTATATAAGGGTCATTGCTCTCAGCGTAAATGAGAGCATTTATGTGAACAGGAAGAGGTTTGACAGCATCAACACAAAGTTGTGTTTGACAGACAGAGCACCATTTGGCATAAAATCTCAATCAGTATCGAAAGCTGAAATCAAATATCTTAACCAGATTCATAGTCATAGTTTACCTATTATTTGATCGCATCATTTCTGATAAAAAATGTAAAAATTCTAGTGTATCGCAGATAAACACACCTTCCTATGTTTCAGTTTTGCCAGAATTGCTTCTCACAAATAATATAAAAAATAATATATAAGTCAGTGAGAGGTATCATTTCACTGATTAAATATTTGTTTTAGGATTGATTTTAAGATCTTTCAGATTTTTTTATAATATACTGCGACCTCCATACATTTAGAGACATATAACTCCTTATTGCTTAGATAACCCTAACCAAGATCAAAGGAGACTTTGCCATTGTTTTGTAGTATATATAATTATATAATTATCATTATTTCTGTTATATATCATACAATATGAACTATTCTGGCACCTGAAATTACATTTTCACTATTGTTTATTGTCGCTAATCTGATGAAGGAGCAACAATAAACAATAGTGACACATGAACCTGCTGGTTGTTCTCCCATTCAAACTTTGGCTGTTCAAGAAGTGTCCTGATGCTGTCAAGAAGAACCACAGTACAGACCTGGAAAGCAACAGAGGCTTTACTGTACACCTGCTACTGTCACTCTTTATAAAGACCAGAAGTGGTGGAAAATAAGTACATGTAAGTACAAGTATTTCCAAGTACAATTTTCATATGTTTGCACTTAACTTGATACTACTTTATAGGCATTGAAAGTTCATGATTTCAGCGGGATTTTTGTTTTTCCTCCTCCACATGTATCTGGCAGATTCAACATTTTCTAAAACAAAACATATGATGACTAGGTATTGATTAAATACTGGTGTTGCTACTGTTACATAAACAGCGGATTTGAATACCTCTTCCACCACTAAAAATAGTTTATTAACACATTTATTTCTCTGAGATAGCCAAATATTACTATAGTAATATTACTATCAACTTCATAATAGTAGTAGAGTTATTAATAATTAAATACTGTATTAGGCTGGCTGATATAAAGTTACTAAAATTCAAAGCAATATATGTTAACACAGCAAGTCTTTCTATGTATTTAATTGTAAAATGAATACTTACTTGTTCAACTTCCTGAAAAATGAATCTTTGTTGTCACCCGTCTCTGCAGCCATATCTTCAAAATTTTAATTCTCCAGCTGCTTCTGGAGGGAAATGACCCCAGCAGATGTTTGTCATGAGAACAGAGAGGAGTAGGAAACCTATGCCTCTTTGTCAAGACTCCACCTTAGTATGGAAGGTGAATAATGCCAAGGAAAGTCTTGCTGCTTTAAAGGATCAGTGTGTACGATTTAGGAGGATATTGGCAGAAATGTTAAAATAAAGACATGGAATATAATATTCCACTATGTAACTATCGTTACCATAGAATGATGATCTACAGAGGGAGTGGTTCTGCCTTATTTTATCCTTCCAGATTTTCAAAAAATCTCACTTTAAGCACTCCAGCTTTGCGTCAAGTCATGCCCCTTACTTTGCCTTTGTTTGGCTAATCTTAACCCAAACCCCACCCTAACCTTAACCAACCAAGGCAATGGCATTAAGTCCTACACACTGGTCCTTTAAGTTAATGCATGTATTTGTGAAAATAATCAATCATCAAGACTCTTCCTATACTCCTCCCTCTAGGTCACAAAAGGCAATTTCAGCCAAATTACAGAAAGTTCTCACTCACCTAACTAAAAGTGGAGCTCCCCTCACTGGTAACCACCAGCTCAGCCGCGACATATGTTGGTGCCTGGGCAAAACCTTGATGAGAACACTGATGTAGATAGTTGGTTGCTCCATTTTAAAAACGTGGGATACCACTGACATAACACCATTTTTAATATTTTCCTCTTAAGAACACAGATGACTGAGTCAAGATGCAGGACCACTGCATCTTGTTTATTATAAACTTGCCGTTTATAATAAACGATTTCAGAGGAGTGTTTCGGCGGACTTTGAATCTCACAAAAACATGCATGATCAAACGTGACTTCAGAGATATACAATCTGTGGATGAACCAGTGAACTCATGGCTGAGAAGAGGGAATCAGAATGGTTTATACATTTTATAGCAGGAGCAAATACACAACATGTTGGTGACGCTTCTTGGTCAACTCGCTCTCATTGGCTGTTGCAGGTTTCCCCGATTTTAAAAGATTCGAAATCGGGGTGCTTCCGATGCAGTTGGCGACCTTAAGGTTACGTTTATGTTTATGTTTATGTACGCTGCTAAAGTTAAGGTTGGGTTCAGTTTAAACACAAAACCGACTTGCTTAGGGAAAGATCATAGTTTGGGTTGTAGTAGCTACTTGATCAAGCTTTGTCTTCATATTTTAAAAAATACTTACTTCAAACGATTGTGGTCATGGTTAGAAGAAACAAACCATTAGCTTCCGATGCTGGAAACTAGAAACAAACTTTTGACCTCAAAATCAACCTCCCCACCATCTGTCCTTTGTAGACTTTGTTGCTTTATAACGTTACACCACTTCCACCTTTACTCCTGATGGACAAGAGTCCAAATTACCTTGGCCACTAGAGGGCTTTGTTCATATGTTGCATTTGGCCATTTTCTGAATCAACAAATTGATTATTAAAGTATTAATTGAGTATTAAAACAGAGTACTACATGATATAAGGTCTGGAGTTTATAGATTAAAAAATAAAAAATAAATACTCTGGTCATTCTGATTATATGTTATGTAAATTTATTTAGGTAATACATGTTTAATATAAATACAATTCATAAAGTAAAGACATAAAGATTTAGCAGCAACAAAATTCATGAAGGAAAGTTTATGAAAGAAGTTTGATTATTTAAAGGTTCATATAAGTTTCTTCTTTGTCTTTGCCTTGTCCATGCTGGGACTCTCAGCCCTCTGCGTTTTTGCAAGGGAGGGCAGCTTGATGTTCTTGTTGAGTTCCTCTCTCCTTTCACAAATTGATGGCAGTGCACCTGGCAGTCTGTGCAGATTCCCGCACTTTGGCCTGGAGCGCTTAACTTGAGTGTTTTTTATATCAGGCAGCTTGCAGAGCACGTCCAGCTCTGCGGTTGGCCTGCGGACGGCCGTCTCAGGTTTTTGTCCCGCTGACCAAGACCTGCCGGAGCTGGTCTGGGTCGTATTTTCAATCAGGCGCAGAGGAACAGGCATCAGTCTGTCCCGTCTCAGATGACTGCCGTCCTTGTTGCTGCAGTCTTGTTTGACAACATGATGATTAAAGAAAAATATGTCAGTTTATAGGTGTACCTGAGAAGTATAAAAAACTGCAAGTAACCTGGTTCAGGTTATACTCTGCTATCCTCTAAAGCTGCCACCAGATGGCTAATATATATAATGTCCTTCTGATAATGTCATAACAGAGAAACTAAAAGCTATTTGTGTCTCTCTGGTAAAATGTGTTAAGTTAAGTGTGGCAGATTGATATATGATTAAACAGATCTTCTTACCTGCAGGTAACAGTGGCAGTTTCTCATGTCTGGAGGAGCGTTTGCTCAACTTCTTGACCTGCTGCTGGGCAACAGCTTTAACTGGTAATGGGGGAAGGTGGGTAGAAACCAGTTCACCACTACCTGTATGCTGATATTTTACACAGTAGAATAGCATAATAAAAAAGTAGTATGTGTTTTTTGTCTTTTCTAATAATAATTTTTAACCCACCCCTACTGTAATTACTGATAAACCATTCAACTGACTGTTATATGTAACTTCACTATGCAGTGCAAAATAAATTATGGATTTGTTTTGTAATTATTTAGATAGGCAGACTAACCATTATGTTGCCTGTGTGTTGTTTCATTAGCCGGCCATTGCCAATTTCTGTCAGGGTGCATCTGTGTGCAACAGGTTTGGACATATGTGATGTCAGGAGGTCATTGACATATCCTGCATGAACCTGGTATTTAACATAAAATAAATTGTCTTTTAATTTCAAATATTGTTTCCAATATGAAATTGACTAAATAAAGTAAATGCAAGTAAGAACATCTCTTTGGCATAAAGCACACAACTAAAGTTACTTTTTGTTACTGAACGTTACTGTTTTTAAAGAAAAATATCAAATTGGTATTAATTATGGCTTTTAGGCAAACAAATTTTAAATTGAAACAATAAACAAAGTAAGTTAAAAAAAATTAACAAATGTAGAAAAAGGATAAATAATAGGCCACAGAATAAAGGGGATAATTATAGATAGATGTATGTATTAAAAGTGTGTGACAGACAGAGCTACAGTATTGAAGGTAATCTTGTGCCAACCTTTTTGTTTGGTTTTATATCACTTCCATCTTTGTTCTCCCGTTTTTCTCCCATTTTTTGCCTGATGAGAAATCTTCACAGAGATTAATCCATATTACTGTAATATTGAAGGATGAATGTGAAGACCTTGTACATTAATTACTGAATTTCTTACCTTTGCTTCTTGCCACTCATGGTTTTCAGTCTGACAGTACTACTCAGAGATCTGAAATAGTTGAGGTAAAAGTCTCTCACAAAATACAAGGATGAGTTTGCAGATACAAGGTGTTCAGTAGTTGTGAAAGTGCACTGATGAGCTGAGAAACATGGAACACATGAAACAGCAGCTGTGACGTCACAGTTCTACCTGTACATTCCACTGAGGTCTATTATGGAAATATTCCAGTAAATATATAAATAAATATAAAAATGTATCATTTATTTATTTATAAATCATCATAATATATACCATTATTATGAGACGTTAAATCATCATTCCTATTTTCAGAATGAAGATTCAAGATGATATCTTCACTGTCTAGTTTTATTTCAAAGTAGTTATTTTCCCAGTTGCAGTACATTATAACAACTCTTTTCTGTGAAGCCAGATTTAAAGGAGAGACTTTGGTCACCGACCTAGAGAGGTTGTTTTTCAAACATATTTGCCATTGAATATGCTGTAAAAGTAAGACTTTATGAACTAAATAAACAGCAGGTCTATTGTGGGAAAGATGCCTTGATAATGAAAATACAACACATACAATGACAAGGTACAAGGTAGATTTATTTGTCACAATTGGTGCAGCACCTCCTCTCTCTCTCTCTCTCTCTCTCTCTCTCTCTCTCTCTCTCTCTCTCTCTCTTTCTCTGTCTCTCATGAACACTGCTGCACAAACCTGTCCAAAGTTAGAATATAGCTGCGTTGTCAAGATTAGCGACCCCCCTTCCCCCGCCACGCTGTCATTCTGTGGGAAACACTGGAAAGTAATATAGTAACATAACGAGTAACGTAACTAGTTACTTTTATCACCCAGTAATAAGTAAAGTAATATTATTACTTTTTTAAGGAGTAATACGTAACTAGTAATATATTACATTTTCTGAGTAACTTGCCCCACACTGCCCATTGCAGAGCCCTCCAGTCTTGTGCTGTGCACATCCCTGCCAGTTTGTGATGTTTCCACTCAGGATACTTTCTACTGCTCCTCTGTAAAAGCTGACACGAACTGGGCATGAATATTTAGCCTTCTTAAGCTTCCTCAAGAAATACAGTTGCTAACATACATACATATACATACGTATAACTACAGTGAAGCTAACAAATGTGACCAAACGCCATCAATTCAAGGTTGCTGTTTTCTACAGAAATCCCATTTTACTCCAGAATGGCACAAAAAATTTAATCACCTGAAATCTAATTAATTAATTAATTGAAAAATATTATATAAGGTTTTAAGCATCCATCAGTGACCTATAACGCCACACAGTAAATTCCACAAAATAGTAATCTACTTTTTATTATTCTATTTTATACTTTACCCATTAGCTTCTGCAAAGTGGTTGCCCTTGGTCCCCTGCTTTTTTGGAGCTCCACATAAAATAATCATACAAAGAAAAACAACAATTTTATAACAAGAACAAGACAGAACAAAGTGATCTGTATGTAAATGAAAGAGTGAACAATTAAAGGTGAACAGTGAAAACAAGAAGAAAATGAAAAGAAACATTTTAGAAAAGAAATCTAAGCGAACAATAGCAAGAAAGCACTTTTTGGGGTCAGATAGTTTAATCAGATAGTGGAATTGTGGTTCATTCAAGGACAAATGTCTGACCACTATATACCATGACATTATACTTGTGAATACTGAACCAACTGGTGTTTCCTTACATTTTCTTCCTCAAAACATCGGCATTAAGTGACCTTTGCACTGCAACTTGCAAATGTTGCCCACTTGGTGACGCCAGTGGATAATAAGTTACTCTGACTGGAATCACCTTAAAAGTAAGCCATGATGGTCCTCCTTTAAGTCTCTAAATTTAGAAAAAAAAGACTCACACTAAAATGATTGACTGATTCTATACTAGTGTGTGTGTGTGTGTGTGTGTGCGTGTGTGTGTCAATATGCAAGCGGGGAAACTGTGTACCAGTGTCACTGGCCTAAACACACTCCATGTGAAACACACACACATATAGCACACTTAAATAGACACAGACAAACACACATATACTGCTGTCAAAAGCTAGGACAGTAATTTTGTGTCTAAATCTGACAGAGCGTTCAACCGCCAATCTCTTGCTGCCTGCCAATGTGTGTATGTGTGTGTGTGTGTGTGTGTGTGCGCGCACATGTGCACTTGCGTGACATTGGTGGAGACAGAGACAGGCTGGCTGGAATCTCTTGAGGGAAGGGTTACACTGAGGGTGTTGCTGCACTCAAGAGCACACGCAAGAAGGCCAAGCAGTGCCACATCACCCACCTCACCACTCGGCCCACTTTTCACACCCTCTCACACTCTGTTTTATTACACTCATATCACACAGATTTTAAGGAAGAGATTCATTGATTGTGTGTGACAAAGTTAGTCTGAACTGCAGGACTGTCTAAGTAAAACATATAAATAAAATACTACATTTTAGTTAATGAAAAAATTTGAAGAAGAGTAATTGTTCATTTGTTGAGTAACACATTTACTCAAGTTGGTTCTCCACCTGATGATGCTAGTGTGTTACATCATAGGTGGAAAGTACAATTGTGTACTTTTTACTTCTCTATATTGTATTACGTTTAAGTAAATGATCTCAGTGCTTCCTCTACCACTGGTTTTGGTAATGCTGTATTTGGTAGCAGTTTCATCTTCTCCTTTTTTCCCCCTCTTTGTTTTTCATTCAGCTTGTTCCATGTACAGAGAGCTGTAGTGTCTTAGCACAGCGTAAGTTATCCAAGTCTTTGGAGCTCTACTGGAGGGACGAACTCCATTCCTCACATTTTTTAAAATCTCCCATGCTGTAGGTGTTCAGTTAAGTTGATAACTGTTGACTGCAAAGGCATGTGGGTTTTTTGGATGGGGAACTGTCACATGTCATAGAGCATGATAGCATGGTAAATATCACATGTATGGGTTACAGTTCCCTACACTTTTATTCAGGTTTTTCTCTCTGTATACGACTGAATTCTGAAGCCTATTACTGAAGGAAGGGTTGTGTAACATACCACTGAGTCATTCCTTTACCCTGAGGGCAGACATTTTCACCCTATTTCATTACTGCAACAGGCAGGCTCACGTTCTATCTCTCTCCCTCTTTCTTGTTTTCTTTCTGTGCGTGTCTAGAACAGATATACTCATCCTGCTGTGTTCTCAAACATATAGCTTCATGCTCTGCCCTGTACTGCAGGCGCACATGTGTGAAAGACAGAGAGGAAAGAGGGGAGTTCTTCGTTTAGCAGCGAGGAAGAAAGTTTTTGAAAGATTTTGTGTATGCAAGTTTGTGTGTGAGGCTCAGTGTGTGTGTGTGTGTGTGGAGAGCCTCTCTCCCTTGGGGTTGTGTATGGGCTTGTTGCAGCAACATTCCTCCACTCAGCTGCTTCTGAGCAGCACATTCCAGGAAGAGGGAGCTGGAGTTGGAAAGAGAGAAAAAGTGGAAGAGAGAGGGGGGAACGGAGGCAACGAGAAATAGAGATGGTGGGAGGGACAGTAAAGGAGGATGGACAGGGGTGAGTGGCTAAGGGGAAAAAAGGGGATATTAATATGATACGTAATTGATCCCTGTTGGGGCATTTTTGTTCATCTGACCCCTGTCTTCTCAACAGAGAGGTCAGGGTCAGACACAGTACAGAGAAACCAGAAGCAGTGCTGAGAAAAGGAAGGGGTTGGAACTCAGGAGGCCACAGGGTCTTTATTTTTTTAAATATATCTTTCCCCAAACAACCATAACAGACACACACACTCAAACACACACACAGTACAGTAGAGTACTCCTTTGTTTTGTGTTCATCTCTTCATCCGTCTGCTTGACCTGTTTCCACTGAGCTGTGGAAGAAAGAAACCTATTTCACCACAAACACAGACACACATAATGATCCTGCCACACGATTAACACTCCTCTACATAAACACACATGTGACAGATGGACAGTTTATTGACCTGAAACACGTAAATATGAAATAACTTATACAGACAAGTAAAAACGCCAAACATAGTTTCAGCTTCCCCTGTGAGATTCAACTTAATATCTGACAAAACAAGACATTTGAAGATGTCACCTTGGGCTTTAGGAGATTGTAATGAACTTTTTAAAAACTATTTCATGACATTTTATAGAACAGACAATTAATCAGAGAAACTAATCTTCAGATAAATGTATAATGAATTTGAACATGGATGAGGGACACTTTATTTTGTCTCAGTTAGGAGGAGGAGAGCAAAGGAGAGGAGAGATAAAATAAAACAATAGAGGGACAGAAAAGAGAAGAACAATTACAAATGCATGGCTGAAGACTCTGTTATCAGACATGAAAATCAACTGTGTCCCTCATGTATGGTAAATAAAGAAGGGGGGTGAGGGGAGAGCAAAGAAAACATGAAATATTTACTGAGGATAACGAGCAAATAGGTTTAAAGACAAGAGCAACAAAAAGCAGTTTGTGTGTGAAAGCTTGTTGGCTCTGTGACAGCGTCCCTTCTCCTTCTTTCTCAGACTGAATGGACGGGTTTGTTGTCACTGGTAGAACGAAAGGAAAACAAAGTAACTCAATTCCCCTACTCTCCGTGTGTGTGTGTTTATCGAAAGACGGTTAATCACGCGTAAGTGTCTATTGAGTCCCCCGACAACTCTCTCCAGCATACCAATTTACCGTTTGTTCTTTTCTCCATTGCACTGGCTTTCTCACTCAAGTTTGTCAGTTACATTACATTTAAACGACTTGAATAAAATTATGTAACACCCATATAACCACAGCTACTGCTAGAAAGGAGTGTTACATACGTGTGATCATTAAGTGGAGATGTTTCATGATGAAATTGTTTCTATTTCTATCTTAATCCAGATTATATAGCTGACCCATTAATCTGATGGCTGTTAGCAGCTTCTTCACTCTGAGCTTCACATAATCTGCCTCTCATCTATCTATCTATCTATCTATCTATATGTCCGTCCGTCCGTCTGTCCGTCCGTCCATGTGTATATCCTGTGTGTTAGATCTAGATTAAAATCCAGTACCGGCTGTATAGCTGCATGACAGGATTATTAGATCTGTTCACTCTAATTTTAAACCATGGAGAAGATGCTGCAACCTGTTGGTCGATAGTGGAGCACGTCACTGGCTTCTGTGTGGGATTGTACATATGTGCCTCCCACTGAGAGGAATTACAGAGCACGCCACCTGGACCTCTTACAAAACAGAAATACAATCACATTATATGAGCTGCCTCCATCAGCAAACGTGTTGTCAGATTGTTCAAAATTGGCACTGCAGGTCTCACTTAGATGCCTGGTCTGTTCTTTGAGTTCTTTGGATGATTAAAACCTCTTAAAGCCCACTGGGTCACCTGCTTGAGCTAGTTCTAAGCTGCTTTGATCGTGCATGCAAATATTAATGTGTTTTTTTTTCAATATGGACATGCTAAACATCATAGGATTGGTTAAATTCTCCAAAATTCAATCATTAAGTTAATTTCACAGAAACAATTCAGATTTACCGGCATGGTAAACAAGAGAGATGAAAAAAGACACATTTTTATGCAAGTAATATTCATCCTTGTTGAATTAAACAATTTGATAGTAGCCTATTTCAAGAGATTTGTGCAAATAGGCAGGGTGACTTCAGCGATAGAAGCAAGCAAAAGCCTGGGCTACTAATTTAAGTTTTACTGTATGCACTCTTCTTATAGTATAATTTACTGTAGAGGCTGGAAAATCAATAATTTAGTCTATGCCACTTGAACAGATTTCACACTAAATAAAAATCCAAATATGTTTGAATGGTATAACAGGAAAATAAAAACATGTTGCAAAAATCACACAACTCTTATGTTTGTGTAAAAAGAATTTAACAAAACAGTGTCTTCAATGTAGAATAGAATAGATTAGAATACAACTTTATTGTCCACACAAGGTGGGAAATTGTCTTTGGTTCATTGATCAGTTAGTTATGTAAAACATTAAAACAGAGCACATAACAACAACACTAGCAGTATGCATACTCCATGTAATAAGAATATGATTCACAAAATGGAATACCACGGTGAGCCATATAGGAAGCCATGCTTCTTGGCTGATTAGCTGAGAAAAAGTAGTGAATCCTTTTTTTCCTCCTGGGAGCAGGGAATGGTTGTCTTAAGATGACATAAACACCCTTAACACGTCCATTTTGGGTGCTACCACTTCATCACTTTCTGAGGGGAAACAATGCACTAACTGCAAGATAGAAAATAATTCCCCACTCGACTGAAGTAATAATGATTGAATTGGACTTAATAGCCTAAATAATATTGATAAATTAATAAATATCGATATGGTTACTTTTTGAGAAAGACTGCAGCTTGTGTGCAATATCATACTTGATATTTATTTAATAAATCTAATTTAATGCTTGTCCTTTCATGAATAGGAATCATATTTCTCCTGTTAAAACACCACATTTGTGTTTAGAAATAAATTCATATACCCTAAACTGAGACTGGATGTACACATATAATATTTTTACAATATAACGAATATAGTTGGTAAACCTTCTGGATAGGAATGAGAACATGTAGAGGATGTAGAGTACAATGGCTGTCAGAGTGCATGAGGGCTTTTTTGTTGGCCCCTCTGTTTGGCTACTTTATATTAGGACTGCAGGATTATCATATAGGCGATGTCCAATTCTTGATATTATAATTGCGATTGTAATTTCTGTTTAATAGAACTGCCATTAAGCTAAACACATCTTAAATATGTCTATTCTTTTACTGGATGTGGATATATAAATCACCTACTGGCTTGAAATTATATCATTATAACAATGACGACGAGTAACCGTGTCAAAAGGACAGACACGCACTCTATCCAATCAGACCTTGCTATTTGGTAGAGCTGCATACATGTTAGCCAATGAGATTCTAATTTGTTGTATCAGCTGTCCAATCATAGGAGGCTTTATCTTGGAAGGGGAGGGACGTTTTTTCCCTTGGCTTTGCCCAGTCCGGATGTTCCCCAGTAGCGAATAACGAGCAGCAGTGTGTGAATGTGGCAACCGAGGTAGACAGGGAGGGGTAGACAGACTGACCAGACCAGGTTTTTTCGTTGCCTTTTGTCTTTATTTAGCTTTTCTCACAGAACCAAGTGTTTGCCATCTACCGTACGCCACGGTGGTGAACTTGTTTGTAGACCAGAAAACCCGGCCGCAGCTGTTTTTCTTTGGGACTAACCATTATCGTTGTGAAAACAGCCCAGAAGAAAGAAGGAAAGGCAGGAACAACATGGGGCGATAATAATAATAAAAAAAAGGTGTTGTGAACCGACGATGACTCTCTGGGAGGATCCGTGAAGCTTATTTATTTTTATTTATTCCCCCTCTTCCCTTTTCCCTGGTGCCCTTTTTTGTGTTTTATTTTTACATTTTCTCCCGCCTTGCTACTTTGGGAGTTTTTTTTTTTTTTTAAGGAAAAGGCAACGGGATACGTTACAAGAGGACTTAAGGATGGACCAAGCCGGCATCCTGAGAAAGTTTATCCAGGGAGTGAAGGCCATGAGAGAGGGGGACGAGGAGAGGGGAGAGGACAACTTCGGCAGCGACTTTATGGTGGGTCAACATTTACATCATCGTTACAAACCTTCCTTGCTATATATCTATCTCACCAGACCTCTCTCCCTTCATAATTTCCACCTTTTCCTCCGTGCTGACCTTCCATATCCCACCCTCTCCTGGTTCCCTGTATCCCCCAGGAGGTGAGGCAGGGGGGCGGCCACACTGCCCTCTTCCTTTTCCTCCCATTTCCAGGCTTTACATGGCGGCCTAGCATTGTCTCCCTAAACCACAGACACACTACCGGCTTCTGTTTCTTTAAAGTACAACAGCAAAACAACACACGTTCACGCCTCTTTCCAGACGTGGGGTAATTTTTTTTTTTTTTTACATGGCGTTGTTGAGATAGCTTAGCTTGTAGGTAAATGCTGGGCCAAAGTGCAGTGTTATGGTGGCTTACTGTCTGTTAACCATGCCTGATTGTACAGTGCAGTGATTCATTGTCCTCTGAAACTCAATGAGCAGTGAATAGCTAAACTGAGCTTTATTGGATGTATGGTCTACCTGTATTATTCATGTACATAGGTTTTTCTCTGTAAAATATGTATATGACGACTTAATATATAGTTAACTTATTTAATAATGGCAGTGAGTATACTATAGATATAGTTGATGGATATTAGTGGATGATAAACCCACCTAAAGACAGTTAAACCAATACATTTTATTTTCTAGATACAGTTTGCCCATAATAAACTCAGCTAATTCCTTCCCATTGATATAAATAGGGTGGACAAAATATTAGAGATACCAGTATCATGCAATCAAATTCAGCAGCATCACACACTACAGCCTCCAGATGTTGAATTGTTTTAAACTAACAATATAGCCTCCATGAAGGTTGGATTTAGTGCAGGGGTGTTGTATTAGACTGCATTAGTTTTTAGTTATGTATAACTAATAAATGAAGCACTGATTGTATGTATTCTTTGAGGAATAAACATCGTTCTCCTCTATTGTTATCTCTCTACAGTTATCGGCTGAAAAAAAGAATATAATTCCAAGTATGTAGCATAGTATTTTTTCGAGATGGAAAAAAATGTATTGTTAAAGGAACATATTTTGTTTGCTTTTTGATGACCGCTGACCGACCTGTAATAAGTTTGCCCAGACCGCATCACTGGATGTTATTGTGTTGCAACTCCGGACTCAAAATAGGACTTGTCCCAGGCTTGTGAAATAGCTGAAATAGCCACTAAAGGAATGGCACTAATATAATACAGCTTGTGCCATTATGTGGTCATTTTGTTAAATAGCTTTGGTTAGGACACGTAAGTACATGTAATGCTAGCTGGAGGATACATGCGCATTTCATTTTGTAAGTTTAAATGAATGTAACTATTAGTAAAACTCATTAAAGGATTCAAATAAAACAAGCTTCAGTTACAGTTTAAGAAGTTGTAGCAGCAGAAGACAGGTTTGGCTTTGCTTTATGATTCACATAGTGTTTCAGGGAAGTTAAGTGTTCTGATTTGTTTTACTGCGGTTTGGTTGTTTGTTAAAGAAGCTAATCAGCGTCAGAACAGTTAACTTCTTCTCCTGTTGCCTACAGTTGCACACACACACACACACACACACACACACACACACACACACACACACTCATTCTGCTCACTTCCCTGCTTCATACAAGCTGCTTGCTGGAGCTTGCAACATTCTTTCTTGGCCCATTTCATAACATTTTGTCCTGGCTTTATAACTGGAACTTTATCAACTCCTGGGCACACTTTGGATAAAAGCTACACAATTTGACAGTCCTCTCTCTCTCGAGATTAGGTACACAGCAAATGCTGAAATGAGAAAATGTGTGTATGTGTCCAAATGTGTACTGATGACTTGCTCTGTCCTTCTGAGTGTGTGTTTCTGAAAACAGGGAGGTAACGGATGTTGCGCAAAAAACGAGGGGCGTTGGGCTGTGTGAGAGGCATTTAGGAAGTGCTTTATGGATGAGGAAGAGAGCAGAAGAAGCTTAGACTGGTCTGCTGTTTGCTTATGTACAGGCCATTAATTTCCTAATGCAGGTGATCAGAAATAAAACTTTGTCTTGAACATCTAAGCTATATCCACTTAGTTGGAATAATTGTAGTAGTATAATCTCTACTTAATAAAGATTGATATTCAGTGTGCATTTTTATTGCTGTATTGCTGGTTCCTCTTAATGTTGAATTCTCAATGTGGAGTTGATCAGGTAAATGTAGCTTCTTCTTTTAGCAACACCACACTTCTTATTCATAACTTCACGCACATCCACGCCTTGTCAAAGTGCCTACTACAACAACAACATCCCTCCAGCCCTTGTGGCTAAAGAAAAATGGCTTTTAATCAGAAACACCCTTTTCAAACATACAGGACGGCACCAAATGCTTGTCGTGCCTTGATTCTTCATGTGATATCTGTTAAGTTGCTTTTTAAATGACCTTTATTTGTGCCGAACTCAGTAATTTGTTTCTGTGGTTAAAACATACTTCATTTTAGCCTTTTGGCTATCACACATCCCCCCAGACAGTAACTTCACTATTAAACGGCTCCTAAATGTCATCTCTAATTTGAGCTATTTGTCTAATCTAGTTATTCACAGTTATCATGTTATTTTTGTCAGCCTTATGGCGTTCATAAAAATGAGGCTTCAAGCTAAATTTGCTCTCAGCTGGCAACATCAGCC
The DNA here is from genome assembly GCF_014851395.1 of Micropterus salmoides. Classification (NCBI taxonomy): domain Eukaryota; kingdom Metazoa; phylum Chordata; class Actinopteri; order Centrarchiformes; family Centrarchidae; genus Micropterus; species Micropterus salmoides. Next base: position 13,938,903 of record NW_024041484.1, read on the forward strand.
AGTGAATTAAGAGTTTCACCTAAATTATTCAGCAGATGCACCAGCTTGTTGACAAGAAAACTAGTTCTGATTGAGCCCAGGTGGGCTGTGTGCCAGTGTACCAAGCGCAATTAAGACTCATCAGCCACAGCCAACATGTTAGTGAGTGCTTTAGCTGGTTGCTGCCGTTCTGTCCAATTTTGAGCCTTATGAGAAGCTTTAAATCGCTGGAGTCAAACTCACAGTAACCCAAAGCGCATGGGGTGTGCTCCTTTTGCGCACTGAGTCACCAGAACACCCTGACATAACACCCACTTTAACTGCCTATTGTTGTTTATATATAGAATGTGTTTTATAGGCATAATTACAGTGCTCCGGTAGGGCAAAGAGTCAGCGATTATATGCTTCGTTCAGTAATCTTTTTCTTTCTTCTTTTTCAGCAGGAATGGGAACAATTTAATTTTTTCCCCACATGTTAGAAGTGTCTTGTTCTGGTATTCACTTGTTATCTTGTCATGTTTGAACCCACCAGAAACATTTTTTGACCCATTGTGGCTGTCAGAGTTAGTACAGGGCGTAGGAGAATTTTGGAAATTTTTTTGAGTGGCATCTGCACGGAGACACATCAACAACTGATCTATTACACAGCACGTACTGGTGCATATGGTACATATGGTCCTCCCATGACGTGCAAGGAGAAAAAGCACGACGAAGAGTCCTGACTCTGGAGTTAAAGGACACATTTTTGTCATAAGCGTGGTGCTATAGTAATGGGAGAGCTAGATTACATGCTTCTTTATACTGTCACATACATACAGTGTTATAGCCAGTATAAGCCTATAATTTTGTCTTTGACCCTCCGCCTTTTTCTGGTGAGAATATGACAGAGTATGGTTTAAAGTTGAACTTAACAGCTTTGCTTGTTGGTGGAGCCGCATGGCAATAAGATTTAGGCTTCAGCAGTGATATCATGCAGCATGTCATCAGTGAAAGGCACACGGTATGATTGTTTTAACCAGCCTGATCTGATGATGGCAGCTTCATTCAAAGGGATACAAATGGGATGAAATGCAAAATATGTACCGGTGAGTCCGACAGTCCGCCTCATGACGCAGGTTCTGGAAAATTGTCACAACTATGCAGTCACTGGTTCCACAAAACCAAACAATGGCAGTCTCAGTTGTTTCAAAAGGGTGGTTATCAACCGGCTCTGTCAACCCACGACTTTCTAAACCAGCTATTAGTGCGCTTATGTAAGAGAGCTAGAGCTTTATTTTTAAATTTTTTTTTAACAAATAGCCTGTTACAGAGGCAACAATATGGACACATCAAGATTTTAGAAAATTTGCTGCTCATTACAGTGTCATGTGTTGTATTACTCTGTTGGTAAAAAGAAACAGCAAGTCTTCCAAAAGGTACAAACATATCTGTAAAAAGAAGAAATATACTGAATTTTGGTCTGATATTAAAAAGAAAGTGTCATTTTAAATTTAGTTTACCTTTCATGGATCATGACTGCCTACAAACCTTCCTGCAAAGCTTGGGCATTGCGATTTAAATTTTGCAAGAGAAGAACTGGATGCCATTAAATTAGCTGAAGGTTAGGGCTGAAAGATTGTGAAAAAATATTTAACCGCTATTATATTGACTGATATTGCAATTGCAATATGATTTGTGATACTGGAGGGAATGATTACTTTTACATCATTATTCTCATTTTCAATGACAAACCTATTAAAATGAATTATAGTGTGATCTTTGTGGGGATCTGTACCAAACAAAGATGCTTTCTTAAGTCTCTAGAATAAGATGTGTAGGCCAGGACATCTCTGCAGCACGACAATATTTAATTTAAACGCAACTCCCAACAAAGATCGAATAGAAGTGAGATGCTTCACTCGGTAGCTAAAATGAAGTGTTCAACACACAGGGGTGAAAAGAGCTGCTGCACCAGTGTGCAGTATAGAGGTCGACCGATATGGTTTTTTTCACGCCGATGCCGATACCGATCTTTTGAAATCCGGGTCGGCCGATGGCCGATTAATGCTGCCGATTTATTTTGGCCGATATTTGCTTGGTTTTTAACCTCTATTTGCACCGAACTGAAGCACAGAAATCCGCGTTGATATTCGGTGCGGTAGATAACGGTCGTTAAGGTTCCAGTGCCGTATTAGCACCGGGTCTGTCTGTAGCTACCCGTTAGCAAAGCAAAGCCAGTCTGTCACTAGCCTATAGTGCGTTGGTCTCTTTTTTATTACTTATTTCTCTGCATTGAGTGACAACCCTCTCAAATATAAGACACACAAACAGAACAAATAAAAGTCTCAGATTCACTCTGTAATTGCAAAATTATTGTTTACTTATTGTGACATGATAGCAACTCTTGAATTCTTCAACTGCGATCCAAATTAGCCGAATGTCATGTGTCTTATTCAGGTTTTTTCTCGAAGTTGGCAGTAACATATCAAAAGTTTTACATTAAATATAAAGGAGTAATAAGAATTGAATCCTTACCGTTAGCTCCTTAGGCACTGGATGAGGTCTGCTGCTCACTCGGCTGGAAAATGACTCTAGCGGCAGCACGCGTCAAACACGTGTTCCACGACAACACTAGGCTGCCCACAGATGCGCCTGCCTAATAATCGGCTTGATATACTTGGATATTGGCCGATGCCGATTATGTTAAAAAATGCAGGATGACAAAAAATGTGGTGTTTTTGAAAATGAAACCATGTTAAACTATTCTGCTACAACCCCTTAATGAAATTATGAAACTAAAAAGGAGCACAATATGACCACTTTTACAAATATTGAGCCATTTTGAAGAGATAGCTTCCTTTATTTTGGACCCTACACTGTGACCGTTCCCCGCCACAGCGCAAGTTTCCGTATGAACGTCCGTCAAAGTTGAATTAGATGTGAAAGCTCAGCACGAGTTTACTTTTCTGCCGTGAGCTAGTCATCTGACCTCGACATTTCCATTCAAATAAATTGAATGAGGTGTGAAGTGTTGACATCATAAAGTGTGACCAGACCCTTCCAGGCTTATATTGCTGACTCACAAGTCTGTCTTTGTGAAGCTTCACTGTTCTTTGGGCGGAGCACTGACTGCTTGCTGTCTTTGAGAAAGTATTTTGCACTTCGGTTTTGATGCGTCACTTCCTGTTGGCAGAGAGCGTGTCTGCATTTGAGACACACTTTCATTTGCGCAAAGAGAGAGAAGAGTACAGTCTCTCTGGTTTAGCAATCTAGAGATGCTCTTGTAATACCTTTCATGCAGGCTCACTTTCATGCTTTGGTTAAGACCTCTGATCTTTACATAAAAAGCGTACCTTTCTTAATAGTATTCAGGCGACAGTTGGACTCATAGTACATTGAGTGAGGTAGGAGTATATAGAGTTTAGCTCAAACACTCAGCTGCTGATGGACATACAAGCTGCAGGGATTGAGCTTGTGACCCCTGTGTTATTGGAAACCTTCGGTAACTAGTAGGCCACCACGCAGCCTGAAAGAAACATGCTATTACAGATGAGAACAAATTTCTTTAAACACATTGCAATTTTTGTCTGTTCATATGCCAGGAGCCCCCACGTGGCCCACGAACAGACGTCTGCATAGGAACAGATGCCTGGATATTGTGGGTCATGTACGAGATAGGATGAGACACTTTAAGTGTGTTTTTTATAAAGGTGTAAAAATCCTTTCACAGGTTCAGCAAACGTAGCTGCAAAGTGGTTCAAGTTGGAAACGAGGAGATGTAAAAGGAGCATGATGCAAAGACAGGAAATAAACCACACGGCCGGAAACGAGATGAAACCCAGATCTTTGTGTGTGTGATCAGATACCACTGTGGTGTGTTACCTGTGTCATCACACCAACTTTGATACCATTTCTGTACCTGCTTTTTGGGAACACTGGGCTCAGCATTGTTGTCTAGACAGGGTTTAGACATAGAAGATCAGCCTCTATGTGTGTGTGTGCTTGTGTTGCTGCCCCACCTTTGCAAGCAGATTACTTCCAAGCAGCACATCAAAGGAAACGAAAAAGTGCAAACACACACGCTGTCATAAAACACTCGGAGGGGAGGCAAGAAAATGAGATGTGACAATAGCTGGCATGCTAGTGTGTGTGTTCTTGTGGGTTTGTGTTTTTGTGAAGTTACAATTTCCACTGTCACCAGGGGGCTTCCCCCTCTCAGTTCTGAGTTGTGTATGTGTGTGCATGTTCAGTGCCTGCAGCACATGATCTGGAAGCCTTTATGCCCGTGTATTACACAAGCCCACACACACTTCACTGGTCAGGGATGCAAGGACCCTGTTTTTGTGTGGCAGCATGGCAGGCCGGTGCCGGCACATAGTGTATGTTTTCAAGAGAAGGGCGGACTCATGTGTTTGGGGGATCATGCAGAAATTGTTCAGAGCTGTCCCAGATTAACTCAGCTAAGGAAGTCTAAGGAAGCTAAGGAAGCCCCTAGAAGTCTAAATAGACTTCTAGGGGCTTTAGGTTTCAGTACATTTGTCTAAGAAAAGTAAACAGCTGACATAAACTGGCTGTTTTCTCAGTCACATGCTTGTGCTGTTGCTTCTGGTGCACTCCTGTCCTGTTTTCCTATTTTTGATCTTAGCTGCACAAATTTCAAAAAGAATTTCAGTCAGCTTCGTTGGCAATTAACTGTTAACTCATATGTCAGCAACTACTAAGAAAAGTAACACACTAGTTTATTATTTTGGTTTATAGCTTGTAAAATCTGCCTTGATGTTGTCTTCGCTAAAAAATGAGAAACCCGGTGTGTTTGTGTGGCTGTGTGCTTTTATTAGCTTGTTTGTGTGCGTGTGTGCAGAGAGGCGCACCGCAGGGGTCTGCTGCTGTGTGTGTGTGTGTGGCAACCACCACCTCATGTTACTGTAGCAAGACTTCCCAATTTCTTTTGGTGTCACAAGCCTCCGTCTTTCTCACCCACCCCCTCCCACGGCTTAACCCAGAAACCAGCCTTTTGCCCCTGAGCAGGGTGTTTCTCAGAAGAGATGCAACACAATATTTCCGCTTCAGAGTTTGTGTATTTGTGTGTGTGTGTGTTTCTGTCTGCAAGGCTTTACATGATGAAAGCTAGCTGACCCACCAACAAGGCCGAAGAACTTTATTGATCAAGATAAGGAGACCACACACTCAAACACTCAGGAAATGATGTAGTAATGCCCTGTGTGCGTAATGTGTGACTTCGGTGAAAGGAAATGGATACATGGAGGAGTCACACACACACACACAAACCTGTCAGCAGCATCCGTCCTGCTGAAACTCAAAGAACGACATATGAATGCACAGGAACCTTAAACACAGATAGGTGTTGAGTAAGAATTAGAGATGTATATCAGGGAGGTTATTAATACACAAACACAAAGCTCACACTAAACACACAATGAGCCCCTGTCCCAGATGATTGGGATTATATGTAGTTTATCCACATCTGCTTCCTGCTGCAGGCCTAGATCCAGAACGGGAAATAACCGGCCAGACAAATACCGGTAAATGCTAAATGTGTTTGCCTTGTATGTCGGTGAAGTCAACTATTTTAACTGAAAATTCAAACATGTCAGACCTCTTCAGGTTGTGTGTTTGGGCTCCGGGAATGTGGCTGGCTGTCAGTGCTTTCTGTAATGACGTCCCTGTTGTCGTAGTCAGTTTTTGAGTGTGTTCATGGTTAATTTCAGGTACACACATGATGAGTGAAGAGAGAGAGGGGAGGTCATGCCTTGAAAATTATGTCATTCTGATCTTTGCAGGGAAAGTCACATGGCGGTCAGCTGCAGAATAGCACTACAGTGGCTTACTTAAGGTCACTTCTCAAACCTTGAATGATGTTATTATACAGCCGTACTGTAAATGCTTTCTGTCTCATTTTTTCAATCCTCCACATATTTTTTCTTTCCATATCTCTCTCACTGGCCCTAAGACTGGCCACTTGTGTTGCACCTATCATAGTTTTTATTATATCATGCAGTGCGGTATTCAGTTTTTTTCTCAATTTGACGTGCAAAATGTTTACACTTCTGTTTACTTGATAATGCCAGCTGAAAAAAGTTCATCAAATTCCATCAACTACCCCATAATCAAATTTCCGTCCAAATGTAGCACAGATTTTAACCAAAATTCCAGGAACTAGGCAAAAGAAAATGCACATTAATGCGCTTCTCCATCTACTACTGTTACGAATGTGAAGACCTGAGTGCAGAAGAAGAATTTTCTCTGTCCGCTTTGTTTTGTGTTCTGACATTTGTAACAGCACAACCACACTGAGTCATCATTCAAAAGAAGCAAGGACGAGTAGGTTTTCTGTGTCCACAGCATACTGTATGGGTCTGTGTACTGTGCACTCAAATTTTAGGCCCCAAAAGAATTGGTTTTGAACAGTGGTTTCAAACGGCTGGTTAAAGTGGGTGCTTTTAGTTCAGGCCAGGTGTTTCCTGTGGTCAGTGTGACTTTATTTTCCACCACATACACACAAGCTCGTGTGCAGTCAAAAACACAAATTCTTCTGTGTTAATGTGTAACTTAACAGTCGAAAGAGGATTTCATTGTTGTTGTGCGTTTTGTTTGGTGATTAAGTCAATTTAGTTTCTTTTGGGGGTTCCTATTTTTAAAATGTTCTGCTTTCTGTGTTGTCATGTTCACATGTTGAACTTCTGCTTGTGTGGCTTGCATAACAGAATAGACAGTCAGATGTTTTAGGAATTGAAAATAAAAGAGTGACAGACAGAGAGAAAGGGAAGCCAGGTGGCTAATTAAAGGAAATTACGTTCTGCTTTGTGCCAGTGAATGACGGGCTTTCACACCCCTGCATGTTTGTGAGTGTGTGTGTATTCTTGCCACTCATGCTATCAGTGCTCCACTGACCTACATTGGCCAGTAGCCATAAAGTGGAAATGACATCACATGCACACACTAGAGTGTGCATGTTTGCATGTGTACAGTTTGGCCACTGATGCTAGTCGTCGGACATCATCTTGGTTAGATCTTTAGCTAATGAGGACACACTCACACAGTCCGGACCCCTGACTCATACCTCATGGTCAGGGTGGGGTTTCATATTATTTCCTTAGTGATTGAGCTTAATTGGTAAATTCTGTTAAACAGTGCACACCTGACATTGTGAGCTGATTTTTCTTTGAACTTGAACAAAACACTTAAATAATTCGACATTTTGGGAAACACTCATTTGCTTTCTTGTCTTCTGTAAAAGCCAGTAGCTGCTTAGCTTAGCATAATGTCTGCAAAAGGGGGGAACATATAGCTTGTCTGTCTAGAGACAACAAAATCCACCCACCAGCATCCCTAAAGCTAGCTAGTATTATTTCTTATATCTTTTTTGTTTAATTCGTAAAAATCAACAGTTGACCATTTTGCTTAGATAGGTTAAGTGCCAGACTATTTCTTGGATGTTTGGCAATAACTTCCTGGAGTCTCCATTGGTTTTCAGTCTTTATGCTAGGCTATGCTAATTGGCGGTTTGCTCCACCTGCACATTAAGCGCACAGATGCTCGAGTAGGATCAATCTTAACGCTAAGCAAGAAAGAGAAGAAGTGCATTTCCCAAAATATCTGACTATTCCCTTTTAATGTCGCTGCTGTTTATACCATAGCCCCCTCCTTTCAAAGCATTTGTTCATTCACTTGATCATTATATAATGCATTCAAAACATTTGTTGTGGTCACATTTCTCTGTTGAACTAAATATGACTTTGCAGCTTTTTGCTGATTTGGGACGCTTATGCCACATAGAGAGGAAGAAAGGCAGTGAGAACGCCAGTCAAGCTTATTGAATTGACAGAGGGAGAGAGGCAGAGCGACAGAATCACACAGACCCTTTTAGTCTCTGTGCTGTAGCAGTGCATCTTTTCCCTGCATGCTCTTAGCGCGCAGGAGATGGATTTTTCTGAGAGCATTGTAAGGGGTGACCTATTTTAACGTGTGTGTGTGTGTGTGTGTGTCCCCGCATGGAAGGTGACCGTCAGTGCTCAACACCCCTGCTTCCTGGCCACACACACACTAACAAAAACCTTTTTTTCCCCACCTCTTCTGGAGGAAGAGCATTTTTTCTGCCTATCAGTGCTTACTGCTGCGTTTAAGAAAGAGCATGTGTTTCTCTCTTTGTGTATGTGTGTGTGAATTATTCAGTATGCCAGGGAAGTACAGCGATGCTGACTTATTCAGCCAGGAGACAGAAAGTAGGTTAGACCCACCAACAGCTACAGCGCTCTCTACCCACATCTGCCTCTCTAAGTCTTTTTTCTGCTCTCTTTCTAATCTTCTTTTTCATTCTCTCTGTCTCTCTCTCTCAGCCCAGTAACTGCCCTGGCATCCCTGAGTCATTTTAGGCCAAGTCAAGTCATTGTGAAGACATGTGTCTGATAGCACACATGACTCTCACCCTGAAGGTGGTCTGTGAAGTTGGCCAGGGCTTTGAGGGCAACGCTGTGTGTGTGTGTGTGTGTGTGTGTGTCAGTGGAAGTCAAGGGAGTAAGATTTCTTAATTTAATAATTTTAATCATCAATAAGAGAGAAAAGCTGGTTGAGGTACTGTAAACTGGTTGTAAGTCAATAAAACCAGTGTTGGTAAATGACCTGGGCTGACCGAAGCCCAGGTCGTCTCTCTATGAGAATACTGCAACGCAGTCGGACGGAAAAGTTGAAACTAGTTGAACTTTTGACATAAGTGCAAGTGAACAGCATCTATTCACGTAGTCAGCTGTTTAAATTTGTTTAATCTGCTTCACACGTTTTGCAAGACACCACCACAGAAGTGCAGCGTAGGTGGTTTCAGTGCATTCTTGTCTTTTAAATGTGTGAAAACCATAGAAAACTCTTTGATGCGAGTTTTCTAGTGTTTTGGTTACTTTCCTTTCCAGTGAAGAGGAGCATTTGGCGTGATGTTTTGTACCAATGCTTTTGTGTATAACATACTTCTAAAGTTACAAATGATAGTATTAAACACTTTAGTGCACTTTATTCTCATGATCAGTTGTTTAAAAGGTACAGATCTGCTACAAATCAGCAGAAGCATATGACATTCTTTGTCTTGTGTAACAGTTATTGAATAATCTTTGGGTTTCAGGACAAAACAAGACATATGAAGACATCACTCTGGAAAATTGTGAAAAGCGATTAACCGTTAAGATAAAAGCCAATTCATTGATGATGATAAAGTTGCAGACCTAGTTATGACAGTTTTGCTCACCAGTCAAACTCATATTTTAAGTAGAAATGTAAAACATTCACCTGTCTGTCAAAAAAAACAAGCAAGACATCAGATTGTGATGTGCATTTTTCTAGGGCTAATACTAACCATTATATTCATAATAAATAATAATTCTCGATTCATTAATTGGTTGAATCAAAATGGTGAACAACCAGAGTTGCATTTTCCCACAGGTGATGTATTGAAATTGCTTGTTTTATCCTAGTCGAAAAAGTCATAGATATTCAGTTTACTATGAATGAATAGAAAAAAGCCTCAAATCCACTTATTTGACAAGCTACAGCTGCCAAATATTAGCAGCTTAGCTTTAAAAAATTATTCATTTTTCAGTCAACTAATCGACTCATTGTTTCAACTCTTTCTCTTTCTCCTTCTCCTTTTCTTTAAGTCTTGCGGTTTTGTTTTGTTCCCTTTCAGGGTTGCTCCACCACTTGTCCCTTTGGAGAAATGGATACACCACAAACTGTTGTGTCACAAATAAGGATTGAAAAGAGGAGGACACCTGAGTAGTAATAGAACCTTCCTTTTCTCTGCCCTCTCTCTGCAGCCCCCTCCTCCCATTAAAGATAGAAGTTAGTGCGAAGCCAGTGTGTAAAGGGATTGTGTGAATGGATGACAGAAACAAGCAATAAAGGAACCCATTAGATTGGTTACCAAGAGCATCTTAAAAGCCTTGCCTCTTTCCTGCACTCTCCTTTTTTCTCTCCCTTTTCACCCCAGTTTGCTTTTCCCTTCTCTTTCTCTAAATCACTTATTTCTCCCTGTTGTTCTACACCCACATCTCCTCTCCTCTCATGCCAGGTTGTTTAGTAAAGCTACAGAGCAGCAGGCAAGGACTCTCACTCTGTTGTATTTCTCTTACATCCTCCGGCATTACCCATTATTCGTGGGTGTAAACACACATACTTGTACATGCATTTGTACACGTATGAGTCTTTTTGATTATGTGTTTTATGTAAGAGGGGAAGTACGAGTAATTAGAAACAGGGCCTGTCTGTGGGACAATGGAAAGTAAAGAAAAGACGGGCGAGACAGACAGTAGCTGGGTCTCCGTCCAAGTTTTTTTTTTTGTAAGGATGTATCACATTATAAAAGCTGAAATTTGAATACACTTTGCTTTTATATGCTATTTTGCTATCAACAATGAAACTGCACAAATTCAACCATTCATCAGGCTGAATGGTTGAATTCGACTGTACGCAGTAGCTAAAGCGTGTTTATGGACATTTTAAAATGCCGTCTGTAAAATATCTGTTCACTACAGCCTCTCAGAAGTTTCCATATTTGTAATATTATAGTGTAAGTCTGACACCTCTTGATCTCATTTAAGGTGATGAAAAAAACACACACGGTCTGCATTTAATTATGCAATGCTTAAAATTGCATGCTTAAGATGTTTGTATACAACTTGCTTGTATGGAAACTGTTTGTTGCCCGGATGTATTAATTTTATAACGAATATTAATCTGATCTAATTTGTGTCAACTGATTCCATATGCAGTTTTGCTCAAGTACAAATGGAGGTGCAGAACACACCAGGCATTGCACAATTTTAGTTTTTAAGCAGCATTGTATATTTGACCATTGTTGTAAGCGACAAACCCCTAAAAATATTTTACAAAATGCTTCTTCATGCAATCAGTAAAATATGGTATCAGTAGCAGAAGCATCTATAACTTGATTCCAATATGGCTTTTTAAAGTTAATATCAGTCAACAATCAATCTGACAGTATTTCTATATACCTGTTAGGGGTGGGAATCTCTAGGCACCTCATGATTTTATTCGATTACCATTCAGAGGGCTGTGATACGATTATAAAACGATTCTTGATGCATCTTTTTTTCTATACAGGATTTCTGGCATTACCAGTTATTTGATTTACACAATAAAATTCAAAAGATACATTAGCTTAAAAGGCATCCCTAATTTGCTTTACTAACATCAGCTCCTCCCAGGTCACCATCCTTTCCTCTGCTCCGCTAACTTTCACTGTCACTTTCTACTGCTCGCTCTCTCCCTCTCTTTTGCTTACCCACGCACTTGCTACAAAAACTCTGCTCTGTTCCTAAGACCTAACTTATGCTGCGCTTATAACAACAGATGTCACGTAGTTGTCCTCCTAAAGAATGAGGAGAGGAAGTTGAGTGTTACCGTGCTCGCACAGTGTGTGAGTGAAAATTATTAGTTGCGCATCGATACTAATGATCGTGTGAAATTTTAGTAGCAGCGGCGGTGCACCGAATATAGGGGAATACATCTCTGTTATTTGCACACCACAGACTGTTGGACACTGTACTTCAAGTTCCACCATTTGCGTTTCGTCAACATTACGTTATCGGTTAACATTTAGAAAATCAATTTGTAAATCGATTCAGAATTGTCCATGTCGGAATCGCGATGCATCTAAGAAATATTTTTTTTCTTCCAGCTCCTGATACCTGTTCTTCTCTAGTACAAAAGTAACGTGGTATGGCACCACTCCCATCATACAAATGCATTTATTCATAGTTAAACCACAAGGACAAGTATTATTTTGTATAATTTGTTATTGAACTGTGTGTAAACAAGATTCAAACAGCAGAAGCCAGTTGACAGAAACAAGCTTTCAAGTAAACAAATTCATCTGGGAAAGTTGGCCAGGTCAGACCTTAAAGCAGAAATTAGGCCTCATAATTATACAAGCTGAGACCTTGTGGAAACATACAATCTTTTCTTAAATACTAGCTGACATTATCTATCATGCATAGATTCAAACTAGCAACACAGAGCTAAAACAAATCATTGATCAGATGCTGCAAAATGTATTTTAACGGAAGAATCGACTCGTACTTCCCCAGCTGGCTGTAAAAGAAATGAAATGGTCTACAAAGGAAAAATACTCATCACCATTACAGTGTTAGAGGCCACAATTGTGTGCATGTTTGTCTCAACATAATGTGTTTGGGTTGGGGGAGTCACAAACCATCACAAATCACTATAGCCGGCCTTCTCTGCTCGATGTTTGAGTTTGTGTACCAATGTGTTTATGTGTGTGTTTGTGTGCGTCTTCCCGGGGCTCTGGCCCAGTACAGAAGCAGACCTCTGTTGGAAATGTAATTCACATGAGGCCAGAGGATCTCTAATGTTATTACCACACACACAAACACGCACACACACAGCTGTGTTGCCGCCCACAGACTCTTTGTGTACGTCTCTTCCTCTCAAACTCCTTTTCTCTCCCTTGTTCCCTCTCCCGCAGTTTCTGATAGTCTGTCCTTGTGGTTTAAAAAGATGAGTGATGCAAAATGAAAAGTGAAAAACTCATTATGTCTTTAGGGTGCCTCTGCGCCACGAGTCTCAACTGTTTGTGTGTGTGTGCGTGTCAGTAGTGTGAGCGCAGCATTTTTATGAAACTAACGAAGCCCTGTATCAAAAAGACAACTTTCAGGAAGAAAAAAAATAGACAGAAGTTGAAAGTTGTGGTGGGAGAGAGAGATTCACCTGTCAGTTTCAGTTTTCTTTAGCCTTTCTGGAAATGGTCTCTTTTGAAATGTTTGTAATTCTGTAGATATACATCGAGATGAACATATTATGCATTAAAGATATACAGAAAGCCTCATGTACTACAAACCAAACTGTAACTAAATAGGACAGATGCCCTAAAGCGTGCAATATTGTTGTTGATATCAAATTGTGTCTCTTGGTGGGTGTCTGTGTGTTGTGGTAAATGTCTCCACAGTAGCACGGAAGTCATGTTATGACAAAAGTGAACAGAGGAACAGGGACAGGAAGAAATGTCTTGAGGACTGAGAGTCTCAGTAAATCCGGATGTACAGTCTGTGTCCCTGTCACAGTAACGCGAGGAAAGCCCGCATTCAGTGCCAGAGAGGAGTGAGAGAAAGATGAGGCAGGACCATTTTTCGCACGAGGCTCCAGCAGCCCAAACGCCTACGCTGACTTTCTCAGAGTCAGAGACAGAGAGAGAGAGAGAGAGAGGCAGGCAGGCAGAAAAAGTGGAGGAGCCTAATGCCTTATTTCCTCACTGTCTAAGAAAGAGAGAGGAAAGTGAGAGAATAAAAAAAGGCCCCTGATACCGATATCACGTGAGCACTATCAAAGTCAAGCAGCAGTTTTTTACAGTACAAAAGTCTTGCTGTTCTGTTGAAATTGGTTTGTTTTTTTTACAGTTTCACTGTGACACTCGAGGCCACAGTGAATAGAATTTACTGAAAGTTTCAGAAAGTCCAGTGTAGTCAAATCAGTACTGAATAACACATCTCTTTTGTCTCATTAAAAATCAGCTCTCTAATGTTTAAACACTCAGTTTCGCACAGGGTCGTCACACAGTGTGCTGGACTGCTCGCAGAGCTTCAGCCTGCTGTCAAACAAGAGATGTTGTAATTGCTCTCTTCCCATTAACTGAATGTGTCTTCATCAGTGTCAGCTACTATTAGATTTGGCCACACTTAACTTCCTGCACACAGGAGTGTGTGTGTGTGTGAGTCAGATGCTGTGGTATTAGTAGCAGTATGAGGGTAGAAAGATGGTGTGTGTGTGTGTGTGTGTCAGGAGCATGATTAATAGTTTTCTGTTTGTAGAAACACCACAGATTTAAGTTTTATTTCCAACACTTTTATTACTGCTCACTGAATCTCTGTAGCTTTCTTTGTACTTCTAATGGTGTGATAACACGGATACAGACTGACTTATGTCTGGCTTGTATCACGGGTTGACCTTTACCTAATATAATTTATCTCTTTCCTGTGTGCTGTCAAAGAAAAGTACTCCCATCATGAGTGTTACCCTTGTTGATTTGCTCCTGTTTGTAGGTACATTTATACTTACAAATCATAAACGTTAACATTTCTGTTGTTGTTGTTTATTTTAGCGTTTACGACGGTTATCAACTAAATACCGGACGGAGAGGATCTACCCCACCAACGTAGGCGAGAAGGAGGAGAATGTCAAGAAAAACAGATATAAAGATATTCTGCCATGTAAGTTGCAGTACACCAACTAATGCACAGATGAATGGACCTTCCTCAAAGCAGACATTTTAATCTACCAAACACAGCAGTATCTAATAGCATAAATATACTGTAAATACTAATCTGTCTAAACTTTTGGTGCAAAAAAACAGGGAATGTTTTTTTATGCTGACGATGACATACTTTATGTCATAGATTCCAGATTAAATTACGCTCTTACTGGATTTGCTATTTAAATTTGAGGCTAAAACTCTTTCATTCATTTGAAGCTCCAGGCAAAAGAATACACTCACTTGCCAGTATATTAGATATACTTAGCTTAAACTAATAATATTGAGTACAACAACCTTGCATGATTCAGCTGTTTTAAAGAGGTGTCGACTGTGTTCATTTTGGAGGCTGTAGTTTGTGGTGCTCTTGAGTTGTATTTAGGGTTGGGCGATGTCTACAATGAAACATCGGGATAGACGATGTCATCGCGCACGCGCGTGGGGTGGCAGCAGTCGTCTGATGTCCATGTGTTCTCGCACAGACTCACTCGGTAAAAAAAAAAATTGTTAGACTGTTAACTTAAGTTACAAGTTTATGTTTAGAAATTCAAATAATAACAATGCTCGTGGTCATTAAAACCTGTTTTCACAGGGTAGTACAATGTGAAAATTTCAGATTTGTTTTGCGGGGGGGGTTTACAATCACGATGCCGGTTCAACGTCGTGATTTCTGTCAACCATCGCTGATTGATGATGTCATCGTCTATTAGCCCAACCCTAGTTGAATTGCATTACTCTAAGAGGTATTTCTAATATTTAGTCTATTAATATGCTAAAAGCTCTCAAAAATAGATTCAACAGGCTGAACATTACAACCTTTATGAAGGTAGGTTTCATTGCTGTACTCATGTATTACACTGTAATAGTTTTAACTAGGTTTACCAAAAAACAAACAAACTGGCAACTGGGTGTACATATTGGCCACTAGAACTCACATTAGTAGTATTTCTTCTAAGCCTATCAACACACATAGTTCAACACTGATTCACAGTGATAACCTTTATGTGCTCCCATACATGTACATGCAAGCACAATGTCTGACAATATAATCTGTAAGAAAGCTTGTGTCCTGCATGAAAGCAGCATTTAAAATATCATCTATTTATGTCTTCAATTTTAATGTCAAATACCAGCATCGTCAGTACTATGTGTTGTACACGCATATATTTAGAACAAACACAGATATCCAGTAAGTTCTAATCGGTCATGTAATGGTCTCACATACACACACTATACACTCTCGCTGTACTTAATGACCTCAGGGGAAGCTTCCATGACCCAACATCAACATCTGTCCTACTTTATTTTTTTATACCTTTTATCCTCTTTTTCTCCTCTGTCCCTCAATCTATCCATTCATTCATTAAGGCTTTTAGTGAATGAGCTGTTGATAAGGCAAAGGAAGAGCCGGTTCATCCGTAACAAATGCACACATACACATACTTAGGAATGAGGGTACTGCTGCATGCTGCGTTTCCATTAACCTCTGCACATCCCATTTCACTCTAGTTTGTCCTCGTCTGTCCTGTCTTTGTCTCTCAGTATTTCCCATTCGTTTTTTCCCACCGCTCTTTGCCCTTTCTGTTTTAAAAATATTTCAAATGCATCAAAGTAAATATGTCTCTACCCCCCACCCCCCAGTTGATCATAGCAGGGTGAAGCTGACGTTAAAAACAAGCAACCAAGACACAGATTACGTCAATGCTAACTTCATCAAGGTAAAAAGCAAATCCAAGTATTTTGCTTTGTTGTTTTACAGTATATGGTTTGATTGTAGTGTTAGGAAGATTTACAGTGTGTAAAGTGACATCTGTATCACACTACCGTCCATTGTGCATACATATAAAGTGCCTTTAGAGATAATATATATTTTTTAAACTGTGTGGATTTGTGATGTTGCTTTCTCTCACTTTCACCCCATCTGTCCATGCAGGGTATAGATGGCCCAGAGGCCTACATTGCTACTCAGGGCCCCTTGCCGAACACTGTCGTGGACTTCTGGAGGATGAACTGGGAGTACAATGTAGCTGTGAGTGTGGCTCATTGGGTGGTGAAAAGGAGGGAGAGTAAAAAGGGATATACTGCAAGAGGTGCCCCTCTGTCAGCTTGAATAGCAACAGAAAGCCATTAGCTTTTTTTTTTTTAAATGACAGTGGGTGTAATAATTAAAGTTATTCAAAGAAATATTTAATATGTTTGTCAGGAATTAAGAGGCAGACGAGGAGTGCTTATGCTTGAACCAGATGGACCGATATGAAGGGGAGAGAGAAAGAGCTGTGATTAGGTTTAACTAGCACTCTGGAAAGCTCGATATTGCAGCTGTGATAATTACTCTTGTAGGATCAAAGAGAATTGATGGGAGATATCAATGTAAGAGTGAGACGTATGATCAAAAAATGACTGACTACAGTAGGAATGGAAAATATAGAAAGTTTTCTGCAGGGTTCTCCTCTGTGCTTTAGGACCTCATTTTGGCAACTACAGCATTACATAAATAGAACATATAGCGATGGATATTTCTGGAAATGTAAGCTGTGAGAGGCTGCATGTAAATGTTTATTTCTGTTTGTGTCTCCACAGGTTATTGTGATGGCTTGTCGAGAGTTTGAGATGGGAAGGGTAAGGCTGTGATATTTAATCCTCTTTTGTGTGTTCGTGTCTTTGTGTCAGTGCAGGCATGCAAAGTGGACTTATGCTCACATGTCTGTACACATGTATGTGTTTTATTATCTCCACCAAGGATGTATGTTTACAGTATGTTTTTGGTCCCATAGGTTTGCCTAACTGAAAAAAAACACTGGAGTTTTTCATGCCTTGCTTGAGTGTGTTTATATATTTGTGTTTGTGAGAAGAGAGACGTCACAAAAAGGCAGTTACTAAAGCCTTGAGTATATTTGCATTGATACGAGCTTGTTACTGTTTTAGGTCAAGATTTAAGTAATAATTAAGTGTGACTGATACTTCAGAAAACTTGGATGTGCGTCTATAAATAAGTATAAGTATTAAATTTATATATATTCATCTTTTGTTGTAAATTTCACTGTCAGTGCTCCACACATCACCTTAATTGCTTATTTCAAGGCAAAAGTGTGTGTGTGCGCAGGAATCTATGGTCTTTGTGTGTTTTTTTTATCTCAACCAAAGCTAACTCCCGTTCTTCTCTGCTTAGAAAAAGTGTGAGCGGTATTTCCCGATGCACGGGGAGCAGCCCATGAGTTTTGGCCCTTTCAGAATCTCCTGTGTAAGTAGACAAATCCCTAATATCACAGCTGTGTGTGTGATGGGGGGGACTTTGTTGGACTCGTGCATTTCTCACATTTTGTTCTAACGACTGTTTTAGTCCAGGATTGTGTAAATGTTCTCCCTCTCTCTTTTCCTAGGAATCTGAGCAGGCCAGAACAGACTACTTTATCAGGACTTTGACGGTGCAATATGAGAATGTAAGTTCTCTGGCATATTGCTGTACTTTAGACTTTAGTTGTATCAACTCATTTTAGCTTTCTTAAAACAATTTCAACAACTTCTTCAAATCAGTAAGGCAATATTAATATTAGTGGTATTTTTCTGATATTGATATGTCTCACACAATGGCAATATGCAAAATCTAGTGCTGGGCAACGGTTAATATTTTTCATCGCGATTAATCGTATGATTTTGTTGCGATTAAAAGGCATTAACTTTTATCTAGCTTGTTAAAACAAGTTACCATCAGAGTCCAGTTTTCTTCTTTTTTCTGAACAAGTATCAGCAGAACCTTTTTTTTTTTTATCAGGAAGCAGCATAAACAGTCTATGTTCAGTAGTAAGTGTCCCTGTTCGAGTGTGGTGAAATGGTCGCCTCATACACAAGCTCACCCGCTGCCGAAGTTGAATTGTCTTGAGCTTTCGCTGTTTGTGAGTTTTCAAAATCTATTACTGTTTACTAAATAGGACATCAACTGGAGGGAATTTGCATGGCAGAGCACCCCGCAAAACTAGATGAAGGCCTATCAGGCAAAATTATGTAGCCTATAATAAATATATAATTATATTAATGTTCGCTTGTCTTGCATTTGTTTATGTACTTCTCCCACACGCTGCATCCAATGTAGTCTGCCGAAGCCTCCCTCCGCTGCTTCTTTGGGTGGGTGATTTGCAGGCTGATCAACATCCCACCTATCCTGTGACCCATGGTTTGATTGTATGTGTGTTCAGAGCCAGTGAGCAACAGACTTTCAAAATAATAATAATAATAAAAGCTGCGTTAATGTGAGATAAAATAATTGTTGTTAAATAATTAATGCGTTAATAATGCTAACTTGCCCAGCCCTAGCAAAATGACAAAAAAATAATCAAATTGATGTTCAAAGCAGTGATATTTTGTTCCACTGCAATACTATATATATAATCTCTTAAATAGCATTTTTTTTATATTTCTAAGGAGAATTTGGGAGACACAACCTTTATCAGTGTACAACTGAATATCGCCCACACATTCACTTTCTCTTCCCAGCCTTGTGATTCGATTTGACACATAACTTCCATCGCACTTCCACCTTTAAAAAAATATATAAAAAATTCCCCCGTATGTTTTCCCGCAGGAAACTCGGAGGATAACACAGTTCCATTATATGAACTGGCCGGATCACGACGTCCCCTCATCGTTTGACTCCATACTGGATATGATCGCTCTAATGAGAGAATACCAAGAGAATGATGATGTCCCTATATGTGTGCACTGCAGGTAGGTACAGCATAGACTTACAGTGCAGAGACACCAACACAACCAACCCATGTATGGACTTATTGTAACTAAGGCAACATTTAAAGAAAGGGACTGATTGCAGATGAGAAGATTGAGTAATGACATAGGAGTATGCAGTATATGCATAAAATGGTCACGCTGGCCTCGCTCATTCTGGATTTAGACTCCTTTTTATCTTACTAGTGCTCTGAATTGAGTGATTTGTGAGATTGCCAGTGGTTTTTCTGTGAGGAGGCAGTAAGAATGTGCAACAGGTGGCCAGCATGGGTTTGTGTGTTGTGAAATGAAGTTTCAACACAGCTAAGAAATGTTGCAGCAGTGGCTATACACGACATACAAATACACATTTACTCCTGGCAAACACTAGATTTTGGGGTTTAAAATTTAGCTTACATGCTGTAGATTTGGTGACTTGACTTGACCTCTAAATGCTGCCGATAAGGCTAAAACAGAACAGCTGGAATAAATATAGATGTAGTCAAGACTTTGTTACATATGTTTAGTGATAATGTCATCATGGGGCAGTCATGATATAACCCATCTTATTAACTCTATAGCAATGAGATTGCTGTCGGCTGAGAATTAAAATTTTTCCAGGGAATGATTAATTCATGACACAGCGCTCTCAAAGATGACTGCACCTTTTCAGCCAACTGAGAACTTAAAATGAATTGAGTTAAAGTGAAGTAGTTCACAAGAATGAAAACACAGATTCGTGAGGCTAGACATTTGGGTTCTTTGCTGCACACATGCATGATTATTTACACACACAGTCTCCATGTGTGTTTAATCAGCTATAATGAGCAGCCGGAAGACATTTCCTGGTTCCTCTGTTACACAGCAGGACTTAAAGCTGTGTCTGTAAAGATGCCTTGTGTGGGTTGATGTGCACTGTACTGTATGTGTGTTTAGATACTTTGCTTGTTAGAGCAGCAGAGGCTCCCTGACAGCATGAGATAAAGTTTTATGATTTTATGTGTCAGACATGATGCCACATAATCTCAGCGTTTGTGGTGCTCCTGTCTCCGTCCAGTCTGGGCTGAGGTGTCGTTGCACACAAACATACACAACATGTTATTGAGTGTTTGTCTGTTCCCGTCAAGAGTAAAAAAAATGTTTTTTTTACCAGATTCATGTTTGTAATTGAGGAAGCTCGAGAGTGTGTGTCTGTTTAATCTAATTTATATGACTGTGGCTTTACAGTGCAGGCTGTGGAAGGACGGGCGCTATCTGTGCTATCGACTACACATGGAACCTCCTCAAAGCTGGGGTATGTGAACACACACGCACATTCCTACACGTAACCTAAAACATACCAAATACAAACACACACACACACTTTTTACGCACTAAATGTTAAGATTCAAGTGATTATTAACCCTTTTTTTTGTGTTGTGTGCTTTTAAAGAAAATACCAGAAGATTTTAATGTTTTTCGGTTGATACAAGAGATGAGGACGCAACGACACTCTGCTGTTCAGACCAAGGTTTGTTTTTAGTTTTAATTTGTCTTTATTTTTACACACAGGACAGTACTTTGCATTCATACTGCTCTGAGGTCAGTTTAAGCTGAGTGAAATGCAACATTTAAGACAAAGTTGTTAATTTGTAGAATAAAGATTAAAATCCTAATTTGCAGTGATGCATTTAGGTATCCAAAAGTGTTGCTGCAGCCATATTTTCCAAGCCTTCACACAAAGGACCTTGGATTATATGATATTATAGTATAGTATAGTACAATATACTATTACATATACTATACATATACATATATACTAAACATACTATTATAGATCATATGATATTAGTCTGGTTATCAAATGAATAGATTTCCACAAGCTGAAATTGTCTCAACTAGATGTTTGAAAACATTTAGTTCCTGCAAAAAAGCTTGCAATTGTTTTGGAAATGAAGCAAGTAGGCAATACTAAACCTGTAAGGACAATGCAGATACTGCAACTATTTGCATTGTGCAAAAGATGCAATCATAATGTTTCATTCATTTTCAGCGTTTAAAAAGGATGTTTACCTTATTGACGCATTGTACTTTTAGTGTGTCAAAAAGACCGCCAAGGTATGCGCAGTGTGATACAAGCACAATAGACCATTTTTGACAGTTTCAAAGTTTTTGCTGTGTGTCTGATTGATCTGGGAAAATCCCTGCACTCACATGCTGATGCGCATGGGTGTTACTGTGAAGTTGCAGAAAAACAGATTAAGAGTTGTTGCAAAGAAAAAATACGGCGACTTGGGCAGTACAAGTGTTAAAGTCTTATTTGCACAGGACAGTACCAAAACAACAGCACTGTCAGTAGTAGTTTTCGCCTGTCTGCACTAATACGCTACTGAAAACGAGGCCGACAGCATTTTGAAACTTCTCCGTTTAGGTGTTGGATTCGCCGTTTTAGTCTGGATGGCAGGCCAAAACATAGCAACAGTGATGCACTTTAAAACGAAAGTAGTGTAGATGTAAGCCTTAGAGTTATATCTAGTATCTTATTACTGTGTTAAGGTTTTAAGGAATTCCCTTTTATATTGTTCAGTTTGTCTGAGTGACAGTTAATCTGTTGTAGCAGTGTTTTGTCCAGGTCTCTTCATTCCTGTTTTACCTGCTACACACCAGGTTGAAAAAGGATTTCTGCCTGTTTAGCGGAGATTCCCGTCTTTAGATGTAACCGGTTAAGGTTGTTTTGCCACAGTTTTGACATGGGTGTGGGTGGAGTTAAATGCAGTGGAAAGGTAATTCCCAGCTGTATATATAACTTACATTTAGTAATATTTGTCTCTCTAGGTGGCACAACATTCAAAATAATGAGTGTTTCTGCATAACAAAGCCCCCTGTGCTGTTTTGTCCCTTATTTATGGTGTGTCCCTCCCACGCACATGTTCTGACATTCAGAGGGAACTTAAGCCCTGTTAAATGACACGGGTTTGAATTCAATGAAAATGTGGTGCAATACTCTTACTGCTCTAGCTAGAAAGTAACTGGATTAAATCAGTGTGCATCAGTGAAGGGCTTTCCATTGTTTACACAGAGGTTGCATTTCATAGCCTTGTAAATGGATGTTTTTGCGTATAAACATGGATAATGTTTTAGCTTTGATATTGATTTCCTGAAACTCTTTTTTTTTTTGTTTTTCCTCTCTTGTCCCTCTCCGTACCTCTCCTCCATTTACACCCAAACACTTTTTTCCCTCTCTCTGCCTCATCATGTCTCTTTCTTCTTCCTCTTCTTCTCGCTCTCTCTTTCTTTGTCTTTCTCTCTCCAGGAGCAGTATGAGTTAGTTCATCGAGCGATTGCCCAGCTCTTTGAGAAACAACTGCAGCAACTGGAGAGCTGCACCAACACGCAGATCCACGATGGCATGGTATGACATGCACATACACACTGCACATGCTGTCTGGTGTTAAAGAAAGACAGGATGTCGCTGAGTAACACACTCGGAGCAGCAAAAGAAAACACAAATAATTAGTCACAGGGGAGGGAGACAGTAGAAGGAATAGAGGAGAGGGACGAGAGGCCGTCAGAAAACGTTGCTCTTTACACAGACAAAGAAGAAGAAAGCGTCACAGAGTTTGTGCCAAAAAGCGAGGAATCTCTCCTCTATTGGGTAGTCTCAGAAGACTAAATACAGACCTATTTAAAAGAGCTAGAAAAAAAACTTTGCTCTATCAGTCACCCCCGCCCTCATTCTTATTTACTTCACACTGTCCTCCATTGCCCCCAGCCACACACACACCAACAATTCAATTCAAATTAGCTTTATTGGCATGAATGTAAGAACAATGTTGCCAAAGCATCATACAAACTACATAAGAACAATCAACCCCATACATTTCATTAAACAAGAAACACATGCACCATATGCGATGTGTTCTTACTTGGCCCTGTTCCTCCTCCTATTGCACTAGAAGTACAACCAAACCAAAAAGTTTACTTATATGACAAATATAAAATATTTAGAAATTTAGAAAAAAAAAAATAAAAATCCTATGTGGTGTTGAAACATTGCAGGTGACAGACAGATGACAATAATAAATCCATAGTTGATCACTGATCCATAGCTCCTATCCTTCAACACACATTATCACTGGGAATCTACTTTTGAAACTCTAGTCGGTGAAGCTTCAAGCTGCTCTTCATTGGAACTAATGAAGCTACAGAAACACTACAGGCTACCCTGAAAAAGTAGCTTAAAACACTGAAGCTACTTCACATCCAGGGTTACAGAAAGCCTATGCTGTTGATTAATATTACAAACAAATGCATTATTATTGTATTAAAGTAAGGGACCGAGGCACCAGATCTGTTCTCGCCCTGCTTCTTTTGAGACAAGTTGGTTGTAGGTCAGCCCTGTTCTGGCATACCAGTCTGCTTGATTGATCCTCTCCTGAAACACAAGACGGCCAGCTGTAGCATTTGGTTGCGTTGCCCCACTACTTAGTGAAAAAAGAAATAGCTCTACTGTAAAGGTTATGTGATTTTTAAAATGCCAACCTCACCGCTACTGGAAAATGTAGTTAAACTAGTAGTGCTGCTAACACTGTTATGTAAATATGACAAGACAAAAGGCAGAAAGCCAGAGCAAAGAAGGGTCAGTGTGCAAGATTGACAAACCTAAAGACACAGAGGACATGGAGAGACGATGAGAGAGTGCATTGGCAGCAATCCAGGATTGACTTCCTGCTAAGGAAGCTCTGATGACATCACCCGTCTCCCATAATGCACTTTGAGTCTGAGAATAGACACGCATCCGGGAAAGTGAGACCCTTGCAGGAGACGGTCACACAAACACGCGTTTACATTAGACTCAGCTGACACACTTTATAAACTGTTACCTAAAATCCTAGAATATCTTTCAGTATCTCTTAAATGGGGACAAGCTAGTCCGCTGTACTGTACTGTACTATCCTTTACATTGCTAGATGTTTAGATAACTGTACTACATGTTTACAACTTAGTGCTATTAATCATTTCTTAAGAGTAGGTGTGTGTATTGAGGGGTGGCATGTATAGTAGAAGAAAACAACTCCAGTTACAAGTTTGTTGTTACTCATTATAACCATGTCATTATCTGACAAAGTTACAAGTTGAAGAAAGCACACACACGCACACGCGCGCGGTCAGCAAAACATTATCAGTGTACAGTACTGACTCAGTCCATACACACTGACTCATGTCCAGTCAGCCATTGTTAGTGACTAAAACACCCACATAGGTGCTCTCGATGGCAGTACGAACAATAAGCCTACACATACACACATCCCACACACGTTTTTCTGCTGTCACGCAGGCGCCATTGTTTGCTGGAAATATTCCTACCAAATGATACTCACAACACACATGGGCATACTGTGCATATACGGCCAGATGAGATATAATCTATCATGTGTGGTGAATGTGATCACACTAGTTCCCCAGCAGACTCATGTAGCTTGTGCAGACGCATACGGCTGAAGCAGCCTGATTTGCCCCCTCTGTCTTGAGTTCATGACTGCTGAAGTTGTCTCGTCATCTTCTCATTATCAGAGTGGAGAGTGAGTCAGATTAATGAGTCATGGGGGAGGAGAGGAGGAGGAGGAGGAGGAAGGCGACAGCTGAGAGGAAGAGAGCGAACAATAGTTGGGAGTAGAGCGTCTTGCAGAAGCAATTTTGATCCTTCGGTGAAGAAATTTTTGTTACAACTTTCTTCAAAATGTAGCAGAGACAAAAGAGCGTTAGTAGAGAGTAGTTGGAGAAAGAGCTGCTTTATATTTTCAACAGAAATTATAAAAAACAATCGCTGTTACAACGTGAACAGCTATTTCAAAGGTAAAGTATGTGTATTGTGAAGTCATACAGATGGTTGAAACAAGTCTTTCTGCATATTTCCGTCTATTTATACATGCCTACATACACAGAACCACAAGAAGGTTTTGAGACATTCGGACTGCTTTCAGACTGAAAATACCAGCACTCTTGCTGCAGCTCGTTCATTCATCGTTTTACAGCTGTATCAAACTTGTCAGCGCTCTCTGGGGGACAACTTATGCAACGGGACACACTGTCTAAACAACCTCAAACATATCTTTGCCATTTCCATACTGCAATATCTTTTTTCACGTAGCAGCTGAGCTGAGCAGTGTAGCAGCCCCGGCTCTTTGTATATGAAAACACAAGCACAAAGTCAGACTCAAATGTGTGTGTGGGTGTGTGGGTGTGTGTGTGTGTTGTCCAGGATGAAAGCAGTCCAAATAAAGCAGGCCAACATTCAAATGATGAGAGATGGGACACGCCGCCTCCAAAGCCTCCCCGCATACGCAGGTAAGACAGTCCAACTTTTTTACCTTATTAGCTGATATAGTAGCTAATCTAGTCAACTCTCTTCTCGTCAACTTTATTAAAGATCACAAGATACTTGTCACTTGCAAAATGGATGTAGAATAACCCCACACTCATCCTCCACACAGATGAATGAACAGGCTCATGCCGAAGTGAACAGTAGGTGTGAAGTGGTCCGTCACTGAACACAGTGGGTGTTGTGTTTTGTAGGATGAACAAAAAAAAAAAGAAAATCACAGCTCCACAGTTTGTGTGAAGCACACTATGAAAACATATTAAACTGACCGAACGGAAGCAGCAGGCGTTGTTTTCGCCCCAAACGACCCAGAGCTTTCTGACACATTAGTTCCCTGTCAGCCCACAGATACTCCCACTTTACTGAAGTTAACTTCTGTTTGGCTGTTGTGGCCTGAGGAGGAGCTGTATTTATAGATAATTTTGCAACACTTAACAATACTCTGCAACACTCCACAAGTGTTGCATGTGCCACAACCCGAGGGCTAGTTGATGTAGAACTGTTCTATATCTTTCATCTCCGCCACTTTGAGAACAAACGCACGCCTTTTCACACTTTCAGGCATATGGTTTCAAACATACACACTCTGTATCTGTTACACATACATGTTCTCTGTGTTTTCCCCTATAACTCTTTCTTTCTTTGGCAAATGTTCCGCATTTTCTCCCCCCCCTCATTCCTTTCTCGTGCTGTCTTCTCCCCTCTCTCCTTCTCACTGCTCCCTTTCCTCCCTCTCGTCTCATTTTTTATTTTTCTACTTAATGTGCCCAGCAGGTTTTGTGCACCACTTTTCTCTCAGCCAGTTCATCTTCAGTCCCTCTTTTTTTTTTATTTATCCACAGAAAGCTGTTAATGCAGCAATAAGTACAACTTTTTAAACAAGCCCCATAGATGCTCAAGGAGTTGCCTCAGTGCTGTTGCTATAATGTCACAGAGGACGTCTTGTTGCCAGGAGACTGTTTCACTTAATTACCTGCTGCTGGAAGCATTGTCTAAAATGTCCAGTTCGACAGGACTGAATGCGTGAATCCTTTGCTCATCTGCTTGTCTGTGTGATTTCATTTATATATTTTTGTTCGTTACTCTGGACCAATGTTCATTTTAATTTGACGCCCAATTCTAAACCTTTGTAACACTAGAGAAACAATTTATTGGAGCCAACATGACGTTTCTTGTGTTCTCCTACTGCTAAAATTATCATGCTGTTGGTGTGCTGAATTTGTCTACTGCACCAGCCGGTTTGATGGGAAAGCAAACATTTTTCAGAGGTCCTAATTTTGGGATGTAGCTGCAAGTGATCTGTTTACTGAAAAGTTTCTTTCCTGCTCTAAGTAAAACATACTAATTTGAACTGCTGCCAAACTAGAAAGCCTTCCTGGAAGTGGGACAGAGCCCGACTGTCAGGAATATGTGGGTCTCTCCCTTCTCATCTCACTCTTAAATCGCACGCTGTGTCTATGTCGTACGTGGCTTGCTGCGTCATCCGTCAGTTTCCTAAAGAAAAAATCTCAAGGCCTAGTTTAAGCCTGGGAGTTTTCTAATGATGGTCAGAGCTATTTTTACCAACATGGTCCACATTCTCCCGGCCACACTCCCCTTGTGTCACTTCAGCAGTGTCAGTAGTGTAAGTGCTTGTGCGGGATTTTTGTCGTTTGTGTGTGTGTTAGAGAAAGAAACTGCAGGAACTCTAATGAGGCTGGCATCAAGGTCATAGATGCTGAGTGATGGCTATAACGTACATACACACATTCACAGCCACACCCTGATAAGTCATACCCTCTCTCAGATATTGAAAACTGTCATTAGATTACAATACATTACATTTGCTCATTTTGTCAGAAGCAACTTACCTTTGAGGAACAACATTCATGCTGTCAAGTACCAAAAGGTGGCATTTAATGTTTTTTTGTCTTGTGTACTTATTTGTTGATCAAAGTTGTTGAAAAGGGAGGGGCTAAATAAAGCATTCAAACAGCATAAAAAATAGGAGTAAAATTGGAGGTTTAATCCTCCTTGCAAATTTCTCGTTGTGCTGTCGAATAAAAGAGAGAGAATACCATTTAGTGTGTGTGACAGGTGGGTTTAACCTGTCAGTCAACAACACAAACCATACTCTCCCAATGCAGTGGATGTCCTTCAACCCCTACAAATCCTACAAAAAAAATCATAGAACATACTGATGTAAGCTTTTTAAGGAAAATAAAATAAAATTGCTATTCATAAATCAATATTTTAGAGGTGTCTTTTGAGTGCTGCAGCTCTACAGCCGAGGCACTTGAGGCCTTATTGTTGGAACTGGCACACGTCTTTTGTAGCAACATTGCCGTGGTTAGCCTTTTTTAATTGTTAGGTCTTCTGATTTGCAGAACGTCAAATTGATAATCATCTAACACGGGTGGTTTGAGTTTGCGGTACGCTACTTCTCTTGGTTGTCTGCACAAATCTATCCTCAGCGCAACCTGAAACGAGGACGCGTCTCTTCAAGCTTTGGCCCCTTCTAGCGCGTCCCGTCTCTAATGAATGCGTGCAGGCCCCACTGGGAACCAGCTCTGATTATATATGCAGCACCTTCCCTCTGGAGTTCGTGTGTGGAGGGCACAGTGCGTTTTTGGCGTGTGTGATTGTGCATTTATGTGAGTGTGGGTGGCGTTAGTGCATAAATCTCAAGTTCTTGTGAAGGCGTGCATCTGTGTGCATACACATGTGTTTGTGTGTAGGAGGTTTAGGTTTGTGTGGTCCAAGGTTAGCTCTTAACTGTGTTAACCAGCAGCATGCCTTTACAGTATGGATACCTGTAGGGGTTTTTAATGTTCAGCAAAAGTGGAAGAATTTGGGAGTGTATGGTTAGTTGTCTACACACACCTCCACTTGGATACCCACAGAACCTGTTATAGTAGTCGACAAATACATTAATAACTCATATCTGCTTACAACGACATTCAGTGTGTTATAAACCATTTATTACTTTTTTAATATACTGCCTATAAATGCTAAAAAGGGAACTAAAAATTAAGTGTTGCAGAAATATGGATGTTTGTGGCAAAAGTTAGAGAAACTTGAACATATGTGTGTTTTTTGTCAGTTGTGGCCACTGATGTACAGATATGAGGAAGTGATATTACGGCACAACATGCATTGAAGTCTGCTCATTTTCTACAGTTAAACAGATTTTTTTTTGGTTTGGCATTGAAAGCTAAGCACTGGTACTTTTCACTTACTCACTTGATGTAAATCCTTTTCGTGGATATCCTGGGGTTTGTGCCTGTGACCTCAGTGTCCTTTTTTGTTTGTGGACTCTGGCTCATTTGCTTTACTGTGACTTATAAGTGTCTGCTCCTGTAATAGCTCAGCATCCCCCTAGGAATCGTTTCAGCCATATCTGATCTTATTGAGACAATATAAGCTTGAATGAACTTGTGGCATCTGAAAGATTCATATCCCCATGGAAACAATCGGCACCGGTGGAAATCGTGTATGTTATTATTAAATGTATCTCCTCCTTGCTCAGGACCAGGAAGATGATACGGAAGAAGAAATTTCTCATGGGTAGTTTCTGTTTATATTAAAGAAAGGTCCAAAGGAGTAAGAACAGCAGTGTTCTTGTTTAAATAATGTTTTAACATGGGGGGCAGAAATGAGCAATATGTGAGCCATAAGAGATGACTTTAGATTCTGGTGGTTAGAAAAGCTTGGCTAGACTTGACCTTAATCTCAGCAATTATCCAGCAATGAAGACCTCTGACCTCCCTCCTCAGTATTATAACAAAATTTATTATTTTAGCATTACTGTATTTAGCAATTAAGTCAAACAGCTTAGGAATGATTCAGTTTTAATCCTGTCATGCTTTCCTATTATTAGTGCATTCAACATGCCTTTGCCACGTTTCATTTCATCACTATGAAAAACGAAGAATAGAGAATCATAAATAAACAAAAATACACAACAATGTGTTTGTGTTAAAAAAAAAAAGAAGAAAAAAAGAGATATTAAAAATTTAAATTAAATAAATAAATTAAACAGGCGTGTGTGTGTGTGTGTGTGTGTGTGTGTGTGTGTATGCATACGCATACTCCTCGTTGTATCTGACTGTCTATATGTCTTCAATCCACACACACACAGCATCATGTGCAATCCTACTTTTAGCTCTGGCTTCAGTCATGTGCTCTTGATTTAGCACACCACCACATCCTTTCGCTGTTCCTGTGTCTATATATTTGCAATGCATATGTAAATGTATATTATGTGGAGTGGAACAATATCTTAATGTTTAACTTTCCATCGCTGTGTGGCTAGCTCAGTCACAACCTCGCCATCCTGTAAGTAGTGTAGAAGCACATCACCAAAAGACACAGAACTGTACACTAGAAATCACTCTTACTGTAGATGCTATGCTATACTAACACAAGCATGCACTAAACTAGCTGGTAGATGACCTCTTGTGAGCTTTGGTAGCTGAAAAGACACCTCCACTTTGGCATGGACCGACACTTCCCTTAGTATGCTGCCGAACAGAAAAGAATAGAATACAATAGAGTAGAAAATAATACAATAAATTAATAGCCCCTTGGGAGATGTGTCTTTGACTCTGCACTGCAGTTCCAGAAATATAAATTACAAAGCACAAAGGCAGTCTGTTTCAGTTTTCTTAACATCTATGGCTTGCTAAATATTTTTAAAAGGAAGCTAAAACATATCTTTTCACTTCACCAGCTATGGCTTTCCTGATACAGACCGGAGCAGAAAAATCTTTGTATTGCACTGCTGCACTTCTTTTAAAATGCTGTATTTTACTAAATTTAATGTATTCTATTTTTAAAACTTTATTATTATTACCAAGTGGCCATCTTATATCCCATTAATTATGGCATTCTTCCTGTTTTCATGTGAAGCACTCAGTGCATCTGATTTCTTCATTGTTAAGCACTTGCATGTCTTGTGTGAAAGTTGCTGTACAAATTATTTTAATATCTACAGATCATGTCTACCTTAAATCCACACAATATGGGCGAGAGCTGTCAGTGGGAACCTACAATCAAAGGACATTTTTCTCAGGCATACTATGAGCATATTGCTGGTTTGTTTGTTTTTTTATTCTGCCACCTAGTGGTCGGAATCTAAGCTTCACAACATGAACAGAAACTACCTTTGAGTTTCATTCATGTATTAAATAAATTTAGTGTAAGTTTGTTTCATCATCTTGGCTTAATTCGAATAATTTAAGCATGGCTGTCCAAATGTCTGGATGATGAAACTTTTCATCATTCTGAACCACAGTCCTCAAAACATTTCTTTAAGGCTCAATCAGAGCTGTTTCTTTTTATCTAAAGCAAATAGACAAGGTTTGTACTAAACATTTGACGTCTTGTATTATAACGTAAAAGCAAAATATGTTGGTTTGTGAATGAGTGAGTTTTCCTTCACAGTCTTTCTCTGTGAATATACAATTTTGGCTTTGAGTTTGGTGTTTTAATTATAGCATCTGTGTAACATTGTGGGCTCTGTGGGATGGACATGTCTTATTAAAGAGCATCAAAAGTCTGTCTGTCTGTCGGTGTGTAATATCAATTCAGTAAAAAGCTTGTATGGTTTTGGTTCTTTTTTTTCCTATTAACTGAGCTCCTTCTCTATATGTCTCTGTCTCTGTCTAGTTCTCAGGCAGAAGGTGACGTAAAAGAGGAGATACTCCAGCCCCCAGAGCCTCACCCTGTACCCCCCATTCTGACCCCATCGCCCCCTTCGGCCTTCCCCACCGTCACCAATGTACGGCAGGACAATGACCGCTACCACCCCAAACCTGTCATACACGTCCTGGCTACCACGCAGACGCAGGTGAATTTGCATATACAGGAACATGCATTTTTAATTGAACTAGGGTTTTTACGTAAATATTTTTAAAATAGAGAAACACTTCTATCACAGTTTCCCAGTGTCCAAAGTTTAGGTATTTTTTACAGATGAAACGGTATGAAAAGTTGACATCACGATGATGGTGACCAAAATTATCACGGTTATCAGTATTATCACGGTTTTGTTGAAATGTGCTGTAAATGTTCAAAAAGTACTGATACATACACTGAAATCATTTCACCAAGTTTTATATTGAAAACCACAAATAAAATTAGCAGCACTGTGCGCTTTTTGTTTGCATAAAAATTTAAATA
The DNA here is from genome assembly GCF_014851395.1 of Micropterus salmoides. Taxonomy (NCBI): domain Eukaryota; kingdom Metazoa; phylum Chordata; class Actinopteri; order Centrarchiformes; family Centrarchidae; genus Micropterus; species Micropterus salmoides. Next base: position 13,970,396 of record NW_024041484.1, read on the forward strand.
GTAACAGCCAATACTTTATGTAAACATATGAAGACCATTAACACTGAAGATGTTACAAAGCATATGCAAAGACACCCATGAACAGCTCACATAAATACAGATGAGTCTTAGGAAGACAGTGATTAATTAGTAATTGTAATGAGTAATTAAAATGAGCAACACTTTTACAACCAATTCAACAACTGCTGGATTTTAAAAGAACAAAATATGTTTGTTGGGTGACTAAACTACATAACATGTTTATCATGTGCAATGGGCAAATAGTCTGCAGACACACGATGCATACAGCAGCAGAACAACTTGTAGTGTAGTTTAGTAGTAGCAGGTAACACTGAGAGTTTCAGTTTACAAGCTATCAGCAAGGTAGACAGACAAACCATGACATGTTCCCTCATTCCACGGTCCCTACATCATACATTGAACTAAAAGTTAACTTGCCCTGCATTTGCAATAAAGTAGTGGGTTGTGGTACTGCTATAAAAAACAGAATACGACCACACTTCAGACCTCAGAAAAAATCTCCAGAGCGTGCTGTCACTGCCTTCCGCTCTGTTTTCATTAACCCAAAACAAACCCACGTTGCATGCTGCACCTGCGCCTGAGAAACTGTTGATACCTTTAGTTGATGCTAAACAGTATTTACCTTGAGTTTTTCAAAACGTAGCAATCAAACACTGTGATAACTGATAAATTTGTAACGGTAATACTAGCCATCTGGAATTTTACATTGATTTATCATTAAACTGGTAGCCGCTCATCCCTTCTTTTTAAATAGCTTTTGTCCATATCATACAGACACTCACCAAAAACAAAAGACAAGAAAAAAGCAAATCCTCACAAATTCAGGAGCTAGATGTAGAGAATTTGGCATTTTAGCTGGAAAAAGAATTATAACAATTAATTGTTTCAACTCTAAATGTAACCATAGTGCTTTAAAGGAACTGTTAATCCAGAAATGCTTGGATCTGAGTGTTTTTTCTGTTAGGCACAATATTATATATTGTTTGTCTTCTTTTGTGGGCAATTACTAAAAACATGGTAGGTGTTTTTTACCAGTAAAAATGAGTTTGAATTGAGAGGACTTGCCCTGTTCACATTTTAGAATAAAATATTAAAATTGGTTTGCTGGCACTGTGTGCACTGTGTGCTACTAGCCAGACATGCCCCAACACAAGATATCTGTTGTTTTGTTGGTAATTCTGCATTTGCAAAAGGTTCTTAAATGCCTCATCTTTTCTCTTTCCTTTCAGAATAAAGAAGTGGATAAGCATCAGAACCAGTCAGAACCCAGTCCAAACAAGCAGACAAGTTACACAGAGCAGAAAGACCAAGATCTACTAAGTCAAAAACGGCAGACTCAGGTCTCAAATCTAGATCTCAATGACAACTATAACAACAAATTGTCTTCATCGACAAAACCCGAATCGGGCCAAGGCCAGACGTCCTCCTCGCCCCTCTCCCCAGCCGTTGAATGTTCTGGTGCTCCTCGGATCGAGAGGAAGCTGAGCATTGAGATTAAAAAGGTGCCGCTACAGGAAGGACCACGTAGTTTTGACACTTCCTCCTCCATCGGAGTAGCAGCTGGAATAGGCAGCGGAACAACCAACAGCGCAGCAATGCTGCATAGAAGCCACGCCTTCAAAGCCCGCACTGGCCAATCCCTGCTGACATCTAGCTCCTCACTGTCAGAGGACTCGGGCACGGAGGGAGGAGCAGGCGGATGTGGGGAGAGTCACATAGACGGAGGCGTCCTAGCCAGACCGAACCACCTCCCTGTGAAGAGCGAGAAGGGGGAGCCGCAGGGAGGAGAGCGGGCGGAGGTGAAGGCCGGCCACGCGGCGTGGGCTCAGCCCTGCGGCAGCCCGGAAAGACTGTTCCCCAAAACCTCCTCGTCGTCTTCCTCCTCAGACCGTGTCGCTCCCTCCTCCTCCTCCTCTTCCTCCCACCTCTCCTCCTCCTCTTCCTCCTCCTCATCCACTCCCGTTAGGACTGCCCTGAGTTTCACCAACCCCTTGCACTCCGATAACTCGGATGAGGAGGGGGATGGAGAGATGTCCGGAGGAAAGGCAGCTTATCGTACTAATGTATCCACCGTGACGGCCATGGTAACCGCGCCTCCTCACCACGGAGAGCAGCAGCCGGTCCGGAAGGTGTCGCCCATGTCCATCGCAGGGCAGAGCACGCCGTCACCCTCTGGAAACACAGCAAGTATGTCAATCAGCTGCTCATTCCTTCAACTAACTGACTGCCTTCCTGACAGAATCATTTAACAATCATAAAGGTTTTAGTAAATCAGGTTTAGACATCACTTACTCAACTCAACACTGAAGCTCAAGTGTTTTTCTGAGGAGTCTAGTTATGTTCTTCTTACTAAAATTCTGGTAAAGGCACTGAGAGTAATACTTGACAACCTGTCTTTATTATCCACACACATATGCTCAGGGCAACCACATGGTAGAATCATTATCCAGGTCAGTAAGGAGACAGGTCTCAGACAGACCACATGCCAATGACACGCATCATCATCATCATCACACACACTGTGTTATCCTGGTCTTACTGCTGGGTTGAGACAGAGGCAGAGAGAGAGAGAGAGAGAGGAAAAACAGGAGATGGGGAAGAAAGGAAGGAAAAGAAGAAAACAAACGGAGTGAGCTAGTTCCAGTTTGTCTCATATGAAGCATGGCTGTATGACTAATTGGTTGGTTTGCAAGGAATGCTGCAAAAGTTAACAGGCAAACATCTGTCAAAACAACTCTACTCTCTCTCTTTCAGCTTGTGTGTGTTTGTCTAAGTGAGTGAATTTGCGAGAAAGAACGAGAGATTGTTTCGGTGCAGTTATGTGTGTGGAGAGAGCTGCGGGTGCATGTTGGATGGTGAAGGATCAACACTGCATGATCATGATAAGTACACATTCATCACCTCTGTGCACGTTGGGTTGAACAGAGCAGAGTCACGCTGTTTGTGCATCGGTATGGCCACCGCTGTCGTGATTGCAAACGATGAGATCTGGGCACTGAGATCTGATTCTTGCTGTGATTGGAGCTGACGTTGAATGGTTTGAACTGGACTTTGGCTTGGGACGGTTTTGATCTTGAACAGGTTCAAAGCTTGGTGTAAGGAGACTTACCTGCATTTTTAAGTATTTGGACTTAACTGTGAGGGTGCATGATGGTAAAATGAAGTAGTATATGTTCTTATAAATAAAGTCTTTTGAAACTGGAAGATATCTATATATAGAAGTAGTTAAAAAACCTGATAACGATATATTGTCATAGTGATTTTTGAACATTAACACACAACATACAACAATTCTGATCTTTATTTTTTTGTCTGCAAAATGCATACCAAGCAGGACATTATATAAAAAGCTGTAAAAAAATCAGCTTGCCTGGTGGTCAACCAAATGTAATGGTGACAATCTTTCTACATGACCTTAAACCTAATTTGGCAATTTTGTACTGCAATGTCTTGCAATTACCCTAATAAATACACTGTGTGTGTATGTGTATATGTGTGTGTATGTGTGTATATATATATATATATATATATATATATATATATATATATATATATATATATATATATATATATATATATATATATATATATAATATATATATATATATATATATAATATATATATATATATATAGTTACATTGACATGGCATTGTTATTGATCCTCATTTAAACTAAGGAACACAAACAACCTCAAGACACACAAGTTGTTTTAGTAACACATTTCTGTGAAATCATCAAATGAAATTCAAAGTTATGGTATCCATCTAAATGCCTGGCATCATACATCATGCACCTCTGAAGTATTTCCAATATTTAAAATGCAGTCCTGACGTGGACTGTTGCCTTTTGGTCTGCTTGGCTTTCTGGCACATTGTTTTTTTGGGCTGCGGTAGCGCTTTGTAATCGGTTCTGAAATGCTGATGGCTGCTGTTTGTTTGGTTGCAATAATCCAATGGCTGCTTGTTGATGAGTTGCATTGAGCAAATTTGCTGCTTTGTGGTTGGACAAGCGGAAGAAGGTGGCTGTTTGTTTTGTAGATTGCATTTTCAATTAATCAACATTATTGATGTTGCACATTTTAGTTCATTGCAGTTCAGAATGCTTCACCAGTCAGCGGCAAACTAATAGACACTAGACACAAGAAATGTAAACATTTAACATCAAAGCAGTGCATGCAGAGTCTGAGGTAAAGGTTTGAATACATATGCAAAGCTACAAGATTAGCATTCTGGGATAACAATAAAATGGACAATGTTCTAAAACATGACAATCAAAAGGTGCTCTATAACTGTAGTTGATCCTTTAATAATCCGTATTAGTAGCTGATCACATTAACTTGCTAGTAGTTCTGCCGTGGTCATAGTGGTAAAACTTGTTAGGCCATTTCTGTGTCTCTTGATTGAAACGAAAACCAACATCACAACAAAAGCAGATGAACTTTGTTTAGGCCTTATTTAAGCAACCTTTTTTTTTCAATGGCGCCCTGGCTAAGTTGGACATTACAGACATAGAATGACAACAATATAATCAAGACTAACTATCATCAAACTCCGGCCTTCATTAAAACTAATGTTACGCTAATCTAGGCCGTTTTTATGGGCTTACCTAAGGCAGTCTTAAATGCAGTAGAAAGAGCACTCGACGTCAAATGAGTACTTCAAAACGGTTAGGGCTTTTTTTAGTCATGGATTAAAATTGGTTTTCTAAAAAGCGTTAGCCATTGGGGTAGGAAAGGGTACAAAATGAGAATGAGTCACTTACCTTTAAATAACAGTGATGGTGAGATAAAGCCAAATAAATGGATGATATTCATTCACTTTACAGTTTATTAGGTACACCTAACCAAAGCTATTGTAGTCCAAATCCCAGTTCAGACCAGAGATTCACAGTGAGATGAGTTGAAATTTGCAACTACTTGCAATGCGCTGCTCTGAAACCTGCCAGTTTTCACCAATGCAACTAGAGGAGATGGTATGTTATCTCCATAGCAACGACTTTCTCTGCTTTTTTTTCTTTTTGTAGCTAGATATAATTTAATAACTGCCGACGTGTCCGGGGTGTCTCTTGCTTAATGTTCAGCTGGGATTGGCTCCAGCCCCCTCACGACCCTGCATGGATAAGTGTGTATAGATAATAATAGATATGAATGAAGATAGTGAGTTAGTTGCTACAGTTGCATTTCTAGTGTTCATAAAACCGCAAAAAACATTAAAAAAAACAAGAGGGTCATGCAATGCAGTTATGCAATGTGACAAAGTAAAGTTTGTGTCATACAGACATGGCTGTTCTTCAAACAAACTGATGAAGCGATCCTCTCTTTCCGCCATCCAAAACTCTTCTTTGCTCTGAACTGGGCTTAATCTTAATACAACAGTCCTGTAGTAAATTGTATCTTCATGAAGATTATCATGTTGTGTTTTTGTTGAAACTCTTTTAAAGAGGTGTTGATTCAACTTCATTTTGGAGGCAGCAATTTGTGGTTCTGTTGAATTATATTGCATCATACTAATAGGTGTCTCTATTATTTTCCCCTCCCCGTTTCTGTCATTGAGGTTAGGCTAAGTACAGAAACACCTCTTAACAAACTGCAGACTCCAAAATGATCAGAAAGTTGAATCAACACCTCTCTGACACATTAACTGAACATCAAAACCTTCATGAAGGGAGGATGTTTAGCAGGATGTTTAGATGGCATTAGTGTTAGCTAGGTTTTTGAGAGAATGTGTATGACCTTATTTACACTGGGTGTACCTAATAAACTGGCACTTCCTCTATATTTAAATCACCCAATTAGATACAATCATTACAGAATGAGTCAATGACTGTGGATCAAAAAATTTGCCACAAAAGAGGCATTATTTAGGGTCAGTAGATTGTCTCTGCAAAGAAACAAAGCTAACATTTTATAATAATATTATAGTCAAAAGCAAAAAACTCTTCAAAGCCAGTATCTCGATCCTTCAGCAGAGCCTCAGAGGAAATTTCAGCTGTCCTCCTTCCTTTGCATCCCCCTCCGGGTGAATTGGAAAAAATATTAAGGGGTCAGGCTTCTTTCAGAGTCTTACAGAATCAACATTGGTGCTGCTGCTACCAACATTAAGCTTGGCAGTGGATTAAATGAGGCTTTCTATCAAGGAGAACCAGAAATTACAATTTCCAGGCGAGTCTGGTATCAGTGTTGTGTTAGATAATTGAGTTTCTATGGTAAACACTAATCACAATACATATAGTCCCAGTCAATATCCTCATATTAAGGAACACAAAACGAAGATCATCTTTTCTTAGCTCCATAATGCTCAATTAGAAAATGATAAGATCACGAGAATGTTGGGAAATGTCTGGAGCATGTCAGTGATTTTAGTTGCAACTCACTCTGCCAGGCCAGACCTTAACCAGACATTAGCAATGCTAGAGCCCTGTTCTTTCACCCCAAGGGAATTATTATTTGTCATTATATAAACATTTTCTTCCTGACAGCGGTTACATGTCAGACATAGCCCTGAAACTAAACATTTGTAGCATCAATATCAGCATTGATAGGGTTCTCAGTATTTAGTGTTTGCAGCAGATACTGTTACAGATGACATGATAGATACTTTTAAATACCTGCAGTTAGGGGTTTGGAGGTTCCCACACAATCAATGAAAAGCATGATGAAAATGAAGCTTGTTGTGAATATTTTAAAATTCAAATTCTTTATTGGAATGACCATATTCAGACACAATATTGCCACAGCAGTGAATACTGACATTAACTTACTATATATTCAGAACATTGTTAATGAATAAAATACAGCATATCTAACCTTTTTGTTGAAAACGGCACAAATTAGCAAAAATCAGAACAAATATATAGAACATAAAAAACAATAAGTTTTTGTAATACAGCAGTTTTCCATCACCTTGTGTACCGCTGTCTTTAAAGAAGGAAACTCTTGTCGTGAGTTTGAGCATTTGCGCTTGTCTCTGCATCGTTTACATTTCACTGCCCATGTCTTGTCTGTCTTCTGGGGCCAACTATTAACGTTGCTTCTCATTTGACCTCTGACCTTTTTAACCCAGACTGCTTGGACAGCGATGACTCCCCTCCCCCTCTCCCTGCGAGAACCCCTGAGTCCTTCATACTGGCCACAGGTGCGTTCGCATTGGTCAAGATTCACAGGTGTGTTTCCAGTGCTGTGGATTCACTGGGTCACCTCCTGGATACGAGTCTGGTGCGGTTTATGGTGGATGGACCTGCTACAGTGCGTTGTCAGCAGTGGTTGTTTGTTTCAGTCAGTAGCCTCTGATAGCTGAAAAGAGAGGAATATGTTTTTATATTCCTTTTTATCCATTCCTCTTATCTTCTCCTTTACTATGTATGAACAGGTAGGGCCTCAGTTTCTCTCATCCTCACTTCAATCGAACACATGGAGACACACACAAATTGCAGGCATCAGGCCGGCAGGTAACAGGATGGTCTCTTATATAACTCAGCCGGGCTCGTTGCCTTCTGCTGTTTTTCCTGCGTAGAGCTCTGATATCAGAAGAGGAGAGAGGAGATTAAAATATTCAGCCACATTAGAGCACGTGAGATGAAAAGCAGTTCAGACATTTCTTTTTGTGAGAGGCTTTATCAGTTTTACAGCACTAGGGGGCACCATCGGCAGTATTTCAGTCCTTCAGTGACCAGGATCAGTCAAAAGCTGCCTCCCAATCCACGCAACATACAATACTAACTCACACTGGCAAAATAAAGGATACGCAAAACGGCCAGTATGCATACTACATAAATAAAATAGAATGTGCTGTTGGACATTGTTCTCCCACAATGCAATTCACACAGGAAAGTTGAGGCTGTGAGCTTCTAAAGTCGCAGTTCGACATTGCATTTATTGCATAATTTCCTGCTAGTATAAAACAGTACAGTAAGATTTCTTGTCTACAAACTTTTACAAAACAGTATACCAGAACATTTGTGTATACCGTACACACTGTATATAGTTAGTATTTAGTGTGGAATTGGGACACAGCAGTAGTAGTGAGTGATGTCTTCTGTTGCGAAATGGATGCATATAGACAGGGGAATGTATTAAGCATACAGCAACACGGTAGAAAGTAAAGACAGTGTCTTGAGGCTTTAATGTCATTTCTTAACCTGTCTCCTCATTGTCATCTGCTGTTTATGATCAAAGAAGGATCCTAACTCTCACTTGTGTGCACCGGCTCAGTCTAAATACAGGTGAGCATAAGGCCTTAGTGCACCTTTTGGCCCGAGCGGAGGTTTTTTTCTCCCCCGCTGTGAGGCTGAAGAATGGAGGGAAAGCTTGGTTTAATGGAGGAGACTGAATGCGGAAGTAAAATCGAACGATATTGTGAAGCATAGTGAGTTTGAAAGTGTATGAATGTGTGGGAATGTGAGTCGATTTGTGCTTTAATGTATAATATATATGTCTGAAGATTTTCTTAATTTGCCATCAGTTGTTCTCAAACTCACTGTCTCTGTTGCTCTCTCTGTCAGACCCTCTGGAGGTGACAAGGTCAGCCTCAGCTGACTGGAGCGGTTCATATAAAGGTATAAACAACACACACACAGTGTCCCAAGTTCATGCGTGTTCACAGCAGTTAGTAGGCAGAGCAGAGCAGGAACTAGACGGGCAATGTTTTACAAATTAGCTTGCACACGATAAGACTGACAGCGTTTGTCAAAAGGGCAGCTGTAAGAGCAAGAGAGAAAGATGCCAAAAGAGAGAGAAAAAGGGGGAAAGATAAACCATGTCTATAGAGAGGTGAAATGGAAAACGTGTGTGTGGGCTTATCCCTGTTATGAGCTTTGCGTGATGATGGTTATTGCCAATTTATTGCTTCAGTAGTTAATGGTGCTTGTGTGTGAGTGTGTGTGTGACAGAGACAGAATAATCGGAAAAGGGAATAAATGTTGGAGTTGAATTCTATAAATATTTTTTTTACTAGCTATGAATATAACTCAATAGGAGCATTCATAAAGAAAAAATTAAAGGCTGTGGTTCATTTAAGCTCCTGCTGATAATTACGATCATGCAAGTTTCTTGGCAGACGAAATATTTTATCAGTTGCTGTAAAATTGATTTGTGCACGTGCGGCTAAAGGTGTGATGCAGCTGAAATGACACTGAGGCCTACGTGTGTCAAACTGTCAAAAATAACTGACAGCTGTCAAATATACCGGCAATAAAACAATAATGATAATTATCGCGATATAATTGACCTCAATAACAATGTAATAAATGTTTAATTAATTTGAACTAGTTTGAACGAACGAATTAGAACAAATTAATTTTTCTATCAAGATATTTATTTTGTTGAAGATAAGGGACTGAAAAAAGATTTTACTTAATTTTACTTGTGCATATTTGTTGAAAAAGATTTGATTCTAATTGTTTTGAATGCTCTACTGTTTGACATCAAGTGTCTGTCATGTTCTGACCATAAAGAATAGTTTAAAACCACAATTAACCAACTGGATTCCTAAACTTTAACTCAGGAGCAAAAGTCAGCATTTAAACTTGAAAGAAATAATGATTTGAAGGACATTTATCGTGAAAATTATCGATATCGAATGATATGAAATGTTTTATTGCGATAACATTTGTGACTATATCGTCCAGCCCTACTTTGAGCTAGCACAGTATTTTCAGTACAAACTAGGCTGAAGTTAAATGGTAATAATAAAATAAAAATAAGTGTTAGTTTACAATTGAACAAATGTATGCAGTTTAAATGATCACTAAAACTATTATACCACCTCTGATATCCACACAATGCTTCCACTCCATTGATCTGTGTGTGTGTGTGTGTTTGCCTCTGTTTAGATGTGTCCGAGTGTGTTAAGAAGACCTCTCCAGCTGACCCTGCATCTGCTGGCACTGCAGCAACAGACAGCAAGGCAGACCTGGGTGGGTAAGTCTGCTGTCTTATCTCTTTTACATGTTTTGTCAGTTTACCTTCCTTTTTTTTTCTTGTCTCGTGACTGGACGCTGTTGTTTGTCATGTTTCCACTAGTCAACCCTCTGAAGGAGGTTGCGTATTATTTGCACATGTAATGATTTTTCTTTGCTGACAAACAAGGCCTCTATTAATGTCATCAGGTTTGTTTTTTTGTGTGGCATTGGAGGCTTAACTTTGGGCTGCATGTGCAGAAAATATGTGTTGGTTATGAGACCAGGCAAGCGTTAAAGGCACACGGGAAGGGAGACTTTTCTGGATGTGTTTTATTCAGTTTAAAGCAAAAACAGAAACCCGGCTAAAACATTTTTTTGCCTCTTCTGTCAGGATTCGGTAACCGCTGCATTCAGCCTAAAGGCCCTCGGGAACCCCCCATGGAGTGGACATGATGGAACGGTCCATCTGCCCCGTCCACCGACAGTGTCCTCCCCTTTTCAGGGGATGGACTCTACTGAGCTCACCTGGCTGGTCCAAAAACCAAGTTGATAGATGCTTCACAAACACACGGCACAATTTTACATAGAAACACCTTCTGTGTAACTCTGTGCCAACACCTTCTCCAGTTTGACTCCTCCTCCTCCTCCTCCTCCTCCTCCTCCTCCTCCTCCTCCTCCTCAGCCCTTCCTTTAAAGTGCCACTGTGCAAAGCAGAAAAACACTTACTGGTCAAGTGGCTTTAGAACAAAGCCCACGTTTTCCTGTCCGGCTTGCTGGTGTTAGAGGTGTTGACTTCTGTAGACGCTGACCTGGGATCACTCTGGTTACTTTCCTGTCAACGGTTAAAGGATAATTCCTGTATTTCCCCCTCCTGTTTCTTGGTGACTTGAGAGATTAAGAAGGGGTCCTTTTTTCTCTCTCTGAGCTGTAGACACATCATGAAAAGGTGTCCATTCTGGGGCTCAATAAAGATGGATTTAGGTGTGACATGTTAAATAAATAAGTGTTCTACTTAAATTAGCAGGAAGAACATTTTCCGTTTTTTTCATCATAAATCAGGAATTATCTTCAATCAGGAAAGCTACTGTGGGAAGCTGATTCCTGAGGTTTAACTGAACCCCCCCGGAAGTGTCTGCTTCCTCCTACTGAATGAACAACAATCTTCAAAGCGAACCTAGATAATCTGTTACCCATGATGTAACCTCTTCTGTTGGGTATGTACAGGTTGCCAGGGTGCGCGCTCTCCCCCCCCCCTTCTGTGTGCTGGTGCTACATTACAAAGGACCGGCATAGAAACAGAAGCACTTGAGATGACTTTTAACAACCTTCACCTGATTCTCACCTCCGTTGTGGTTTCCCATAGGGTTCATTCCTGTGTAGACGGCAGTAATGTCTGCTCTTGTGCTTTATATTTCTATGCTGACCTCCCTGTTTACCAGAGTCATATATTGATATAGTTTGGTCATTGCAGTGGTCAGTAGCAGCCATTTTGGCCTCAGACTTTGCTGTTAAAGATGTTCAACGTTTTGGGAAATAATGCTTATTTATTTTTCTTGCCACTCTCATGTCTATGTTGTAAACATGGGGCTGGAGCTATAAGCTGGTTAGCTTAGCATAAAGACTGGAAACAGCTAGCCCCCAATAAGCATTTTCACACAGATTAAACAAATAAAATGTAAAGTGTAAATTGGTGAGTTGAAGAGGTGTGGTTAGGCGGTTGACCTAATTACCTCTGAATAGAGCTGGCTAGCTGTTCCCGTCTGTTTCCAGTCTTTATGCTAAGCTAAGCTAACCAACTTGAAGCTCTGCCTTTACGTTTACCGTATAGACATGAGAGTGGTATCAATCTTCCCATCTAACTCTTTGGGGGGAAAAAAAGCAAAGAAGCATACTTTTCCAAAATGTGAAACCTTTTTTTTTTTTTTAAACATCTGCCAATTCTGTGGCAGTGGATGTTAATAATGTAGACATCTTTGTGTGGCGTGGCATTGTTGAATGCATAGTAAAAAGTGAATAAATTTAGTAATTCAGTGTAATAGGATTTTATTGATTGACTGAATTAAGCAACAGTTGGGCTTATGACCCTCAACTTTATCTTGATTTGTTGCATACGTCTTTGAATCACGGAACGTTTAACCCAATGAGTGGCGTTCCCTTCTCAAGTTTCTCACAATAAAAAGCAACTATGAGAAATGTATCACCTGTATCAAGCAACTTTTACAGCGCAATTCCCAACTGTGTGCTCAGGAACTCTGCTAATTCCTGTCATGACAGAGATAAAATGACCTCAAAACACACTGGCAATGGCCAAACTCATCAGCTCTGTTACTCTGGCTCTCACTGCTGGGACCATGAGCCTGCCTTAGTCCGCCTCTCAGAAAAGACAAGCCAATCACAGTCCTCCTCAATGTGGCTTCTCTCTTCAGTTCATTTCACCCTCTGTGTATTTGGCTTCTCTTGGTCTTTGCTTTGGACTCACATTTGCTGTTTTATTTATTTTTCCCCCTGCACTGTCCTGTGCTCTCTTCCTGTCGTTGTACCTCTGCGTTTCTGTTCTCATTCTCCTACTTCAGAGCCCCTGAGATGAACAACCATGCAAGTTCTTATTTTAGAAGCCAGTTTACTCACAATAAACCTCAGTTTTTGGAGTAGGAATGTTACACATCACTTAAAACTCTTACGGGACTTGACAGATTAATATAAAGCCGGGTTTCCTAAAACAGAACACCCTTCTCTACAAATAGGACTAGCATGGTTTCTCATCTGACGGCCAAATCCAAAAATCATACTGTACCTGCTTCTGTGTGTGTGAGACAAAGATGCAAGCAGCTAGGGACCCAGGACTACTGTTTTCTCCTTGATTTTGTTCTTTGCTAACTTCTCCTTCATTAGCTACCATAACTATACAGTATATGCATTGTTTTTAAAGATAAAGAACTGTACAGGACAGTTTAGGTATATAATATTTGAGATTTGTTTTGTTATCTCTTTAGATATTCTTATTAACAGAAGATGTAAGAAAGTCAGTGCATGATGATGATGATGATGATGATGATTCCTCTCCTACACAGCGTTTCCCTTCAAACTGTAAATTATTCCTCTGCCCTTTTCTGTTTTTGCTTCTGGCAAATATTTCAGGGTTTGTTTTATTTTTTATTATGTTGGAAATATATGCTTAAAAAGATTGAACTTTTTTTTTTTTTTTGAACGTTTTGTTTGGTTGGCAGAGGAAAAGCATTGAGCAAGCCCCCTTTCAGATAGCTATACCGGGCTTTGAATAAGATTGTAATAATAATATTAATGATGATAATAATAATGATAATGGTCGTTTTTTTTTGTAAATGGTATTTTAAAAGTTATTTTTGTATACGCGGTTGTTTGTTGCGTCACAAGCCCACTGCTCCCTACCCAAACCTCTCCCTCTCTCTTCTCTTTTCACGTAATCCCTCAACCTCTGTTATACTTTTTACCCAATTTTTTATTGTTTACAGATTTTTTTTTTCTTTTAAAGTAAAACATGCAGCAGAGATGGATCTCCTGCTCTGGACAAGGAGCCTCCTTAAAACCTCCCCTGCTATTTTTTCTCTGTTTAATCTCCCGCTGTCATTTCTGCCTATTTCATTTTTAAAAGCCCGTCATTTTTAACGCGTCTATGTTGCCAACAGGTCAGTTCTCTTTAACAAAGCATCTCTAACTTGTTGATGGTTCAAAGTAACTAAATGCAAAAAAAAAAAAGACTAATAGACGTATTGATGAAAAGTCTCATTTCTTTCCCCAATCCTCCTTTCTTTCTGCTTATGCAGCACAAACCCACCCACCTACCTGCCCCCTTTCACATGCATACTAGCCTCAATCTCAGAAAAGAGCCCACCTGTGCCTTTAAGTGAGAGCCTGCCCTGCCTGCTTTTCCCCTCTTCTCCATTTGCGGCGTGAGCGATGTGATCCGCTGCTGTTTGCTCACTGCCTACCGTGGGACTCTGATTCAGCCCCCCACCACCCCCCTCTGTGCCTCCCCTCACACATAAACACACACACAAAATGTTTGTATGTTGCAGAAATCAATCAGTAAAAATGAACATTAAGAAAGGACATGCCTCTTTGTTTTTACTTGCATGAGTGTGCAGGTTGTGTTTGACTGTATGAGTGTGTGTCTGTGTGTGTGCATACAGTCAGCTTTTATTTACAATATAGAGCAGTTAATTGGTTGATAAATCACTCTGACTTGTCTCTGAAGCCACAAGTGATAAAGATAATTTAATTGTTTCCGACTGGCTGATAGCACTGCACATATAATCTGATAATGTCAATCACTGTGTGTGTGTGTGTGTGTGTGTATATATAGAGGGAGGGGGTCACAGCAGGAGATCCTTGCTCACACCTGGAAGATCTGCCGAGACAAATGTATACATACACACACGCTAATATGGGGATTAACTAATCCTCGCAGGTGGTGTAAACACTGTCTTAGATAGAGACCTTGAGAGTTTCACATTTGTATTCGCTTGACATACAGAGACACAGCAGGTAGGAAGACATACTGTGATAATTTGCTCCTGCACACGTGTAGCCAATGCTCATTTCAGATTAATTATACATTACGTTGCAATACTTAATGTGTAACTGTTGCATGAGAGGTGCTTTAGGCATTTCTGTCTGTGGAGTCATGTCAGTCCTCTCTGGTTATATTGAAAATAAAGTATACATATTGATTTACTATATTTGCATTTTTACAGCTCCAGTGAATGCATACAGTGCAGTCACATTCACTGATTGATTATCAGTTTGCTCCAATTGCGGAAATCATACCCACAATAATAACAAAATTTAATTTCAATGTGTTTGGTATCTGTCCACTAAGAAACCTAAATCAGGAGTCAAACTAAGCCATCCACCCCGGACTTCCAGAACTTTGACCCAAAATAGTCCAGCTGCTGTTCCCACCTCCATTCTGCACTTCTTTTTATTGATTGATTCACAATCCTGTGGAGTCTAATACAGAACTTTTTTTTAAATAGAAGGCATGCAGGGAAATAACTTTGCAAATGAATCACTGAAAAGACTTTTTTCCTGTCAGAATGAATTTTTCTAACATGTTTTCAGTTAAGAAAAAGACAAAAACTACACAGCCTACTCTATCAGATAAAAACTTCTTTATACTACTAAATGAATTACAGTTTACTGACGCCACAGCCGCTTTAAATACATACACTGCATCATAAGGAAGGATCTAGGACATTAATTACACAGGCGTCTCACAAGTTTCTAACTTCCTCCCTTTTATTTTACTCCTTGGCCTTTTCTGACTTACAAACCTTTGTTTAACACACTTATTGTGTGTGTGTGTGTGTGTGTGTGTGTGTGTGTGTTTTCAGGTTACTATCTTAACTGGGTCACCTCAGTTTTCCCATGGAGCAGTTTAACATGTTATGTAATGGCTTATAAATATAGTCGTTCAGTGTATGTGAGCAGTAGCAGCAGGCTGCGCTGCCGTCTGAAGACACTGACAACTGTTTCAGCTTTGGTTTGAAGCCTAGAATTTACACTACAATGTATTCGGCCAGGTTATTTTTATATTGGCCACATACAGTAGAAGCATTTGACTTTCTAAATACACAATTGCACACGCAATTACTTCATGGTGTTCTTCTGGGCTGTTTCAACACACAGAGACATCAGATTTCCACTTCTGGTTTGCATCATGCAATAATCTTGTTACAATGTTTATGGTCTGTCCTAATCAGTGGTGGAAAGAAGCTAATTATATTTACTCAAGTACTGTCCTTAATATACTTTTGAGGCACTAGTACTTCCATTTTACTTCTACTCCACTGTATCTTAGCAGCCAATATTGTACTTTTTACTCCAGTTATTTGAGAACATGAGAAAGTAGTTACGTTGTAGATTGAGCAAATCATGTTTAGTAAATCACAGTGTAAACAGCGCCGGAGGATTCATGACACTGTAAAATGATGTGTTCTGTTTGTGAGAGTGATAAATGTAGTTGTGAAGATTTGATGAAAGAGGGCAAGTTTCCCTTTAGGCTGGACACCCTGGAGGAAACACCACCTCTCACCATGTGTGGGTAATATACTTCAAGATCATTTTCAGCCTTGACTTCTTCTGACTGCACAGTTCAGGTGTCAGGTCTCAAATCCAAATGTAAAACTAAGCCTAATAAAACTACATATTTTGAATATGTCTGCTCTATTTTGTAATGGACAGAAACCACTATCAGTGTGGGTGTCTCATGATGCTGCCAATCAGCAATGTTTTAATAAAACTGGCTTACATTTTGATTTATGATGAAGCGGGGAAACTCAAAACATGGGTTTGTCATGTAACTCAAAATCTTTTGGTCTGTATGTCAGAAAACAGTCTGTTTCCAAAAACCCAAGGTGAGGTCTTCAAACATATTGTTTTGTCAGATAAATAGTCCAACAATCAATGATAATAAATGTATTATCATATATGACAAAGAAATGTATTAAATTTTTAGTTAATTTATTAAACATTTTATTATTGAAGAATGATTTAAACTATTTAAATAGATTATCATAATAGTTGGCAATCATTTTCATCCAATCAGCTGATTAATTGAATCATTTCAGCTCAAGAGTAAACACCTCTACACAGGTGGCTATGATTGATTGACACAATAAGCATTTTCAAAGTCACAACCACAAAAAAAAAATCATGTTGTGAGTTTTGCCTCTTTCACTTTGATAAACATTTTAGGACATGTCTCAGTGATCAAGCAAAAATGCTTCATTCTTCATGTTCAAATTGAATGGGTATTTCTAATACAGCGAGTGTGACATGCAATTTTCACCATTTTATGACATTTTGTAGACATAAAAATGGATCAGTTAATCAAAATAATAATCGACAAAATATTTGATAATGAAAATAATATATAGTTGCTGTGCAAATTAAGGCAGAGTCTGTGCTGGATTAGATTAATGAGTGATTAATGAACGACCCAATACTGTCAACCACAACAGTACATACAGCAGCTAAGCCCCGCCTCTAGTTTTTCCCTCTCTACCTGTCAGTCAAGCCTTAATCCCTCCCTGCCTGCCTGTCAGTCAAACGCGTGCCCCGCCCCTTCACTGCCTGCCCGCACGTCGAGCAAAAAAAAAAAAAAACAGCAACGGCGGCCGTTGGGGAAAGAGAGTAAATAGAGAGAGAGGCTTCAAGATGGCTGACTCGCTGGGCTCCGTTTACCTCACCGGAGATGCTGCTGCTGCTACTGCGGCAGCCCCGGCGGTCGCCTCCGTCAAAAGCCCGCTCGTCAAGCCGAGCGAGGCGAAGGGAGCCCCCGAACACCGCTCTCAGTCTTCCCGGGAATTCAACCCGCCGCCGCCCAAGAAGGTCCGAGTCGAAGAGAGGAGCGTTAAACCTAAGAAACTCAGCAGGGACGGAGGAGTGGGAGGCAACGGTAGCGGCAAAGAGAAACTCCAGCCGCTCACGAAGCAGCAGAGTTCTGGCAGCGGTAGTGCGGGTTTGTGGAGCTTCACCCCGGTTAAGACGAGCGGCAACAACCCTCCGGTGCCTGCTACCGGTGGATCCCAGCCACCGACAAACACACACAAAGTCTTCAAACAGAGCGATTTCTTCCTCCACAAAGCGCCTTCATCCTCCAAACCCAAGAAACCGAATAAAGATAAACAGCGGGAGAAAGAGAGTGAGAAGGGGAAAGGAGGCGGAGAAGAGAAAAAGAAACGTAAACTGTTGGTGACCTCCGGACCCGGGAGTAATGTTAATAACAACAACAACGACATCAGCAGATTTAATAACACTTCTGCAGTGAAGAGGGAAAATGGGGAGGTCATGTTGCCACCCAAAGGTAGGCCATCATAGGGTATTTTCTTTCGAGACATTTTACTTGAAGCGAATTCCTAAAGTTTGAGTTGTGTTTATTATAAGTATCCTAGAGTTAGGTCCTTTTATATTTACTTGGCTCATCGTGGACTCAGCCAGTTGGGATATGAACATGTGGCCCGGAGCGTGCAGTTGTCTCCCTCCTAATTTGTCTGGACAGTCCCGTTTTCGGACTAGCTACTCAAAAAGGCGTCCCTTAACGTTATATAGGGACCCGCAGACTACTATTATTTATAATTGCACGTTATAGTCGAGATTTACATCGAGTTTAGAGGCTCTCAAGCCCAGCTCAGTCGATGTTTCTACGGGATATGGCTGCTGCTTTCGCCGCTTGTTCACCCGCTCGTGAACCCTCTAGCTCCACAACAGCGTTCTAGGGCAGTTAGTCGCGCGACCTGGTTGTTACGTTGTAACCGGCTGCTCTCCTGATGCTGCGGAACTGTTACGTATTTACGTCGTGTTGAGAAAACATAACCTGTTATATTCACTTACGTTTAATAGAAATGTAGTAGATCCGGACTAAGATGTTATGAACGGCATAAACAAAGCTAAAATCTCTGTCTCTTTTTTATTTTCTTTGGAGCGGAATGTATTAAAACTACACGCTGCTGTCATAACAATATGACAGCCGCCCGCCATTATAGGGTAAGTGTTGTTTTGGTAGAGCACCACGCCCCCCTCTGTAACCTCAGGCTGTATGGGAAACAGACACAGAGCTCTACAGCTTATTACTCAATGTTCTACAGTTCATTCCACCACACTCTCTGTGAACTTGTTTTGCCATTAAAACCTTTATTCTTTTAATATATATATGCTACATAAATATATTAGGGGTTGTTACTTAATCTGTTATTGATTAATTGTTTGGCCTAAAAAATAAGGTTAATCCGTGTTTCCCAAAGCACAAGATGACATCCTCAAATGTCTTGTTTTGTCCACAACCCAACGATTTTCAGTTTTCTGTCACAGACAACTAGAGAAACCAGAAAATATTCACATTTAAGAAGCTGAAATCGGATAATTTTTAAAAACTTTTTTCTTCAAAAATTACTCAAAACGATTAATCAATTTTAAAATAATAGCATAATAATAATAATAATAATAATAATAATAGTAGTAGCATAATAATTAATAGTAGTATTAATTTAATAGTCAACAACTAATCGATTAATCTTTGCAGCTGTACTTTATCATTAGAATAAAGCAACACTATATATGTCCAACATACATGTAGCTCAATATTATAATGCTGTTCCATTATATACGTAATTGACATCAGGCCATTGATAAAAGTATGTCATATTATTTTATAAGACAGGTTAATTTTATCCTTTCACAATGCAGTAGCCACTAATTTATGTTTTGTCATGTCTCATTATTGGACCTTTTTTTGGCTTTTGATTTGTGTGTCGTCACACCAAAGCAGTGTCTCAAAATCTCTGCATGTGTGCATTTGCGTGTAAATATTATTTGAGCGTGTGTGTATGTGTGGGTGTTTAGACTTTAGCGGGAGTACAGAGTGGACACATGCCTGTGTGTGTGTGTGTGTGTGTGTGTGTGAGAGAGAGTGCATGATGTCACCCTTTTCCAGTTGGGTAGTTTAAGAGGTCATGACACGCTCTGAACGGCCACTGCAGTCCGTGACAACACCAGTGAACGAGACGTGTTGTTTGCCTGTAGCCCTAACACAGTCATATAAACAGGCTGTGTTGGGCGTGCTTGCATGCTTTATAGGCTACATTTTTATTGAGCAATCATAAGATTAAAAGTCAGTTAGTGTAGTTTTATTGCTGAGGTACATTTTGATTTGTATATTATGTTCATTCAACTGTTAATGCTGTATGTACACTCCTCCTGTGCAATAAATAATAGTGCTGAGGTGCTCTTGAGCAAAGCACTGAAACTCTAATTGATGTAGTGAGCTGTTCAATGGCCAGCAGTATGAGACTGTAGTTATTTTTAGGAGCTTCAAATTTGAAGATTGGGAAGTATATGAATGTGGAGCAGAGTGTTGCTGGAAATCGCACATTAATCCTCTGCATAATGTTTCAAGGATTAAACTGCTCCGGGCTGAGCTGCACCTTCCTCTAAGAACTGGTAACAGTGTGTCAGTCTGCCGACTCTGTGACACAGCTGCAGTCGACACGGTCTTAAGATGGCACTGAAGAAAACCACAATTTAAATTTGTGTTTTTTTAATACATGTTTGGCCCAGTGGTTAGACAGACTGCTGTTCAACAGGAGCACACAAGTTTTGTGCCCGGTTCTGGAAAGAGTCCTTGAGCTGGAGAGCAAGTCCTGGCAGCTTTGGGAGCGCCGTTCTGAAGCCGATTGTGCTCCAACCTGGTTGGAAGGGAGTAGCAGTAATATTATTAGTGGTTTGCTGTTGGAGCAGAGGCTGAAGGCCAGGGAGCAGTGACTCCTGGTTACATTTGGTATTGAAATAAGAGACTTGATTCTGACAAAGCGCAGTGAAGAAGTGGGCCAGGATAAGGACCCATTATTGTATTAGTGTGAAAGAAGTTGTTGTTTAACTCAAAGGTCACAGGCAGGTTTAATCCTCAGCAAGACCAGTATACAGCTGTGTGGCCTGTTGTTGACACCCAGGGTATTTGCATGCAGTCTGATATTATAATTCTAATCAAATGCAGTTCTCCTAAAGGTTATCCTACTCACATTTATTTTTTAGTCAGATAAATCAGAACTGAATAAGTCATGAAGGTACTTTACAACTTTATCAAGTTGTACAACAGTGGGCCAAATGAAATCCATCTATTTTCTAATTACTAGCTAGCCTATAAGTCATGTAAACCTGTGTTACTTGGGAAGTGGGATGGTTGTGAACCATGTAAATTTCTGACTTTGCAGTAAGTAGTTTTTTTTGTGTGCATGTAAATGCACCATGCTGACAGAATCCCTGACTATATCTGGGGTTGCTCATCTGTGTACAGCGAAGGGGGGGAGAAAATTAAGCTTAGCTGCAATCAGCACACAATGAAGTTACTGTGGGCAGGGCCATTTGTTCATTCCCAAAAATTACAAGACACTTAACTCTGCAGTAGCAATTCATTAGAATGACAAAAACTATGTGAACCTTATTGCTAAATTACTGTGAAATCAGCTTGAATGGTGAAGCATGGATTTGCCACACCAGCGGGGGTGGACTGACCATCTGGAGTAGCAGGATTTTCCTGGTGGGCAGGTTTACATGTAGTTTTATAGTGAGTCCAACAACACCGATCAAAAAAAATCTCAAATTATTTTGTACCTTGGTCGCCTGGCTGGGCAGCTCCATCTTCCCTCCCCTATCAGCCTCAGGTTAATGTCAACTGAGCTGCTGATGGCAGACTGATATGAGAAGTGATATAGTATATCTCACATGTTTTGAATGTAACCGTTTTCACCCTACAGACTTAAATATTATGCACACGCACATTGTTGACCTGGAAGGCTTTTACCTGTTTCCTTTTATCCCAGTTTGCCACAGTGAGTCACTTTTGTTCACGTGGGACTGCTCTTGTTCACAGTGGTGAGCTCTCACTATGTCTAATCTTTGAAGCCTTCACATTCCTCCACAAAGCATCAGGAAACCGAATTTGCATAATTCTGTTTGTTAATTAGATTCACAACAAACTTCAAGGGAAAGATGTTCAGAGATCGAAAGAAACAGTTTGCCGGTCATAAAATCAGGTACTCAGAACATTAAATTGAAGTCATGTAAATAAAATAAAATTACAACATTAATGTTTGTCAGTTAAATAGAATTCTTTCATTTATTTTGTTTTCATCCTGTTCAGCGTCACAGAGAGGGGCTGGACAGGTCGCCCGTCTTTGCTAACACATAATCAAACCTGGCTGGACTACAGGCTACATTCACATTACTATGTTTTCATTTTAAAACACAGCACTTTTGCTACATTTACCTCACACTAAAACGCAGAATCCGACCACCTAAAACGGGAAAGTTTGAAAATGCTTCTGACTCCGTTTTTGTTTTGAAACCGGGGTAATGTATTAGTACACACAGGTGAAAACGGAGGACTTTGAAAATGATGATGCAGACACTCACATTTGGCTTCCTGATTGGGTCCTATCAGTCAAGGCCTATCCTTCCCTGATTTGTCAGGCACCCATCACATGACCCCTCTCTGGAAGAAAACTACAACATCAGCCTGGATTTCCAGGAGTGACAGCAACATGGATAACGAATAGGGTTGGGCCAATAGACGATGCCATCGTCTATACAGCAGTTGGTGCTGGTGTGACACCAGCCTGCCTCTGGCCTTCTGTCTTTCAAAGTCTTTTCTCTTCTGTGATCATCCAAACAGCAAAAAACACCTGCTGGGTTCCCCTTCAAAAGCGGCTGCTGTGAGAAAGTCAGAAAAAAAACAAGAAAAAAAAAAAAAAGAAGTTTCAGTTTCATGGTTCACATTAATGGCTGATTCATTTACGCCTCTAGTTTTGTACTGTGCTGCCCGAACAAAATCAACATTGTTTGACATTTAGTTACTCAGTTTGAACTTTTGACCCTGTATCCAATGGGATGGTCTCTTCTTTGTTATCAGTATGCCCTCCAGTGTATTTAAAGCCAGGTCAGCCACTTGGGTTCATTCATCAGTTCATGATTGTTACCACTCCGGCATGGTCTGACATGTTTTTATAAATCTGGCAGTTGAACTGAATGAGCTCTCCTTTCTAAGGCAGTATCCTGTGGACCTAAATTGATGTTTTGAAACATGCTGTTTTTCCTTCCACCAGGAAGCTCACGGTGTCTGGTAAATTCTGCAGCAGAGTTCTTAAAATGGTTTATTAACATTCTTGGCATTTCTACTGTTAACCACACTGTATGTGGGGGCATGACTACCTGCATGTTAAGTGAGAAAACCGACCCATTAAGCCTCAAAATGCCACAGTATTTATTTAAACACAATCATTAAAAAGAGTGTATCGATGTACCTCTCCTACCGCTCCTTTAAGCCTTTTTACTTTCAAAGCATTTTCTCCTTTGATCCCGCAAACAGCGAGTCCAACCCCACTGCGTTCACTTTCCCACTCCCCACGTCCACAGGAGAGAGAACAGCCTGAAAACACTGCTTCCTTTTTTAAAGACGGATCTGACTGAGTTCAAAGAGGGGAAAAAAGTTCTTTGGGAAGGAAAAGAAAGAATCAGCAAAAGAACTAGTGCGGGGGAAAAAAAGGGAGTTTTTTTTCTTTAATGGGAAATTAATGGGAATGAAGAATCAAAGTAGGAGGGGTATAAAAGATTTGATTAAAATTATAAAAGTAATTTTATGAAAGGGGAAATTTTCTTAGCTCGGCTGGAGGTGAGAGGTGTTGATTTACATCCGTCCACACTTAGACATGCCTTGCCTTTAGAAAGCACTCCCAAAAACTGAAGAGGTGTGCGTGATGGTATATTTACATTTTAAACTGATGCTCTCATCCACAGCGAGTGCACTCCAATTTCTCGAGCCCTCAACACTCAATATTCCCTCAACACTCAAATGATTCTGTGTGACGGAGAAGCGCTGACAGAGAAAATAAAACGAGTCAAAAAGCAGTGGGAGGATTTTAGAATATTGAAACTAGAAGAGGCAGAACATTGAGACAGGGATTGGTTTTGGGGTAAAGCAATGCGCAGGATATCCTGATGAGTTTATGAAGTGAAGTTGCGGAGTGACGGCTGCGGTCTTGAAGGGAACTGGAAGGTAATTACAGTGCCGAGGAAACATGAGAGATAAGAGTAGAGGCTCGGTAGAGCAGGGAAGGAGAAGCCAAACATTTTCGTAGGAAGAAGACCGACAAGATTAAGGAAAATTTAAGGGTGATGGCCAAGATGAAGGGTGCAGTAAGGTGTTTCTACCACCAAGACCTGAAACCTTTCCTTCTCTGCTTCCACAGAGCACTCTACCAAGGACAAGGCGAAAGAGAGAGACCAGGAGGAGAGGGAGAAGAAGAAGGTGAAAGACAGAGAGAAAGAGAAGGAGAAGAAGAAGCACAAAGTGATAAACGAGATCAAGAGGGAGAACGGTGAAGTCAAGCAGCCCATTAAAGGTTGGTGGAAACACACATGCACGCCAACAAAGTGATTTATGTCAGGCTGAAAGTTTAAAAAATATATATATTTATGGTGATGTCTTCAAATTGCTTTTTTTGTCCAACCAAAAGTCCAAAACCAAAAAGTATTCCATTTACAAAGATACTTAAAAAGTTGATAGAATTTTAGTTGGTGTAGGCCTCAGAAGGTATTACAAATGTATTTATTTACAAAAATACATAATATTTCTCTTTCCTGCCGTAAGCATCAATAGTGGTCATAAAATAATTTTGTGGGCTGTTGACAGTGGAATATTTGTGCAGGAGGCTGTTCAGTCCTTTTATTTGTGGCGTTTCCATCAGATCTATAGCAAGCCCTGTCACTACTGTTACCTAACAGTAGTTTCATAATGGGCAAATGTCAGTTTTAGCTTAATTTAAATTAATTAATCATTTTTAATTGGTTAATCCATCAATTCATTTTATGCCACTCATCTGGATCCAGGTCGCATCAACTGAATTAATTATATACTGCTTGGAAGTACTACACATGTGATATAATAAATCATTTTAGGCTATCCCTAGTGGTTTTCTATCATACTTCCATATTTTTGTGTTATGTTCGTGAAACAAGAAGAAACCCTGGTATATACAATATAAATAAGTATTTAAAAACGATTGTTTGCATTAAACATTTACTTGATATTTGCAAGACATGTTGTGATATGATATTGTTAACATTGTCTTGATATGACAATCCTCTTCAGTAGATTGTGTTTTTTAATGGTTTTTTTTTTTTATTTCTAAATGTGTGAGCAGAAAGAACTTGTGTGAGAGCGAGGACAAAATCACGTGTTACTATGTTCTTGTTCTGTCACTTCAGTCACTTTCCATGGTATGTACAGTGCCTTGCGAAAGTATTCGGCCCCCTTGAACTTTGACCTTTTGCCACATTGCAGGCTTCAAACATAAAGATATAAAACTGTAATTTTTTGTGAAGAACCAACAACAAGTGGGACACAATCATGAAGTGGAACGAAATTTATTGGATATTTCAAACTTTTTTAACAAATAAACTGAAAAATTGGGAGTGCAAAATTATTCAGCCCCCTTAAGTTAATACCTTTTGCTGCGATTACAGCTGTAAGTCGCTTGGGGTACGTCTATATCAGTTTTGCACGTCGAGAGACTGAAATTATTGCCCATTCCTCCTTGCAAAACAGCTCGAGCTCAGTGAGGTTGGATGGAGAGCGTTTGTGAACAGCAGTTTTCAGTTCTTTCCACAGATTCTCGATTGGATTCAGGTCTGGACTTTGACTTGGCCATTCTAACACCTGGATATGTTTATTTGTGAACCATTCCAGTGTAGATTTTGCTTTATGTTTTGGATCATTGTCTTGTTGGAAGACAAATCTCCGTCCCAGTATCAGGTCTTTTGCAGACGCCATCAGGTTTTCTTCCAGAATGGTCCTGTATTTGGCTCCATCCATCTTCCCATCAATTTTAACCATCTTCCCTGTCCCTGCTGAAGAAAAGCAGGCCCAAACCATGATGCTGCCACCACCATGTTTGACAGTGGGGATGGTGTGTTCAGGGTGATGTGTTGCTTTTACGCCAAACATAACGTTTTGCATTGTTGCCAAAAAGTTCGATTTTGGTCTCATCTGACCAGAGCACCTTCTTCCACATGTTTGGTGTGTCTCCCAGGTGGCTTGTGGCAAACTTTAAACGAGACTTTTTATAGATATCTTTAAGAAATGGCTTTCTTCTTGCCACTCTTCCATAAAGGCCAGATTTGTGCAGTATACGACTGATTGTTGTCCTATGGACAGAGTCTCCCACCTCAGCTGTAGATCTCTGCAGTTCATCCAGAGTGATCATGGGCCTCTTGGCTGCATCTCTGATCAGTCTTCTCCTTGTATGAGCTGAAAGTTTAGAGGGACGGCCGGGTCTTCGTAGATTTGCAGTGGTCTGATACTCCTTCCATTTCAATATTATCGCTTGCACATTGCTCCTTGGGATGTTTAAAGCTTGGGAAATCTTTTTGTATCCAAATCCGGCTTTAAACTTCTCCACAACAGTATCTCGGACCTGCCTGGGTGTTCCTTGTTCTTCATGATGCTCTCTGCGCTTTAAACGGACCTCTGAGACTATCACAGAGCAGGTGCATTTATACGGAGACTTGATTTCACACAGGTGGATTCTATTTATCATCATTAGTCATTTAGGTCAACATTGGATCATTCAGAGATCCTCACTGAACTTCTGGAGAGAGTTTGCTGCACTGAAAGTAAAGGGGCTGAATAATTTTGCACGCCCAATTTTTCAGTTTTTTATTTGTTAAAAAGGTTTGAAATATCCAATAAATTTCGTTCCACTTCATAATTGTGTCCCACTTGTTGTTGATTCTTCACAAAAAATTACAGTTTTATATCTTTATGTTTGAAGCCTAAAATGTGGCAAAAGGTCGAAAAGTTCAAGGGGGCCGAATACTTTCGCAAGGCACTGCAGTTAAATAAAAAGAAATGCCAGGATGGTAACGCTAAACATTTGAATGTGTTGAGTAAAATGAAACCAGATCTCGGGAACCAAAACATTAGAAGCATTCATGTCCTTCAGTCCAGTCACTTAACGTTATTAAGCGACCCACTTTCACACTGTACACTTTATCATCTTTATGTTTGTAACATATAAGTAGCCCACGCAGCTGCTCTGCATCCCAGTAGGTGTTCAAAAAATTTTAATAACATGGGGTCGCCATAAAAGCCCCAATATAGCACAACGTGTCAGTGGTTGTAACTATTGTATTGTTGTTTTTCCTTTGGGAATTTGATCCCCGGCACTTAGTTGACTCTCTCCCTCTCTTTGCTAATTTGCTACTCTATCCATCTCTATCTGTGTCTGTACTCTGCTTGTATTTGCGATGGTATTTGTAATTGTGCCTATCTCCCCTTCACCTGTTCTCACTTTAGGACAGGAAAGTGTTTTATAATGTGATACCTACCAAAAGAAATGTTTGAATAACAGTAGGAAAAGACTCTCAACATTAGCAGTGACTGAGATGGACGACATTAGAGCTAGTTCATTGATAAGTCGATTGACAGAACAACAGTCGCCAACAATTTTTCATAATCGATAACTATTAAAGTGATTTATCTAAAATGAAGCCAAATATTTGCTGGTTCCAGCTTCACAAATGTTGTGATGGATTATTTAATTATTTTCAGGCATTTTTTGCAGTAAATGAATAATAATTAATAATAATGAAGGAAAAAAACATCATATTATGAAAACAACTGACAAAAAACAACTGTTAGTTAAAACCCTAAACACAGTTTTCTTTATTTCTCTCCTACTATATGACTAATATGTGATTTGCTGAGACCAAAATCAACAAAAATGGCTTGATACTACTTTGATACTAACGTGAATATTTGAGGCAGTTAAAAATCAGTACATACTGAAGCAGGATGTTTTACTGTTGAACAACTTCACTCAACAGTACTGTAGACGATAATGGTACATTTTGAACAGTAGAACTCCATTGTGAGTAAAATACAAATACAATAGAGCTTTTTAAACCTTGAAATAAAAAAAGTAAAATTACACTGTATAAAAATGCTGCTGTCAGCCTACAGGTGTATCAGTCTGGCTCTGCTGTGTGCACAAGTCTGTTCCCAGGTGTGCACTTCATGAATGCGGTGGCGAGTGTCTTTGTTAACCTTTTGGCAGTAGTGAATTACTTGCAGAGCGCTGACATAATATCCATGCCTCTCTCTGTTTGCTTCACCTTTTCAGAGAGACAAGGTACACACCGCACACTCACATGTATTAATGGACACCAATTTTATTCTGATTGATTGATTGGATTTGTCCCCAAACTCAGGTCAGATCCGCAGTGTCTGTGTTGGTATGACCACGCTGTGACATGTAAAGGACTTAGCAAAGCTATGGCAACGTACCGTAGCCAGTGGCTGCAGATGAAAATTACAGATGGATAATTTGGCTTATCCTTTCAATTTTCGTACTTTCTGTGGAACGGCCGGGCGGCCTCATCTTCTCGGTATGAGGGGAGTGTTAGGTCGGATTGGAAAGGTGAATTGAGCGAGGGGAAGAGGCAGCGTGTCTTAATTCTGCAGTCCTCTCGCTAGAGAGCCCAGCTTTTAATCATGTGTATTTGGGATAAAAGAGACACTCTGGGATGCAGGGTGGGATATTGCGTCGAGGGAGAAATGAGTAGGAGGCTCTACCCACCAGAGAGTAGCTTTTCAGTAATAGTATTTAATCAGGGAGTGTTAAGTTTGCAAATGTTGGGAGTGATAGAGTCAGGGAAGTGAAGTTGGAAATTCAATCACTGGGAGAGTGT
Organism: Micropterus salmoides; assembly: GCF_014851395.1. Lineage (NCBI taxonomy): Eukaryota > Metazoa > Chordata > Actinopteri > Centrarchiformes > Centrarchidae > Micropterus > Micropterus salmoides. The sequence goes on from NW_024041484.1 coordinate 13,998,598, forward strand.
TAAGTTTACAAATGAAAAGGGGGACAGAGAGAGAGGCAGCCAGAGGAAATCAATAAGCAGCAAACAGCTCCTCTGACAGTAAGGCTGCTTTACTACCACTCAGTGTGTGTGTGTGTGTGTGTGTGTGTGTGTTTTGAATGGGAGCTTATCTGACTTATAACCCTCTTATAGAACCCTAACGAAGGAGGTTTTATTAATGAGATCATAAATTATAAATACATGTTTTTTTAGAGTAACAGTTAGTTAAGTGAACAGGTAGGGGATTTACTGTTGGGGTGTTACAGCTGGTCATATGGCTCTTGATTGGATCAGAAATATTTAGTCAATTGATTGGTTTTATTGAGCCACAAAAAGAGTCATTTTTTAAAGCAAAAAGCAAAACATCTGTGGTTATAGATGTTTAAATGTGAGGATTTTCTGCATTACCGTGTTTTATATCATTGTGAATTAAACATTGATGAATTTTGTGAGTTTGGGATTTTTGAATATACCAAAAGAATAATAAAAAATCAGCAGATTAATCGATAATGAAAATAATTGTTAGTTGCAACCTTACTCTTGGTAAGCCATTGCTGAATCTAAACGGGGAGATTTTTGTTTGTTCTCTGACCATGACATCACTTTTGTTCCTCGAGTTTCTGTACATAAATCAGCCTATCCCACCACACAAGCTCATACAAGACAGTGTACGTGCTGTGCAAAACATACATGTGTTTCACGGCAAAAGAAAGCTACCTGTAACCTGCCCACAATAAGCCACAAAGGAAGGAACCATTGCTGGAAGGCTTTTATTACTAAAAAAACAAGATGTCTTTTCAGTATCTAAATTTGAAGTTTGCACAAGCGTGAAACGGTGAAATTGCGTACTTAAATCTATTTATTACATTTCATGCCACCATCGCAATATCCAACAAATGTATCACACCTCACATATTTTCTCCTTATCGTGCTGCTCCTCTGTGGACTGATGAAGGTTAAGGTGTGTGTGTGTGGTGTGTGTGTGTGTGTGTGCGCGCGCGCGCGTAGAGAGAATTGGGGGGAGGGTTGACATGTAGGGTAAAGAGCTTTTGGATTAGTAGCTTGGGTATTGTACAGCGATCTCTCTCTCTCTCTCTCTCTCTCTCTCTCTCTCTCTCTCTCTCTCTCTCTCTCTCTCTCTCTCTCTCTCTCTCTCTCTCTCTCTCTCTCTCTCTCTCTCTCTCTCTCTCTCTCTCTCTCTCTCTCTCTCTCTCTCTCTCTCTCTCTCTCTGCGCGCCTGCTGTTTTTCATTCTGTCTCTCATGCCTCCCTTATCTGGCGTTGAACGTGTGCAGGGTACAAACTAGACTGAAGGTGTTTGTGTGTATGAATGAGATGATAGCTGATATTTGAATCATGCTGAGGCAGCAGCACCTCTATCAAAGTGACTCACGTGTGCACACACTTACAGTAAATATATACGTGTCCACTTACTTACGCAACCACTGGGCACGAATGAAACAGCCAGCAACACGTTTGCAAACACATGGGAACAGCTCTCACACATTCACACTCAGACACGAAACATACAGTAACACAGTGCATACATTAGCATGTCCCACTTTGTCCCGCCTCAAGCATTCAAGAGACATGCATTTACGGTGCCACTCGAAAGCTTGTTTCCTGGATTAGTCGTATCGGTTTTTCTCGAGGGATTCCATGTCTTCAATTTATTTTATGCATGCACCCGCGGAGATGCACACCATCTGGGAAAAGCTATGAGTTATCTGTCTACATTTACTTAAAATAGTTCATTAGACTCATTATTTCCTGTTGAGTAGTTTCTTAATGAGGGAATTTATCTGTCTGTCTATCAGTCTGTGTTGATAATTAAAAAAGATAACTAATGCAACAAAAGTCAGGTATTTGTTTGTTTGTTTGTTTTTTTTAAATACCTTTGACAGACTCTGGCGCATAATCAGCTCTGCATTTACAGATTTTCTCTTGCACCTAATTTTACTGGAGGCCTTTTTCTGAGCAGTTGTCATTGCAAAAGCAGCTGATTCCCTGTAAAGTACATTGAAAAGTGTCTTCTTACAGCAGGGGAATAAAAAGGGCTGAGGATTGGTTTGGTGATCCATCACACATGACGGGACACTTTTCTTTTTAAGCTTGCATGACTGATGTGTCTCCCTACTTCCCTTTAAGCCTTTTCAAAATAACGATTTTTGTTTCATATTTCTGTGTTGATCTTTTAAAAATGTCCTCTCCTGTAAAAAGCCTCTTTCCTTTAAATAATAAGGTCTCTCTCTCTCTCTCTCTCTCTCTCTCTCTCTCTCTCTCTCTCTCTCTCTCTCTCTCTCTCTCTCTCTCTCTCTCTGCGCGCCACTCTGTCCAGATGAAAAAGAGAAGGCCAAGATCAACTCAGAGGAGCTGCAAATCAAAAAAGTGAAGAAGAAAAAGAAGAAGAAACACAAAGAGGGGGAGAAACACAAACGAGTGAAGATGTACCACCGCTCCTGCCAAACCATTTGTGCTGGCCTTCTTCTCCTCCCTCCTTCCTCTCCACCCCCCACCTCCTCTTCTCCATCCTCCAATCCCACACACAACTCCTCCCTGTCTCCATTCAAGTCCCCTCTACCCGTTTATCCTCCACCTAACAACAAAACTGCACATGTCTTGCCTTCGTCCCCTCCCCTTGCCTCCAAATCTGTCTTTAACTCCTCTCTCCTCAACTCTCCGACGTCCTCCATCAAGGCCTCTCAACCTTCCCCGGCCAAACACCAGCCGCAGTGCACCTATCCTGGCATGGCGGGCCTGGAGTTTGCCCCGTACATCCACATAGAGAACCAGCCTAACGGAGGGGCCTTGGTGGCTCACGCCTACACGTCCCAGCTGTCCTCTCTCTCCATGGGCCAGAGGCAGAGATTCGCCCAGGAGTTCGTCACCTTGTCTTTCAGCGAGGACTCATCCCAGGTACGGCATGGATTGATCAGATTGATCCATGGATGTTGAGTTCAGTGCAGAACGATGCACGTGCTGAAAATTAATTGAGCACTTTTGTAGGTACTCCTGATGTATAATGTGATTTCCCCCACCCATTTTATTCCTGTCCTTCCAGGCAGCTCATTACGTCATGGGAATTGTCCACGGAGAAGCGAGCTACCTGCCTGACTTCTTGGACTACTTCTCAAATAAGTTCCCATCAGCTCCAGTCAAAATGGAAATACTGGGAAAGAAGGACATAGAAACCACCACTATGTCAAATTTCTACTCTCAGGTTAGTCAGACACACACACACACACACACACACACACACACACACACACACACACACACACACACACACACACGGAAACATTGATTTGGAGGACAATATGGGGTAGGCAGGACTCATGATGACACACAACGCTGCAACTGAACAGACATAACAATCATCTGAAAAACTGATTTACACATTTTTTTTGTTGTTGTTTGATTGTTCTGCTGGAGCAGATGGTGAGCTTTCAGACATGAAGAGTAAAAATAAAAAAGTCTGAAGTCCAAAATAGCGAGGGCCAAGTGCTTCCAAGCCTCTTACTTTCTGTCCACTGTGTAAAATCTATTTGGGTGAGTATCAGGCATGCACTGTAGGTGAAGTGCAACCAGAAAAGATGATTGCACGATGAAGTTACAACTGCAACGTTTTTGCCTCCATCACATTTGGGGACATCTCACTGACATGATGCATTCCTTAACCCCTTGCCCTAACCTTAACCATCACAACTACATACCTAACCCTAACCTAATTATAACCTGAATCTTACAACCACATCTCTCAAAAAGCTGTCTCTAGGTGGGGACTTTTTTTGTCTCCATGGGTTAGTGTGCATTCAGGTTCGATTGTGTGTGAATGAAGAAGTATTGTTGAGGATTTAACCATCTGGTTGAAACATCTACCCCCACCTGTCCAGAGTTAAACAGCTCCTTTGGCATTTATACCGATGTCTGACTTCTCTGACTAAATGTTGACATTAACGACGACGGCAGAGTTGTGTGCAGTGCACAGGTGGGGGCTGCTCTCACTTCAGTGCTACTTAATCTTACAAAGCAAAGTTCAAGAAAGGGCAGGAAAAGGAAATGGAAAGCAAGAGGACAGCATACGTAGAGAGAGAAGAGGAAAGTCAGCAGAGATACAAGGGGTGACAGCAAAAGGTGAAAGATGATGAGAGGAAGAGGTTGATATAAGAATAGGAAATTGACACAAAAGCAAGCAAATTGAGAGGATGAGAAAGCAAGAAGTGAAACTATAGACTGTGAGAGATGACTGCTGTCAGGAAGGCTCGAAAAGGTGTTTCTCTTTTCTTTTCAAAAGCACAAGTCTGGGAGCCGCTGTAGTTAGCTGTCTCTCACCTACTCCTCACTATACTATACAACCTTTTGAAGGCAACTGGAAAAACAAGAATTGTGTGAGTGTGTGTTGTTGGGTTATGTCCTCTGAGCACACAGCCACACAGCGAGACCTCTTCATTTAGAGTTGTCCCATGTCTGTAGTTCAGTAATGAAAAGCCTTTTGTTGCCTCAAACCTCCTGAGTGGCTTTGTATAGAGATACTGCCTGTTCTTTTTCAATGTGAGTAAAGGCAGCACCAGTGACCACACTGTCTGTGTGTGTGCAGTACTACGGGGGTAGAGCAGTTTATGCTCTCTATCGCTCTCCTTCTGGCTATTTCTTTCTGCCCCCCCCCCCCCTAGAATGAAATATTCATAATGTTGTTCTGTGTGTTTGTTTCAGTTCTGGGCAGTTCTGCTTCAACAAACAAATTCTTGATCTCTGCATGTTTCTGAATAAATTAAATCCAAATAACCAATTAATTAAGCCGTCATCTACATTGAGTTTTCCCTGCAAACCGGCATCCCGAGCTGTCCCTTTAAGAGCAGCGTTCCTTGCAGGGCTAACGTCATTGTCCACTGGTCTTGTTAATTTTCCCCCCTCCCTCCAAGCTCTCAGCAGTGACCTTGGGAAGTAGACGTACAGTCTACACACACAGATGTGAGCATGCACACTGATATATACACCACAGGTGCACACACACACAGATGAATGATTTCTCTCAAACATTTTTCTCTACTTTGTGTGTCCCTCCCTCTGTGTTAGTCTGCTGCTCTCTCTTTCATCCATCCTTTATGTTTCTGCTCTGTTGTTTGGTTCACTGTTTCACTACGGCAAATTACTGGACAGCTGTTTTTTGGTGTGTGTGAGGGAAAAGAAGGAAAGTATTTTTTTTAACTGTTTGACTTTGACTTGTGTTTATTCTCCCGTATAGATCAGTTCATTCTTAGTCTTAAAAAAACATTTGTTTTGTGGAATGTGAGACACACACACTTCCACGTTTATCTAACAACATATATTTTAATTAAATTAAAAAAAAGAGCCATATGCGCAAAGTGATGTTAGAATATGACTGCAGGCATCAAAGCTGCTTTGCTGCTGCTCGGGCCGTCTGTGAGTATTTTGTATTCAGTACCTGACTGAAGGCATTTTCAGTGGTGCTAAGGATTATAGAAGATTACAGCACTCCATTTTCTCAGGGCAAGTACAGCTCGACAGTCAATACATGGTGTGCTTCCACGGTGAGGTAATTTGGTCTTTACTGTTTAGTCATTGAGTGTAATAATGTAGTTACAACATCAGATTAACACAAATTTAAAAAAAAAACAGACTATATTAATCTGCGCTCACATTGTGCTCATGTGTAAACTCACATAGCTTTATAAGAGCATTCACAACAGTGCCCCACATGTCAACTAGCTAACAGCTAGCATGTTTAGGGGCCTGACTGGAAAAATGTATATGGTCAGACAAATTTGAAAAGTTATTGCATCAAGCAGTTCACTGGTTAATTTATTAGAAATGTTTTATCAACAGAATGTTATCCTGTTAAGCCAAAAAGAAAATGTATTTCCTAGGAATGCAAAGACAAAGAGGGAAAGTTAGAAAACAATATTTATCTTATATCAGTTCACCTGCAGCCAAATAAGAAAGCTTTAAAACCTTGAATAGCGTTTATTCATTTAGTGCATTCTTGCATAAAACAAATTAATTAGGACAACAACACCTGGTGAAAATGTAGAACATATTTTCTTTCAGTATAAATTGTTGCTTAGCTGGAGTACTCATGAAGGAATAATTAGATTCTTTTGAGTAAATATCTATAGATGTAAATACATAAAGGTTAAGCCCCAAATAAACAAATGGAAGAATTAACAAAATCTACTTGCCGTTTTCCTGCTAGCATGCTAATTTTATAAAGCATGGTGACATTTACATCATAAGATCAAAGCAAGGCTAGAGCTAGCACCATTACTAGCTTTCTGTCTGGGGAAAATCCCTTTTGAATCTGTGCTCTCCATTCGATAAAAACACATGTTTCGTTTACATCAGTTGGCAGTTTGGGGTTAAAACATCATCACAGCCAACTTCAGCTTCTCTGACTCCAGCCTCCACCACTGCAGGTGTCCTGCTCCTACACTTACACATTCTTTAACCTGGAGGCAGCGCTGTAGCACTCGTCCTCCAAACCGTCTCTCCACCACAGTCAATGTTTGCAAAACAAGCCCAGGCTTTCATTGTTGCATCAGTCTTGCGCTGCAGCGTTTAAACCATGCTTTAGCTTTGACACAGTCCTAGTGTTAAACTGGATTTAAATGAAGGTGGAAAGCAACCATTACGTTATATGAATTCAAAGTGTGTTTGTCCTCTCACATGTCTGTGATTGTGGGTAAGCTGAGGGAGAGATTATGTAAGACGACTTTTGTGTCTGAGGCACCAGTCAGAAGCTCTGTTGTGACGCAGACACAGCAATGGACTAATAGACTTAGTACCCGTAGAGACTGACTAGAAGAGAAGCAGACAGACTAACAGAGGTCAGGGAGAGGTCGGGTAGAGTAGCGTGATGATGTCACGACATGAACTTGAGCCAGAGAGAGTGAAGGAGGTGTCATCAAGGGGATGGAAACTCGTTAGAGAATTAACAAGTGGTTACAGCGGCTGAACCAGAGAAGGAAAAGAGAGAGGCTTGATCTAATTCGCACCAGGGACTGGAGTGTTATGAGGGAGAGAGTCAGGAGGAGGAGAAGGAGAGGCTGATGGGAGGCGAGAGAGAGAAAAATAGAACTGAGTAAAACAGCAAGAGGGAGTGAGATAATCTGTTAGCTGAAGAAAGTGACAGCAGGGGAGCGATGACAGGGAGGATAATTATATATGAAAATTAATCTTGTGAATTTGCGGACCTTGAATACAAAATGAGAAGCAGGCAATTTAGATAATGTTCCAATGGTGTAGAAAAAATGTTTGTCCTTTTTTAAAAAAAAAAAAAAAATAAATTGTGTCCAGATTGTTCCACTTGTTAGTAGGGGTGGGAATGACCAGAGGCCCCACAATATGATATTATCACAATACTTATGCTGCGATTCGATTTTATTGCAATGTTAAATATATTGAGATATATTGCAATTTATTACCCTTTTCCAACTTCAAATTAGGTCTTTGTCAACATCTGTTAATCTAAAAAGATCTGTTTGTTCGTATCACTTTTTCAGTCCACTATATGGTCCTGTGGAGCTTTCTAGTATACTGAAAAAGCAAGAGATTTTATTTTATAAGAGATATTATAAAAGATATTATTTTAGTACCAAAAAGTTAAATTCTCATGTGCGATTTATATAACAAAAGATCGATACCTGGCGTCCGTGTATCGATACAGTATTGCCATGGAAAATATCACGATACTATGCTGTATTGATTTTTTTTCCCCACACCCCTACTTAGTATTTATTTATTGTCTTGTGTTTTTGTGTAGCGGTATTTCCCTTTTTAAATAAAGCTCATTTTCAAGTTTAGCAGCGAGACAAGCAAGTACTGTAAATATGATGTTGGTCATTTGTAGTCACACGTTTGCCCATCGAGTGTGTTTACAGGCACGTACGCGGCGGTGAGGAAGGACTGGAGCATCTTGAACAAGACCACTCAGAGGAAGTCTATCACATTTCCTGTTTCCTTCTGTTTGCCTTCACTTATTATAGGCTGTGTGGGGGGGCACGAGTGAATCACAGACTGTAGAATTTCTCCATTTATTTGAGGCAGAGGTAGTGTTTTTGAATACTCCTCCTGTGCTAGTGCTTTGTTGACAACGTGGGGGTTATTCTGCTGTTAAATTATGCATTGTGTAAACACACACTAGCAGGGAAAAGAGACGCTCGTAAGCACACACAATTCAAGTATGCAGTAGGATGAGTGCACACACTCTCAAACACACACACACACACTGCCTGAGAAACATTGTGGAAGGCTCACAAATGCTTTTAAGCATGAAGGCATTTGAATCCGTGTGTGCTCACAAACACTTCTCTCTCTAGTATCTAGGTCACTGACTCAGTCAGACTATTTAAAGTTGTGATGTGTTTGCGTGCGTGCGGAGTATTTCAAGCTTTTAGACATCATCATCATCTTATGAGGATATCACACACGGCGTCGGGGCGCAGAGGCAGTCAAATGAAGTGAACAAGCAAACACAACCACGTGGCTAGGCCCATCCATGCACGATAAATACAAGTTATTTTGTTAATTTAACGTCGATTTAAATAAACGCCAATAGGCAGTTATTTGATGCGTGTAATTAGACCAATTTGCACAGTGTTTCCGGAGCTTATTCACTACACACTACTACTGGTAAGACAGCATCTCTGTGTGCTGTAGCTTACCTGCAGCGCCGACTGGTCTCTTCAGCCACTGCTAATAACGGCACAGTCAATTTTGATAATCTATCAGTCTTTTGTAATTTTTAATAAACAAAAATGCCGAACATTTGCCCAGTTCCAGCTTCTGAAATGTGTGAATTTGTTGCCTTTCTCTGTTTTATATCACTGTAAACATCTTTTGGATTTAGTCGTTTAAACAAAACAAGCTATAGATGTCACTTTGGGCTCTGGGAAAATGCGACTTAACAATTTTTTGTGAAATTTTATAGACTAAACAGTTCATCCATTAATCATAAAAAATAAACAATAGATTCATTGGCAATGAAAATAAGCATCAGTTGCAGCCCTACCACCTATCAATAAGCATAATTACACAGGAATCAGTGTTTACATCTTATATGTATAAGTAACAAGAAATTCCAGTACAGAAATTACAGGCAAGTAGTGGAAATAACCTAAGGGATCCATATCAAGATTGTAAATATTTCAAGGTTGAAATATTGTAATGTTTGCCAAACATTAAGAGTAACTAAAGCTGATTATGAAGACCTATAATTATCTTTGTCACTTCATCCTGTGACCACTGTCATGAGTTGTTATTTTGATCTCAACCTTTTGCTGTCGTTAATGCCCCACATAATCCAGGTTTCATGGCCAATCTCTCCTCATTATCCAGCTTGTATAAATAGCCACGCTACTGGACAAACAGTGTTTCCCTATTAAAAGCGGACAGACACGCGCACACGCATACACACACACACACACACACTAGAGCCGTTGTGATCTGTATTCTTGCACGATTGGCCTCTGGGCAGCTATTTGAGGATCTAGTGCCTTGCTCAAAGACGCACCTGGGAGCTGCCGAGCGACTTCCCCAACTGTCTTTTTCCAGTTCATTGTTTCTACCTACATCCCCTCTTCTCCGCCTCCCTCCTCCCATCCTCTCGAACCTGTCCTCATCTCCCTTCTTCCTTCCTTGTCACACTCCCTCTCTCCTTTTTGTGTATTTTCCTTTTTCTTAATCATATCTGGCGTCTCCTCCTCTATTGTCCCCTTCTCTCCTCCACCCCTTATCTTCCACGTCCTTACTCTCTTTTACCTTCCAAAAGAATGACCTTCATTATCCCCTGCTCACCCTCTCTCCTCCTCACTTCCCTTTGAGCTGTTTCCATCCTCCCCTCCATTTTTCTCCCAAATTTGTTTTTCAGCTTGCAGCTCTCTCTCTCTCTCTCTCTCTGTCTCTCTCTCTCTCTCTCTCTCTCTCTCTCTCTCTCTCTCTCTCTCTCTCTGTCTCTGTCTCTCTCTCTCTCTCTCTGCCTTGTTGTCGAGTGGTGACTCACTAGAGGGCAAGCAGCCAAGGATCTGGCCAACACACACACATCCTGATCAGCCAAGAGTACAGCATGCAGGCCACATGTTGCACGTACTGCGAACACAGGCACACACACACAAAGACACTGTTGAGGGCCAAGGGTATGCGAGACGGGTTAGGCATACACACTCAGACACACACACACACCATGCTCTGTCAGCCAAGTGAAGAGCAGCAAACAGTCAGTTGAGTCACACCGGTGGAGCAGAAACATCAAGTGAAACCCCCAATACACACACTCACACAGTGTCTGTTTTGTCAGCTTCCATGTCTTGTGTTTAATTTCATGCCCCCCCTCCCTGCAATCAAACAATATAGTATCTAACAACCTAATGTAACCGATTGAACTGAATGTTGGGAACACTTCCTATTATTTTTCAAAAACCCACTTGCAGGTAAATCCCCTTATCCTTCATTAATACCATCGAATTGATTCAACAAATGCCTCCTTAGAGACATTAAAGAGATTAAAAAGAAAGAATTAACCACCCATTAAGTGTAATTTCATCAGAGTACGTCTCATACAAGGCCATGTAGAACAGTAGTTCCCAATCTGCCAATCCTGACCTACACTAGCCATGGTAAGACAAATCTGAGGGGGTCGCTAGATGATTAAGAAAAAACATTTCTGCTATCCCAAATCATGTTGAGTTTTATATTCTTAAATTTACTTATCCTTATCATTTCACCTCTACAAATTATTCAAATCATCTACGGCAAGGTCACGAAACGGCCAAAATGGTGGAGAACAGCTGCCTTAGAAGACTACTGACAGAAAATATTAAGAGCCTTTGATTACATTCAGGAGGACATACCACAAGGGGGCAATTACCATTCCACCCCTCTTAAAACAACAGGAGTATTTAGGCTCCATAATGACTCTGCTGAAGCTGCAAGCTGCTGAAGATTCAAGGTAAACTTCTTGGGTAAAGAGAATGGACAACTAGCATCATGTATTTCACAGAAACTCTGTTATGTTTTCGCCTGTGTTTTTTAGGAACAGAACAGGGTTTTCTCTCAGTGTCTGAGCTGTAGCGTGATAGTAGCTGAGGCAGGGGGAGTTAAACACGCTCAGCTACACACTGAGAGTGCAAGAAAATGTTGGTTGCCATCTTGTTATTCACCTGCACCTCTTTCAAGTGAATAAAACACTTAGCCGAGAAACCAGTCTCACCCAGCTGCCACAGTGTTAAAATAACACCATAATGTTGTGTTTCTCCTGTGATTGCTGCAGGTGAAGAAAACATACAGTAACGGCACATACAGAGCTGGGGCCATGAGACAGATCAGCCTGGTGGGAGCCGTGGACGAGGAGGTCGGGGATTATTTCCCAGAATTCCTCAGCATGTTGGAGGATTCACCCTTCCTGAAGGTGAGTCAGCACAGAATGAATGGCAGTAAGGCTAAAAAGTGACAAAGGTCTTAAAATGGGCTCAGAGCAGATTCTTGTATTTGAATGGAAATAAATGAGGAAGGTACGGTTTATAACAAGTTACTTTGCTATTAGGTCAGAGGAAATGTATCTCAAAGCTTTAGCAGTTCTGTTGTGGACTTAAATGTGCAACTGCAAAATCATAAGGGAATTGCACTTAAACTAAAGGGTAACATTTTTATATAAAAAAAACCTGTGAAAAGGCCAAAATTGGCCACACGTTAGTCCGTCTCTCGATAATTTTTGCTTTCCTTAAGTCCATTTGTTTCTACTGAACACATCAGATCATAAATGTATAGAATCATTTTTTGAAAATAGCTAGATGATGTCCTAAACAGCTGGGTGCTGTAGTTTTTATCAGATGTTACTGAAGTAAATAGTGCATTTTTGTAAGGAGCTATTTTTCAGCATGGGACACATTCTGTCGTCTAATGGTCATCTAATAGTAGTTTAAAGGATCATAATTGATCCAAGATCTGTACGGATCCCCCCCACCATGGTTCTGTGAACTGTGGATTCATTGCAAAGTATAACCACAATAGTTTGAAAAAAACGTTTTGCTGTTACTTTTTAGAGTAATAATTCCGTAACTGCAGAGTTGCAGTGAAAAAATAGACGGGAGTTTAACTCTGAAGCGCAGTGAGCACTGAGTGATACTTTTCTGTGGGACGGAGGATGTACTGACCACTTTTCGTATTTCTCTGTTTTCTCAACAAAGTTAAACATAGATCTCTTCTTACTGCAAAACATTCAGTTTCATTGTGGGCTAATAGTTGATTCAAGAAATCGAAACAAAACTCAGCCGCGCTTCTTTATGATTGTTCCATCAACATTGCGCTCTGTCAGAGGATTAGTCAAGATGATATGTGACAGTGTTCAGTTGGCAGACAACAGTGTCACACAACACCATTTCCCTGAAGTATAACGTAGGCTTCAGTCACAATTTACTTGTTCCTCATAAATACTCTGTTTATTCTGGATGTACGGTAACATTTTGATGCATTTACACCACAGATTATTTGGAAATGCCACAAACTAAACAGATGGAGAGAGACTGCGAGACACAAACGTCAACAACACACCTAATATTCTCCGTGGTGGCTGGCAAAGTAGAGGCGTTAAGTGGAGTGTCAAAGTGATTAGATGCAGTTTCCAGCTCTGATTCAGGAAGTTGGTCCTGTTTTTGACATGTCTGTGTGCGGGAACAGCTCACCAGAATACTGTGTTTACTGCTGTCCCTGAAACGCAGGAGTGACAAGCTTTTCTTCTGTTTGCTATTCTGTGTTGACATTTCAAATCTCCTGCATGCAGTGTGGGGGAGTGGCGTCATATCCTGAATATCAAAAGACGGCGACGCACAGCCTCTGGCACTTCCTATCTGTCGAGGGCTTTGGCTGTGATTCAGCACCCTCTCAAGCGTCTCGGGTGCCAGTGACAAGTTTTGCCATGGGGGTCGATTTCTGCGCATGAGATTTCTTTTTGGGAATCTGTGGAATAAAATAAAAGAAAGACATTGACGAATTGGTGAGGAAAGTACTAACACACAACTTTGATTCTCCCCCCACGCTCCCCTCGTCTCTCCTTGTCTGCCGGGCTACAGCGGACTCTTCCATGGGGAACGTTCTCCAGTCTGAGGCTGATGAATCCCACAGAGAGTGACGACGGTCCTATAATGTGGGTCAGACCGGGAGAGCAGATGATACCTGTAGCTGATATACCAAAGTCCCCTTTTAAGAGAAAACGGTGAGTCCAGCAGTACACAGAACACACGAATACACACAGACACACACATAAGAATGAAGCCAGACAGTATTTTGGATCCTCCTTAAGCACCGCAATGACACATAGACAGAATTAGCAGATTTTGTTCTCTATGAATGTTGTTTGTTCTGGCAACATGTCTGTGCGTGTGTTTGTGTTTGTGCCTTATCGAGACAGCTTGCCTCTGTACTCTCCGCACAGCCCACGAGGACCTATTATGGGGGAAAAACAGTAGCAAAACACTGTCGCACATTTGAAGCAGCAGCCACGAAAGCAGCATGAAGCTTTGTTATAGCTGAGCAGTGCCCGGATGAGGCAATTACACCGTCGCTGTTTGTCTCTATCACATTGTCGTTGCTTACACATAAGCTCTGTCTCACACAAACTGTGTGTGTGTGTGTGTGTGTGTATGTGTATGTGGCTCACCAGTCAGATGAGATCATCGGTATGTTAATAGAGTCGACATCAGACGCTACTTCACATGGCAGCCAGCCAAACACTGGACACCACACACATTCCATCCATGCAGCATTTATTTCTCTCTTGTCTCGCTTGATTGGTATCACATCAGTATTTGTATACAGACATTTATATATTTTTTTTTTTTAGGTGTGTGTGTGTATATGTATGTATGTATGTATGTGTATATATGTGTGTGTGTATGTGTGTGTGTGTGTGTGTGTGTATATATATATGTATGTATGTATGTATGTGTGTGTTAGAATTAACAAAATATGTCATTCTTCAAGCAAAAATACCAACCAGTCGCTGGTTCCAGGTTCTACATTGGGAGGATTTGCAGCTTTTCTCTGTTTTATATCATGATTAACTGAATATATTTGGGGTTTGGACTGTTTGCTTTAACAAATTGATTCTTCACTATTTTATAAGATTTTATAAACCAAAGTCTTGTCTCTAAATTCATTCAAAAAAGCTTTTAGTCAGTCAGACTTTGCTGACAAGGGGAAGCAATATATAAAGTACATCCACGTTATCATTAGTCTCTACATCTGAATTCAGCCTATAAATACACACGTTATGTTGCATATACATATTGCGTGTCAGTTAGTGGGGGGATGACTAGACAGTGTTTGGAGGAAACATTGTCAGAAACAGTTGTGTAACAGCTGGGGCTGAAATAATCTGTTTTTATAGGGACATGGATGGCGAGAGAGAGGGGGGGGGTGGTTTAACTATTCCCTTCTCTTCTTTCCCTTCCCATCACTTGATCATAAACTACCCGGAGATATGATAGAAAATGACATCTATCAACGAAGGTGTACTCTTTTCATAATTTTCCCCTTTTGGTTCCCAGATCTTTCCTCAGTCTCTCATTCCCCTCTTCCTCTTCCTTCCTCTTCCTTCCTCCACCCCTCCCGCTACTGCCTCATTTCTCTGTCTTTGTCCTCTCTCTACCAGTAAATATCTACCCTGTCTTTCTGTCTGGATTTCTCCTAACGGTCTGTCATCTACTTCCTTCTCTTGACCCGTCTTTCCTGCTTTTATTTTCAGGAGCTCCAAAAGTGTGTTGAAAGAATAAGACATAAAAACAGAACTAGTGTGAAGTGCAGGGAAAGCGAGAAGACGTGATGTTATTTGCAGCGAGACCTTGTCTACAGTTTGACCGCATGTTGCGTTTAAGGAATGAAGGCTGCTTGTGTACCGGGAGGCATCTCTTCACAGCGTTCAGCTTCTTTTTCTTGTTGGTTTCAGGGAAAAGGTCAAGCTGTTATGCGTTCCTGACAGCACTGAGACTCTCAGTCTGAGAATTCAGCTTGATTATAGTGGTCAGACGGTAAAAAAACCCAAAAATATTTCAGCTTTTAGTGAAAAGACCGTCGTGCTTCCAGAGATTTACAGTAATTGCATAGTAATGGCAGCAACGTTGGCAGGCACCAGACGCAAACAGGACGGAGGCCTGACGCAGAACATGATGAGCCTGTTAGGATACAAAATGCATGACAAATGAGAGCCAATGTGAGTTCATCGAGAGCCGCATGGCTCTCAGCAAGATGTCAAACCCAAGTCTGCTCAGCCTCAAGTAGAGTTGGAAGCAGCTATTTTGATAATCAGTTAATAATTTAATAACATCTTTGGGTTCCAGCATCTCCAATATGATTACTTGCTGCTTTTCTGTATTTTATATTATTGTAAATTGAATAATCTTTGGTTTTGGATTAGAGCTGCAACAATTAATCGATTAGTTGTCAACTATTAAATTAATTGGTAACTATTTTGATAATTGATTAATCGCTTTGAGTCCTTTTTTAAAGTAAAAACGTTCAAATTCTTTGATTTCAGCATCTCGGATGTGAATATTTTCTGGTTTCTTTACTCCTCTGTGCAGTAAACTGAATGTTATCAGTGTTGGTTGTGGATTTTATGGACTGAACAACTTAGGATGTCACGATACCAGAAATTTAATAGTCAATACCGATACCAGTCAAATTCCGTGATTCTCGAAACCAATAACAGTAAAAACAAAAACAAAACGATAAATCCCATGTACTTCAACATACACTCTTTAATTTAAACATTACAAAAAACAACTGCACAGCTGTGAAAGTTGTGAGAGGATGTCCAGGACAGATGAGAGGTGATTTGAATATATGCATTTAGCAAGCTATGGAAATTATAACCTTGCACTGTGCATAAAGATAATTATTAAATTAATTACTTAAGTTTCTTAACTTTTCTTTACAAACTCACAGGTGTGAAATGTTTAAGGGTGGTCACTATCTATATTGGCAGTGGTTTGAGATTTTTACATTGATGATTGAAAGTAAAAGAAATCGTATTGCAGTTTTAAGACTGCCCCTAACACTTCCTACAGTAACAGGTGCATTGGACAGACTCTGTTCGTAGCGCTGCAAGCTGCATCATTAGCTTTGGTGTTTGTCTGCCTAAATTAGCTCTCCAATAATAGCCCAAAACTGGGAGAAATCGAGGCTTTGACACGTAGCTATTGTAGGTAACAACTGCAGAATACCTTCACCTCGTTTCCACACACAACTTTTTCTTTTGGACAAGTATCGACATGTTTTCATCATTTTGGTATCGACCGAAGTATCTGTTCTCGTGACATCCCTGCTTACAACTAATCTATCGACTAATAACTAATTAATCGAAATAATCGTTGGTTACAGCCCTATTTTGGGTTCTTAGTTAGACAAAAAAAAGACATTTAAATCCCCCCAGTCCAGATGCTTCACTATACAGAATTATGATGAAGTTCTTTAAAAACGAGTTCAAGACATGAACATACGAGCAGGACATTTTAATCACACAAACCACAACTAGTTTGGAAGCCAATTATTAGTCCAGTATGAAACTTACACACAAGTGTGATGTGAATTTTTAATAAGGTCATACAACATGTCTGAAGGCATCTTCAGACGTCAACTTGGGCTGTAGGAAACGGTCATGGACATCTTATCGACTAACAAATAAACAATTAAGAGAGCAAATAGCTGTTAGATTGCTCAATAATGCAAATAATCATTAGTAGCAGCTCGAGTCACAAGAGCAGCAGCTGAGTGTGTGAAATGTCATGTACAACCTTTTCAGGAGTGTGTACTGCAGCGTTAAGTCTGTCGTCAGAGATCGTGGTCTCCCTTTTCTCCCTCCTTTTTTCTGCCTTATCCCTCTGCTCCCCACCTCTCTCCTCCTTTATCCCGTTTCCCTCCATTAACACCTCTCTCTTCCTGCCCCTCATCTATTCCTCTCGTTCTCCTCTTTCCTCCTCCCTCCTACTTTACTTGCGCTCAAAAGCACAGCATTCTCGTTGCAGTGCACACTAACGCACAGCATACTGACATACATGGTGCCAGAAGAACAGGACCAGGGTAGTGATAGACTCGAGGCAGGTGGTAGACTTCAAATATCACTCTAGAAGTGCATGTTCAGCACTCCTCCCTTTACACTCTCTTCTTTTCAGTGTTTCACTTACCAGCTTTCCTGGTTTTACATTCATTACTGTCAGCCTGCAGTCAGCTCAGACACACCGAGCTCTGTGTGTGTGTTTTCATTTCCCCCTACTCACTGTACTATTTTCCTCTGCTTCTTTCTTCCTCTTTCACCGGCTCCTGCCTCTGCCCTCTTATCTCTGAATGAATGAATGACTGAATGCACAATGAAGTGTTCGGCACGGGTAGTCTCGCTGCTGTTCTGTGTGTGTGTTTGCGCACGCACGCGTGTGTCTGCATTTTGCTCTCGAAGGAATCTCTTGCAGATTCTGTGCGTGTGTTTATACTCGGGTTTGAATCGGACTGCAGCTCCGGTGTGAGTCACTGATCCAGTAGTGAGCTGACTGCAGTACTTCTATTGTTTGGCAGCGTGGCTTCATGCAGACGCACAGAGAAGCTGAGGCGTTAAAAGCATAAAAGGAGCCAAGTGTGTATGTGTTCGAGCGCTGCTGTTTACTCCATTTTTACTTTCTATGATTTAAATTGTAACAGAATTTTTGCCGCCTGCAAACATTAAAACACAAAGTAATTTGATAAGAAGAGGATACTGGTCGAAATTGGTTGAAAAAGCTCTGATATGGATAAAATGTGGTTTTACAGTGTGCTGAGAAACATCTAGTTAGGATTGGTGAAAATGCTTTTGTCCACACTAATGTGTGTTTTCATCCTCTACATCACTGCCGTTCTTGGGTTGTTTATTCGTTTGTTAGAACTTAATTTTGAATTTTATTATTTTGATAAAAATTATCTTGTTCCAGCTTAAAAATGTGCTGATTTGTTTTATTTTTCCATGATGTTAAAGTGAATATCTTTTGTTTTTTGGGAGTTGTTGGACAAAAAAAGACGTGAATATTTCTACTTGGGCCTTGAGAAATTCTGACTATTTACTGAAAACACTATCAGAATACACAATAAGTATTGTTTTATCCACACTGATGCAGGTTTTCATCCACTCTGACGTCCTCTCCGCTCCTTATGTCATAGTGTCGTATCTGGATTACATAAATGTCAACCAACATAGCAACAGTATCGGTGGATAAAGCCTGTCTGGTGCTTTTATTTTTGCCAGAGCAGGAAACAAAGGAATAAACACAGCTGGGGTGTGAGCTGCACACTCATCTTTAGTCAGGTTCTTGTTTATTTAGACATCAGGGAAGCAGAGAAATCTCTCTGTAGGACTGTGCCGACATGTGTTTTTCTTCTTCTTCTCACTCTGCTGTTTCTCTAAAGCCATGTTCATCTGTGTCTCTGTCATAGCTCCACCAACGAAGTGAAGAACCTGCTACAGTCGCTGCCTAGGACCAGCGAGCCCAGAGAGATGCTGTTTGAGGACCGGACTCGGGCCCACGCTGATCACATCGGTCAGGGCTTCGAACGTCAGACCACAGCGGCCGTGGGGGTGCTGAAGGCTGTAGGGTCCGGACAAAGGTAGGCGGCGAAGCAACAGATCACACGTGGTTTGTCAGACTGTTTGGGTACAGGTGGTGATGGCTAGAAGTAACACAGCTTACTCACCAACAGATATCATGTAATCCTTCTCTCTCTGTCCTCCCCTCACTCCGTATGCTGTCAGCTCGGAGCCTCCTCGTGTAACCAAAGACGTTGTGTGTTTCCATGCTGGGGATTTCTCTCATGTAGTTCAGAGGCTGCAGTTGGACCTACACGAACCTCCGCTGTCTCAGGTTTTATTTTACACACACACACACACACACACACACACACACACACACACACACACACACACACACACACACACACACACACACACACACACACACACACACACACACACACATATAGAGACAGCATGACAATAACACTGCTCACACATTAGTTTCACCCCAGTCATCCTTATGAAGTCCCAAACTAAACGCAGAGTTATTCTTAAGTGTTAATAAAACACTGACAATTTTACACTGGGTAAAGTGTGAAGTTAAGATGACCTGATGTTGGCTGCCACCTGGTGGACCAAAGTTAACCTGCAGTAAGTTACATGTGGGTCGCATCTCTCCAAAATATATAATAATATAAATAAATATATATAACAGGGATCCAAATATTGTCTTTTTCTTTTTTTTTTTTTTTTATCCACACATTCTCCTCTCTTTTCTACCTTTATGCATATTCAGTGCAGGTAATGTGGAAATAAAGGGGCGCGCGCGAGCACACACACACACACACACACACACAGAGACACTTCCTTAAATTTTTTTATCATCTTGATCACATTTTTTTTTCTTTTTTTTGAAAGATGTGAAGCTTTTCTTTGTTGAGTTAAAGAGACTCTAACACTTCAAAATTTGCCACAGAGCTCCGCCTGTCCTGGAAAAGATCAAAAGGAATTTCCATTTCAGATTACAAAACATCTTTTACAAAAAGGCCTTTATCTCTCTTACAAAGTTGTTGTTAGCACCAAATAAATAAACGTATAAGCTCAGTGATGCATGGAAATATTTATCCTTCTCTGGCAAAATTATGATTCTTGCATTGCATGTTTTGTTATTTTAGAATAATTCAAAGGTTTAAAAAAGCTACACTTAAATTGACTTTTTTGTAAGAATTTGGAATTTTATTTTATCTTTACGCTTTTCATCTATTTTTAAAATATGTGCTGAACAATAGTCAGAAGGAAGAGTAAAAACCTCACTCAAAACAGATGTCGGTGTCCAAAGATGGAGTTTTCATTTTGGAGTGCACCTCTTCGTTTCCTCTACCTAAACCCTCCTCCCCTCCTCTCTCCTTACAGTGCGTGAAGTGGGTGGATGATGCCAAACTAAACCAGCTGCGTCGTGAGGGCATCCGCTACGCTCGCATCCGCCTGTGCCACGACGACATCTATTTCATCCCGCGCAATGTGGTCCACCAGTTCAAGACGGTGTCATCTGTCTGCAGCCTGGCATGGCACATCCGCTTAAAACAATACCACCATGGAGAGGAGGAGGAGGAGGAGGAGGAGGAGGGGGTGAAGGAAGAGGAGGAGCAGGTTGAGTTGAAGGAGAGGGAAACAGTGGAGGAGGAAGAAGAGGGAAGGAGAGAAAAGAAGGGTAAAGTGAAGGAGAGGATGAAGAAGGAGGAGGAGGAGGAGGTGGATGTGGCAGAAAACAGGACGTTGCCTGCTGTCAAAAAGGAGGAACAGCATCCACCTGTTTCGTCTCAGCCTGCTCCCTCACTGGACTCGAACGTGAGCAATGCTAGAGACAAAGAGGAAGAGAGGGAGAGAGTAAAAGAAAGAGGGAAAACCAAACAGCAGGTTTCACCTCCCGCAAAGGTGAAAGCAGAACTCCCAGCGCCTCCTCGCTGCAAGAATGAATCACCTTCACCTCTCCCTCCTGCCTCTCATCTTCTTCACCAGGACACAAAACCCAAAACAGCATCATCAAAGCACCTTCATCACCACGGCCATCACCATCATTGGGACAGCAGGACGAAATCTTCCAGTGCAAGTTTCTCCTCTTCAGCTCCTAAATCACCCATCCTCAAATCTTCCTCTTCTTCGTCACCTTCAGCTGTTACTCCTTTGCGCTCTTCTTTTGCTGCTCTCAATCCATCCTCTACTTCTTCTCCATCTCCTGTTCTGTCCACATCTTCCTCCGCGTCCACCTCCGCTAAATCTTCCCTGACCAGTACCAAGCCCGCGGCAGACTTCTCACTCCCCCCGTCCGCCCTGACTTCGGCGTCCCAGCTGCCTTCCTCCTCGCAGTCAGACCCACCAAAGGACAAAGACTCACTCCGGCCAAAGCCAGACGCGCAGGCGCGGTCGGAGTTTCGGGCGCCACATGGGTCGCCCGCCGTGGACACGCACACAGACACACGGACGCACGCAGTAGCTCGGACGCCGACAGACTCGCGGACACAAACGCTCCAAGAGAGATGGACTCGCAGCACGGACCCCAGGACGCCTACGGATCCGCAGATGCATCCGCCACAGGACACGGGGAGGCAAGGAGTTTACATGCAGCAATACCCAGCCCAGCACCTCCCACCTCCTCACCTCCCTCACATGCTCCCCCCCTCTTTCCCCTCTCTCCTGCCGCACTCCCATCTTTCTCACAGACCTCCAATCCTCCCTCCAAATCAACTCTCCACCCCCTCTTTCCTCAGTCAGAAAGCGCCACCCCATTCGGTTCACATGAGCCAGCTTCACCTGCATCCCCCACATCAGCCAAACATCACCACGCAGTCGCAGCCGTACTTCCAGCCTCCCCTAATCACCTGCCCGTCTCAACCCAACACTCCACTCACAAGCCCTCACTCTCTCCCACCTCACCTTTCCCACCACCACCAGTTCTCCCCGCACACCAAAACCTTCTTCCCCCCTCAGCATCCCCACTTCCCCTCTCACCACTTCCTCCCCCCTCAGTCTTTCCTCCCTCAGTCGACCAGCTCCTACCTACAACCGCAATACCAAACCTCAGCACCAGCGCAGGTTCAGCTCCCGCAGCCTTTCCCGCACCCGCCTCCTCCTCCTTCCTCCTCGCCGCCTCCACTTCCTCCTTCTCTTCCACCTCTTCCGCCCCCTCAGCCCCCTCAGCCTTCCCCTTCTGTCCTCTCCCCTCCGCCGAAGCATGAAGAGGAACAGAAACAGATTTTATAGTAGTTTTTGTACATAACAGGGTTTTTAAATGTAAATGTACAAGGATTTATTTTGGTTGCGTTGTTGTAAAATGATGTAAAAAGGAAATAACGAGGACAACAGTGGAGTGTATCGGTTTGTGCACCGTATCGTAGTTTATAACGCAGAGTTGGACTTTATTTACCCCAGACATCATGACTGGACAGGTTTAGATTGTACTGATGCTTTAGATGTGCTCGGGTTAAAAATATTGAGAATTGATTGCATTTATTGGTAGTTTTATTTTTCTTCTTCCAATTTCGACTTTAAAGAAGATAATATTCAGGCTTAAGGTGTAAATGAGCTACCTAGTCTGAGAAAACTGCTGTCTGGGTCTGTTTTTTTTTTTGTTTGTTTTTAAGTGAGCATAACCCTCAAATATCAGAATCTCTGTGAGCCATCAGAGGTAGGAAGGAGGGAAAAAAAGCAGACTTTGTGTCAGATATTTATATAAAAAAGGTCTTTTATGATGATCTTTTTGTGAAACTTGCAGCTAATGCTTCCATTTTTGTGGCTTTTTTTCCCTAGTGTATTCTTTGTGCCCAAGACTGTTTCTGGAGTAATGATGGGTCAAATCATGATATTATACAATACACTATTGTGTTGACGTAATATTGCTACTTTTTCCTCTACTGTATTGTATGCATCTTAATCAATACAGTATATTGCAGTACTTTAATATTGTATTTTGAGCAATAATGCTCTGCAATAATATGTTGAATAGAAGTATAAATGCATTCCCCATTATTGATACGGTGACAGCAAGAGTCAGTATTTTTTAATTGATAGAAAGCCAGTAATGTCCTGTTGAATCATGTTCACTAAGAAGTCGACAGTCATGAGGAGTGCTTAAATGTATTGAACAGGTATCTACATGATATTTCTAATCAGTTTCAGTATTGTCCAAGAAGAATATTAGTGCAGTTGTTAGTGCTACTAAACAAAAGGAAACTCCCGTGTCGGTTATAAATCACCATACTAAGTTACAGCATACAGTAGCACTGCACTGAATCACACCAAACAAAGAGTCACAATTTAAAGGAATAGTTTGACATTTTGGGAAACGCTTTTATTTGTGGTCTCGACAAGACTTGGATGAGAAGATTGATACCACTCTTATGGCTGTATGGTTAATATAAAGCTGGAGCTGCTAGCTGCTTAGCTTTGCATAGCTTAGATTAGCATGAAGACAGGAAACACAGGAGTCTCGTCATCTGCGCTCGTAGCCAGCGGAGACTACCATCAACTTACTGGTCCGGTTTCCTTCTGTTTCCAGTCTGTGTGCTGAGCTAAGCTAATTAGCTTCATAGTTTTGGTACACATATAACAGACATAAACTGAATAAGCATATTTTCCAAAATGTCGAACTATTCCTTTAAAGTGTTAGAACTATCTTGGACCCGTAGCCCTCAACACCAGTGGTAGAGCTTTTAGTGTAATTTTGCTGACTCTGCTTGATGTGTACCAGGGTCTCCTAATTTTGCCGGTCAGCCAAGGAACAATTTGACCCAGCCAAGGCTGTTATACAGAGTCAGAGTCTCAGGAAAGAAACAAAAACCATTCAGGACACATCTACAAATATATTGGTCTCCTAAAAAATCTAAATCATAGTTAAGGATATTGGGCTTTTAGGGTTAACAGTTCAGGGTCATTCACATATGATTAAATGTGCAGCATTATATTAGTACCTATGCAGCTACATTAAGAGCTCTCCATGAGTTAACTTTAGATCTAACAGCATCTGGATGAGAACCACAGAATACGCAGAGCAATATCATACAGGTGCAGTAGCTCAAGACTTCCCGAACGTGATTCATTACAGCACTTTGAAACACAGATACATCAACCGCTGTTTAAATCCTTTCCTTTGGGCCGTGAATCCCAGATTATGTCAGATTATCAACAGGGCAATTTCAAGTTCTTCCGAGACTATTGCGTGAATCATTCAGGCTCCTCTATGAAACATTTTTCTTATTCTTTATGGACACGTGCTCTAAGGCAGACAGAACATACACTGTTGAGAGCTCATTCCCAAAGCACTATTTATCTATTTACCTGAAGTCCAGTGTGGAGCATCCTGTCTGTTAAAATGTTTTATTTATCGACCAGGGACTGAAGTGACCTTGTGTGTTTTAAAAGTACAATAAATTATTAATTTTTTTGTTTTAGCAACAACTATGAAGAGTACATGTTTTCTCCAAATGGTGAATAAGATTTAAGAGTCAGTCTCTTCTGTTATAGTGCTCGTCCCACAGTTGTGGAACTTGTGATGTTGAGGATAAACTTGATTTCTTTTTGTCATTGATTTTACTGTCAATATTGGAGTACAGCTCACTAATGCTAATGTAGCCCACAACGTTTCCCCAGTGCCTGTCCTTAACTGTGAACCACTAAATGGTCCAGAGCCACGTAGAGAAGCAGTTCTGTCCTTTTATTTAAAGGGGGTTTTTCAGGAGTCCCCGTTTAAGTGTTCACTGGAAAATGAGAGCAAAGCCTTAAATTGGTCTCTAAAGCAGCTGAAAACTCCCCAAATACCTGAGGCGTGAGTTGGGATGAGTCAAGTTTTGTGGCTCAGGGTTAGTCTCACCACCGCCCTGGAAAATGTTGGAAAATAAAAAGTGAACCTTCAGCTCTCTTCAGGACTTCATTTCAGAGACAGAACCCTTCACTTTGTGGCTTTGGCGGAGAGCGAGGTGATAATTAAGCACTTGATGCCAGTTACAAGCAGCTCTTTTTATGCTTTTGGTTTTCAGATGTTACAAAAACAACAAAAACCTGACAGGAACTTAACATATTTTTTGTATAAATGTGACAAAATTATAGTTGAAAACAAAACAAGACTAGCATTGTTTTCACAGAGTTTATTTATCTCAAGGTTTTGGTTTGTTTTTTCTATTTTGTTTCTGTGATTTTTAACTGTCAGCACTGTAGTGTACATAAGAAGTTTTGTAAAGAGGAAAAAAAATTGTAGTGTGGTTTCTACTTTAAATATGAGCCTAGCTAATAAAAGGTTCAGTGTATGGAAAATGTTCTGCGTGAGAGTTGATGTTTTCTGGTCTGGTGGTTTAAATTGCATCTTTTAAAAAAGTACACTTTCGAGAATAGAGAGAACTTTTTCACATATTACATATTCTGGAAATCTGGAGTCTCATCAAGCATTTTATGCGTGTGCGGAATAGTCAGATGCTAAAATGGGGGAGAAAAAAAAGACGGAGGTTTAAAAATACTGTTTTTGACTACTAGTAGCACTGTGGAGCAATATTTTTGTGAGGGGGGTCACTGTTTTGTTTTTCAGGCTGATGAACAGTTAGTGGCAATAACGATCCAGCAGAAGACTGCTAGCTAGCAAACATGAGTTTTAAGGACAAATTCTCAAAAATGCTTGCCATACTCCAGGCACTGTGAAGAAGGAGAGATGGCTTTTGAAACAGCCAAATAGGAAAAGGTCTGAAGAGTATATCACCAGCCAAGGGCGAAGGTGATTTGAAATATGGGGGGTGCGGAGTTTCTGAGGGAGCACTGAAGGGACGGGTGTATTTGTTTGACACTTGATTTCAAATATCGACAAAGCTGTGGCCGAAACAAAGCTCTGAAAGACGGAACTGCAGAGTCATTTATTACAGCTGCTTTGATGTCATGTTAATATCAGAAGTACCAGGCGTATGTAAGAGTGCCAGTTAAAGACCAGAGGCACCTGTCTGACCTTTTTAAAGGCCTCCAGTTTTATCTAATTCTAAGACACTTAACCGCCACCTTTTGTCGAATGTATACCTGCCTTTGTTTTCCCTCTCTGGATTGCTGTTATATAAGCCACCCACTCGCTGCAGTCTGCAGCAATGAGCTCAGCAGTTTTACCAGGCGAGATTTGAGCAGACAACTCGTACACTCTGTCATTTAGAGCTGGTGTGTGTCAGGTCAAATACTACTCAAAGCGGACTTTTCCTTCTCTCCCCATCCTTTCATGCACTTTCACACACAGCTGGAATGCCAGAGGAGCTCAGCTGACCTTTAGAGTGTGGGAGTGGGAGGGAGGCAGGAAGTTGGAGCAGAGACAAAGAGAGTTTTGGAGGGAATACTTGTGGGGGCTAATCTGTGGCGGTTTTGGGGGGGGGGGGCAACAGGGGCCAGTGCCCCTGTAACACAGCCCTTGTACCCCCCTATGCCCCCCCCTCTGAACGAAAAGTCTACGGTAGTCCTAATGAATTAGCGGGCCGCCTCGATGCCCCGAAGCAACCTCCATGTGGCCCAGCACATGATCTAATATAGCCTATATGACAACAAAACACTACATGTATAGTGTTTGAAAGTATCTAAAGAGTGAGCTACTGTAGGCTATATCATTCCTTCTCATCTCTGTTGAGTTTCACGTGCGCTGTACCGATCACCGCCAATCAAGGCTCTACACTTACTGTCGGTAACACGCCACACACACACACTCTCGCGATCACACGGAACGAGGTCAGCCAGGTGATCAGTGGACATTACCGACATTGATGACTACTCCTCTCCTTAGTGTACGTACGTGGTTCAGTAAAAACTTTGCGAGTAAAAAGCCACAATTTTACCGACACACCTGTTTTAGTAAGCATAATACGCAAAACGTTATGTTTTAATCTGCTCAGTCTCTCATCCACTGCAGCTGTCTTTAGGTTTTACACATGCAGGCACAGCGCTAGTTCAGCTAATAGCTTATTGTTAAAAACAAGCTGAAGTGAAAGCTGTCTGTCTTTAGTAACTGTTTAGCTTAGTTTGCCTGTACATTAAAATATGGCACATTATAAACTCAGCTGGTGGCTGAGACAAACCAGCCCTCCCCTCTACCAGCAGCAGAGGGAGGAGGACAGGAGTTGTTCATAATTTCTAAACTTCACACACTATGTTGATGTCAGGAAGATGTAATATTTATTTTACTGACATGTTAAATTTGTTTCCAGTGAGATATTAGTGACTTTGTTGCTGTAAATCCTGTTGCTGCTCTAGAAACAACAAAAAATTTAAATAATATATTTAATTATTTAGTAATAAATAGGACTGATAAGAGCATCAATAAAGAACTGAACCAATAAGGATAACCAATACAAGTGTGTCAGTAAAATCTTAATGATCCCAACTCCTGAGAAAATGTCCGACCCATCTCTGTGTCCAGGTTTTAAAATCCGTCCCAATTAAATCTATAATTTAATAGCCCCGGTCTACAGTAATCATAGTAATGTATCTTCTTGCAACAAAATTAAAATGAATGCAGCATTGTAGACAATATTGTGTCCTTGTAATCCATGTTTCCATTGCATGGATAGCCTTTGGATATTGCTGGAAAGTCCCTCTCCTTAAAGGGTAAATTATTATCATAACAATTTAATAATGCATTGCATTTAAACAGCACTTTTTATACACAAAAAGCAATAACAGTAGCCTACTGGTCTAACAGGAATGTTTTGTTTTGTGTAATGTAATTTAATAAATATATAACTAAGTTACTGAAAAGATCCTGTTACTGAAACAAATAACTGTAAGTTACTGAAACATACTAAAGCATTACATTATATACAAAACGGGACATTTTGAAAGCTTGAGCCTTTGTCTCATTTGTCTCCGATTGAATGTGCCCCTCTGACAAAACAACTGGCCCCAGTCTGGCCCCCTCAATAAAATTGGTCTAGAACCGCCACTGGGGCTAATGAAACTGCGTGAGTGTGGCGTTCACACAGACCATACAGTCTCTGAGCATATGCCACTCACTCTTCAAGGTCATGTGCCATGACGATTATCTGGAAATAGCACTCATTGTTAGTTTAGTTGTGAAATTAATGTGGGCTACTTTTCCTGCCCTTAAGATTGGGCAAGGAGATCACTGTTCTTTGTCATGTACCAGTGGTGAAAGAATGATTCAGATCCTTCACTTAAGTAAAAGTACCTAACAATAATGTAAAAATACTCCTGAGTGTTAAATCCTACTTAAGCTGTTGTTATATATTACGTTAGTAGGTTGTTAATACTAATGCATCAGTGCAAATTGTAAGTAGCTACTAGTGTTGCTAGTTTGGTTTGTTCCAGTGGTTCCCAACCTTTTTATATACAGTCTATGTTCCAAACATATGGGTCAGGCCCCTTTCAAAGGGTCACAAGATCAATTTGAGGACTCGAGTAGAAAGTTCTGTTAAACAAGTTTGTTTAACTCAAACGGAAACGCTTCTCTGCTGGACGTTTGTAATGTATGTAAAGTGTGTGTTTTTTATACCTGCAAAGTAACTAGTAAGTATAGCCATCAAATAAATGTTATAAATATTATTATAAATATTTCACTCTGAAATCGAGAGGAAGTATACACTTACTCAAATACTCAAGTAAAGTACAAATACAGCACAGTAAGCACAGCGTTTTGTTTTTCTACTACTGTAAACCATGTTTTCTGTCCGTACTTCCTCTAGCGGCTTTTTCCTGCTGCTGTTGATGACAGCGTTGGGACAAGTGGAGCTCTGCGAACACCAAGACTGCACACTGGAAACATTGATCTCAGAGTTAAAGACCTGACACTAAAGTCATGACAAACATTTTATGACCAACGTGGACAGAAAGACTTCACTGTGCTCTGTATGTGTGTCAGAGGAGCTGAAGTGTCCCTAAAAGGCCCGAACACACACACACACACACGCTGTTGGCTCTGTGGTTGCTTCACAGTTCATTTCAGGTCACATCCCAGCAGGATTTTTTCCCTCCATCCACAGCACTTTGTTTTGCATAGCCTGCAACTAATGTGATCCATCGGAGTTTGGAAACACTTGAATGTGAATATGTATCACTATTGCTACTATTACCACTACTATTTTAGTATCCATTATGACTAACTGAGACAAACAACCACAGTTTAATGTACAGAAACCATTTATTTGTTTTATTTTTATTTATTTATTTATTTATTTTACAACACATGCATTAATTATCAAACACTTTCCACCTCAAAACACGTATTCCTTTTCATTTCAACATAGTGCAAAATAATGCAAAGAATGTATTTGAAATATTAATAAACAACTAAATGGCACCAAACAAATATATATATATACTGTAATGATATAACAAACATAAAGATAGAATATGAAACAATGATCAACTTGACACAACACTGGAAACTGCTGGTATTCAGTAATCTGACAGTTTGACACATTTGCAACTTAATTATTAAACTTAATGTATTTTTTTCCACATTCATCTGAATGTTAATCACTTTGGCCACCAGTATGATGCATGTCAATTTTTTTTTCAACCTTGGACCTTGTACCGAACAGTTTACAGATTTTCATGGGCCACAGGATGATCAACATGGTATAAAAGAGAGCTTGTACAGAGCAGAGGGGGTAGGTAGCCTGTGGGGAGAAGACAAAATCCCAAGTTGGGCCAGGATGCTCTTATGTCCTGACCAATTTCTTAAATGACTGTGGTTATCAACTCCTTATGTGCTTACAGCCTAACTTAGCTGTTGTCACAAAACACCTCTGAAGTTAATTTATAACATGTGAAATAATATTGTGCCAGCTGCTCCCCACAGCTCGGGAATGAAAAAGTGAAAATACAGCCAAACAATATCTAAAGCGTATGTAACATTTACACTCCGTTATTCTGTACCAAAAGTGACAGTTATTGTTATGCAGCTGAAACAAAAGGAAGTGGAGTCACCAAATACCCTTCAGTTCCTCCCTGTGTGGCGTTCTTTAAAAGAGCAGCTGTGCTCGCGCACATATAGGGAAATGAATACTAAAAAAACAATACTGAACATCTTGAGTTCAATACAAAAGCAAACATTTGAGGATGTTAATGTTTCTTCCACTGTTGGCTTCACAGTAGACTTATACATATTCAGTTGATCCCCTTATGGCATTTTTGTTATTTTGCGAAGAAAATAGAGCCATTTTTAAGCTATTTTGAAATGTTTAAATGAATGGACTGTGACGGATCCAATCGCAGCTCTTCCATTGCACAGACGGCAGCATCCTTGCCCTGTTGAAGCCCTTACAGCATTCTTCACTGAGGTGTGAACACACTATGATTTTTATTTTACACAAAGTCTCTTATTCTTAAGATGAATTCCAATGTCTGACATGATGATTTGATTCCTTCTTGAGCCTCAAAACTCTCTAGAAACATAATCAGGCCAAAACAAAAGTTCCCTCTTAGGCCTCTCTTCTTTCAGGGAAGATGTTCAGCCCCAGCTCCACCAGCGCCCCTACTAACATAGTCCACAGGGGTATGCACACAAACGTCAGCTTTACGTCTGCCAGCTTCTCCAGCTTGGCACACAGCGTCAGACAGAAGCCCAACTTGAGCAGCATGGCCGTCAGGTACCAGGCACGCAGGCGCAGGTCTGGGGAGCCGTTGCGTGGGTCGTACCCGGGTTTGCAACGGCCTGCCATCTTAATGGCAAGCATGAGGATGAGGATGCCATCAAAGACCCAGACCGGGAGGAAGATTAGGAACCAGTTCCACTGCACCTGGAAGGAGGAAAGGTAGAAGATTGGATCCGTTTCTAGCTTGGGAGAGAAGATAATGATGAACTTTTATGAAACCTGAGAGCATAAATGAGATTGATTGAGCTAGACTGACTGTTACTGATGACATTCTCAAAACACAGGAGCTGAAAGAAAAGGCAGACTTACAAGGAGACTGACAAGCATTAAGAGAAAAACGAACTTCACCTTCCCGTCCAGTTTGAGCACTAGCATGATGAGGAAGACCAGGATGAAGACCCAGGTCAACAAAACCCTCTGAGCCAGAGACATCTCACTGACTGGAGACAGATCAGAGGAGCAAACAGACGCTGGGCAGACAGTAATGTTGACGTTGCATCCATGGGACAGAGACAGAAAAGGTTAGAAACTGTCAAGACACTTAATTATGATGAATGTTTAGTCTGGTGAGTATTTTTAGCAAGAAATCAGACATATAAGCATAGACAGCAACGTTTGATTAGCATCTAATTGCTATTTAAAACGTGGTTTTGTTAACCCCAACAAACAAACGTGTCACTAACATTAGCTCAGCTGGAATTTTTTATTCATTCGTTAACGTTATTAGCCCGTGTTATAATCACAGCTAGCTTTTACAGCCCACATAGCATTTAGCTAACTTAACCGCTTGGTGTTTTATTTAAGACAACTTACTTCAGTGCATTTCTAGACCAGTGGCCAGCATGTTCGTCTCCTCGAATGGCACACACCAAAACTCAGGATTTTTCGTATTATAACTCACATAATTATAATCAGACGTGTCCGTTAGCTACGGCTATACCAGGCAGACGGGCTGTTGGTCCGTTAGATGTGTTTGTCCCGCCTCTCCTCCAAGTGTTTGTCCCGCCAATTGGTTCTAGCTTTCTACGTCACGCTTGTTTAACGTCCATCATTTTGGGGTATAACCGTAAAGTTTTTCCAAGAGCGCAAACAGGTTTTTCCTAAAGCGCGTTTTTAACCACTAGAGGCTAGTAAAACTCTATTTCTCCCGGGGGGAGTGTGTGTTTGGTTTGTATGCGGTTTATCGTACCACTACAAAAAAGGGCGACATTGTGCTGTTTTTTGCTTTTTGGTCACACGAGTGTGAGCCAGCCCTCTTTGTCTTTTCTCCTTACTTTATAGTTCATGTCAGTGGGGCTTCTAAAGTGAGTGTGAAACAAAATATTCTGTAAAGGATAGACCCCTACTCCTTCTCCTAGAAGTAACGTTAGGCCATTTTTAATTTTGAGAGCTCATTTCGCTCTTTGAAATGTGATAAGTTGAATTTATGTTCGTTATTTCATCCTTTTAAATTTGCCAGCGTGTGGTCACTAACTCTGTACTTGGTTAGGATCTGTCTCTGCTTTCTATCTCTGAGATTTGAAAGAAATTCTACCAATTCATAATCTCTTTTCAGGGCTAGATAACGGTTTCGTCTTTCTAAAGTTTCCAAATATTGTTTCTTTACATTGCGTTACAATTCGGTTGAGGTGTACTTCTGGAAAGACATGCTGTTGTGAGACTTGTTCAGCACCAACCGTCGTCAACGTTTATTGGCTGAAATGCAATGGCGCATTTATACGGTGGTTTACGGGCGGGGGTTGAGGTAGTAGTTTTACAGTGAGAGACAGAAAGGGAAAAGCAACTGCTTCAATCATCGGTGAGCAAACATCCAGCATCTCTTTAAGACTCCGGATAAAGCTGGCTAGCTCAGTGCAGCATATATCACGTTTAGAAAGCACAGTTTGGGTCTGCGTGGGGACTCGGAGCAGCGGTCCGTGTCCAGGAGGTAAGACTGAGCGGCTGCATGTTATGTTTGGACCGCAGTGATGATGGTTTCAGAATTAGCGTCAGCTGTGTGGGCTCTTTGTGCTTGCCGGTAGCTTAACTTAGCTAACTGTGTAGCGCGGCATGAGCTAGCAGCAGAAAGGAAGAGGAGGTGGGTCCGTCCGTATAGGTTTTGATAGTTTGTTTTTTCGTTTGAAGGAGGGAGGAGGAGGACTGGCTATGTGAACCGAGACTTGAAGACTGTCTGAAAACCCCGTAGCTGCACCTAAATGGAGGCTAGCTACTACATTAGCTGCCTTTAAACTTGTTTACATGGTTGCACAGGTCACGTCCTTTTAATGGAGAGAAAACACGTTAACTCTGTACGATGTTGCTATAAGTGTACTTTACGACTGTAACGTTACTGACTTAGTTGACGCTAATGCACTTTAAGCCATTATATTAACATACTCGACCTTACTTAATTTTGCTCTCTTCTACTCTATTCCTTTTTAACATTTTAATCTTTCTACTTCACTTAATTTCTGCTGCAGCTGGCCATTATCTTCTTTACAGGGTTCCCACAGTGTTTTATGGGGGAGGGGGCCTCGCCTAAAATTATACAAAATCTTAAGGCATTAAAAAAAAAAAAACATTAATCTTGTATCGTGTAAAAGTAACAGAGGTAGTATTTCACACATCAAATGCCCTCTATTATATGATTGTACCTTTTGTTTAGCCTGTCGTGTCACTAAACTGGTCAAGAAACAAGATAAGCTGTAAACCTTGCCTGCCCGAAATGAGGAAAATGTGCAATAAAATTGTTCAGTGTTGTGACGACGATATGACTTGCGATAAATAAACAAAATGGAAATGTGCATATTAGCTATACAGTTCCTATGTCAGCCTGGTTTATTACAGGATTATAATATTTTAAATGTTGCAGCAACTGTCTGTGTATCTCACTGGAAACCAAATCTAAAATATTAATAAAATAAATCATATTCCTGGCATCAAAATACTGAGTGAAGTTTAGGAAGAATGAAGAACTCAGATCCTTCCTCCTGTCCTCCTCCTCCCTCTGCTGCTGTGATTCACCCCTGCAGGTAACTTACAGCAGGTAGATGGAGGAGGGGCTGGTTTGTCTCAGCCAGCAGCTAAGTTTAGAAGAATTTGCCAATTTTTAAGATCATTGCAAACTAAGCTAAACCGATACAGACAGCTTTTGTTTTAGCTTGTTTGTAACGTCCGTATCAATCCGCTGTATTTTACACAAGCTGGATGGTGGATGAGAGGCCGCGGACAGAGCAGATTAAAATATACGTTTATGCTTGTTGAACATGTGTATTGATAAATAATTGGCTTTTTACTGGCAGATGTTACAGTAACAGCATAGTTGTCGTCAACTCGAGTAATCCTGGAGTTATCTTCACCTGACTGTCTCCACTGCGGCCTCTCTGATCTTTTGTGTTTATTTATTCATTTAGCTGCAAATGTTCTAATCACGATGGCTGTGTGTGTGTACGTATATGTGTGTGTGTGTGTGTGTGTGTGTGTATAAAAATGTCATGAAATACTGAAAAAGGTGACGTCTTTAATTTGCTTATTTTGTGGAACCACAATCCAAAACCCAATGTTTAGAATTGTATAAGACCAAGAAAACCAACCAACCAATCTTGGCATTTTAGAGGCAGGAAGCAGTGAAATTCTGGCTAAATCATTACTCTGCTCTTCCCTACTCTTTCTGAATATGCATTTATCTCTCATTCTGTTGTACTCTTTTCTGTAGCCAGTGTTGTTTTTCTCTACCTATCTTGTGTCCCTGGAGTAGGCGCATAGCTGCAAAGATTAATCGATTATTATCAATTGTTAAATGAAACTACCTATTTTTATAATGGGTTTGAGTCATTTAAGAAAAAAATCTTTAATTCCAGCTTCCTAAATGTAATTTTCTGGATTAGTTGCAAGCCCTGCCTTGGAGTAGACACTGTCGCAAGCTTCAGCAGGCAGTCAGGCTCACAGTTTGAAAGGCCGTCTGATTATCCAACACGATTTGCCATCCAGGCAGACTGTCTGTTCCAGTGTCTGACTAATGCTGTCGTCACTCACCCAAACTTTCCACCGCAATCATAATTTGACCCCTAAATTAACCCTTCCGTACCACTCTGGCAGAGTCCTGTATGAATCTGCAACATTAACCAACTGCCAAACCTTTACAGCTTAACATGTTTAACATCTTTATACATTCTGTCAACCTAAAACAAAATACATAAAATCAAATTGAAGAGGCTGAACAGACGTGACTGTGTGTGAAGTGTAGCCAATATGTTCACGTTTGTTTCCCCTGCAGGCAATCTGGTATTCAGCCAGACATGTATGGATGGCAGCACTGTGTAATTTATGTAGAATTATGTACTTTAATACTTCAAGAAGTACTATGTAACAATGAAGCAAACGGTTATACATATATTATCTAGCTAGTCAAAGAATCCCATCTGCAGTCACAGTTTTACCTCACAGGGAACTTGGTGATGCTTTTATTCAGAGAGACCTGTAACATGTGCCACATAACAAAAAATAATAGGATGACACTCCATTTAAATTACAGTTATCAGTCATAAGAAGTTAGTTTTAAGAAGCCTTGAGTTGCCCTTGAGCAAGGCACTTTAATGTATTTCAACAGCAAACAGCAGGAAGCTGTGGTTGTGGGAGCACTCAGCAAAAGTTTGCAAACAGGCATTGTGTTTGGTACTTGTTGACAGATGGGAAGCGAGCGATGAAATCACTGTTGCTTGCATGTAGACAGCGTTGTGTTACACCCCGCGGTCGCCTTACAGACCTGGGGTTCCCGGGACGCTCCTGATACACACCTTCACGTACACACGCATCGTGGATAGGAACTCCTTTGAGACATTGCTTGATCGATCAGTCAGTTAGGCCAGTAGTACTTGTCAGTCAAGTCACCGTGCAGCAGTTCCACAGCGTTCATGAACCGGAGGTCGGTGAGTGCTGTGTGTGTGTGTGTGTGTGTGTGTGTGTTTTCTTGCATATACATGCATTTGCACAGAGTGAATTGCACATGGTGGTTGACTGATGGCCTGATTGAGTGCCTCTGTGTGTGTCTGTTTCATGTTTTTATATCCCGGTGGGGACTCGTATCATCGTGGGGACAAAAACTATTCCCCACGGGCAGAGACTGCTATTTGAGGAGTAAGATGTGGTTTTAGGGTTCAGGTTACAATTAGGTTAAGGTTAGGCATGTAGTTGTGATTAGGGTTGGCCGATCTTCTCTATTTTCATATCATCTGATCATGACTACTTGAGAACACTGATTGGTGATCTGCTTGACAGGGGGCGGTATTACATTGCATCATGCCAGTGAAATACCAAGCATGGAAGGAAAAAGTATTATTAGTTTTAAGTGAAAGCACCAGAAACATCTGTAAATGCACATTGCAGTGTTTCCCACGGAATTACTGTATAACTCTGGCAGCACGGGTGGTACAATTGACATTGAACAGCAGCTATGTACAGTGTGTTAACTTCGACAGCCCTAACTGTTCTAACGTTAACATAGTACACTTATTAGCTAGGCTTCCTTATAACTTAGTTGAAGGTGGTTCTCCTACATTGACAGCGTTGTGTTAAGAAAATAGATAAATTAACTTTGTGTTTCCTTGAATGCTTTAGTTTTTCTATAAACACAGGGCTCCGTTTCCATTTGTGAGAGAGAGAGAGGGAGCGAGTAAGCGGAGGTGCTAAGCGAATCTATGCGCTGCAGGCAGCTCCAAAATGAATTATGATTTCACTCGTATTTAATAGTATATGTGGCGGTCAGCGTTGATATTGAGGCGTGTTGTTGCCACAAATAAATCAGTGAATGGAAAACACTGCAGTGTGGTGCAGATTCTAGAAACTTTTTATGTCAGCTTAGTTCTGATGGTGAGTTAGTTAAAATCACCTTAATATCAACACATTAAAAACCAATCGCTGATATTCCCCTGAATCGTCGATAGCCGATCCAATCGCCAATCGGAACAAGACTAGTTGTGATGTTTAAGGTTAGCAGTGTTTCCCCTAGGATGGAACTGTAGCAGCGGAGGTGAGGCAAATTTTTATTTTGTGCGCCTAGTATGTCTGATTTTAGAAAGCCCTGTCTCAGCAGTATTGCTTTTGTGTCCATGAGCATGCATTGCATTAGATTACATTTACATTTACTCATTTGCTTTTATCCAAAGCAACTTACATTGCCACGGGGCGGCTGTGGCTCAGGAGATAGAGCGGGTTGGCCGTTAATCGGAAGGTCGGTGGTTCAATCCCTGGTTGCGTGTCGAAGTGTCCTTGGGCAAGATACTGAAATTGCCTGCTCTTCCGCCAGTGTATTAGTGTATTAGTGAGTGTGAATGTTAGTTTCCGTTTGAGCACTTAGGCTGGTGAATGCAGATGTAGTGTAAAAGCGCTTTGAGTGGTTGAAAAGACTAGAAAGGCGATATACAAATACGGAGAATTTACATTTGAGGAACAACATACAAGCATCAACAGAGCATCAAATACAGATCTACAACTGTCAATACATACTAGTAAGAGCAGCAATAAATACTAGCAAGAGCTCATAGTACATATCACATCAATGGGGTAAATACCTAGGGAAGGAAGTAAGAGTTAACAAAGTGCAATCAATACAAGATAATTGTAGGGGATAGAACAAGAAGAGCACAGGAAGTGCATGTTAGAGGTTAAGAGTTAGAGGTGTTATAAAAGGAAGTGTTCTCGGAAGAGATGAGTTAGAGAGGGATGCCCCTGCTCTGATGGCATGTCGTAGCTCGTTTTACCATCGTGGTGTCACAGATGAGAATAGCCGGGACTGGGATTGCTTTGTGTGAAAGGATGGCAGAACCAGGCAGCGTTCGCTGGAGGAGCGTAGCGGCCGAAGAGGAACTTAAGTTTGTATTATGGAGTTAAGGTAGATGGGTGCAGACCCAGTAGTCACTCTGTATGCAAGCATTAGTGACTTGAATTTGATTCTGGAGGCCACGGGGAGCCAGTGGAGGTCACTGAGTAATGGAGTGACATGAGTCCTTTTGGGCTGATCAAAAACCAGACGTGCTGCTGCGTTCCGAACCATTTGTAAGGGTTTCACCGCACAAGCTGGAAGATTTGCTAGGAGGGCATTGCAATAGTCAAGGCGAGAGATAACCATGGCCTGTACCAGAAGCTGGGTTGCGTACTGAGTGAGGTAGGGCCTGATTTTCCTTAATGCACATTAGAATAGTTTAAATTTCAGTGTTTTCCCATAGGTTTTTGTGAGCTTTAGAGGAATGTTTTGGTGGTGGTCGTGTTAGTCATGGTCAGGGGTTTGTTTTTAGGTTTTTCAATGAAAAATATGTAATTCACATCATATTGTGCCTTATTTTCACCATATCTCTGAACAAATACTTGGAAAAGCTAGAGCAGATAATAAATAAACACCTAAAGATCAGTCTACTGGGGAGGAACTGGTTGGTTCTGATGCTCTCCACAGTGATTTTACATTTATGGCACAGCATGTTTTGGGCATCTCCTTCTGAGCCTTAACGGCAGGAAAGGCCTGTTAATATGAATTCGGAATCATTATAGATACTACTGTTCATGTTTGTCTTTTGTATCTTCATTTTAAAGCTTTTGACATTTATCTGTAGACATTAATATAAAAATAGGCAAGAAACCTTCTGAGGTTACTTTTATTTGCACATTAAAATCCAAAAAGAAACGTATCCTCATTAGCTTGAAAGCACTAGTTTGCATCACTAATTAGCTTTACTGAATCAGCTCTTCTAGTCACCTCTGTCGTTTCTTTTCCTAACAACCACTTTTTCAGACTCATCTGAAACCTGAAAAAGTATTAGGGTGTACAGTCAGTGTACAGGACAGAGCTGTAAGCTGAGTTTGTACCTGATGTTCTCAACATTGGACAAGTAGGTAGTAATAAAATACAGCTACCAGTTACTTTCTATAAATTGAGCTAATGTTACATAGCAGCCAAAAGACACAGCCTACTGTAGAAGCTTTCCTGGTCAGCTGCGCAGTCTAAAGGGGAAACAAACACACTTCACTTTTCCAGCAGTTGGGGAAACAAGAGACAGACTTTTCTTGGTCTTGAGAAGCTAACACACACAGCTGACACCGTACACTTACTGCTGCTCGGACAATCAAACACTCGCTACGCAAGAGCGCCTCCCGATTGGAGCTGCGTTGCTCTTACAGGCTAAAAGCACCTTTCTCGTAGATGTCCTTTGAAGAATGAGTAGAGGAAGCGAGCCAAGTGATGAGTGTTACCATGCTCGCATGGTGTGTGAGTGAACATTAGTAGCGCATTGATAGGTTAGAGTCTAGGAAACGCATTATGTCAGTGAGATGTCCCCAAGGGGATAGAGGAACAAATGCATGTGTGTATTTCTTCGCATTGTTTGTTCTTTCCTTTTCTTATTTCCTCTCCCTCGGGCTCTCCTTCTGTCTCTTTGAGGAGCTCTCAGGCGATGCTGTTGTGCAGCTTATATCTGCCTGCAGAGCTGGTTACATCATCACCTGCAATGTAGTTACATCACACACTAGATTGCTATATCATCTTATGCTACAGCCGCAGAATGGCCTGTAGACAGCAATATAATTCATAGAAATGCAGCTATAGCAGCATTGAGCGCGAGCAGAAAGGTCAAGTGCCAAGTTACGAGCTCGGATGTATTGCAGTAGAATGACAGGTGGTGTTTATGATACTGTGGAAAGTGTTACATTGAGTCTGTGAAATCAAGTGTTGCAGGCAGGATGAGAAGTCTTCCCCTGATGCATTTTGACTCTGGATCTGACCAGGCTTTCTGTTAAATATAGTAATGCATCAGTATGGTTTGTTGAAGCCAATACCACACAGAAAACATTTTGATGGACAAAGCACCAATGTAAATAATAAAATCAACTATGGCATATTTAGCCGCTTCAGTTTGTGTATTGTGTTGTGCAAGCTGACTCAGTGCTGGGATAAGTGAAAATGTCTTTTTTTTTTTGTAGATGTTTGTTTTTGTAGACTTACTGAAGGCACCAGCACATACTAGTGAAGCTTTTAGATATGCCTTTTTTCTAAAACCGGTGGGTTTAATTATTTTGACTGATTAGCAAGCAGGAGCTTGACAAAGATGTCAATCAAACACAGTCTGCATGCCCACAAAGTCATGAGAAGAGGTCTAATCAGCCCAAATAAGAGATCAGCTGTGCAGCTGTACCATTCACAGGCCTATAATTTTTACTCTAATCTTGGCCCTATTAATTCAGTGTTGCCCCCCCACCCCCAAAAAAAAAATTTGCTTCAACATGTCAACTGTTTGTAATATGTTAAGATTTAATTTGTTTTGCATCATATCTATTCATTTTTAACAGAATTGCTCCACAGGAAGTGCTGCGCATTTTCACATTCATTGCTCTCCACGGTGCAGTCTCCAACTAGACTTCTCGTCTTTACCCTTTTGAAGCACTGTGAAACCAACACAATACTTGTTTGATATCTTATTACTTCCATCTGAGAGAAACATCTCTATCACTGCAGCTTTTGTCGGGGGGGGGGGGGTGTTGGATTCAGTGTGAAGGTGAGAACAAAATCTAACACAAACTCACCACCTGAAATCGCAAGCCCTCGACCTTGTTGTACTTACCGCGGTGAAGTTAGTTTTAAGTTGGATATTCGACAGACATTCACCCAGGATCCAGTGACGGCTTTTTAGTCAGTTCACCCAGTGACGGTTGTATAAGTGCGGCTAGCTCACTTCTGATGGCTCGCTTTTAACCAACGGGGGTTAGCTTAGGGACCATCAGTAAATTCAAATTGTGAAAACAGTGTTATGGGAAAATCATCATTTATTTCAATAGATTCCAAGTCATGTGACGCAGGGACTTCAAACAAATGCCGAATTGTAGTACTACACTAGAAAAATGAGACACACCCCTTCATATTTGATTTGAGTGAATTGCATATCTCACAAATGTACGCAAAAAATTTTGCCCATAAAATACTAATAAATATTAATATGAAATAAAATATAAGAGGTGTCTCATTTGCCTAGTGTAGTACTACAATTCGGCATTGGTTTGAAGTCCCTGTGTCACATGACTTGGAAGCTATGGAAAAAAAACAGCACTTTTCAATAAATTATGAATAAATATTAATATAAAATAAAAAATGAACTCAAATCAAATATGAAGCGGTGTGTCTCATTTGCCTAGTGTAGTACTATAATTTGGCATTGGTTTGAAGTCTCTGCGTTAGTCGTGAACAGCCCATTCTGCTCAGCACCGGAGAGTGCGTGTGTTGCTGCGGTATGTAAATTGACTTGATAAACATGCCCTAAAGGTAATGATATAGCCAACGTTATGAGTGAAAAAGACACGGCCAAACTACAAAAATACTTTTTGTTTGCTTGGCAATGTTGACTAACACGAATAAACACAACTTACCATTACTACAGCTGTATGAACCCAAAGTAAACATTTTGCTGTGATTTAAAGAGCAATAAATGGATCAAACTGAATGAATTCATGCTTTCCCAGATCCGTCAGCAGGACAACAACTTCTAAAATATTTGTTTTCTGAATAGAGTTCGGATCGATCAGGGCTATGCTAACTTGGTCACAGTAAAGTACAACGATAGCTGGAATAAAGTTACATACACATGTTTTCTGAACTCACCAGGTAGTTCAACCTCCTCGCTTTCTTTTCTCCCAGCAATGTCTAGTTTTGTGCAGTTTTTATATAAATATGAAGTTGTAGTCCAACAGAGTTCTGGGTGCCAACCGACGCTAACACTGGAACCGGATGTACACGGAATCTAGCTGCTGAGAAGCTTGAGTGAAGATAAATCAACTTTGAAATCCCAAAAACTAAAGGAAAAAGCTAATTTAATAAAAGCAGTTTACTCCGAGCTCCTCCCGCGAGCAAACGGCGTAGTTGTCAGAGCATAATCCAGTCCGACCATGGGTGTTTATTTGCCCAAAAGCTGGAGCGCTGCTCCCTGCCTCCTCTCCCCCAAATTTAGCAGCTCTCCGACGGCCTACGTGTCTTTGCATTGACTTTGTATGTAAACTCGCTCGCTCGCTTTGCTTTTGGACTGAAAGCACCATAACAACAGCCGCGTTTTTAGAGAAGGTTGAAGATTGGGGTCTTTCACTGCTGATGTTAATGTTTCTTAGAATTCATACACGGGTTGCCTCTAGGCAGTGTGTGTCTCTCAGGAAAGAGCCACTTCCTCTTAGTCACTTAGACGAAGTCCAGTAATAATTTTCTGTAAAAAAGAGTTTTCGAGTTATGCATGTAATTGGTCTTTGGCTTGTGTCCATGTGATGAAACTGCATAGAGATGTTTAAAAGCTGCATGTGTCTCTTGCTGAGCTTTAAACACACAGCTGT
Source organism: Micropterus salmoides (assembly GCF_014851395.1). Classification (NCBI taxonomy): domain Eukaryota; kingdom Metazoa; phylum Chordata; class Actinopteri; order Centrarchiformes; family Centrarchidae; genus Micropterus; species Micropterus salmoides. The sequence goes on from NW_024041484.1 coordinate 14,040,108, forward strand.
TGCTTTGAATGTCAAATGTGATCATCCCAGGCCAGGCGGCCTTGACACACACACTCATTAAATTCAGTTCAATTCAATGGGACTTTAATGGTACAGGAAACAGATGTTTACATTGCCAAAGCAAGTGTGAAATAAAAACATGTACATAAATAATTATGATTTAGCTATTAAAATATATATACAGATAAGTACAATAAAATGGAATACTAAAAAATACTAATACAAATCTCTGTTTTCTAAATGTCCAGCTCCAGTCCTAATTTGGCTGTGAGGACGAAACATCGTCAGCTACACAGCCTGATTAGAGGTGAGTGTGTGTGTGTTTACTAGTTTGCTGCCCCCCCCACCCCCAAATCCACATAGTCTGTTTTTGTTTGAGTGCTGCTGCATGCTTCAACAGCCTCTGTTCTGTTGCTGTGAGGGTGTCTGTTCTCCACACACACACACACACACACCATGTTCAGACAGCAACAGTAGTACTGTTGCTGCCTGAGAGAAAAAGACAGATGGAAAAATAGGACAATATGAAAAAAGGCAATATTTTCGCTTTGAGGAGTGCAGTGAGTGGTGTGCGTGCGTGTGTATGTTTGGACTAAAGTGAAGCCAGTCTACAATCAGCAGAAGCACATATGTGTATGCGCGACTCAGTTCCTTCAGTTCGTCTGCTTGTGCGTTTGTTGGACAGGAAACCAGAGACCACAGAGTTTCTCCATGTTCCAACTACATGTTCAGTTTGTCCAGAAATGTATTTTTTGTATTTTCACAAATTCGACTAATATTACACATAAATAAAAATGATTTGACTTTGGAATAGACTTGTGTGACTTGTTTAATTTTAATTGAATCAAAGCTCAAAGACCTCTGTGCAGGGTTATGTTACATTACCATTAACTAAACAGGAACAGGGACGTATAATGGTCTCCCAGAAGAGAAAAGGCTATTTGTTTTGTGATTAAGGTGAAACTGAAGATGATTTATGATGATTTTAACTGCACTTTTTAGTTAAATGTCCTTCATTTCTGAACGTTCCTCTGGATGGATGATTATAAATCATTTGAGTTGTGTTTTAGGAAGGGAATTTAATTTGCGGCAGACACATATTGCCTGATTCTCTATCTCTGCGTTCATAGGCAATATTACTTGGCTAATTCTACTTTCTCTTTTTGGCACCAGTAAACATTATTGGAATTGCCAGTGGACAAAGTCAGTTAAGTGTGACCATTCACAAAGCCTGATTAAAACATGTAGTATGAGTTAACTAACTCTGTGTGTGCACGTGTACGCGCTCTCGTGTGTGTTGCTATATAATCAAGCCCTGTATAGGTCAAGTGTCGTGTCATTTGGCGTTACTTGAGATTGTCAGGGATTCACCCTACATGATGGAAAACACGACTCCTGTCTCCCACCGCCTCCCTCTGTTGCACACACTCTCAGAATCCCCGACACCTTCGACCCTTTGTCTTCAATTGAGCAGCGTTGTATTCCCTTTAGGCATACAAACATGCACACAAGCAGTTTAACACACACACACGCGTGTGCCCCCTCTACCCTGCTCAGATATGTAACCTGCACCCATCATGAAATATAGAGCACCCAGAGAGAGAGGGAGAGAGAGGCTAGTGTTACTCATCACGAGTTAACAAACACATTAAGGAGGCCTCCTATTGCACTCATGTTTTCATTAGACAGAAACTTTACACTGACAGAAAACCAGCAGTCATAAGCATTTACGTTAAAATCTTCTCTTCTCTCTACTCTCTAGTGACTAGAGACTAGTACGTCATTTGTCCACCTAAAAGCCAGCTTCGTGGTCTCCTTTGATAGAGATCAGTGTACTACTTGTCAGCAGTATTGCTTCATTCTCAGTTACTATCTGAACTTGTCTAAACTTGACTGCAACATTCTGCTTTTTCAGGCCAAAATTAGCAGCTTGGTTTTTACAAGCCAAGGATAAACAAGCAAACTAACTTTTCCAAGAGTGACCTTTATATAAATAAAAAAGTTCTGTTTATTGTTTTTCAGATACAGTTACATATCTTATGTGCGTATTTATTTATTTGTGTGTGTGTGTGTGTGTGTGTGTTATTACAAGGGAGGAAGAGGCGGAAAAACAACCATGGGAATAAGTGGGATGGTGGCTTTTTATCATTAACCATATTATACCGGTTATTTGATATCTCTATTATAACTGCTTTCACTCCAAACACAGACAGATTTGGTTCTGGTTTAAGTTGCTTCTGCAACACCTCAGACTGAGTGTGGAATTTTTTAGCTTTGGCAGTTCCAAAAGATGTGTTCTCTATTTTCCTGTTTCGTTGCAGCTGTCTTAAAACCCGCTGTGATGATTCTGTTAGTTGTGGTTTTTCTAGCAGCCCTGAAGGTCGCCCACCTGTGAGCTGCAAGCAGATAGTGAGACGTTTTCAAAGCTCCCCTGCTTCTACGTAGAAAACACAGGAAGCCGGTCACATGAAGCCAACACCCTAAATTTAAAACCTACCATGACTCATGTTAACGTTTTATGCAGCATGTAAAACCTCTGATGTTGCTGCAGATGATGGAGGGATGGAGGCGTGTGTACAGTTACGCATCACAATGTTTAGGAAACCCACACTGAACTGATTGACCTTCAACGCGTTTCTCCTCTGCTCTGCTGAACTTAAGACTTCCATAGAAATTTAAGCAATCGTCTAGGTTTTCAAGCCTGAAGAGGAAAGAAAGTCTATGCTTGAGACCCAAAAGGTTCACACTATTTTTTTTTAAAAATGTGGTCCATATCAGACTGCAGTGTGACCCGCATGCGCTTCGAGGCCACGGACTTTAGAGTCTACGGTTTTATTGTTAAGTTGATTTCCGGTGGAAGAAAGGGAATTCATGAGCAAATGACCTCCATCGCTGCCCTCCTCCATGTTTGCGTTCACGGCAGCTCCCGCTAGCGCAGAATTGTGATGACAGTCGCTCCAGTCGCATGACTTCCGATCTGACTGTCCAGACTGAGGTCGCATTTGAGAAAGTCCGACCTTTATCTTATTTGGATGACGTACGGAAGTGGCCCATGTCCAAACACATACATTATGAGCACACAAATCAGATTTGGGTCACTTTGGCCTGCAGTCTGAACACAGCCTAACTTATCTAAATCCTTCCAGGCTGGCTTTTAATAATAAGTGAAATAGTGTATCAATTTCCCATTATGTATCAGGTGATCTTTCCACCATTGCATGATACCATTGCAGCGTCCTGCTCTGATTAACTACAGTGAAGTGTAAGGATGATGTGAGCGGAATAAGACCAGACTCATCTTTTGGATGACAGTTTAAACAGTCGCTTCAGTCATTAAGTATTTAGCCTTTTGCTGTGTGGTGCAGAGCCACGGTTTGTTTTCCCCCCCTTAATTAGCCTAATATATTATTTCATAAAAATTTATTTATTTCTTCTGATATTAGTGGAGGTGTAGGCACCAGATGTGCTCGGGTGGTCAGATCTGCTCGGGGGCCTCCGCCTGTTGGTAACGTCACATAACATGATGACGTGGCAGTTTGTGATTGGCTGTACGTTGGCGTGTTTACGGATATAGTTTTAACGGGTCCTCGGATCAACTATGGAGACCCCAGAGCAGTTAAATAATCGTATTTAAGTTATTTAACAGCTCTGGGAGAACTTATACAATGAAATACAGCTCTGCTTATTAAACAGGACTTAACACAGCCTGACAATAGCTGTAAAAGCCCTGAGAGCAGAAAGCCACGATTCGTTCTGTTAATGTTACAACGCTAATGTTAGCTGCCGATCAAGTTAATCTAACGGTAGCTAATTTAAGCTACTCGGACAAACTACATAGTGCCCCATTTATAAATGTTGGTATCAGATCTGCTCGGGGTCTTTATTTATCGGTAAATATTTTTGCTTTTATTTCACATTTGGCAATATGGAAAAAATGTACAGACAAATTGGCAGTGGATTGGCAGCCAACATTACCGTCGTAACAGTAATTCACCAAAAACTAGTATCCGTAAACACTACGACATACAGCCAATCACCACATCTGGTACCTACAGGGGCACTCTTTCTTTAAAGCAAAGCACGCTGCCTCCACTATAAAAAGCATAGAAACCCTGTACAGAAAACGTTGTTAAAGGAAAATGTTAAAGGACACTACCTAAATGTCTGGTAAGTTGTGCTTTTCTAATTAAGAAAAGAGAGGAGATAAAAGATTCAATAAGAGGTTCATTAGAGTCAGAGCTTCAAAATTAGGTAATTTAAGAACTTGGAACAGATTGCAAAATATAACCGGTTATTGGAAACCAACCCTAGTTATTTACAATAATGTGACACATTAGGAATATTAAGACAAAGGGTGTGTGTGTATCTCAGAGAGTAGCTGTAAGGTATCACGTGAAGTCAGAGGGAAGCATGTTACATAACCAGTTACATTAAATATTATAAGAACAATAAAAAAAAACTCATCACACACACACATCTTTCACTTTTCATTAGACGCACTTTCAAACGCATCCCTCATTTAACCGTCACTGAGTGTGTGTGTTTGTGCGCCTGGTACGAACAACCACACTAGATTCCTCACTGACGTGTGTGTGTGTGTGTGTGTGTGTGTGTGTGTTTTGAATGATATCCTTCGTGGGCTATGCGATAGTGCCTCTGCTGTCTACGATGAAGCAGCTTAGTCTGTGGCCTTGCGTGTGGAGTTCATGTGAACAGACAGTGTCAGGGTTCAACTACATCAAGCATAGGTCTCTTCATTAACCGCTGCAGTTTTCTGATACACTCCTGTGAAGAATGTAGGGTTGGAGTTATGCTGCTCCTCCTTTATGGATTTGGTCATTTAGCATTTTTCAGAGAGAGAGAGAGAGAGAGAGAGAGAGAGAGTTTAACATTAGTGATGCATTGAGGTTGTATTGTCAGTTTTTGCTAGCTACTTTAAAGTGAACATCTAACATCCTTTTACCTCTTTACATGTGACATTATCATTAGTTCTGGGTGATGAGAGTAGATCCACAACACATAGAAATGCACTACAGTCGCAAGAGTTGGGCAAGATGTGAAAATACACACCGTGGTAGCTCCCTTTAACATCTCTGAATCTGTTAGGCTGATGTAGGTAATGTTTCTCAGTGAGCAGGTTGAATTAATGGTAATCTTGGATTTGTACATGAATTTTGCATTAACCTTGATTTGAGTATGGTCAGTAGGTCAGTATTTGTTGAATTCATTTACTGAATTAGCCAAAGCATACATTATTACCGGTCTATTGGCTCTGTAAACTGTTACTTTAATAGATTTTGATATTGCAAAATAATGAAACAAAAAGACACACACTTAATACTAGATTTTATCCATATTTCCCATTCCTAGTAGAGCTGAAAATATTTTTTAAATTGTACTTCGGAGACACATTTGGCCTTATAAGAATTCAAGAGGAGATACATGTTCACCTCAAGCCAACTTCGTACACAGCTATCAAAAAATAAACATTTAACAGCTATAAGAATCAGAAGACAGGCAGCTCATATAGCACTAAATTACTGAAAATAGTTACTTATCTAATCTTCTAAATACAGAAGAGTCTACGGAACTACTATCAGGTTGTCTTGATGTAACTTTTGTTAGATTCTGATAAACGGTTAGCTCTGCTCTAAAACGACTTCTTCCTCCATTTTAAAACCTAAAAAACTGAGCACAAGGGGTGGATGTTATGTGACGTGGTTTGAGGCTACCAACAACACGATCCTCAGGCTTCAGTACAGGATACCATGCATTTTTTGACATCTTCTTCTGTTTAATTTAGCAAAAAGGGTTGAAATGTGAAATATCTAAATAAGCAAAGTTCTTGTATGGGTGTTTAAATAAAATAGTCTACTGTCATGTTTTGATTAATTTATGTAAACATAGGAAGTGTGAGGGAGCGCAGCTGCACAAGGGAACAACAATGTACAGTTTCTATAATAAGTAGTAATAATCTTTTTTTTACATTATTTAGGTCTTAACCTCACTGATAAAACTTAGATGAAACTGTGTTGTTTAACCAACTAAGTATCTGTCTCTATCTCTTTACCATCCCTCCCCCGAAGGCAGCATGAAGATCAAGTTTAAAACTCAACCTCCTTCTGTCCCTGACGCACATTAACATTCATACAGTAGCTGCAGGAGACATATGGCTAATTACACTCAACCATTTCCTGCTCACAAAGACACACGCACATGTGTACGAACACACACTGGCACAAAAAGAGCCCTCATCTAAACTGTGACCTACATAATACCCACTGTCTGACTTGACCGCTCTCTCTCTCTCTTTCTGTAAATGGGTCAGTTCAGAGAGACCACTGGTCAGACAGACTTGGCAACCCGTGTGTGTGTTTGTGTGTATTATGGGGTGTGTGTGTGTGTGTGGTTGTTATTGAAGTCATTGAATTCTTTGAGAGCTTTGTAATCGGGTGTGTTTGTGAATGAATGAAACTTGTTGACACGAGTGTGCTGTTATCACATTTACTGGTATGAAAATAAACTGTAGAAAAATGAATTAAAAATCATTACGGTTACACGCACATTACATTTTAAAATATATGCCAGTGGGTAAAAATGTAGTCTCAAATCTAGGAGGTTCCCAGGAAAACACTGCCTTAGCTGTTTTCTTTTCAATGTCTGTGATTCCTGTGACCAGAGCATACGTGTGTGTGTGTGTGTGTGTGTGTGTGTTGTCTAGACTCGGTTCCCTAAATACCCTGTAGCAAACCACAGTGTATTTTGGGAACACTGCGAGTGTGTGGTTTTGGAAAAAGGACGTTAGGAAATAACTCTCAGCCTGTTTTCTTATGTTTTCCAGCATAAATAATAACCCAACAGTTTACAGCTAATCCAGTGTACGGAGCCGTATTAGGCAACAGTATGTGTCTGTGTGTGTTTTTGTCTGATAATGTGTGTGTGAATCAGTGTTGGCATCACTCTGAGGTGTGATGGAGGGATTTTGAGGCTTTGAACAGGGAGGATCTGTCTGTTTTTCTTATCACTGCCTCTGGACCGGGAGGATTTGAAGCCCTAAAGCTGTCAGAGAGAATTAAAAACAGAAAACACTGCTGTTTGTCGTCCAACTTCTCTAATGAAGGGGTGTCGGTCCCATAGGTTTGTCTGTCTGTATATAAATGTCTGTTTGTTTTTATTCTCTCTGGTTCACTCAGGCTTACCATTGCTTTGCGGTTGCACAAGCAGCAAAACAGTTTGTCATTTGTTGACAGCAGCTGTTGTTGGTTGCTGCTGTCAGTAATTGGAAACAAAGCCATTTTTATAACTCAGCTTGATCTGATCTCAAAACATTTTATATTATGTAACACCAAATAGCAGAAATCTCACGAGTGAAATGTGTAACAATAGTTTTTGTGCACCTGATCCTCTATTTGTTTGCTCATCTTCATATAAAGATATCCATCTAAAGTTTTAAAAGCATTAGTCAATTTAATATTAATGATGATCAGCAGAGAATTAATCACTGATGGCATTTATCAAGTAAAAAATCCAACCTTTCTCTGGTTCCAGCTCCCCAAACTAGAGAATTTGCTGCTTTTCTCTGTTTTATATTGTAAATTGAAAGTGTTAAAAACAAGCAACTCATCATGCTCTGAAAAAGGCTTTGACCAAAATGATCAAAACATGAGGTGGTTCTTTTTTTCTTTTTTTTTAACCACTCAAACACCCTTTTCCTGGATTTCTTTTGTGGAAACATGCACATTCCTGCCATTTTTGAAGGCAGTAATAAATAAATCGTCATGTCTTGAGTGAGATCTGAAACATAATGCAGCACCAGAACAAAGGACTAGTTGCAGTAGATTACATTTGTGGAGGCTTTTGGAGTGCAAGCTTGGTCTGTCAATTAGTCTTTCTTTCACTGACTCTCTATTGACACTGTTGGCCCATTTACTTGTGTAACCACTTCACATAAAAAGGACAAACCAGCATCGTCCACACTATCTCTGTCAGTCTCCTTCTTTCTGTGTGCCATGTTTCAGTTCAGATATGCTTTATTTGCATGCATGTGCAATAGCAAAAAGCTAGTGGATGGATTTTATGTCAGGAATAGTGTAGCTCAGCCGTGAAAGACGGAAGGAGGAAGCAGTGATGAATGTAATTGTAGACAACTGACGAGCAAGATACTTTCTTCCTGTTGCTAAAAATGTCTCTTGCCGTGTGTGTGTGGGGGGGGGGGGGCGTGCGTGCGCACACAAAAATGCATATACACCCACACCTCTGCAACACTATGTGCAGAATGTCTTTTATGCGAAGTATGCATGCCAAATTGACAGGTATAGGAACGGAGTATTTTGCAGTCTTGTGCATTAGCCAGCTTGTGGTTTGCCGTGTGTGTTGAGTTAACACTACTAGCAGACTTCTGTGCTTGTACAAACATTTTCTGCCCTACCTGCTTTTTTGAGCTTCTTGATACACTGAGCTTGGACTCACTCCACTGTGGCTTTGAACATGAACGCTATGACGCGTTTTCTCACAAATACTCCTCTGTTTCTTTGAGGTGGTGACTTTATTGCACAGATAAACAAGTGTTGTGGTTTTGTTGTCAGATAAGCTGCGAAGCTGTCAAATAGCACTATAGTATGATCTTGCACATGTTTCTTTCAATGTAAACTTTGCCACAGACTGCTGTTGGCCACAAAATGGATTCATTTCTTTTGAAATGTGTCTCAAAACTATCAGCAAGTCTAAGCGCATAAAATGTTTCCAAGATACTTCATTGGAAAAGGATGACACTGCAAATGCCAACGTCAGCGATGGACTACTGTGCAGACTGAGGCTGGCAGCACAAACAAGCCTTCACATGCAAAGCAGGATGTCTTCACTCTTCTCTGGCTTTACTCTCAAGCTTTCCACTCAAATGTGAACTTTTGATTTGACATAGCAAAGAGGAAAAATGTCGAAACGCTAAGGTAAAACGGGAAACTTGAATGCATGAATGAATCATGAATACTCACCCTCAAAACAAAACAGAAAGAAATTTGTATTTTTGCAATATTTCATCAGGTATTGAGTAATAATTCCTGATAACCGACGAAGCCAAAGAGAAAAAACAAAGCTATTTCTGCCCCCCGAATCGGCCTGGCCTGCAGCCGCTGCCCTCCATCACTCTCCATCTATCTGTTCCTCCATCCCTCCCACTCACACAGCAGGACAACGCTGCTCTTATGTAACAGAAACAGAAAAGAGTCACAAAAGAGAGGCTGACAGACAGAGAGGAGGAAGCAAGAGAGGCAGCGACCAAGAGAGAAGAGGGAAAAAGAGTGGCTAACCGCAGAGGCCTCCAGGTTTTCCACTTTACACCTTCTTATTTACCACATCTTCTCCTTGTCTTCCTCCACCTGACCGAAAGAGGTTTCTGCTTTTTAATGTCTCAGAAAAACAGTCTGGTTCGAAGAAGTTACAACACATATTAATACTATGTTTCAAAGACGTATTGAGACATTCAATGATGTTTGTCTCAGATGCACCATGTTAAGCTGATTTTAAACGAGGAAATAACTCCTTTTTGATCTTCTCAGTGTCAAATAACTTGGAACTAATCGCTCCGGTTTGTTGAAGTGGATCCAGTAAACCTCTGCTCCTTTCTTTAACCACAACAAACAAGCTCACATCACCAGCAGATCCTGTTTCAAAGACAACTTACAGTAATAACACACTGACTGACACACTGCATATAGTCACAAATGAAAGCAAGCTCTCTGTCATGTGCATTTCCCATCAGTGACCCAGATATTGATAACCAAATGATAATAATGCAACAAAGGGTTTATCTGGTGGTGGTCAGGAATCATTGTAATAAAATGACCTATATATTGAGTCTGTGTGAGATATATATCTATCCATCCATCATCAATCGCTTATCCTGCGTACAGGGTTGCGTGATTATGTATGTATGTGTGAGCAGGCAAATTTTTCACATTATACTTTGCACATTCCTTGGAATTCTCTTCTCCCCACGCTCAGATACACAGACACAGAACTTTGTCTTTTACCGGAATTTTTTTATTTTTCCACCCGTGATCTGTCATCACAGCAACAGGTGAGCCACTTGTGGACTTGTTAATGACGCAGCCTATCAAATAACCGAAACCAACATCTGCACCCTGTGTGTTCAGTGCTACTTTACCTGGTCCGTGCTTGTAAAATATTCACCGCGACTTGTAACGTTATAGGCTACCAAGTTTTTTTACAAAGTGAAGTCTGTGCGAGTGAACACATGCACATAAGAAATTTTGTAGACATTGCCCAACCCTAACACATTTGTGATTCGTGAGACAAATTTCCTCCCATTTTTCCATTTTCACTCTGCTTTTGAATCAATGTCTTCTTTTTCTTTCTTTAAATAGCTACTAATTAGCACTCATGTGGGTGTGGTTCAGGTGGTTCAATGCAAGGTTGTCAATTTTAATTGTATGTGTGTTTATGGACCTGTTTTCTAGGCCAATCACTCACACGCCCAAACATTGCAAGGGAACAGCCATTAACCAGTTTTTGAAAATTCATGCATGTGTGTCTTAATGTGCCTCTGCGTGTGTCAGAATATGATTCATCCAGCGAGAATTGTCCCAGCCCGGCTTATAGAAAGACTGTTTGTTTATGCTGTAAGATGGGAGTCAAGGGAAACAACATGTAAAAGTGACTGTCTTTATTACTTACGTACGTGTATGTCTGAAAGAGATTCGAGTGCAGCAGTGTCAGAAGAAAATATATAAATGTGTGTTTGTGTTTTTCTTGGGAAGAAAATGAATGCCTTCAATCCAGTGTGTGTGTACAGTCTTCCTCTCCTCTCCTTCGTCACTTATCAGGACACACCTCCCTACCAGGTATATAGACTTCACTCGTCCTCTCTCTTTCCTCATTACTCTGTCACTCACACTGCCTCTCTCTCTTGCTGTGTGATTTCAGTCTAAGATGCCCTAGGCCAGGAGAAGGGAAATGTAAATGGCTTCCAAAGTAAAAGATGCTGTGGTGTGGTACCAGAAAAAGGTAAGACGCTGTACATTTGTTGCATTTGCACGCCTGGCTTATGTTTTGCATGTCACAAAATAAGACAAAAAAAAATGATATTAATAAAAATGCATGTGCTGGTTGCCCCCCCTTTTTGCTGTATATTTTCACTAAAATATTCATAAGGATAACATGACCCTGAATTATACTGCTACATTTACTCTTAAATATTTTAACTTAGCATTGCATCTACTGTAGGCTTTGGGAATTAACGTGTTATTCCAGAGAGCCTCGCTTCACATTGGATGATGCTTACTTAATTTAATAAGCAGTATGTCCCTGCTGAAAAATCATAAAGGCCTTCATCAGCCTGTGGATGTTGCTGAGCATAGTTGGATTTGCATGTGTTCACACTAGGCTTGGGCAGTATCATGGTATTACGGTATACCAGGCAGGGCTCCACCTTAAACTTTTTTGCAACTGGCCCCACTGGGCCAGTCTGTTTGAAACTTACTGGCCCGAAGACGATTTTTACTGGCCCTCCTTCCAAAAGACTTATAAGTTATATTATACTGTTAACATGTTTTATTGGTTATTAAATACATCCTGGATATAAAAAAAACTAAACTAAAATGTAATCACAGTTAAAATTATAAAAAATAAAAAGGTTAACAAAACAGTTTACTTTTAAAACCATACTAACAGAATCAAACATGACGGGCTCTCTCTCCTGCTGACAGCCATTTAATAAAAACAATGTACACAGAGGAGCGGATACAAGTCGCCTCTATCCGGACTGACAGGTCACCATGGTAGCAAGGTAGTCCCGCCCAAAAGCATATGCTGCATTATTGTCTATTTCCCCCTAAATAGGACCATAATTTACTCAATTAACATCATGTTGTGTTGAAGAATACTTGAAACTAGCGACAGAGACCATAAATTCATTATGAAAGTGTTTACTGAGGTAATAATTCAACTGAGAAGTAGCAACATTTTACCATGATTTCTGATGGAACCAGCGGACTCGCCCCCTGCTGGCCGTTAGAGAGAATACAGTTTTAAGTTCCGTCTGCATGGTTTCACTTTCAGACCCAGAGGTTGCTGCTTGATTGAGATTAGCGAAATAATATTTGACAACCACTTGTCGCGTAACTACAAATCTGGATTGGACAATGGTGAGCGCCAACTAAGAGCTGCAAAGCAACTGCAGGATGTTGAGTTTCTATTTTATTTTTTTTGAAATACTAATGTTTTTGAACAGTGGGTTGCTTGTTCAACTGTCCCGACGTTACTTTTTACTGGCCCCGAGCCATCAGGCCACCGTTATTGACGAACCCTACCAGGGTCTTTTGAAATCCCGATGGTATGATTTCAATACGGTCAACAATCAGGGATGTGATTTTTCCGGATTTTTTGACCTGAAAATCTGACCCAGGTGAATCATGCAGATCTGTAATTGGGGGGGGGAAAGGAGGGGGATACAAGAGCTGGCCGAGTGAAATGGAAAGCATTTAAAGACATCTACAGGCTGACGTGTGTAAAGTTTTCCTTTCTAAGTATCAACAACGATGTTTGTTTGCGTTCAACTGCCAATTCCACACAGGTCTGTGCAGTGTATTGCCTACCACAGTCGCTCTCGCGTATCAAGGTGTTGGGCAGTAATACTGTAATATTACTTTTCCCAGTAAAGAGTAATGTAACGGATTGCTATTTCCTAAACAGTTGTACTATTACAGTTACTATTCCAAGTAACGCAGCGTGTGACCAGCAAAAAGCTTTTAACCGCGAACAATTCTACATCTATAACGTTACTTAATTAAAGCATCAGCTAAAGCAGCACAGCAGCGTGAAACTCAGAAAGAAACTCCGGCTGCTGCTGCCAGTGATGCTTGGACTCGTCGGGAGAGAGTGGTGTTATATCACCCAGTAATAAGTAGAGTAGCTACTATTACTTTTTAAGTATATACTGAGTAACTAGTCAAATCAAACAAGCGCTCCACGAGGTAACTATGGCAACAACTTCTGTATAACTGGCGCTATCCCGTGAGACACGGTTGTTCTCGTCTCACGCACGCTGCTAGAGTTGAAATGTCAGACTTTTTACTACAATTTATCAATAGACAGAGACTGATCTGGCTGTTTGAGTTCCCTGAATACAACTGTTTCTTTAACAGTTAGGCCACCAGATCTTAAACGGGCGACCACCTTTGCTGCTGTCTCTTCATTAAAAATGGTCTATGGGGGGTTGTTATATTTTCCTGCTTTTTTGCCCTTTGCCAATCACATGCCTGAACAATACAGATGCTTCTCTGTCTATTAAACTGATACGGAGATGCTTTATTGAGCTGATGTATTACGTCCTCAATGTAGGCAGGCGACGCCACGTGAAACTGCCTGACCATCATCTTCAATGCAACAACAGGAGGTTTAGCTGCAGCCTTTATTCACTGGCATTCTTTCTAATTGCCAGCAGGGGACAAATCCACTGGTTGCAAAAAGAAGTCTGATTGTATGCAAGTTTATGACAAAATGAGCCTACTTCTCACTTGATTTATTACCTCAGTAAATACTTTCCTAATGCGTTTATGTGGTCATTCTCTAGTTTTAAGTCTTCTTCAATACAGCATGATGTTAACTTAACTTAAGTAAATTTTGGTCCCATGTATAATAGACAATAAACCTTGTGAATCAGTAGTTGCTACCATGATGACCTATACAATGCGTATCCCTCCCTAACTTCACCCTCCTTTCCAAATATAGTCGTATTATGGGCTTTTCGATTCCAAATAAGCTAGTTGGAGACGGCCAAGATGCCAAGCTTGACACTTCAAAAGGGTAGTCCGCAAACCAGTGGGTGACATCACGGTGACTATGGCCACTTCTTTTATACAGTGTATGCTACGCACAGAGAAAGGAGCTACTTGATGGCGACTGCGAGTGGTGGGGACACCTGTTTGGGAGTATTTTAGTTTTAGTCTAGATGATAAAGGTGATCTAGTGTGCACATCATCTCCGTTCAGCCTACTGATGTGTCAGTAACCTCAGCGGCAACAATCGGTCCTCCAGCAAGAATCTATGGAAGAAGGGCACTTAATTCTAAATCTACTCATTATGACATACGTGTCTGTACATCGATATATGAAATACCTAAAGACAATGGACTCCTCAGACGAAACAAACTGTCTTTAGGTTTAAAATTCTAGAAGCATAGCAACCCAGCTAAAGAGTACTCTCAGCAAAGAGATAAAGATACGCAAAAGATCAACAATTTTGACCAAAAGAAAAATATTAACAAATCTGACTCAAACTCCACTCACTAGGTTTTTCTGAAGCTTTTAGATGCATCTCACCGGTTTTCCTCAGCAGATTTTGCTCGGTTGTCATGGCCTAAATGTGGATCTTTGGTAATCTCATGTAGATATGTAGTATTCTGCAGTTCTATAAGAATTGGTTTTATAGTGCAACATGTTCCAATTTTACTACTTGTTATGTATTTGAACCACAAATAGACAAAATGTGGTGCTTGCATAGTATCCACACTATTTTAGAGGTGCTAAATAAATAACTTAATATTTAAAAGTAGGAGACAAAAGCCTTGGCGTGAACGAGAGAGAGATCTGCAGTAAACTAATATCAATTTATCGGTCTACCTCTAAACCATTTTGTCCCTTTAAAATGAAAAGATACTGAGGTACAAAGAACAGTTCCTATATTTGTGTCCAGACTCTTTTTGATGCAAAGTATTTTGGCAATGAGCTCCTCAGTGCTGTCAGCATCAGCAGAGTCGGTGTTGTGTGTCGTCTTGTTCCATGGTCTCAGATATCAGATCCCCTGCTGGACTCCAGCGCTGCACCCCCTGCAGCTCTCAGCTTACACACCTGTCTGCCTCTCTGTCCTCACAAACCTGTCTGTCTCTTCTTAGGCTGCCCCTGCTCATCTGTCTGCCTATTATTATTTCTCTACAGCCTCCCTTGTCTCCTATCTGTCTGTATGTTTCTCTCTCTCTCTCTGATCTTCTGCTTGCACCTGGCAGATGAAGACGTCAACATAAATCTTTCACTGAAATCAGATCACACTGAAGATGACTCAAATTGAGATGTAAAAAATGTAATTAAAGGTGTGAACTCTAAACGCTGCTGTCTACATGAGACAAACAACTATTGTCAATTGAAAATAGCAGGTTTTCACAGCTTTGCGTCTTTATTTTGGTTCTTAAATTAGACCATAACGTAACTGCAGGATTAAAATGGTCTTAGGTCTCAAATCAGGTATTTCCAAATCTACAGATGGCTAAAATTAGTCAAAAACAGAAAATCAATGCTCTCTTTAAATAATTTAAGATTAAGCTTGATAGCTCCACTCGGGGTATACTGTGTGGCTGGCTGGCTGGCTGGCTGAACTTATCAGGGCAGAGCCACACCTATGACGACAACCACTGAGTCATAATACTGTAGAATAAAGCCCTTTTTAAGTACCAGATCACACCTGTCCTCAGGATGTCTTTATCTCTGACATCTTTTGGACAACGTAAGAGTTTTGTTTTTTTTCCCTCTGATTAACTTGAATGTAGGGCTGGGCAATAAAACAGTAATTTTCCTCTATAACAATATAATAAATGTTCAATAAATGTTTTGATTTAATTCATTTGAATCATGAATGAATTAGCACTTCATTTTTCTATTAAGATTTGTATTTTGTTGAGGAACAGGGACTGATAAAAAGACTTAACTTTACTCATGCATATTTGTTGAAAATTAGTTTTTATCATAATTGTTTTGAATGTTTCACATCAGATTTGATAAGTGATCCACTGTTGGCAGGTGTTTGTCATGTTCTGACCATAAAGTTTGAAAACTTAATGATTTGACATTTATCGTGATAATTATTGATATCGAATGATATGAACCTTTTTATGGGGATAAGATTTTTGACTATCGCCCAGCCCTACTTCAATGTAAATGAGATAAAACACAGACACTTGTGAAACCTACAGAAACATTGTTTTTTGTGGATTGTCTGCTAGACATAAACAGGACTTTCATGTCTTTGTTGTTTGAGTCACCAGGATACTGTGATTTTATTTATCTCCAATGATTCAAATATCTGTATGGGCCCACCATGACCAATAACACAGCAGATACACGAGACTTGAAAGGTAAAGAGGGGTTCATTGCAGCTGTTGTATTCTGTCTAGCTCAGCACTGGCTTTGCTAAAAATACAAGAGAGAGCAAGAGAGAGTCTGTAGTTTGGCATTTAGCAAACACCTGAAATCCTGCCAAATAAACAAACACTGCTCTCGGGAGAGTATTTAGGTGTGTGGATTTGTGCCTCTGACAAGACCTCACGTGGTGGAAAAACCCTGTTGTGTTTGTAGCCTTGGCTGGTGTGATTGGTGGTGTATTTCTGATCAGGACATTGTGTTATATTGGAGATGCTGTCAGAAATACTATTCATCTTTTTAAAGTACGCCAAATTGTTACTTTCAACTGAAAAATTAAAGATCACCAAATTTAGACATGCATGGATTTTACTGTACAGTGACTATTTCTTCTCACTTTACCTCTAGTGGTTAGTTTGGGTTTTACTGGTCCAGGTTTATGGGTATCGGTCTGTAAGATTTCTGCTTCGAGCCCATTACAATATGTCAGTTGTTTACATGGACGCTAATATTCCACTAATAATCGGAATAATAGCCCAATAAATGAATAAAAATGCCTCATGTAACCACCTCAATCTGAAAAGACTGCCCTGATCTGTCCTGATCGGAAGGAATTCTCAATCGGGTTAAGAGGGGCGGTGTTAAACCTTGTGATAATACTTTCAATAGGAATGTATTTGCACCTAATAACCATGTACACCAGGGATTTTCAAAGTCTGAGACTGCGGTCCTCCCCTCAGACAAAGCTTGGGAAACGGCACCACCCCACCACATCTTTAGTTTACTAGGTTCCGCTCAATTCCTGGATGCTTTTGGGATCATGATTATATTATTTGATCCCATAGACAAAATAGCTTAATATTGCTGTTTGACATAACTTCTGACTACACCAAATAGTTTTAAAAAAGGTCTGTCTTAAGGCATTTATTAGTTTCTGACTCTCATGGGGGGAAACGGTCCCCAAAAACTACTGTATCTCTGAACGCTCACACATGTAGGCTATTCTATGTGATCTCCTTTTGATAACTAATGCAATAAGTAATGTTATGTTTCACTTCCATTCGCTGAGCGTCCCCTGAAACTGTTTGGAGCCCCCCTTGGGAGGCCCACGTCACACTTTGAAAACCCCTGATTTTGATTATGCGATTAATCCGATCATTCCTCTCAGGTTGGGATAAAAATATTCTGTCAATCAGTATTCTGTTCGCCTCACGTGGGGGTAGAATTAGGTGACATCAACATGGCGTTAGCAAAACAAAACTGGTCCGTGGCTGATGCAACTTTTTTGTTGGAGACGTGCTGCATTCACATGGATGATAATAGGTTGCTGTGGTGATGTCAGGTACACAAAGATAATAGATCACTCAGGGTTTTTCCTGGCTCAGAATGGGCTTTTGGTGGGTGACTGTGCGACAGTAAGCATGATCGGTACGGGTACACTAACGGCAATAAGTAACCTTATGACCGAAATCTAAGCTTTTTCTTGTTATTTCTGACCATTTGATAAACAAATACCCGTGAACTGGATGAGTAAAGATATGTTATTATATTAATAAAAGGACATTAAATAGAAAGTATAATGTTAGTATAATATATTTACAGGCTACACTTTATTCAGAAAGTCTGCCTGCAGATAGTTTATTAGTTGAGATTTAGCTGTTTCACTAATAAAACCATTTTTTAATGAGTCTACACCACTGTGGTTAATATTTGATTTGATTAGGGCAAATGTTAGTTTATTCATTATAAGTTCAGATCATAGTACAGGCTACAATATAGCTTACCATTAGTAGCCTATAATGTTAATTTCAGTTGGACAAAACAGCAGCTACATTTTTTGGGTTGTGTGCAGTCATTAAGTTATTGTGCGAGAAAAATGTTCTATATGGTGGTTAGTCTCATTTGTTTATGCAAAGTACTAATTTGTCAATAATAACTGTGCATTCAGAACGAGTTCAACATAAAGTTTGCTATAGTGCCTCAACCTTTTTTTAATGTCCCGCCTACTCCAGGCTGTGATTGGTCAGTTCACACAAAAAGTGATTGTGACGAGCAACTTTAAACACACGGCTCCATGAATGGTTCCTGATCTCCCTACGGAGATTAGCAGGCAGGAGAGAACAGGAACAGGTACGCGTCACGTAGAGACCTGAAAATCTGAAATGGGGACGGCAGAGAAGAGTACCGGTACACCAAAGAGTAAAATGTAAAAGTGGCAGCACCGGTGAATACCGGTCCATTTCAAGCACAAACTGCTTTTTATATTGTGAGAAATCACAGGACGTTATGTCTCCCATTACTGCTGCTTAAGTTTATGTTCTACTTGCTCAACAGTTGTTTGATAAATGGCTATTAAAACACATGGTTTTAGCTCGCTAAAACCTCTTTGGGGGGGGGGGGGGTGCCAAAAATTCCTCTATGCAGAAAAAACCCTATGATTTCAAGCTCTGATCATATAATTCTGGGTGATGCATCAAAGTTATTAGCTTCTTGTTGTCCAGATTGCCCATGTGCTGTCCTTGTGTATGAGAGCTAGGTAACATCTGGTTGTACATTCTGTTGCTGAGGACATTAAACCGTTGTCGGTATTCTGTAACGGCTTCACATAATTTCACTGTCCTACTCTCTGGTTTGCCGTCTATGGTCTGCATGAATTCATGTGAATGCAGCCTTCAGAAACGAGAGAGTGTGTGTGTGTGTGTGTGTGTGTGTGTGTTTTCAATTCATGAGTAATGTATTTAAAAAAACAGAAATGGTGCTTTCCCTAAACAATGGGGGATGTTACTTCCACTGAATGTGTATATTGGTACTACTTTCTTTACTGAAGAAGCATAGTCCCTGTAAAAAGTCCCTGAATGTTCAGGGGATTATCCAGAGTATCTGTGAGACTGTTACTGGGAAAAACACATTTAAGTTAATTTTCAATGCTGTGAAACCAAATTACATTCACCTTTATTTTCTTGGTGTGGTGACGGATAATCTCAAATCCCACCTGGGCTAATAAAACCAAAACTATGTGCGTGACTAGATAGACCACTGGACTTTCTTTTTGTAATTTGTATGAACAGACCCTTTAAATCGGCCATCGTATGTTGATTTGAATGCGAAATGAAGAAGATGGTGGGTCAGTGAATCGTCAAATGAGTGGGTCCGCTCTGGTTTGGAAAATTAAATTTACCAAGTCGCTCAGAAAGATAAAGATCTGTAATAAAGAAATTCCAGATTTATGGTTTGAGAGAAAGGTCCAGACTTACAAACTGGTCTGAGAAGCTGACCTTGTCGTGCTCTGCAGTCTTCGGGCAGTGGCATGAAACAGTGTATTTGTGATTGTGCTATGTCTGGAGACAGGCTGCAAATAGACTCAGTGCTATGTTTGTGTGGAAGCTCCCTTTTCTCTCACCACAGTGCCATGCTAAGCCCATGTCACAGTGAAACGCTGTGTGTTCTCTTTAATCCCTTACTTCACCAGACAGACTTTTTTTTCTTTTTTGTCTGACACATTCCAGTTGCCAGCTTCCTGGGCTGTGTTGGTGATATATTTAATCTCAAAAAGTTGCACTGTAAAACGCTTACAGGTTATTTGTGTGGCGGCTTTAAGGCCTATTTTAAGACTTAAGTGACAGTTCATATCCTTGGTATGTGGGGGTGAGATCTGTGGATGCTAATGACTTTATAAGATCAGTACCTCTGTGTGAATGTTCTCTGCGACTTGAGTTTTTATATGGAAGACACGGCTGCTTAAAGCGTAGAGGAGACAACACATACATTACCAAGTAGCTTCATATGATATTTATATATTATAGGTCGATATTTATGTATCTCCTTATTTGGGGTTCAGTCGTAGGTCACACATGATTAGTTGATGATAAATGAAATATGTTTGGATTTTACACTGTTTGTTGGACAAAAAAAGACAAGACTGTAATTGGTATTTTTGTTTCTGAAATTGTATGGACAACAATTGATCAGTGGAGAGCGACATCTATAGCTTCATCAATAATACAAAAAATGTTAGTGTTAGTCCTAAGTAATATCTTTATTATAATATATTCTATAAAACAAGCTGATCTAGAGCTGGAATGATTAGTCAGTATATTGATTAGTCGATTGACGGCAACTGTTTTGATGATCGTTTTTATTGTAAAGTAATTCTACCAGCTAAAATGCAAAACATTTCCTATTTCTCGCCTCTATATTATGAGGATTTGGTAAATTTCATTTCATGTGATATTATACTGAATATTTTTGGCTTTGGAAGGGAATTAGGATTACTTTCATATACTAAATAATCACTTGATTAACTGAGAAACTAATCATTACTTGCGGTCCAAAACAGATCATTATCTGATCTTTTCCCGTTGCAGAACAAGTTAACCTGCACTAAGTTTCTCTGAACCCCCCTTTTAGTTGAAAAATCGCTCCACTTGCTTGGTAAATGTCCTGTATGTGTTGCTGGCTGGAGAGTTTACCATCTGTTGCGCACACACACACACACACACACACACACACACACACACACACACACACACCACACACACACACACACACACACACACACACAGATTTGGAGGACAATATGGGGTAGGCAGGACTCTTGATGACCCCTGTCTGAGCTGAAAATACACCACACACTCACAACAACACTCCTCTCGTTGTGTGTTGCCATGGTCATACCTGAAAACACAGCAGAGGTTAAACTGTACGTCACAACCAGCTGTCTGACCAACATTTTCATTTCTCTTTGACTAATTTTTATTTTTATTTTTTTAGGTTTCTGTGTTTATTTGCACCTTTTACTATTCCATTTTTATTTTGTTCTTGTAGGAAATCACTTATTTATTGACACCAATGATTGAAATTTGAAGTTTCATCTTAAACAAAGAAGCTGCTTCAAAATCAGCACATAGTTGGGGATTTTTACAGGATAATCATCTGTTTTGGGATATGTGGTAAAATTATTTGTTTAATTTATAAGTCAACTAACAGCAATGATTAAAGATAACCAGTTTATTGTTTAAAATCATGTTTCATATCACTTTGAGTTGAATATTGGACTGTTGCTTGAACAAAACGATAGAAAATTGATAATGAAAATAATTACAGTTACTAATTTGGATTAACCAATGCCTTTTGTAAACTGTCTCAGGATAGTGTTAATGAATTCATTGGGACCTTGACGCGTAACATTTTCCATCAGTTGCACATAGCACTCTAAACTGAAGGTATCCTCGTACACACCAGCAGTGCCTCTATGCGTTTCCCCTCGTGGTTAATCACTGTGTCAAAGCTAACTGTACCTAGTTATACATATGTAAATAAGTAATTCTCACAGGTAGGTGAAGGGATTTTCCATCACATCCTGCTTCATAGTGGAGAGTAAAGAGGTTTTTAAACTGAAAGGAAGTCATAACAGAAAAATAAATTTAGCAGATGGGAGGAAGTTGACAGCATTATATAGCTGGTTGCTTCACATAATTTTAAGGTCCTGACACAAAATATAATTTCTAAAGACTTATAAATTAGATAAAGCTTTCAACTTTGAAAAGACTGCAAGAATATTTTCATTATGATTATTTCTGTTATTTTTCAATGTATCGTATAGTCTAAGATGCTGGAACATTTGGAAAAATGACCATTACAAGATCCCAGCGCTCAAGGGGACGCTTTCAAGGTCTGAAAACAAAGATATTCAATTTACAATGATGTAAAGCAGAGAACAGCCAATCCTTATGTTGTGTAGCTTGAACTAGCAAATGCTTGTTTTTTTTCCCTTGATAAATGACTTTGAATTATCAAAATTGACTAATGAATGATTTGGCTAATCGTTTCAACAATAAAAGACCCTCTTTGAACCTGCATTGGCTGTTATAGACCAGCAGAAACAAACTTTTAAACACAACAATAATAAAATAACTCCTGAGGGAAATATCTGGCTCTTTAGGTGCTAAATGCTCACCAGCTAGTTGCTAAGTACAGGAAGAGTAAAGTGGGTTTGTAGAGCATTTTCTCAAACAACCGCTCCCTGCTGCGGCTGGAAACAACGCTGAGAGCAGTGGATGGATCAGCAACGAAACCCAAACAGTGAGCTGAAAAACGCTAAAACGCTCTGCTGAGAGGAATAACGATTAAGGCCGAGCACAGGATTGTGTGTTTTGAAAACGCACAATGCTTGGCATTTCTCAATCTAAACCCTATTGTCCTTTGTTTTTGTGTCTATGTGACTAATTGGGACAACATGTTTTGAAATTGGTCCAGTTTTGAGCGAGCACGCTGCAGTCAGCAGCAGCAAAACAGGGCTGCAACGTAATCCTTGTGGCAATTGCGTCCGTCAAAGTACGCCCACTAAAGTGCTTGTTTTTGCCACTGACAGGCTGAGATTGCTATTACAAATATCTGACAACAATATTGAAGGGATCCCTACAGAGACGGAGCTTTTGTTAAAGAGTATGATTCTTTTTTGTTTAACCAGAAACAGTCATTATATCGCTCTCGTCAGAGCCACCAGACTCCACTGATAAAAACAATAATTTTACCTCGCAGACTATGGGTGTAGCTGGTCTACTGCTGTCTCAGTCGGTTAGTTTTTGTGTTATTGTGGTGTATGTGTTTTAAAGGTTACACCAAAGTCACATGATAACACAAACTAACCGATCGAAGCTACGCGCTCGCTCAATACTGGACCACTTTTAAAAAAATGTTGTCCCAATTAGTCACACAGGTAAACAAAACATGGGAGAATAATGAAAAATATGTGTGAGTGTGTAACACCCCCTCCATTGCAGAGGCAGTTTGTTATATAACTCTGTTGCTTCGCTGACATAATCCCCCTCTCGCTCTCTCTGCCTCTCCCCTGGATCGTCCCGCCATCCGTCGTCATGGTGAACCCGGCAGTGCCGCAGCGGCACACTTGGCCTCGTCATTGTCCCTTCTGCTGCACTCTCAGCACTTAGCTTGTCAAGTCGGTGAAGTCTGTGATTATCTCTGTGAAATCGGTGTAGATTCATGTGCCATTTAACTAAGAACATTTACTAAAACGGTTCCTAAAACAATCTTTTATCATTTAAAGACAGAATAATAATAATAATGCTAAGGCAAGTGGACTGATAAAGTGTAATTTAATTGTTTTTGTTGCCTAAGATTTATTTTGAGGGGTGATCAGTTATGCAGATAGTGATAAAAGAATGAATGTGTGTGCGTTAAGAGGATTTTGAGTGTTGTTAATTTCACTCTGTCAGATCTCAGTTACCTCATTACTCTGTGTGTGTTTTTCTACACCCTCTCTCCTTTCTTTATCTTTCTGCTGCATGGTCATGTTTGCCCTCTAGCTGTCCTCCACATATATACTCTTCCATCCTCTTCAATCTGTGTGTGTGTGTGTGTGTGTGTGTGCGCATGTTTTAATAGGTTGAGTGATGTGGAAAATTAGCTGTCAGCCCGAATGTCACACAGTAAATCAGTCAGTGAAATCAGATTTAATGCTGTCCAGTGCTTTGTTCTTATCTGGTGGAGCCTCAGGATCCATATTTGTCAATAAGCCAGAGCCCGATCATAATGTCAGATTTTAAGAATTGCAGTTTATTTAGCTAAATGAACAGAGGAGTAATCTATAGTCCCTTATTGCAGCATTAAAAGTAAAAAACAAGGACAATTAAGGGCACACATTCTCACAAAATTTAAACTCATTGAGACAAAAGAAACTGCTGTTAATTCCTGTTGCAGAAATGGTCCATTTAGTAGCTCTCTTGTAGCTTTTGATTTCAGCATCATGTGACATATGCAGCTGCTTTGTTAAAAAGGGAGCAAAAGAAAAAATTTTACTTTCTTGAATTGTTACAGGATGGCCAGAGCTACAGTAGTTGACAATTTCACCACCAGCCGATCTACAGCTTTTCAGTCGATCCACGTGATCTCCCTTTGCCCAGTTGTCATGGCATTGTAAATATTAAAAGGACTTCTCCTCACTGTTGGCTTGAAAATGGTGAGATTGTATATCAAGAACTGTTTTCAAGGTCAAGAATAAACATCTTAATAATCTTCAAATGTATTCAAACAGTCCCTATTTAACTTTTGGTGCTTTTGTTTTCTTTGACAGGTTGAAATTAAAAACAAACATCCGCCTGAACTCAGTACTCCACTGCTTTTTTTTCTTGTGGTCTGTAGGTAGGCCAACCTGCTGATATATCATATTATTTAATGCCATGACTTGACTCAAATTATCTTTCTCATTATTATAATTTGATATATCTTCTCCACCATTGCTCATAATAATAATAATAATAATAATTCTACCAAATTCATCATAACACAAGAAAGAACAGTGTATGTTTAATCTATCTAATATTGTGTTGGTCATAGTATACACTGATTTACTGCTTGCCCATTTTGAATAATATAGAAGGTAAAGAGCTTAAAATGAATCGCATATTAAATCGCAATATTGGTAAAAATAATCGCAATTAGATTATTTTCCAAAATCATTTAGACCTACTCTCATAATGTTCTTCTTTCCTTGTCTTTGACCCCTCTCTTCCTATCAATCTTTAATGAATTCTCATTAAAAATGCAGTTTCCACTGGTGAGCTCACAGGGTGACCCAGTCTCGATGCCTTGCAGGCACACTCGCATGAATACACTGATCTGCTGAGGTCAGATCAGCTGATCACACGGACAGTATAAAAAGCAAGTAAATTGTGTGACTCCCAGTGTCTTTTCTTCTACTTTGCTTTGGCTTTTGAAAGAGAAGTATTATAGTAGTTGAGTTTGACCTTGGAGTGTGTCTGTTTTGTTTTATATGCGTGTGTTCCCAGGTCAGATGTCTGGACAGGGGACACATTTATCTTGTTCACACGTATCACTGCCTGTTTTTTTTTTTCTTTTCGGGGATCTGTATAATGCATTTCCTAGCCCCTAACATGAACCTTAAAACCAAGTCTTAACCCTCAAACAGTCTCTTTTTTTGTGGGGTCCAGCATTTTGGTCCCCACAAAGCTGTCTGACCCTGTCTGAAGTATAGCGGGCTCCCGGTGTTTGGACCCCACAAGTGGGACTCTGGGGAAATGCATGCAGCAACACCGCATAGAGAGACTGTGCTTAATATACCTGCAGAGCGTGTGTGTGTGAGACATGATAAATACTAGTAAGGTCATAGAGGTTTCTTTTTGGACCAGTTTCACAGGTTCTTAATTCCACGTTAGAGATGAGAAAGAAGTGAGTAAAGACAGAGAGGTGAAAAGTAAATAAGAGAGAGAGAAGTAGAAAGTGAAATCTGCACACCCAAATCCTTGAACTTGAAATTTTGAATTCTAGAGATCTGAAAGTGTTTAATTATATCCTTTAATAATAACACGTATGGGAAGTAGTGCGTAATACTGTTCTTCTAATAGACATTTAATCGGTTTTGTTTTCGTGTTGTATTCATGTTCTTTTTCAAAAAGCAATACAAAAAAGATAGAATATTTGGTCAAATGGTGACGCCATAAAAACTCAAGTCTTGTGTTGAATATTTAACTCTTTTTTTGAAGAAGAAGAATTAAAGCTTAAAAATTGGGCTTTTTAAATCCTAATTTGCTGTGAAAAGATTCATCAGCATGCGTTTAATGACTCTCATTCAGATTCATCCAGGTTGCGCATGTAAAAAATAAACTTGTTTAATGAGATCATAATTGCTCCAAGAACTGAAGATCTTGAAAATCCAGTGTTATGAGGATCTAATCTGCCTTTTTTAATAATGATAATGATGCAGCTAAGAAAATGAAAGGGGCGTTGGCAGTGTTGTTTAATTTTAAGGAGATACAGCAGTGAAATGACATGTAAAAGCTCCTTCCAGGGAAAAACATAGTTCTGTCCTACTGCAGCCGTTGCTCAGCGAAAAACGGCTTCTTCCCGTCTGCAACTAGCCTCATTAACAAGGCCCGGGTCCCCCACTGACACTCCCCCCCTTGCAAATGATACAAATGTCGTGCACAGACCTGGCACATTGCACATATTTGTTGTTGATTGTTGATCATTTGTTGTATATTTATATGTACACAATATTCTCTTCTGTTGCATTACTTCTGCATGGCACAGACCCAGAATAATGCACATGTGTATATCTGCAACGTTGTTCTTCTATTCCATATTTATATATTTCTACATTTATTTATATTGACTGTATGTTTGTCTACATGTAGCACCTTATCACCACAGCAAATTCCTCGTATGTGTAAAACACTACTTGGCAATAAAGCTCATTCTGATTCTGAAATGAATGTTTTGAGGGGAAGTGAAGCTTTTTAGTGTTTTTAAGAAAACCTTTCCTGTGGTTTATTCCTCTTACTGTAAACACCAAGAAGATGACGCATGCATGGAATCCAGGAACTAAAACCTTGTACCTACTTTCTGTTTACTGTAGCTCTCCAGATGTCATCATCATCAATCCTTCCTCTGTCTGTTTTTTCAGATCGGCGCCTATGACCAACAGATATGGGAGAAATCAGTGGAGCAGCGAGAAATAAAGGTAAATTTGGTTCATTGTTTGTTTGCTTTACACCTCCATCTTTCTGTTACTTCACTGTTGTTTTCCTGTTTTCTTTATGCCCTGCTTATTCTAAATGTCTGTCCTCCTCGATTCCTTTTTATTCACCTTGTGAAGTCTATTTTTTTTTTTTTTTTTGTAGTCTCTTTTACTCCTCCATCTTTCCTCCTTTTGAGCCTGTTTTTACTGTCACCATGCTGCCAGTGTTTTTTCTTTTAACTCTTTCCTCTCTGCCCTCCTGGCTGGGTGTCACCTGCCCATCTCTCCTCTCTTCATCTCCATCCCTTCTTCTCCATCTCGTCTTTTCCTCCTCCTCCACAGTTTATTTCTCTGGTGAGTATACGGCGGGGAGGACGTCCCTCTTGTTGTCCCACAGTGCACGTCTGCTCACCCACCTCGTAGATTGCTAGACTGTGATTGGTTGGTTTGATCGCTCCGTTCACTTGCCGTGTCAAATCCTGGTGTGTTTATTAACCCCACTCTGTGTTCACACTGCTTTGTGATTGGCTGCAGGAAGAAGTCGTTTTTCTAACATTTCCCCGTAGACAAATGAGGGAACTGAGCAGCTGTGGCCTCCGGAGTTGCTTTTGGTATGAACGCACAGCTGTATTAGCATGAGTCATGTGACCAAGGTCGGCTCCAGGCAGCGTGCGAAACCTTGGTCTTCTACAACTCTTAACAGACAGTTAAAATTAGAGCTTAATGGGACAAAATATTGTTTGTGCGTGCTTGTGTGAGTGCAGGGCCTAAAGCAACTCCTTAGTTCAAACCTGTGTATAATTAGAGCCTCTTCACCTGTCAGCTGTGACCTCTCACCTTTGAACTTTACAAGAGGACAACTTCATTACTCCCTTTTCAGATTTAATTAGAGATTTTAATATATCTAACGTTCCCTTGGTGAAGTTCAAGGACCTGAAAAGGCTTCTTAATAAATTTTAGGGCAGGATTACATTTTCTTCTTTTTTGTTTTAATTTGGCAGTTTCTACATTTTGTCCCTACTTCCCTCATACTGTACCTCTTGTCATGTAAACAGAGAGGTGAGATTAGTGACATGCATTATTGATTAATTACGGAATGGTTTAAAGACCAATGAGCCCAGCAGTGTGTGTTCATTTAAAGTGTTGCCTTTTGTTCCCTTTCTGATCTTGCAAAAGACAATAAATATTATATTACAGCAGTTTTATTCCACCATTTATAACTGCTCTGACAAAATAACCCATGGTCGAGCACATACATGATCAATTCTGCTGTTTTCTAATTGCAATAATGAACCCAAACTGACTGACTGATATAATCCTGCTGCTACCTTGGATGATGTAAACCCAGTTGCCACCTGCTGGTGCAAATGGGAAACGACAATATATTCTGCTGAGTTTTGGTTCAAATTCTGTTTTTTAAATATATACAGTTTTTGGTGTGTGGCAAATAGTGTAACAGACGAATGAGCATACATGACAAGCATCCTTTAATGATATAAAAGATATGAAAAGAGCAAAGAGTCACTGTTTTTAACTTTTACATGTTGGACTGTTCAGTCACTGAGGCAACATCATAACTTGTAACTGCCAGAAAAGTATTTTGAAAAGATAAGAGGCTATGAATAGCGCAGAGATAAGGGAGCCATGCTCAGGCGAGATGTTTATGAAGGACTGCGGTAAATCTACTGCCAAGAGGGAGCTATTGATCACTCTCTCACTCACTCTCTCTCACTCACACTCACACACACACACACACACACACACACACACACACACACACACCCCTGTCTTGCTCTTCTACACTCACATTTTCCCCCTCTCTCACACACTCACTCACACATTGTATTAGCTCACTGGTTGTGCTATTTAAAGATAAGGGCCTTCATCAAGCCTCCTGTATCAGACAATTGACTGATAACAAAGAACTTGATTGGCCGGTATGTAAATATTGGCATGAGCCAGTAAGATTCAAGTGGACAGCTTCACAGTGCTGTTGACTCACATCCTTAAAATATTCAGTAGATTAAAGATATCGTAAACAATCCCCCCCCCCCTCCAATAGCCTGCAATTTTGAATTTGTTTTCCAGTCTGGAAAAGCGTAAGTAACCCTCGTTTCTTTGGGCCATCTGCAGTCTACTCAATGGTTTGATTTAATAGGTTTAAAATGTGATTTGTCAATCCATAGTATGTTAAGCTGATATTCCATAACCCTAAACTAACCTGTTTTTGACATTTTAAGAACCTAACAACTTGCTCTGAGGTATCTTTGTCTCTTTTAGTTGTCAGTCTGGTTGAACCATTTTACAGTGTTTTGTTTTCCATGTACAAAACATTACTTTTTTTTGCATTAAAAAATAATTGTATTTGTAAGCACGAACAACCATTGAAATATATACAGTAGTCATCTCAGTCATCTGAGATTACCGAATCAAGCTTTTGTAGCCGGTGATTCAAAACTTATAGTAAAATAAAATATAATAAAACACTTGCAACATGACCAAAGTTAAGTGCAGCTTAATATGACACCACACGATCATCAACTAAAGTGTGTGTGTGTGTGTGCGCGTGTGTGTGGCTCACATGTACACACAGCACTGTGGTCATATCTGTGTTTACCCAGAGTCACTGATCGGAAACTTCATTAAAACCTATTGTCAGGCTGCTCACCGCAGTAACTCTCTCACACACGCACACACACCTTTAAAATCCCTTGTATTTACTGTTCCTGCTGTCACTTGCACAGAAAGACTCTCATGCACCACATACAAAGCTTCATCACAGCTGACAGAGCAGTGACACACACATACACACACTGAAGTGTATGCATCATAGTAGGAAGTGACAGGAACAGGATGTCAGCTTGCCACAGGGGAATGTTATTCCCAGGGTTATAAACTACAGAAGGGACCAATCTTAAAGCTAAAAAACAGTAAACCTCACAAGGATGAATGTCAGCTATAACACTGTTTTTTGAAATGATGCAGCTGATTTCAAGGACTGAAAGGTCCTTTGAGTTCCTCTGTATTCTTTAACGAATGAAAAGTAGCGAAAGACACTCGACTCACTGAAGATGACCTGAGTAGATGCACATGCAGTGAAATAGAGAAGCTAGTAGCTGTGTGAGCCTGAATGCACGTGGTGTCTCCTCAAACACTCAATGTGTGTGTGTTTATGAAGGCATAAAGTGCACCAGAAGCCTCCTGTAGATGAGTTCCTGTGTGTGTGATAAATGTATCTCTGTTTCTTTCTTTGTCTGGCATCGACTCTGTGTGTCTCTGTCTCCCCCTGCAGGGCTTGAGGAACAAGCCAAAGAAGACGGGACATGTCAAACCAGACCTTATAGACGTGGACTTGGTTAGAGGTGAGTAAAAACTGTGTGTGCGCGTAGACTTCCTTTCTATCAAGGTAATTGTATTAGATACCAGACAGGCTCTTGTCGTACAGTGGACTACCCAGTATGGTCAAACAATGGAATCTGCTTACTAATGGTCTCCATTAGGGCTGGACGATATGGCCAAAAATGTTATCATGATAAAAGGTTTCATATCTTTTGACATCTATAATTATCACGATAAGTATCAAATCGTTATTTCTTTCGAGTTTAACGGCTGATTTTTGCCCCTTAGTGAAAGCCGTATGAAACCTGATGGGTAATTGGGGTTTAAACTTTTCTTTATGGTCAACACAAACAGTGAATCACTTCACAAATCTGAGGTAGAACATTAAAAACAATTATGAACTTTGTCAACAAATATGCACAAGTAAAATTAAGTAAAAAACTTTTTTCAGTCCTTTTTCCTCAACAAAGAAACATCTTAATAAAAAATTAAGTCCGAATTTGTGTGTGATTTAGGTGAATAAAATTAAACATTTAGTGAACATTTGTTATTGAGAAAAATTATCGCGATAATTATTGTTTTATTGTCCAGCCCTAGTCTCCACATACAGTCCAAGAACTACAGCAACAGTACAACTTACCGGCTTTTCCCTATTTTCTATACTTGCACCTCTGTTTGTGGAATAATAAAAAGTTCATACTAGATAGGCCTTCTGCTAAAGCTAAAATCCAACAGACACTCATTGTCTGCTCAGTGGCGGCAACATAAAATGCTCACACACGAACCTGATATACCAACGCTGCCATGTCACCCCTAACCCTCGCTCTATCTGCGTTCTCATGTCTTCCTATCTGTCTCATATTCTTCACATTTTCAATTATTCATCGAATCAGTCAAACTTATCCTCATTGTTATTTGACTGCACAGGAAGACAGACAGATAATCAAGAAATAAACTGAGGAAAAGATTAGATGAACGAGATGAAATGCAGAGATGAAAAAGACTACAGAAAGGGGAGAGAAGATTAAAAGATAAACCCCTGCTCTAATATGACTTCAGGATGTATTAAGTGATGAGTCATTTGGCTTAAGAAGTTCGCCTCATTAAACTAAGTGTGTATTTCCTCCGTAGGTTCGGCGTTTGCCAAGGCCAAACCAGAGAGTCCGTGGACGTCACTGACCAGGAAAGGCATCGTCAGAGTCGTCTTCTTCCCATTCTTTTATCGATGGTGGATCCAGGTCACCTCCAGAGCCATTTTCCTCTTACTGCTGGCTCTCTATCTGCTGCAAGGTAAGGTTCATTCATCATGTTCATTAAATATTAGAAATGGGTCATACAGTTGCAAAGTCATGCTTAATTGCATTTAATATCTACAATTCCTAGTTTTAATAGAGTTGCCGCGGTCGGCCAGCATGCAAAGCACAGGAAGAAAAAAATACAGCTGAATGAACACTGTTCAAGTGAAAATTTAGAGGGAGAAAATATGGCCTGTAATATTTTGTCGTCTCATTTAACTGACGAGATTTTATTGTTTTTATTTTATGAATAACATTTTAGTGTCTTCATTTTTTGTCAACAATATTGCATGTTAATATAGTCACAGGTGTAGCGTACATTGTCGCCATCTCGTTTTAGTCAGGGGGAAAAGGTCGTTGACAAACATTTCGTTTTCGTTTCGTCTCACGAAGGAAACACTAATCTGGTATCTTGGCTGAACTGATCCTCTGGATGTTTAAATCTTCTACTGCCAAGAGTTCACAAGATATTAAACGGTCTGTTCTGCTGTTTTTCTTAAAATACACATGCGGTCCACAGTATCTTGTGAGAATAGAGAGCTCCCGTGTTACGCCCACAGAGCTGCACAAACAATTTCAAGACCACTGAACAGCGTTTTCCTCCACCTACATCATGATGTCCTTTTCAACTCTGATGAAAAACAGATGGTTATTTTTTTTATCTCTCTCTCTCTCCAACCCTCCGCCCTTCCTGCTCACTTCCCTAACGTACTGCATAAAAACACACCTTCCCTTTGATTTAACACTAAAGTAAAGGCAACTAAAGAATAACATTTATATGTAGAAAAATATTTTGATTTCTAGTGGGTTATTATTTCACCATTCACTCACTACTTGAATGCTTTACCTGGTTCGTGCTTGTAAAATTGTGTCCGCTCCTTCTAATATAATACAAATAACACTCTTCTTTGTCATTCTCTGCAAAGTGCTAAAATGGGTCACCAAATATACTTAGGTGGTCGTTCTAATATTTTAATGAATACTTAATTCTTTCTCTCCTGCAGTGGCAGCAGCAGTCCTGTATGTCATCATCCCTCAGCCTCATGGGATACCGACCACCGAGGTGTTCGGAGCCATCTGGCTCATGTTGCTGCTGGGCACCGTCCACTGTCAGATCGTCTCCACCAGGACCCCGAAACCTGCCTCCAGCAGTGGGGGGAAGAGACGCAGGTAAGGACGGGAAAAGAAAGAAACTGTGAAACCGGCCCGGGGAAAAACGGCGCAGAAAATAATACGAGGGGAGAGATCAGGCAAAGGAAAGAAGAAGGAAAGCAGGAAGGAAGGGAAGATGTTGGACATGAGGACATTATGGAAGAAGGAAAGGAGGCAATAAAGATGAGATGATGGTTAGGGAAGTGAGGAAAAGGAGGACAACATGGATGCAGGAGGGAGTGAGGAATAGATTAATCAAAACAAAGTATTAGCGGACACTGCACTCAGAAAGTCCCTCTGTTTAATAAAAAAAAAGGAGGCACTGGAAGCACAAGACAGAAAGAGTGGAGGAAGACAGTTGTGGAAAGAAGTTTATGAATACATCTTTTGTTGCTGAATTGCATTTGCCCTTGTTGTTTGCTTTCTGCCACTTCTTTCACTAAAAATCAAACTGAACAGCAGCATGTTTATCATGGAGATATTTTCAACAAGTTTCTATCAACGCCTCAGCTTTGTGACTTAATTTAGTATCATCTTTCTAAACGCCAGTAATTTGGTTCCTTGTTATTCAAAGGATCTTTTATGGGCAAGAGTTTCAACTGACACTTGAAAAAAAGCCTTTGTATTGTATCTAGATTACATGCCTGGCAGAAAATCAGGCGTTTTCATCCCAAAGTGACAAGTCATTTGATTGATAATGAGTTCTGTGAATTGGCACGTTTATCTTTAATGAAATCTCTCCATGATAAATCTTATGTCACTGGATAAAGACAAGCGGGATTTATTGTGTGTGAAAGCAGAAAGTAGCTTGCTTTACTTGGTGTGTTTTGTAGTTTTTAGACTTGCAGTTTGTGATTTTCTCTTTGTTGGTTTAACGCTCGTCAGTGTGCGGCTGCTGTTTTCTTGTTCAAAATGCTGTAAAGACAATTTTCAGACTCTCGGGAGGAAAATTGATCCATGCCACGGTTTTGGAAAGGGGTTTTGGGAGGTTTGAGTGTGAGGGAGCGGTAATGGTGACCTTCATTGCATCACCCTTGGTTCTGTTTTACTTCGAAAAATCAGGAAACCGGTACGATTATTTTTAATGCAGATAGTGTTCCTCTATACATTTCTGTCTCTCGTATCCTCATCCAAGTCTTATAGATGTTTCATCTCAAAGACAATAATAATAATAATCTGCTGTCCACATTAAACAGCAGTTGCCAAATTTTACAGGACACTTCACGTGTCATTAGCCCATTTACATTTTTGAAAGAAAAATGTTGGTGATATTTGGATTAGGGTTGGGCCGATAGACGATCTTCCATTGGCGAAGGCTGACAGACATCACGATGTTGAGCCGGTGTTCTGACGATATATGCTGCCTTGACTTAACCGTAGCGCAAATAGAGTCGCTCTGCCCTATCGAAAAATGAGGAACTTATGGGTTTCCTTTTCCAATCCCATAAAGTTGTAACTCTCTCATTATTATGACATCTTCTGTTTTTTGATTATATTATATATATACACATCATTTCAGGGGTAGCGTATTCTGATACTAATATCCCCTATCAAATGATGCTCCCACTACAGAATCACTTCATATTACACCACTACTCACTCCAACTGTACTGTAAGGAGATGGGGAGCATGTTGAAATACTATATTATGCCATGTTTATTTAAGATATCAGGGGTAGCGTATTCTGATAGACTAATAATGATTTTTAATATTGCTGACAATCAGCCACTGCCTTGACCATAGACTGTATATTACTGGACGAAGCCGCCCCGCTGATTAGAATGGAGAGCAGTGAAGCCAGTTTTGGACCAATAAAATACTACTACCGGGCTACTTCCTGTTGGCACCAGTGTCTACTGCGCATGATAACGCAGCATAACTGTGGTTTATTGACGTAGAACAACGGCAGAAACGCCGTAATTCTGGTAGCTGCATAGCTGCGCCAACAAAGTCTCATGGCTCAGTGTGTTTGTCCGACTCGGATCGTCACTGATGAATCAGCCCACCTATGAGGCTTACCTGTCAAACACCAATGCAGCGTTACTGAAGTTGAACTTCCAAATATGGGTTAAAACAAGATTGCATCTTAACTGAATGACTAAGTTGAGGAGAACTTGAATAAGAACTCATTTCTTTAACCCAGAGGGGACCAGCTAGGTAAACTTAGCTGCCAAACATAACTGTTTTCACTTGATTTGAGAGTTACATTAAACATAAATTACCTTAGCTAGCTCCCCAAGAACATTAATATATAATTATAGTAAATATTAACACATAACGTACACTGATTACTACGTTGACACTTGACACCTCGTTTTTAACTTTAACAGCTATGCGTGGGCCGAGCGGTGGAGATAAACGTCATCACGTTTTGCGCGCGGTGGCTTCTGGGACAAACCATATATGGAAGTTCAATTTCCGTCACATTTTTCTGCAGGCTGCAGCTGGACCCTTCTCCATTTTTAAAACAACTAAAACCAACATCTGCACCCTGTGTGTTCACTGTTGCTTTACCTGGTACATACATCCCCCCCTAATTTGGATAGATTTTGGATTATATTTTAATTATTAATTTATTCATTTTTGTTACATCAGCAATTTCAATCTCATGATTCACAATCAGCAGTTATTTTACCAGTAATAGGTGAAAGTCTTTATGAACATCCTGTTTATCCTGCATTGTAATTTGAAAACCAAAAAAGTGCTGTCCTTCACCTCTGTCCTGTATTAAGTCTTTAAAGAGCAATTCTGCCAAATCTAACTTTTATATTAATATCCTGCAAAAGTCAATCCTTACTGTTGCTATTCAACAAACAATATATTAAAAATATAAATCAGTTCTAAACCTGTTCTGAATTCATTCTTTTTAACCTAATTCTTTAGTAATGGAAAAAGAACTGGGTGATAAGAGGATGGATAAGATAAAGATCCTAACAATACCCACACCTACAGCTGGTTAGTGGCTTCACCCTGACTTTGGGGGGATGAGCAAATCGCAGTTCAAATCCCTTCACTATAAGCCTTGTTTAACCAATGTTATCTTGTGATTAATATTGTTAATGGCACACAGTGCGATCACTTACATATTACTATCAGTGAGAATTGTTTCAGCTTTTTTCTTGCTAATGTCTAAGTGTAATGTGAAAAAGTTTGTGTGTGTGTTTTTAATAAATATTGTAATAGGTGTAAAATTATGTGAAAATGTGTAGTTTTAGTCAAATTGTCCCCCAAACCCCACAACTCCTGTCCTTGATAGGAATACAGGACAATATCCATCCATGAAAAACTCTTTGACACCCCTGATCATGTCTTCAGATTTCATTTCCTCTTAATATTGGAAAATTTATCGCATTTAACACCCACATTTTTACTACTTTTTTACTTTTGCAGAATAGCAACCTAAAAGAGGATTTTGGTAGAATTTGCCTCTTAACTGTATCAGCCTGTGTGTCCAGCAGGTGCCTTTTTGTACCAGTGCTGCATCAGTGCTTTGCTCTTTGAAACTTCAGTTTCTGTTAAAGTTCATATATTTTTGTTTTACTGGTAGCACCAGGTTAAAAATTTACTATTACAGTGAAAAAAATGCAGCCAGGTTCCTGGTGGACACACTGCTGTAGTTTCAGGTATTCTTAGTCTCCAGGTCCGCTCTAAGTCTCTCTCCACCCCTCTATTCTTTCCAAACTGAAGGAAGTTGAGGAAGGCATCTCAGATGGAGGTGCATAGGGAAGGCGACGGGTCTAGCACTACCGATAACACACAGGAGGGGGCGCCACACTCCCACTCAGCCAGCACCACATACAGCCTGGGCGCTCTCTTCCAAGATTTCTGGCATGATATCTGTAAAGCTGGGTGTGTATTTTCGTTTCCCATCTTCCTAAAGAGAGATGATGTACAAAGATAGCGGCTGGGGTTCAGTTCATAAATGATCCAATTGGAATAAATTGTTTTTATGGTAAAACCAGTGAATTCCTCATCTGGAATTTTGTGAAATTATGAAATGTTACACAAATTTGTGTCCAACCGCTAAATAAACATACATCAAAAACTGAATCCCAGCCTCGACTCAGACCTAAAAAGGCTTCTTCAGCTGCAACATCACTTCATCTGCTATCATGTTAAGTTTTATCTTCCCCAGAAATGGAGAAACCAATTTCTCAAATGAACTGAATAAAAAAAAAAAAAGACATCTGTGACTGGAAAACCATTCTTCTGACCTGCTAGTTAATTTATTAACCTCTGATGTCAACATTTAGATCAGTTGGTTCCCGAGCTACCGAAATGTACCAATGTAATCTTTGGTGCCACACTTTTCAGTGAGGAACGGAAGGATTTTGCAGCTGATATGGCTTGCTGCCCAAGCTGTGTTCAAAAGAAGACTGGGGTGCGGTTCTTGGCTAGGGAAAAAAATACAAGTACATTAATTATCCTAAAGATTCTCAGGCTAAACATTAACCCAATTAAATGCCTATGAATTGAATTTCGACGGTCACAGGCCACTGTTTCTCCCCAAGCCTCTACTTTGACCAGCTTTCAGCAGACAGCAACAGTGTGGAACGTTTCTGAGCACTGAAGAACTCCTGATTTGTTTACTTCGTCTAGTGCCACACTCTTCAGCACCCATCTCTGTCAGGTCACTTCTCTCAATGGTCCATTCATTAATCCTCTGATTTACTCACATGTTCACCGTTTTAACTTTAACTTGTTTAATTCCCATCTGAGGAAGAAATTACATTTTGTGAGAAAATCAGACCAACTTAAATTTCCAAACACGCTAGGTTTAGGATAATATAGTTAGCATACTTGATGCTCAGTGATTTTAGCCCTAATGCATTCATTTAGTAACTTTGTTAGTACAGCAGCAGCTCACATTTTATGCAACACTTTCTCTCCAGTATTGGCATTCATTTAGTCTGAACGTTCCCCAGTGTTGTATTGAATGCAACCTGTCTTATCTCACTGCATGTCTGCTTCTGAGACTGAACTTCATTACTGGTAAATTCACTGCCTTGCTGTGTTTTTATCTAAATATCTCTTGTCTCTATCTGTCTGTCTATACGTGTCCATCTTTTTCTATCGATCTCTCCTGCTCTACCCTACTCGCCTTTTCTTCTACCCATCTTCCTTCCTTTGCGTCCTGCTTCAGATCTAAGAAGTCCAAGCTGTCCATCGACAAGTCGACAGAGACAGACAACGGCTACGTGTCGCTGGACGGCCGCGTGACCAATCGCAGCAGCGAGGAGGGCCTTCAGCTCCACGAGCAGCGATGTAATTCACTAAACAGGGCCGACGAGGTGTGCTGGAACCCTCTCGTCCAGCCCGCGCACACTCAGGCACCCCGCAGCACGGGACTGATACTGGCAAGCGGCAATAAGGTGATCCATAAAATCACAAACAGAAGTCCTGTTTGAGTATTAACTGATGTTTCAAAATAGTTGATAGATGTTTTCTATGTTTTAGGAGCCAGCATCAGATGAGGCGTCCAGTGAGGAGGACCCTGAAGCATCTTACAGCACCCTGCGCAGGGGAGTTGAAAGGATTAACAGTGACTGTGCGCTCCGAAACCGCAAGAATACGCACCACTACAAGAAACACTATGCTGTGGAGGTAAACACACGCTGAAGGCAACATGTTAACCTTTCAAAGCAGTTTTATCCAGTCTATCAGAGAGAACAGGACGTAGGTGTCATTTCAGACTTTTCACAAAGTAACAAACCTCCCTTCTGCCTGTCAGGACGTCCCCAAGTCCGGCACCAGCTGCAGCTCCAGATGTTCTAGTCTGAGGACTCAGGACTCTGAGAGCACTCGACACGAGTCCGAGACAGAGGACCTGATGTGGGAGGACTTCCTGCACTGTGCCGAGTGCAGATCATCGTGCACCTCAGAGACGGGTCAGAAGAAGACATTAGCAAAAACATTTACAGCAAAAATAAAAATGTAGTTTATAAAATGCTTTTTGTTGTTCTGATGTACCTGCTAAAGTCATTTTAACCTGCGTCCCCTGTTCAGTGATAAACTTAAATTTTGTATTGAAACTAATACTGTGATGCCTTTTCTTTACAGAGGGAGAAGGAGGAGGGACACCCGTCTGTCCCCCTGCTAAAAAGGAATATAGAGACGACCCTTTCCATCAGGTATGTGAACCCTCCTAGATAAGACATGTCGCTCTCTTGGGTTAAAGTAAAGTTTTGATGATTTGCAGTTTTAAATATTTAAAACAGAAGAGTTTTTGTCAGACGTCAAGTTACATGTAGCTGTTATTTCAACAGCATTTAAATAATTATATTTAAACAAATGTCCTGCTTAACACTAAAAGAGTCATTAAATGCTGTGGAAACGACCAGTGTTTTCAACCAGGATGTCTTCTGACCTGCAAACCACAAAAGCATAGTACTACAGGGCAGAGAGGTTGCAGTAAATATGTGGTCAATAATAATGTAGATGTTGTGGTATATAACTTTTCCCCCCCTCAGGGTCACGTTCCCTGGTTGCACAGCTCCAACCCCGGCCTGGAGAGAGTGAGCGCCATAGTGTGGGAGGGAAACGAGTGTAAGAAGGCTGACATGTCTGTCCTGGAGATCAGTGGCATGATCATGAACAAAGTGAGTTTCTACATACATATTACATTCCTAGTGTCAGAGGAGGGTTAAAAAACAAATGTAACCACACTACTTTCTGTTCGTCTGCCTCCCTGCACAGGTGAATCTCTACACTCCTGGTATTGGTTACCAGGTGTTTGGGAACCTGGTTTCAGTGACACTCGGCCTCACACCTTTTGCATACAGGTACTTAACTCCTCTCAAGCTGTACAAGCTTTCAAATAGGGTCGACCAATAATCAGCCTGGCCGATTATCGGCGCCGATATTCAGCATTTTTCCAATACTCAGCATCGGTCATTTCAAAAACAGATAGCCGATATAATCAATTAATTTAAAAAATGCACTCCTTTGGCTCTGATGCAGCCGCTTCTGTCTGTACTCACCCCTCTGTGTGCTGGAGCAATTTCCCGCCCACAGTACTAGCTGATTACAAGTCACAAGTAATAGCCTATCAACACTGACTATTGTGCGGAAGTAGC
Source organism: Micropterus salmoides (assembly GCF_014851395.1). Lineage (NCBI taxonomy): Eukaryota > Metazoa > Chordata > Actinopteri > Centrarchiformes > Centrarchidae > Micropterus > Micropterus salmoides. Next base: position 14,079,613 of record NW_024041484.1, read on the forward strand.
CAATAGAACGAGCGAGCCATCACGCTGCAGCCCCTCCCCTCCTCTCAGCAGGGCTCCGCAAATACACACACACAGAGCGAAGTGAGCGGAGACTACACAAGTTGACCATAACTACGCCCGTTACTGTAAGTGCAGCAAAAACAGCAATACTCCTAAAATGCTGATACTGCATCAGTACAACAAGTGATATTTAATCTGTCTCATCCACTGCAGCTGTTTTGTTTTTACACAAGCACATGTGCTAGCTCGGCTAATAGCTAGTTATAAACAAGCTAAATCTCTCTGGCTATAGTCTGTTTAGCTGAGATGCAACGTATCTTAAAATTTAGCAACTCCTTGCAAACTCAGCTGCTTGTTGAGAGAGGCATTTTTTTCCGGTTGCCGAGAGTTGAAAAATGTTCAACTTTGGGCAAAATACAGCACTCGTCAGTGTCACTTTTTACCCAGCCGTCCAATCACATTGCAGGAGGGGCGGGACAAACCACACAGAGCCATCTCAGGTCTTGAACCACAAAATCTCATGAACCCACTTACCGCGAGTCCGTCCCCTCGCTCTATGTGTCAGCCTTCTCTTCATGCAGAGCAAGGGCCAGAGCAAGTAGGCCTACCCTACTTTGGTGACATTTTTACTAGTGCTGGGCAACAGTAAAAAAATTTTATCGCAATTAATCACATGATTTTTTTGCGATTAATCGTTTTGTTACACGCAAAATTGAACAATGAATTCTAAAGTAGTGTATTGCGCACTTGTAATTTAAATGTACTGCTATGTACACAAAAGTGCAATAACGTGCTTTTTACCAGCAGTATTCCCTTTACACAGTAGCAATAATATTACCTAAACATTAATGTAAATCAGATATTAAACCAAAGCTATTTGCCACTGCCAGGGCATTACCTTTTATATAGCTTGTTAAAACAAGTTACCAGAGTCCAGTTTTCTTATATATTTTTCTGAACAGGTATTAGCAGGTATCTTAATCAGGGAGCAGCAGAAATACTATGTTCAGTAGGGTGGGGACAATGTTGTCTACATTCAAACATCGGGATGGACAATGTGTAGCGGTCGTCCATGTGTTCACTCGCACAGACTTTACTTGCTTAAAAACTTGATAACGTGCCCAGTCCTAATTTTTATATTTAGTAAAACTAAGTAGCCTACTTGCAGCACATCACCTCCATGGATATTTTGTATCATAGCAACCAAAGCGTCTCATCCGAAAAAACGCTGCGCCTCCAAAACGCACCCTAGTACTCCCAGCTAGGCATATTCAACTGGTAAAAAAACGCTTTGGTGGACACAACCCCTTACTCTGTATTTTCAGGAATTTAGTTTATTTAACATGTTCCATTTGTTTCCAGTGAGATAGTGATCTTGTGTAGTGACATTGCTGCTGTAAACTTAACTTTTTGTTGCTGCTCTGAAAACAGTTATAATATTAAATTTGATTACTGTTCTGAATTTATTTTTTAAATAACATTTTTAAAAGGCAATTATTTAATAATGAAAAAACAATAAGTATAGATAAAGAACACAACCAAAAAATAGTAATAAATGTATCAATAAAATCCTAACAATATAAAATACATACGATATAAATGGCAGAGTTTATAATTTATCACTCTGGGGTGGATCTCTAATTCATTTAATTTACTATTTATAAAGATTAGTTCAGTTCCACGTATCGGCCATCGGTCTAATTGGTTACTAATAATCGAGATCGGCCCGGGGGGAAAACATATCTGTTGATCCCTACCTTCTTTTAATCGCTAAAAACAACTGGACTGGAAATTGGAAAAACTGAAAATATTTAAAGATACTGCAATAACAAACTGAGTTTTTTTTTTTTTCTCTTAATAAGATACTACATATTACAGAGTGTAATGCTCACTAACAATTTCAAAAGTACAAAAATCTGAACGTTGGCTGTTTGTACTTCCTGCAGACTGGCTCAGTACCGTGACTTGGATCAGCTGACCATGCTCTCAGCCAATGAGCTGCTGTCGGTGGCGCTGGGAGGCGGATCTGGATCAGATGCCTTGGTGATCACCATGGTGACACTCAGCTTCCTGGTCCGCGTTTGCCTTATATGGCTCTTCTTCTTCCTGCTCAGCGTAGCAGAGAGGACCTACAAACAGGTAAGACAATGAAATTCTGAATTAGTGCTTTTAATGGTGAAGTTGCAGTATTTACCTCATGGGCAGATTTATCTATTAATGGTCACATGTGTGTATTTCAGAGGCTACTGTTTGCCAAGCTGTTTGGTCACCTGACTTCAGCCCGCAGAGCCAGGAAGTCTGAAGTCCCCCATTTTAGACTGAAGAAAGTTCAGAACATCAAGATGTGGCTGTCGCTACGCTCCTACCTCAAGGTACCTCACTGATGACCCTTTTAGAAATGCACAGTAGCTGTACTTATCAGTGATGGAAGTTTACTTTCTCTATAGACTGTTCATTTTGTGAACAATTGTAAATAACTGGGAAGAATTAGCATCCTTTTACGAATGTATCTGTTCATTTGGGAGTTAGGAACATTCACAGCTGTAATGAACGAAACTCTGTTGCATTTGCAGAGACGGGGTCCTCAGCGTTCAGTGGATGTGATCGTGTCATCTGCCTTTCTGCTCACTCTGTCTGTCGTCTTCATCTGCTGTGCCCAGGTAATGTTGAAATTATCCACATTAAACAGGTTAGCTTACTACCTGGTTAACATAACATTCATGAGCCAAGATCATATCACGGTGCAACAACAAACATGAGAACATGCAAATGAGAGCAACTATATTATGAGTTTAGCTTTATTAAAAACTAAAAAAGGCGGTCAAAAAGGCGGTTAAAAACTAAAAAATTAAAAAAGGCGGTCAGGGTGGGAGTGGACTGATGCTAGAGACACTATGCAATGCCTGGATTTCCATAATGTGCATGTGAAATACATAGATTTATTCTGCCTCTGGTGGTCAGGAAGAATGAAATAGAACAGAGGTTCATCTATCTGAGAAACAGTAATCACGCTGCGTCTGTTAAATCTTCATAAGATGCATGCTGGCCAAAAAAATAAGAGCATTAGTGTGGCTGTACGTTATTTTAACATGTACAATTAGCTGGATTTATAGTTATGTATCGAGTTACAGAGTAGCTGCTTCAGAAATGCTGGTAAAGGTTCAGTTTGACTCCAATTTGTTTAGTGGGCTCTTCACTATAAAGAATCTCCACTAGCATTGGTAACCTGCAGGCAAAAACTCAAGCTGACCAATCAAAGTTCTTGTGGTCCCTGTGGCATCTCTGTAGCCCTTATGTGTAGTTACATTTTTAAGGGCTACCTTGACAGCTAAAGTCTAGATTTTTACTTTCCCTCAAAGTTTTGAATGGATTTTTAAATGTAAGCAACCCTATGTCATCTTTCTGCAATCTCAGTGAAAACTAGTTGAGTCTGTCGCAGTGTCTTTATGTCATCATGGGCGCCAAAGTCAGCGACCTTCAAATTCTACACATAGTGGCTTAATAAAGGAACATACACTAAAGTAAACTATACGTTACGGACTGGGTGCTGAATATTTTAATTGAGACTGAATGACATAATAACTTTCCTCTCTTCCTCCAGCTGCTCCACGTCCATGAAACGTTCCTGGAGTGTCACTATAACTGGGAGCTGGTGATCTGGTGTTCCAGTCTGTCTCTGTTCCTGCTCAGGTTCGTCACCCTGGGCTCCGAGACCAGCAAGAAGTACAGCAACACCTCCATACTGCTCACTGAACAGGTACACACACACACACACACACACACACACACCAGACAGGTCATTAACACAGACATTGCTCCATAATGCGTTTCACAGATCAACCTGTATCTCAAGATGGAGAAGAAGCCAAACAAGAAAGAGGAGCTGACATTGGTCAACAATGTCTTGAAACTGGCTACCAAACTACTCAAGGTACTGTCTATCTTCACAACTCCTTTAAAAACCCTTTAGTTATCAGGGTTTTTTTTTTATTTTTTACATGCTACCATTTAAAGCAGAGCATCCTGTTTGTTCTAATACTGACAGAACTGTTTGTTCCTCTCTCTCCAGGAGTTGGACACTCCTTTCAGGTTGTATGGTTTGACTATGAACCCTCTACTCTACAACATCACCCAGGTGGTCATCCTGTCCGCCGTGTCGGGAGTCATATCTGACCTATTAGGCTTTAACCTGAAGGTAAGTGCGGGTGTGCGAGACAGAGAGGTTTATGGGTTTTGTTTTGCTGCTCTGCCTCAAGTCAGTGAGAAAGTGGCGCAGCAAAAATCCCTGTGCTTGTCCTCAGAGACTGTGAATATAGTAACTGACTGAAGACCAGTCTGCATCTCCCGTGAAGCTGTTAATACATCAACTAACTGATTTTATTTCCTGACATTTTGTTGTTATAAATTCTGGTTTAAAACGGCTAAATGTTGCGGCAAAATAAATCTGCGTAACTGTTTTGCATGAAAGTTCAACATTGGTGATCTCTCAAAAGTCGCTCTGTTGACCAAAAGTCGTCACAGTCCTGACCTTTTGAACGAACATAGAGCCAGAAAGTTTAAATGAGAATTCTTGATTTGTGTTTTTTAGCTGTGTTTTACCGTCTGATAAAATTGATGCACAAAAGATGAATGGTTACGAGACAGAAGTCAATGGTACAAATGCATCTCTTGAATAAACTGAACTTTCTGTCATGTCGCTGGCTGAGACAGCTAGGTTGCCAGCTAAAATGTGATTGATTATTGCTAGCATATTGCAGCCGGCTAGCCATGCAAGTATCCCCAAGTTTCTAGCATCACACATTTCACGCAGACGCACGGATGAACTTTGCTGCACCACTTTCTGGTGTTTTTGAAAAAAGCCTGGACAGCAGTAGTGAAAACATTTACTCAAGTACTACCCTTAATTTAAGTAGCAGAGCAACTGACCGTTCAAACTATTGTTTCTTGGTTATAGTTTACTTTTTAATTGCACTACATTTGACAACTATAGTTAAAAGTTTCTTTATTTTACAGCTCATAATGATGCATTACTATACTCTGTACATAACAGTTAATGTGCTTCGGCTTGACCACCAACAGTATGTTTTGCAAGTAGAATTGTGCAGCAGGGCTTCTTTTACTTGTAATGGACTATATTTTTACACAACTAGACACATCATTATTACTGCAGAACCATCTTTTACACTGTGTTTAAACGGCCATAAACCAGGCAGAAAATGTGTATTAATCCCGTTTGTCTTTCTTCCTGTTCGCAGCTGTGGAAGATCAAATCGTGACAGTAAACAAAGAAACAGTGCTGACCTTCACTCACACTGACTCACTGCACGGTTGTCTGACTGATCCGTCGATCTAGACATATCCGAGTGCTTTGACCTTCAACGTTCACACTTGTGCAATTCACAAACTATTTATTTACCCACTCAGTGTTTATGACTTAGGGTTTATTTGAATTGTAGTTTGTTTCATTTTTGTGTCTTCTGACATAAACCGATGCTATATTTTACCTGTCTACAAAAAGTGTTAGTATTATTATAAGCACAAGTTATTATGTTTAACGTGATGGTTTAGGTTCTCATCAGTCTCTTTTCATTCTCATTTTAGGCAAAAATGGGGCATTTGTGTTTTATTAGCTTAAACTTAAAGTTATTATGTTGAGTAAGTTTCAAAACAAAACTGTTACAACCTTTTTAAAAATACACACGTTACTCCAGTCTTGTGATAACAGAGGAATGGTACATTGTTATAAAACCACAGCTACAAGGATACGTAGTTATCTCAAATCTGGCAGGTTTAGTGCAGAAAATGTTCAAATTAAGTTTGTTTGGTGAGCAACTCTGTTCCTCAAATGTAATTACAACTGACCATTCCCAATTCACACCAGCTCCTAGATGTTAAGATAAATTACATTTACGTGTATGTTATTTTAACAGTATTGTTCTGTAGGTAAAAGTTTTAATTTGACTTACCTGAGAAAATTGTTCTCACTGGTGGGAGAGGAAAAATGCCAGACGACATCAGCACTGCAGAGAAACAATCATCCAGTTAATGGAAATAACAGAACATGCAGAATAGGTGACATTTCTAGAACCTCTGAAGCCACAGGTGTGTAAAAAGCTTCATATGGATCCCACACTCAATGAAAAATGCACACAGACCAGAAAATATCCTTTTCATTATTTCTTTTTCTGAGTTTTAATTTCAGGCAACACGTATGTATAAGTAGTACATGTCCTCTCTGGTTCAGGACAATTTCATACAACATCTGTTAAAACTACTTGCGTTAGCAGAACCTGATGATGTTTTGTGAATTGCAGATTAGGACATTGGCCTATTCCCTGCATTTGAAACTACTCTCTAATTTGTGTCTGAAATCACTCCTTATTTACACATTTACTGTCAGCCATTTTGTTTCCGAGGTAGAAATTTATGCTCTATAAAAATTCCAACAAGGGAACCTTTTTTTTTTTTTTTTTAATAGATGTGAAAATTACTGTACTCTACAGCTGTTAGTCATAAAGTGCCCAAAATAGCAATTTACTACTCACTATAGAGTAAACTATTGTCTAGAAAATAGTGAATGAGTGAACAAGGGAGGGATTTCAGACAGTCTGGTCTCTTTTGGAAATTCCCTGTTAAATTGTTCCATCATAAAGAAGTAATGATACAGTACATGCATAATGAAAAATGCTGAATACTGATTTGAAGTTAACTTTTTGGGGCTCTTCTGACAAAGAAGTTGGATGAGTTGGTATGCATATCATAACAGCATGAAGAGTTAAGCTCCTGAACTTTTTTTTGGTCCATTTGTGTCAAAATTAAACTGTTCCATCAATTTAGCAAGTTTAGAAATTCCGTGGATTTTACACAACATTTGATCAAACTCCTAATAGAGCTAAGTAGATGCTAGATCCACCGGTTTCTAAACTCTACAGTTAAAACATGTCTGAAAATGAATGAAGATATGCACTTTTAAAAAAAAGTTTTAAAATGGAGAGTAGTAGTTGCATCTTGTTTAAATGTCAAAAAACAGATTTAGAAATGGAGGAAAAGTTACATCACATTTAATTTTAGTTTGTACCTCACCTGCCTGACACAGTATGTGTGTTTGCTGTTCAGGCGATTGTTAGCTCTCATCACTCTCTGAAGTAAAGCCCACATGGTACGTGAAGTTTTCACGCCCACAGAAAACATCTTAAATGTGACACAAGCTGTTGCCTCAGTTAATGAGTTAGCACTTTGCTAACGGAAACTTCATAAAAAAAAATGCTAGCATAATAATAGTCTGTGTTTGAGGAGGAAGACCAAAGTGCTTATTTTACATTTTTTGTTTTTGTGTCTCTGCTGGAAAAAGAATGTATTTGCAGCATTATGCTTTAAGATCTATTTGTTTCCCTTTGGAAATACTTTCAAGTTGTATCTTTGTGCTTTTTGCTCTTTCAGTCATTTGTAAAGGTTGTTTCGGATGCTCGTTGGAAAGGCAAGGCACGTTTTTTCCTTTTTTTTTTTTTTTTTAAAGGAACAAAGTTTGAGATGTATGTATGAAAATGAACCTAGGTAAAAGGACTCTTTTGTTGTGATTCTGTTTTTTTAGAGAGTCTGAATATTTCGATTTTTGTGAACTGGTCTGTCCACAAGGTCTACATTTTTTTTTTTTTTATAAGAAAAATTAAAAGAAGTGGAAGTTGACTCACTGATTCTTGTTGTATTTCAGTATACTACAGACGGATGACAAATCGAAGGAATAATCTGGTTAAATAAGTGGAAGAACATGACAAATGCATCCATGCTGCATGATTAAAAATCAAGTAATTGACATCCTTTCACGCTCAACAACATATAGGCTACAAAAATGCTCAAAATTCATGAGTTTGAAACAAAAGCTTTTATTCGCTGTTCTTCTGACTACAAAAAACTGTTATTGTTTTTTTTCTTAATTTGTCACTACTGTATCTTGCACAGTAATCATAAGAAATTTTAAATAGGGTTTTGTTTTTGCTTTAGCCTACATACAAAATTGAATGGCTCTGAGACAAATGTGCAGGTGAGTTAATGGTATTACACATTTTCAGTGAAGCAGAATGAGACTGCACAGTTAGTCTTTATAATTAGTTTTCCCACGTACCTCCTGGTGGGATCTACTGTAGCCATCCAGATAGTTTTGGTGGTGTTTTTTTTCCCCCCAGGTTTTGGGGGTTCCCAGGTCCCAGGACAAATTAGGTGACTGGAATTTAAATGCGTAAACTCATGACATTGAAAAAGTACATTAAAAATCAACAGTAATTAAATCGGATTCAGTTGTATGTCAGATTTCTCTGAAGCTTTTTTTGTCGCGTTCAACAACATTGATATTAATATTCACCAAATATAACAGGAGAGGTGGTGTAACTTATTTAACTCCGTACATTTAAGTAGTGTACTTTTACTCCACTACATTTCTGAGGCAAATATTTTTACTCTACTACATTACACACTTATGTTTTGGATTACAAAAATCTATCAAAAAGCTGATTTATTATTAATTTACCTACTGTACCTAACAATACAGACAAGTACTGGTAAGAAGATTAGTTCATCAATTGATTGGCAACTATTCTGATAATCCTTAGTCAGTTTTCAACACATTATAGGGCCAGGTGATATGGCCAAAAATGTTATGATATAAAATTTCACATCATTCGATTTTTTTTTTTTTTTTTTTTTTTTTTTTTTTTTGAAGCTTAAAGGCTGATTTTTGCTCCTGAGAGAAAGTTGAAGAAACCAGATGATTAATTGTAGTTTTAAACTTTTCACAACAAACACAAACAGTGGATGGCTAAAAACAATTATGATAAAAACCTTTAGGAGTGAAATGAAGTAAAATCTTTTTTATTCCCTTTTCCTCAACAAAAATCAATAGGAAAAAAGGGGCTAATTTGTTCAAATTAATTAAATCAAACATTCATTGAACATTTGTTATATTGTTATTGAGGAAAATTATATCGCCATAGTTATTGTTAAATTGCCCGGCCCTAGTCCAGTGTCACAAATGTAAAGATTTGCTGCTTTTCTTTTGATAATTTTGAGAGTTTGAACTGTTTGTTGGACAAGACAAACAATTGTGAAAGTCACACAAACCAAATTGAATCGATTACAATAAAATAATCAATTACACTTACACTCTAAAAACTTTTAATTTACTCCATAAACAGACAGGCAGTGCGTCATCCCTCCACTGGGAGGGCGTGGCTGAGTTACTGTTGCCTCCTAGTGGTTTTAATGTGCTAATGAACGATTACCTTAATTTAGAATTATGTTTTCATCAAATGAAATGTGTGTCATTACATCTGCTATGCAAGTCTGTAAAGTTACAGACACGTTAACAATTCAGATGTCAGGGTAGTAATGGAGTTGTTTTTTATCCCATACTTGTGTTACTGTAAGCAGCAGTGGTGAAAAGTAACAAATACATTGACTTATTTTGAGGCACTTGTCCTTTACTTAAGTTTTTATGTTCCTTTCTACTTTTACTCCACTACATTTAAGAGGGAAATATTGTACATTGTACTTCACCGCATTTATTTGTTACAAACTTTCCATTCAGATTATCAATGCAAAATATTAACATGCAAAGTACAATAAATTATAGATTAAGCCACACAGCAGTATATAAAGTAATTTAAATCCCACTTTTACCATCTGTAACATTAAAGTGATACATTCATGAATCTATATTAGTCTATATATTCTGAAATGGGCCATTCTGCATTTACTTGTATATTTTGATGCTAATACTTATGTACATGGGTAGGCTAATACATTACTACATTTTTTAATGCATTTTACTTGTTACAAACTATTTTTACACTGTGCTATTGCTACTTTTACTTAAAATATCTGAGTACTTCTTCCACCAAAAACAACAATGTGTTAGTCTCTCAGCTTTAATCATTCGTATTGATGACTTAAATCTTGTGAAAATTAAAATAAAACATTGTCTGGCAGTGGTGAGTACTGTAACACTCTGCTGCATTTACTTTTCATGCCACTTTATCCTCCTACAGTCACTTTGGGCTCTGGGTAATTGTGATAACATTTCTCACTATTTTTAGAATCAATTGATTACTGGAGAAAATAATCCGCAGACTAATCCATAAAGAACAACGATTATAAAAATAGTTATCTCCACATCACGGTAGTCACTACAGTCTTCCCTCCTTTAAAACAGTCTGTCTCTGTAAAAAGCCCGAATGGAAACTTCTTCTAGACTTATCTTTAGGGTAAGAAAAATCATGAAGTCTGTTCAGACTGCATGGGGGCCAATCTGCTGGGTCATGTGGTGGAGCAGCAACTGTTCCATGAGGGTCTGAGCTGCTTGTATGTGATGCTGGCTGTACATCTGTGCTGATACTGGCTGAGGCTGCATGTATTTCACCTGGGTTAGTGTGAGCTGCTAAAGACGTCTGGACTGGGTCTGTGCTAGTACTGGCCAGCATACTCTGACAAACCTAAGCATAGCCCCTTGATATTAATGTTATCAGCTCCTTCAGGCCCATTCAAACTGGCTCCCCCAGGTTTCCTTTAACATATTTCCAAATGTTAAATACGGTTTATAGCTACAATGACTTGGCTGAATAAGTGATGATTATTTGCTGAGATCCTGTTACAGTGAGGAAAATAAGTATTTGAACACCCTGCTATTTTGCAAGTTCTCCCACTTAGAAATCACGGAGGGGTCTGAAATTGTCATCGTAGGTGCATGTCCACTGTGAGAGACATAATCTAAAAAAAAAAATCCAGAAATCACAATGTATGATTTTTTTAACTATTTATTTGTATGATACAGCTGCAAATAAGTATTTGAACATTTGGTACAGTAGCCTTTGTTTGCAATTACAGAGGTCAAACGTTTCCTGTAGTTTTTCACCAGGTTTGCACACACTGCAGGAGGGATTTTGGCCCACTCCTCCACACAGATCTTCTCTAGATCAGTCAGGTTTCTGGGCTGTCGCTGAGAAACACGGAGTTTGAGCTCCCTCCAAAGATTCTCTATTGGGTTTAGGTCTGGAGACTGGCTAGGCCACGCCAGAACCTTGATATGCTTCTTACAGAGCCACTCCTTGGTTATCCTGGCTGTGTGCTTCGGGTCATTGTCATGTTGGAAGACCCGGCCTCGACCCATCTTCAATGCTCTAACTGAGGGAAGGAGGTTGTTCCCCAAAATCTCGCAATACATGGCCCCGGTCATCCTCTCCTTAATACAGTGCAGTCGCCCTGTCCCATGTGCAGAAAAACACCCCCAAAGCATGATGCTACCACCCCCATGCTTCACAGTAGGGATGGTGTTCTTGGGATGGTACTCATCATTCTTCTTCCTCCAAACACGGTTAGTGGAATTATGACCAAAAGTTCTATTTTGGTCTCATCTGACCACATGACTTTCTCCCACGACTCCTCTGGATCATCCAAATGGTCATTGGCAAACTTAAGATGGGCCTTGACATGTGCTGGTTTAAGCAGGGGAACCTTCCGTGCCATGCATGATTTCAAACCATGACGTCTTAGTGTATAACCAACAGTAACCTTGGAAACGGTGGTCCCGGCTCTTTTCAGGTCATTGACCAGCTCCTCCCGTGTAGTTTTGGGCTGATTTCTCACCTTTCTTAGGATCATTGAGACCCCACGAGGTGAGATCTTGCATGGAGCCCCAGTCCGAGGGAGATTGACAGTCATGTTTAGCTTCTTCCATTTTCTAATGATTGCTCCAACAGTGGACCTTTTTTCACCAAGCTGCTTGGCAATTTCCCCGTAGCCCTTTCCAGCCTTGTGGAGGTGTACAGTTTTGTCTCTAGTGTCTTTGGACAGCTCTTTGGTCTCGGCCATGTTAGCAGTTGGATTCTTACTGATTGTACGGGGTGGACAGGTGTCTTTATGCAGCTAACGACCTCAAACAGGTGCATCTAATTTAGGATGATAAACGGAGTGGAGGTGGACATTTTGAAGGCAGACTAACAGGTCTTTGAGAGTCAGAATTCTAGCTGATAGACAGGTGTTCAAATACTTATTTGCAGCTGTATCATACAAATAAATAGTTCATCATACATTGTGATTTCTGGATTATTTTTTTTTAGATTATGTCTCTCACAGTGGACATGCACCTACGATGACAATTTCAGACCCCTCCTGATTTCTAAGTGGGTGAACTTGCAAAATAGCAGGGTGTTCAAATACTTATTTTCCTCACTGTATGTGCCTCCATGTTGCCCAGTCTGCCCCACTAATCTACATTTTAACAGTCAATAATCTATTGCTTTCCATTTTGCATTAGTCCAGAGTTGTAACTAACCTTTGACTGAGAGACTAGATAATCATTGTCTTGTTGTAAAATGAGTAGTGCCATCAGGCCTATACATTGTCTGGAGTGGTCCCACTAATATTGCTGCTGCTGTAATGTGCGCGGTTCGAGGCACCACCGTTTCCGCTTAAACGTTTTGCTACGTTTTGTGAAGGCTGCACCTGATCCCGACCCACAACCCCCCTCATCCAGTCCAGCAAATGAATGAAGAGCAACGGAGGAAGGCCCCTATTATATATGAATGCTTCTGTACATTTAAAATAAGTATTTAATTGGCCCAGTAATTTATATACATACTAAAGCAACCATCTTGGCTGACGCCTGATTTTAAAAATGGAAGTAATAAAAATAAAAATGTAGCACATTACTTAACTCATGAGGAACAATGTAGGCTACAGGCGATTCACACCATATTAAATAATGTCTTATTTTCATGGTTTAGTGCACATACAAACCACTAAGACAAAGTGATAGATTCAAAAAACGTTTTATTAGAACAATACAGCAGATATAAAGGTCTATCGCAATCAAACACTCCTATCAGAACAGAACTTCAACAGACAATATGCACTCCCCAAGAGAAATAAATTAATATAAACTAGATCAAATAAAAACAGGAAAAAAAAGTGAAAAATATGCGGGTTGCCTGGAAGAGACGATGGTAATTCAACTTCCTGTTCAGAAAAAAAAAAAGCCGCCATCCGATAGAAACTGGCACACCTACATTTTAAACAATTTTAGAAGGGTTTCCATTGTGCAGGTGCGAGGTTTTGGTATCGCGAGAAAACATTTTTAAAACGTTGTTTTAATCTTGTCTCCATATCGGTCCTTAAAGTAGTGAATTTTCTCTAATCTTTAGATGAGACTTCTGCCCTCACTGCATGTTCTCTGATTAAATGCTAGAAACAGGTGATAAATAATAGGGGGGAAAAGAGTGGAAATTAAAGCTTGCAAGAATAGTAATAGTAGTAATAAATAATAATAATAATTATTATACCCAAAACAGCAGTGGATATAAATTAAAACAAAATCCAATCAGAAAAAAAAAAAACATGTTTTCAGACAGAGTATCCTTGTTCTGTGTGGTGGTGAATCTTATCAAGTATCACGGAGGAGGAGGAGTACAATGAACTGCATCTGTACTGTAATAATACTGCAGTTGTACCAAAATGATATAAGACTCTGGGGCCTTTGTTTATAAAAAAATATATATCTAAGTTATCCATGATGTGTTTCAACAACTCATTTAAGGGCATATCATAGAAAACAAACTTATACTGGTGACGTTTTACTTTGAGATAAATCAGACAATTTACAGTAAGATACATGAAAAATGGCTACATGTCAAGAGGATTCTTTTTTTTTTTAGATCATAGTTTTGACTTTAGATTTGGTTTCAGGCAACAGACAGTTCTACTCATGAGGCCCCAGGTCTGTTTTGAGATCAGTGCTCAGACTCTCTGATGCTTGAACAAACACAAGGTTCAACACAAAAGTGAAAAAGTAATAATAAAAAAAACTGCGTAGAGGACAGCCACTCTGCTGTCTCCTTGTTTAGAATGCAAGTTTTAACGTCAGAAAAGGTGACTCTGGACAAAATACCAGCGAGTCTTGATGTCGCCATTTGTTTGAAAAGATTCTGATGTTGTGCCTTAAATTTCCTCCTCGCCGCCACCACTTAATAGTTTGAAGCGCTTCCCTCCAACCGCAGTATATTATTCTCTCCATTGCAACTCACTGCTAGAGCACCTCTCCTCATTTTTAATTGATTCATCATCTAACACATTTATTTATTCTTGCCATCATATTATAACATATTTTTTTGGTCTTTTTTTCATTTACGTTTCATACAAATCTATAACCCAAAATTTAGAAATCTTATTTACATGGAAAAGGTTGGGTTTATTTCATTTATTTTTTCCTTTTGAAAGTGACTATTAACCCCTTCCCAGTTCCCAACATCTCCCCCTGCTACCTTCACAATCATGGAAGAAATCCATTTGCCACTCAGTTCTTTTTTTGCTCTAAAGTGTGACTCGGAAAACAGCATTCAGCACAAAGCACCCGAAAATGTATTTTTTAAAGCCACAATTATGCTTCCTTTTCAAATCAAACCATTAAACTCTCTTAAATGTCAGAACTCAACACAGAAGAAAATGTACGATTATTTGAGAGAGGTTTTGAAAGTCTCACCGCCCACCTCCCACAGAAATGGAGATACATCCTGGAAAGAGCAGAGTCTATCAACTGGTTTATAAAACACACCAGCTTAGAAGTGGTTTCAAGCAACACAGCCGGAGGAGGTGGGGACTGACAGACACACAGAAAGAGAACAAAAACCCTCATCAGTACGTTTTAATAGCGCCCCCTGGGAGGCCATCCTGTGTATTACGCACACAGACACACACCAAACAAGCCACTTCGGTTTGCTGTCTGGGGTGGGGGGGGGGCGCATGTGTGTGCATGTTTGAGGAGCATGTGTGTGTTTGTGTGTGTGTTTAATTCTGTGCATATATGAACCAGTGCCTCCCCGTAAAATTTGTGACAGTGAACGAATGGGTCACTGTGTGTTTGCATTACAGCGTGCCGTCGGCGGCGCAGCCCCCTCCTGCCGTGTAGCGAAACTCCTGCAGGTTGGAGACGCCGTGGAAATGAACGAAAGCTCCGGCGACCACCAAGATGTGGAACAACTGGTGGGAGTGGAACTAGGGGAAGAGACAGAGAAGAAAAAAGAGTACATTAAATGGGTGTGAGAAACAAGCGGCGTGACATAAAGATAGGAAAACGTGAAAAGGCAAGAGCCCCTGCTTTGGGAACAAATAGGGGATAACAGCTTCTACTTTGAGAACACACCCTTAATATTTTGTACCATCAGTGGCATGTGTGTGTTTGTTAGTCACTTACCCAGATGTCACACTTGCCAGGGAAGAACCTCTCAGGGATGCGAGCGGCGTACAGACACGCTCCGGTAATATAGAGCGTCGCCATGAGCAGCAGCCAGCCCATCTGGCCCATCGTGGTGGCTTTGATCAGACCCTCGCTGATGACAAAGTGCAGGGAGGGAACCACGCCGCTCAGACCCAGCCCCACAAACACTCCTAAACGCAGACATGAGACAGGGACAGAGATTGTGTCAATACCTAAACCTGCTTTGACTGATTGTTTTGCAAGCAAGCTATTAACAGAACACTGACTTATTTTCACTTTATGAAGAACAGACACAAAGACTAATCTACTTGGAGTCATGTTTCTGGTTACTTGGTGTATGTACGTCTAATATTCCCTCTCTTTTAGCTTGGTTACTTGTCTCCACCGACTCCTGAGGGAAACATGTGCATCTTTAGCAGCTAAATGCTGCTAGCTAGTTGCTAACTGTGTCCGTCTAAACAAATGGTGCTGAACATAAAGTGTACAGCGGGGTTTTAGAGCGAGCTGAAAACCAAAAATATGTGCAGAAAAATGACAAAAAGCTCCAGTTCTTCCTGGGAAGAACTAGAGCGGTTCAGCATTTTCACTGTAGCAAGGTGAAGATACTTTGTGGGTTTATCACTATAGGCGACCCCATTCACATCACACACAGTCATTTGATCCATTGCCAACATAAAATATTGATTAGAGCAGCTTTAAAGAACAAAATAATGTCACTATCTCACTCTACCTGCTCTGACTCCTCTGTACTGCGGCTTGGCAAAGAAGTCACACTGGGAGACGATGATGGCGGACAATCCCAGTATGCACACCACTATCAGGTAGATGAAGCAGGGCTGAGGGGAGCAGTAGAAGGAGTAGTACAGCCAGGGGACAAAAGAGCCCATGATCAGGAAGGCGATCCCACTGTAGTCCAGCCTGGGCACACAGAAACAAAGAGAAGGTGATTAAAGACACAGCTCACAGAAAGGGGACGTTTTTCCTGCTCTAGAATCTCAGATAGTGAAATCTGAGTTTACAGAATGTGCGTCTTACTTGGAGAAGACTCTGGAGACGCCCTCAGAGTGGCAGTAGACTGTGTGGAAGAGCCAGGAGAAGGAGAGGCAAAGGATGGCTCCCAGGAAAAACATCCCGATCACAACCTTCTCCTGGAACGGGGCCACGAACGACATGTTGGGCCTGAACATGTACATCAGGCCCAGACAGAGGAAAAACAAACAGCCTGCAGAGAGAAGAAGAGGGATGAGAATTAAATATTAATCATAGATAAATAACTCCCCAACAAATGCTGCTATCCCCCACTGAGTTAATCAGAATGAAATACGTCACCATGTATTCAGCTTTAGCATCACCTAGGACTAATTAATGAAAATTTTAAATGCTGAGGAACAGACCAAAATAAGATAAACAGCAGCAATAGTATTCACTGTTAACACAATCTCACCCAAGTCATTTAGGTGCAGAATCTCTGTTTAAGCACCAGGGGGGAGCAGAAACTCAGACAGTTGTTTCTAAAACAGAAGACACTTAACTGGCTCCCCAGCTGCCACAGAAGAGAAAACCATGTGGTTCAACACAAATCCAACTCATTCGAAGGTGCTCGCCCAAAATAAACGCACTGGAATTTGAGGAATTGTTTGTTTCTTACACAAACCTGCAGCTCCCAGCTCTTGACATGGCAATGCTTATAAAAGCTAAACAGCCTGGTTTTGCTGCTTGCACGCGTGACAGTTTACATAAGATTTTGCTGTCAAACCTATCTGGTTTAAATGAAGATTAACTAAAGGATAAAAACAAGAACAAGAAACAGATTACAGGAACAAAAAAGTGAAGTGAGTTTTAAGTCCCTTTAAAAAGTAGGATATAAGGCACTAATGTTTGTTAAAATCAGGGTTATAAGAGCATCTGTTTGTGTATGTACTACCTAGCAGATGTGTCCAGATGTTTCCCGTCTCTGTGTGGATTCTGAAGATGCTCCTGAAGCAGGCGCGAAAAGAAGGCATTGGTGGCCTGTGGCCGTGAAGCAGGAAGTCGTTGTCCTTCAGCCAATCGGGGAGCACGTCGTGAGGTATGACACGCCACCGGCCCTCCCACACCTGGTTGGTTAATAAAAATTTTAAAGAAAGGACAAAAACATCACATTTAAGTTTAGAAATAAAAACAACCTGAAGGCTGGGAATGGATGGAAGACGTTAATCAAATTCAAATGTCCTTTATGAGAAGCAGCTGGTTGTTTACTGCATTTCCTTGAAACGGGATGAGTGTTTGTGTGTAAGATGGGAGTACAGTATGTGATCACGAGTGTGTGTAGTGTAGGTGTCGGTGTCAAATGAACAGTATTGGGGTCAAGTGATGTAAATAAATAGACTGAAGTTATGGCAAACAGCCCTGATGGAGAGACCGGAGAGAGAGAGTTTCTCTCCTGTGATTAATTTGCCTAATTTACAACATGTTGGTTGTAATTCAGCTGACTGTGTGTCTGTGTGTTTGAGAATATTAGTCCTAGCTGGTGCACTCAGCTCATAGTGGTCAAGCAGTGTTGTCTTACAAACAGACACTCTTAACTCTTTGTCGGCCTACATTTTCATTAAAAAAAAAAAAAAAAAAAAAGGTTTCTGGCAAAGTAAATGGCAGAAGAAGAAACCAAGAATGTGCTTACTTTTCCACTCTCACTCTCAATCTACACTTATCAGCAGAAAACAGCTTGATTTCTGCCATGTATTTTGGATATTTTCCAGTTTGGATTGTGGCTCGTGAAACACGTTCAGCTTAAGAGATAAAGTAGAACATAAAAAAATAAAACCCAAGCATATGAAGTTTGCTCAGGACACAAAAAGCTCAGTTTTTATGGTTTTAATGGTGTCTTTTTATTATGTGGTTTTATTGAGTCCTGATGTAAAACTGCCTCGGTAAAACAAACATGGCTCTAGAAGATTAACAAATTTAGCGGTGGCGGAGGAATTAAAGGTGGGGCGGCTCCAAAACGTCTGTGTAGATAAGATGAGGGGCAAAATGCAGCAGAAACGCATGAAAACATTTTAACTATAACCTAATACACACATGCACCTGTGTGTGTGTGTGTGTTTATTACCTTGTGTACAAACTCCTCCATCCTCTCCATGGCATGGTGAGCCTGCAGCAGCGGAGTCATTCCCATGAAACCTTCATCACTGCTCTTCTCATCCTCCTTCTCCTCCTCCTCTTCTTCTCTTCTTCTGTCATCTTCTTCATTTATTCTTTTCTCCTCGTAGCACTCTGGGACACTCTGGAAAGAAAAGAAACATAGTTAGGACGGAGGGATTTTTAGAGGGATTTTTAGAGGACAGGTTGTTTAATGACACCTTTTCTCTTGTTCGAACAAAGAGGTAAAATAATATTTAGGTTTAATTACTTGGGGCATGTCAGCTTAATTAGATGAAAGAAGTGAAGTGTGATTGAGGGGGTGATCTTTATTTGATCAAATTGATTTTGCCACAAGTAAGTGATACCCACTTCAGAAATGTGTCATTGACACTACTCATGTGACATTATGGATCCCATGTGCGACAAACAAACGCGGATTCAACAGGTGGAATATGACGACCATAAGTCATGTTGCTCTTGTGTCCTGTTGAGGACATTTATGTTGTGTTGTTGTTTAGTTGTGTCTGTATTTGTATGTGTAGTGAAAAGGGAGATCTTTCAGCTTCAGGATTAATTACATCGAAGATACTGTCACTGTAACGGCGTGTATGCTGCAAGGTGTGATTATTGAACTGCCTTCAGGGTGCGCACGTTTTCCCACATCAACCAATCTTCTCACACTTCACAAATTAAAATAATTACAGAGACCATAATAAAATGTCTTAAAGCGGTGGTTCATCATGACCCCCTGTAATAGGTTTAATATGTATTAACCTATGAGCGACTTTGTGTAGTTTATAACTAATTTAGCAACCTAACCAGTATTTCACAAGAAAATACCAATGATTATAGAAAATAGCCAAACCTATCACATTAATCATCTCATGACCTCTCAGATTTATCTAGTGAACTCTGAACTGGGCTGTCTTAAAGAGTCTATATAAACATAAACAAGTGCACACACAGACTGAGAAGTGAATTAATAGTGATCACAACACTAGGATTTGGGTTTCTTGTCTTAATATATAATTATGAATTAAAACAAGCAAAAAAATAATTTAAACACAGTACATTTTTAGGAAAAAAGAGCCAATGTTTGATTGAACAGATGTCGACAGAGTTTGTCTAATCTTCAACAAGACAGTGGGAATTCAATCGAACACAATAGCAGTTAAAGCTGGGGAGCCAGACACAGAATTAATATGGCTAGTGCTTTGTGATAAATACAGTCATCCATCATAACTGACACACACACACACACACACACGCGCAGTGATGCTGTGTGGATCCAGGTGGATAAAAGTGATAATGTGCTGGCATACAAAAAAAAAAACGCACGTAAACACAAAAGATGTATTTCTTTAAAATGTCAACATAGACACGCAATCTTCACCGAACACACACACGCCGTGTTCAGCTGAAAGGAAGTGATTAGAAAAGATGTGCAGCGAGACAGATATAGACAAGAGAACAAGAAAACTGCAGAAAGAGAGAGATGTCCTGTTGTATATATAATGCATGACTAACCCATTTTTAGAGAGACCCACCAGCAAAATACAGTCCGACTGCATGGTCCCTCCTTTTTGCGAGTGTGTGTATTGACCATGATGCCTCTTAGACGTTTACGTTTCTCACATTGTCAAAGTCTGTAGACAGTCAACACTTTCAGATTCCTAAAGTCTGACTTTGTTGGTCTTACATCTGCCCATGTTTATGTGAGTGAATGATGAGTAGATTGCGCTTAATCATCTATGAGGACGAATCTCAGTCCGCTGCTGTGTATAGTAAGAGAGGTACACACACACAGTTTCAATCACACCAGACGGTGAGCAACTGTAAAACCACATTCGTGTGTGTGTGTGTGTGTGGTGTGTGTGTGGTGTGTGTGTGTGTGTGTGTGTGTGTGTGCGTGCGTGTGTGTGTGCGTGCGTGTGTGTGTGCGCCAGTGATGGAGTATACTATGTGTGCAGGGGGTATCTGGAACAATTAATCAAAATTTTATCAAAATCACAATATAGCACGATATTTGTTAAAGGTGACGTGTGAAAATACAATGTTAAATTAAATACTGTCATGTTGCAGAGATGTCCTGGCCTACACATAATGTTCTAGAGACTTGAGAAAACATCTTTGTTTGGTACAGATCCCCACAAAAACCACACCAGAATTCATTTTGATATGTTTTTCAGTGAAAATGAGAATGATTATGTAAAAAGCATCATTCCTGCTACTATCGCAAATCATATCGCCATTACAATATCGAGTCAAAATAATCTCAATTAGATGTTCTTTTAAATCGTTCAGCCCTACACACCAGACACATAACATCCCCACTGCCATTTCACACAATGCATACAGGGCATCTACAGCACTGTAATAGTAAATACTTTCTGGACAGACTGGAATAGGGGACAGTGTGTCATTCATTAACACATACATTACGAAGAAGACATCAACGTAGATAAAGAGAGAGGTGGAGATGGATGGGAAGCATTTAGCCTACAACCTGCACATTTAAGTGATTTATGATCCAGAAACCACCTTTGTACTGAACCACTTCAGCTGTTAGGTCACTCTGTGAGGTTGTGTGCTTGCCTCTTTCTCTGAATCTCAATGTTATCACATGACCAAGACCTAATTACATTCTTGGGTGTAAAGGAATGATAAAAATCGATGCAACAGACCCAGAGATATTGTGTTCTTTATCTAATTCCACATGTTCATCTTCGTTGTCAAAAGCTGGTGCTTTCATTACCTCACAAAAAGAGGAAATGACCGGTGGCCAGCTGGAGAGACAGAGAAGGAACCGCTTTTCTCCTGTGAAACATCTGTTCTCCTGCACTAAACTCAATCCAGGCAGTGAAAGCTGCAGTGTTGAGGTTTAGCAGCAGGTGATGCAGAGGGTTTGGCTGTCAACTGCTCAGTAACCTGATAACAAGGACAGGAGGGCTGTAAGAGAGAAGTAGGTTAAGGTTCTTGGAAATGTGGGCTATCCCTAACAAGCTAATGGGCTTCCATTCAGACCCTCAACACACACACACACACACACCTTGGACGAATGCAATATGTCTGCCACACGTGACTCAACGTCAGTCAGGAACCAATCATTAAGATGGAGGTGACAGAGTCAAATTTCGGTGTGTGTGTGTGTGTGTGTGTGTGTGTGTGTGTGTGTGTGTGTGTGTGTGTGTGTGTGTGTGTGTGTGTGTGTGTGTGTGTGTGTGTGTTTAAAGATATGATCCTCTTCCTCGGCTCTGAAAGCTCACCGAACAGCTCACCATGTATGACTACAACAACTGGAGGTCAGCGCAGGCCAGGCCGGTCTGACAAATTGCCACATTAGCCATTGTACCCATTTTTAGAGAAATAATTTCCTAGGAAATGCCAAAAGGGAAATATTTATAGCTCCGGAAATTGATTTAAAAGATGTGATAACATCTTCAAGCTGTTAAAACAGTAGCTTGTCTACCAAAATAAACATTTGGTTTAGGGGCAGTTTGGAGGAATCTTACTAAGTATACTTACTAATCTCACACTGTCCATTTCTGCTTTGGGCTTGTGAACCTTTATGGCTGTAATGACTTTAATAACCTACATCATACTCAAATCTACCACTGACTGCTGAAAAATAAGGGGACATTCAGAGAAACGATGTAGACAACTAGGTCTGCAACCAATGACTACTAATTATTGATTAATCTGACAGTCATTTGGTCAGTTAATTGTTTGGTCTATTAAATTCCCAAAAGTGAAAAAAGTTAATTTTGTCCAACAAACAGTCCAGCCTTATTGGTGCATGGCATTTACATCCTGTGTTTTGACACCACAATTACATGATCAAGTTATTTTAATAAATCCGTTTTATCTGTCCTCATGTCAGTGTGTAGGTAAAGGAAGATTGAATGTTGTTTATCTTCTGTGGAATAAAAAGTTCATACATACTAATGATGTTTTTTGAGTGTTAATTTACCAAATTTACAAAACCCTGAAATATTCTTGTGCACAGTTAAAATAATATTTATTTGTGAAGCAACTTTTATAGTACAGAATGCAGCTCACTGTGCTTCACAAGGACTGAGAGAGAGACAGACAAAAAAAAAAAAGGATATTAGTTATAAAAACCAGTTCATGATGGTTAAAAACTTTAAAAACAATCTAAAGATGATCAACATGGGAATGTTTGTTCAATTTTCATGTGTTTAAGGTGTCTCAAAAGCTTATTTCATTAATATTTATTCTGACCTCTCCAGTATATGTTTTGTAAGTGACTTGTGAATTTTGTTTTTAGACCTTTTTCAGCACCGTCATTCTGATCTGGTTTTAATGAATATACAGTAAAGATTTAGCGTGACACAACAACTACAGTTGGAAAGCCAGATGATGGATAAAGCACCCACAAAAATCATCCACGAAGCGTGTGTTTGAAGGACAAAGGCAAGAACAACAACAACGCCACAGAGACTTCAAACGCAAACACATAAGCGCAAGCTAAGCAGCTCATCTCGAATGATAAACAGACAGGAGAACAAGAAGGGAGCGAGGAAATCCCTCGAGACGCCGGTCTGCTCAGTGATAAATGAGCCCCTAAAGACCAATCTCTCCCACTGTCTCACACACTTAAACAAAAAAAACCATATCCAACTCCCCACAGACTCATTAAACAATCTGCATGTAGACCCGGCTAATGACTTTTCACCTGACTAAAGACTGAAATGCAGTGTGTATGTGTTGTGTGAGGCTCTAAATTAGTTAGAAGAAGATAAGTTAGAAGATATGACTGAGAAGTGAGGGGAAACATTTGAGGGAAAAGCTCCGTCTTCCAGTGAAACATGGAACTTTAGACTCAATGTAAACAAAGACACATGATGGCAGTTTAGGAGAGGTCAGAATCAAGGAAACGGCTGCCAGCCAACAGGAATACAGCTGAAACCCTATGGACCAATGACAGCAGAGTCTGGACTTAGAGCTGGACTAAAGAGGCAAGACCTCACCCTTGTACACTGTAACCCCTGCACAGCGCAGATGGAGAGCTTCGACATGTGACTCACACATGCAGAGTGCTCTCTCGGGGCCGTAACAATTCGGACAAGACGCCAAACCCTCAAAAACAGACAGTATGTTCCAAACGCACACTCATGCCAGACTCTAAAAAAACGACACTGTGCTCAGGCTGCCACAAGACAAACTGTTCTCTCTGTTCTCTCTGTTCTCTCCCCTGACCATGAGGAGTGCATGAAAAATCTGCATTAGCATGGCAACAGATTTTCAAATAGTTTGAGGGCTTAAATCAAGGATCTTTGTTTTTTTTAAAGCCACTTAAAAGTTGTTGTTGTTTCTTTCTTGCATCATTGGATCAGGGATGTATTACAAGATCTGGATAACAGACTCAAAGATGGTGCCTCTTCACTCCAATAATTTCCCACCTGGTGCATACACCAAAAAGCTTCTAGCTTTCGGGTAAACTTCCGTTGTACGCGTTCTGAATATGTGCAGTAGCGTTTCTCCCGCTGGCCCCACCTGCAAGTTCCCGCTCGGCCCGTGGACTTTACATTGTGATTGCGACCCTGATTTTTTAAAATCGCTGTTCTCAGCTCTTTTACAAAAATAAAATCATGGATTCAATTTTCTTAACAGAAAGAGTCATAATTGTCCTGGTTTGCAGTTTGAGGTGTCCCATCAACAGTTTACTCTTTTATAACTGTGATCTATGGGGAAAAAAATGCTTTTTGGGCTGCAGGGGAATTTTTCGCTGCAATCCTGTGAGCGGCCACTGAGCAAAATTGGGAGCCAGACTCAGCAGCGGACCCAAATATCCAGGTATCATTTTGTTGATTTTTCTCCGAGGGTTTAAAACATTATGATAATAGTAATGCTACAATGACTGAAGGACTGTGATCGTAGACGCCAGGTACAGTAAGTGAAACTGAATGTCGACTCTGAGGCTGGGAGTCGATGCATGAAAGCAATAAAAACAAAGTGAGGATGTGCAGAGGACTCAAGGTCCAAAATCTCAAGCATTGTTCACTGTTTATTGGTATTTCCCTTGTTTTGTTATTGGTGGCTGAAGTTTGTGTGAGTAGTAAATTTCCGCAGCTTGTTTTGTCGGCTGACAAAACCCCGTCTCATTCATCTGAGTGTACAGTAAGTATGTTTGAGGAGCTTGTTTACAGATAACTATCTGTTGTCTCGGTATTGTCGGACATCTGACTACAGAAGTATGGACAAACTCCTTTAAAGGGCGGGATAACATAATCAGACTTTATTGGGTTCTATAGCCTATATTTAGTTCTCAGCAGGATCTTTTCTCCACTCTCCTGAAAATCTAATTTCATTAGTAGCATTAGCACAAACTTTCAATTGAAACCATTTTGCCTAACAGCTATTGCCATCTAAAATCTTAATTACCTAAATTGAATTAAACAATCTGTAAAAGACACCCAATTGAACTTTAATGGCACTGAAAGTTTGGCACTGAAAAGAGGAATCATTATGACAAGTTTTAAGTGGTACCGTCTGTTTAAAGCCATTCTGAGCACCAAATTACCATATCAAATGTCTCATATTAAAGTATGAGGCTGATATTGTTGGCAGTTAAAGAGCTATTGTTTTGAAGCTGTAGGGTGTGATCAGGAAGACACACAAATACCAGAATGTCATGGGGACAAGTTCAAAAGTGTCTGAAAAACAGGAAAAATGCACAGTGTTTTAAAAAAGAAATCATCCCTGTAGCTTTTAAAATAAAAAAAGACTGTCAAACTAAGAGACAGAGAGGTGATGGCAGACAGGATGTGTGAAGCAAACCCCAAAGCTATACCACACACACTCACAAATACATTTCCAGACATGCACTACCATCCAGAATACTATGAAAAGTCAAAGCGACGGCCTGTGGGGGTGTTAAGACAGTCTACCCTGGCTGGTCGGGGTAGGGGGCCCCTCGCGGCCTCTCAGGTATCAGTGTTGTGTTACACATACAAGCAATCACAATGCGCACACACGCACCTTATTGTGTTTCAGACTGGCCCCTGTGCTGATCGCCTTTCACACTGAACGACAGCCCGCCAGCTTTGTCTGTACACACACGCGCGCACATACGCCCACAGTCAGAAGTAACACAAGTGCTGCCTCTGACATCGCGCGTCTGGCACGACTGATCAGTTCGCTAGGTTGCCTTCATGGGGATGCTAATCACACAGATTTTTTGGCTGCGTTTGCCACATAACAGGCCTATTTTTAGAGGCAGTGAATCTTGCACACGTTCAACATGCACATCATTTTCCGACTTAAGCGCGGCGCTAAAAACATCAGGCGAGGCTGAGCCAACCCTCTCAAAATGCACTGTTAATTACTACAGGACAGAATGACTCATCATCGAGTTTGAAAAAGCCTCGAAGGTGGGGAGGGTGTTGATAATAAGTAAAAGTGGCGGAGGTTGAAAAGCTTGGTAAACTGCCTCATGATCAGACTGTACAAAGTCAAGTTCCAAGAACCTGCTGGGAAAACCTGAGAAACTTGTTAAAGAATGCTTCACCTGCGTCACACCTGAGCAAATATAGGCAAACTGGGATCAACTGGGACTGAGGGATTCATTTCAAGCTCTTTTTACAGTTTCTTTTTTTTTACTTTCTGCTTTGCATTGAAGCGCCGTTCATTGGAAGTGATAATGTGTCATTTTATGACTCTTCCATGTTTACATACTTGTACGTATGTTTTACCCTCAAGGATAATTCATCTGTTAAGAAAATTCCAGTAGAACCAAACACCCCTTTGCAGTACTGTGGTGTATAACATATGTGCATTTGACCATTACAGTTTAAAATAATACTCTGCAGCTGGAGAGAGGCACGGACACCACAGTACAAACATTCACATGTTGTCCCCAAACCTTGCAAAGCTAAAATTTAAATCTTCATCTGTTAACTTTAAAATCGTTCCTTTTCCAAGCAAGGTCAGATTATCTTCCAATGTTTAATTAACTCTTGAGTTTAGTGTACTTTTTGATCTGTGGAAACATATCAGGTCTTCAAAGGGAAACTGGTGCTAAAACAGGCTGTGTGCGAGTGATTAAACCACAATGTCTTCAAATCAATATGAAACTCAAAAGATTCAAACCTACTGACCCTTCCTCAGTCGGAAGCCGTGCGCTGGCAATTGTCTCCAAGTCGAAGCACAACTTTCAAAGCCATAAAGAATATCCAATACACATATCTTTCAAACTTTTCAATGCTTGTTCCTCCTCTACACAGTGTATGCTGCATAACAGGTCTACTGTTGTCAAAAGACCGCCTAATTAGTCCAAAAGATGACAATATTGCAGTGCCTTTTTAAAGTAGCACAGCCACGAGTATTACTGAGTGGACACCTCACTGAGCCACAGAGTAAACAAACGTTTTTATTAATAAAGTAAAAAATGTGCAAGAATATTTTCCATAGACATCCACTTATCCATTTTCAAATCTAAAACGAAAACGCTCCAGAATTCCCGCAGTGACCGAGAACTTTAAGCCCCGCTTACATTGCAACTGTTAAAGTTGACTCAGATTTTAATTTGGGGAATTAAAAAAAACAAAACACTCCAGTATATAGCTTATGTTTAAGACGTTGACGTTCAGCATCAGTTACAGAACATTATACTTCCCTGCTAACAACATCTATTTAATTATTAATGTGAGGGTGTGTGTTTTCATAGTTCTCCTGTGTGACCAGTTGACCCATACCGTGCCACAGGTGTGTTTCTGTGCTGGATACTCACCCCATTGTGTGAGGGGCACTCTGAGGTGCTAAGGTGGCTGGTTGAACCTGAGTTGAGCGTGTCTCCTTTCGCCCGGGGACTCATGGGATCCGCAGGCGTGCTGTCTTTTGTGTTTTCAATGAGGTTTGTTCTGTGGCGAAGCACAAAGGCAGGGCCCTCAGCCCCGGTCGTCTCTCCTCCGTCCAGCTTGAAACGCTGGACCGCTCTCCAAGGAAATAAGATTCAAGTTGACTAAATCCGGGTGAGACCAGACTGATTGGACTAAACAGGAACATGTGGACCAGAGAGAGGGGTAGAAAGTGAGGAAGAAAGAGAAGATGGGGGAAAGGAAAAAAAAAAAAGTCAGCCTCCATGATTTTGATTATCCTCAAATTTGAAATTACGGTAATAAAATCCAGTGAAAACAAAACAGAAGAAAGTACCCAGACATCAGAGTTGTTAAAAAACATATTATTACACCATGAACAGTAACAATACAATACTGTGCAGCAGTTCCCCAAACATTAAAAAATCCAAGTGCCAATATTATAACCAATAAATGTCGAATCTTACTTTAAATCCTGAGCAATTAAGTACAGTAAACATCATAGCCAAAGCATTAACAAGTCTTATATGTTGTGTGGGCCAGACTAAAAATAAAATACGCAATCTAGTAGATAAAAGTTCAAATCCCTTACAAGACAAACTATTCTGCAGATCCATCAATGTCCCCACTGCAGTTCATTCATTCAAAGCAGTTCTGCATTAGAGATAAAGATGGTGTTATTTATCTCTGTCATCGTTGACGTTACCTGTGGTATTAAGGCATTAAAATACTGGATCTACTAACACCGTCAGCCAATTAGGAGCTGCCAACTTGCTGTCATTGTGAGTTGCTTAGAGACGAGAGGTGTCAAGGACAGGAACAAGATATTCACACACTACAGGAAGTAGATGTGTCCCATCATGAGAACTTACAATCGCCTTTTCTTCATCTTTCTCCATGCACTTCACCGTTTCTTTACGCAGTTTGACTTCTGCTTTACAGGGAAATATTGTACAACACTATTCTTTTCAAATACCAGTTTGTCAAACGGTGTAATAAGAATAAACAGGCTCATGACCTAGACCCATTCATATCTGCAGGACTTTACAGCTGCTTGTTTCCAAACACTCACACAAACCAAATCGTTAATGTTCCATAAATGATGATAACTGCAGCTGCACATTAATTTTACCCCGCTGAGATAGTGATTCTCTCCGTGTGTCTCACCCTCTCAAACAAACACACACAGCGCTCAAGAGGGGCCAAGTCAATGTGAACATGACCCTGAGCACTGGACCACTTAATTTAAAACAAACCTGAGCAGAATCTGTGTTGATCCACCCTATAGCATGTAATTAATTTGTAATACGGTAGTGTAAACATGTACACACACACACAGAATATGTAAAAAAACAATCAACACAATTTCTGGATGTGACAAATGCTGGCTAAGTATGACTGGAAGACCAAAACAGAGCAATTATGGTTTCATATTTAGTTAGTGTGGACAATGGACATATATAAGTTACATACCCACATAATGGTTAAGGAGAATGTAAAGATCCAAAGTAATATAATCCCTACAACTACTCTGTAATGATAATTTAAACAGCCCTACAACCCTAAGCAGTCCTAAAAGTAAGACTAACTAAATGTTATTAGGAAACACACCGCTCTTTGAGGAGTTATGACGAATCCACAACATACTAGCTAATTAGCATTACTACAATTATTTAGTGAAATGTGTTTATTAATGGTGGAATTAAAAAAGTATTCAAAAAGTAAAAGTGAAAACCCTCATTCCTGAGGTTGGCAAATAGGCACATACTATGGCAACGGCAGCAGTGTTGCACTGTAAATAGCTGTGTGTTGTGAGTGCATATACGTGTGGTTTTTCCTCTGAATGATGATTATTACAGAGGGAAACGGTAAAACCAAAGCTTGTAGCTGTGAAAGAACATTGCCACGCTATAAACAAAGACGGGCAAGGTGAAGAGACAAGAAACGAAAGACTACACAGAAGAAAAAAAGGGCAGAGAAACTCATTACAAGAGCTATTGGAAAAATACAGTTTCACCACCCAATGACATTGACCAACAGAAAAGTACCGCTATTCTGTGCTGCGAAGATGAGGAAGAAGACTATTTGAGCTGAACTGATATGCCTGGCCTGTGGGCAGGCCCCCTGATCGAAATCAAACACTTACACTACACTACACTCGTTGTCCAATCAATCTCCAATTCCTCCCTCCTCTTTCTCCCCAATCGACTATTTCTGAAAATTACATCAAGGCTCTTTTTGAGTAACTGCACCCTCATTTTCTGTTATGATGAGAAGTGAGATTTCATGCTGGGCCCTTATTAGCTAGGGAATAAGAGGAATAAACTACTTTTGATGTGGGTTTTTATTGCAACTAGAGTCAATTCACAAGGTAACGGTGTTATGGCCTGATTGCCACACAAGAACAAACTGCTCTCCTGACAATTGAAATAGCTGAGACGTTTTGTTCTGTGTGGGTCAATTAAGAGTCTGGAAGCAGTGGAAGACGGGGGGGGGGGGGGGATTAAAGAGACCACACGTGACCACCTTACTCTCCACACACACACACACACACACACACACACACACACACACACACACACACACACACACACACACACACACACACACACACACACACACACACACACACACACACACACACACACACACACAGTGTTAAGAATGGTCAGTTTCCTACAGTTTCATAGGAATGGGCAACTACCTCATAGTGTGTCAGTCTTTGCAATTTCCACTTTTTTAGAGCGTTCACACTTTCAATACTGAAACCAGAAACAAACTCAGATACCACACTGATGAAGGCGAGATAGCCAAAAATATCTGGTGAGGTAATTAAAGAAAAGTTTACTGGATGAGAGATGTGCAACGTTTTTTATTTTCTTCTGGATATTTGCGACAGTAGCTGTTTGAGCGATTGTCTTCTACAGTCGTGTTATTTTCAACGGGGGGAAGTCAAAAACATATAAGACAGACTGGGTTCTCACAGTAGCAGAACAGACACAACAGACTGACCCCATAGTGAGATAAACAGGCTCATTCTGATGGAACAGAAGATATAGCGGAAGAAGAGAAAAAATGGATTCACACACAGAAACCAAATGGGGCTTCCCAGGGTCCGTGCCAACTCCAAACGTCAAAGTTTCAGTTCTGAGAGACCAGCTGACACATAATGTCTGTCGACAACAGGATGTAAAATGACTCATCAAGATGTTTTGTGCGGGGTAACAGTATGATCACAATTTTCCTGGTTCATAAAAGCCTTTTAAATGTTGTTGTATAAGCCCGGATTGTTCCCTATTTAAGTCCCTACAATAATTCTCTCCAATATCAGCAACCTCACTGGATTCCTGTTTTAATGCTGAATATTTTATCCTCTTGACATTATGAACCAGCTCTCAGGCTACAACAACAATGTTGTCAATATGTATTATCGTCCTTTAACTGTGGATGCTATTGATTTGACCACCGCAGGTCAATACCAGCAAACGTGTGTGTCCTCTACAGCAACAAAACAGTGTGTAAGTGCTTTGCAGGCCATGTTAGCATGTTTTGAGTTGTCCACTTTAAAACCTTACCAAATGTCATGACAATATATTGATCTTTAAATATTGATGTCAATGATGTGACCCATGAAATTAAGCCCTCTTAGAAATAGGATGGGTTTGAGAGAGGTAAGAATTTTGAAAACAAGGCCAAGGAACAAGGAAACTGGATATCTCTGGGTCATCTGTTTTTGTGTTGATGCTGCTATAATGGGAACATTCTTCAGCTCTGGCTTTGTACTTTCCAGTGCGATTTTTTTTAGTTTACCGTCATATAGCAAATCTTATCTGCGCTGCATGTTAACACACGTTCTTTGTCTGATGTACTGATTCCCAACGCTTTCAGGTTAAGCGCTAGCTTTAAAAACAGGAAGGTGTCCGCTACATTACAGGCTCATGCGGACACTACTGTTATCAAAAAAGGCCATTAATGGGCTTTTGAGGGTATCAAAACCTGTGACCTTATATTCAAAGAACAATCTCTCTCACCACAAGGTCACTCCGACATCCAAATCACTTACATCGGCAGTTTCTTACTGTGATCTTTATGCCTGTTGTGATGTTCATGAAAGGACAAATACATTTTTCTAAATACTTAAAAAGGAGGATTGATACCACTCTTATGTCTGAATAGTAAATTTGAAGCTAGAGCCAGAAGCCAGTTAGCTTAGCTCAAAGACTGACTCAAACAATGAATTGGCATTGGCAGTTTATACAAACATGTTATTTGGTGAACTTTAGAGCTGCTGGTATTTTCTTACCTTTAGACAGAGCCAGCGCAGCTGTTAGCTCTGTTTCCAGTCTATATGCTAAGGGAAGCTAACCGGCTGCAGCTTCATATTTACCAGACAGATAACAGAGTGGTATCAATCTTCTCATCTAACTCTCAGCAAGAAACTGAAGAAGCATATCTTACTAATGTGGCGTATTCATAAGTCATCTTTATATTGGGTATACCAGTAAATAATGTAACATATGAGCTGGTATAAATGGTAATGATGTGTGATGACACGGACCATCTTTAACCATCTTTCACCCACATTTAAGCCACACTGGTTTTCCATCTGTTGGTCCAACACAATAAATATTGGATGGATGGCAATTAAATTTGGTAAAAGGCATTCATCGTCACAGAGGATGAATAATAACTATGATGATCATAAGACCTTATATTTGACGGCATCACTGAGTCTAGATTTCAGTGAGTATAACACTTCATGACATGAAAGGATACATCTATAAGTCAAAGACCAAATTTATTTTTTAACTTAAACTGCACTTTGAGATTATTGGCATCTATACATGCTAACATGCTAAGATCAGCATGCTAACACTCCAGTCTAAACACAATTTATTCATGTACACTATTCCAAGCAGGCATGTGCCCAGCTTTCCCCTCACGCTCGTTGTCCCCATCTTTCTCTTTGTCTCACTCTCACTTCCCCTGTCTCACTTTCTCTCAAACACACCAACACACACACAAGCAGAAGACAGCTGACTTTATTCCAAAGTAGTCATTATCAGTGTAGAGTCATGAAAACATGGCTCCAAAATTCAATCCTGGCAACCGACAGTCAAACCCAACAGGAACTCAGGTGAAAAAAGACTGAGGAAAGAAAGAAATTAACAATAACTGAAAACCAAAGCGAAATGTCAATGGAAATTGATTTTTTTCTCTGTTTTTTTTCTCCTCAAGGGAAAGAGTATGTGGTGAATCTGGGCAGCAGTTCTAAAAATGTGGAAGTGGAATGAAAAACAAGCAAAAAGTACCCATTTCTGGCTCGTAAACTGGACTGGGTACCCACATTAGGTTAAGCGGCCCATCTGCCATGGCTGTGATCGTTTGTACTATAAAATCCCACTTATATCATTTTGTGTAATACATGAGGGGAGCTTTGTCGGGTCGCCTCAGTAATAGTGAATGCTGCCTGAAAACGAGTTAAGGAAGCCAGGGGAGAGAAAATGTGTTTTATGAGGAAGTTTACTGCAGACGAAGTCAGTGGAACAGAAGTGGGTGAAAGTGTAATTTCTTCTAACTAAAGGAGACAGAGAAGGTTTAAAAAAAAAAATGTTATGTTATGTTATGTTAGACAGGAAGTTATTACTCACTAAACCTGCTTTGCAGCATTGTCTGGTTGTGAGACACGCAAATACGCCAGGGTACTGCACAAGTGTGTGGGTGTTTGTGTATTGACACATTTAGGTGTAGGTCATAGACTATTTGAAGGATCGCAGTGTTTTCCTTTACAAATGTAGGACAAAGGTCAAACAGACAGTACAAGTACTGTGTAACTGGTCTATGTACAGAAAGAATATAAAGCCATTTACACACATGTTGGACAATGTTTGAAATCCTGAGTAGTAAGAGAAATTTGGAGAGAAATGAAGACAAGAGAGAGGAAGATTACATGAATAGCTGAGGAAAGACTGATAAGCATGTTTTACAAACATTTAATATTCAGTGAAAGACCCATGTTAAAATCATTTTTGCAAGCTAGAGACCCTTATGAACTTGTTTGACATACCCACAAACAACATTTGCATTCATATCTCTGCAAATATAATCTTTATATAGCAGCTGTTAGACGCTAAGGGGAATCCTAATCAGTGATTTATTCAAGACAGGTGCGCTGGAAAGGACAACATGTTTAAATTTTAAGTCAAATACAAAATTTTGGCTGCAACAGGGATCACATTAGAGAGATCTAGCATATAAAGTCAAACCTATACCTCTTACATTTTCTATATTTAAGCCATTTACTGCACATTACAGTGAGCACACTGCTTAAGATTTACAAAAAATGCTAAAATGCGATTTGGGGAAAAAAATGTTATTGCAATTTTTCTGCCAGATATTGTGATTACAATTCGATTTGCTGTTTTCTTAATTGAAGTTTTGCTAAAAGTTCAATATTCACTGCCAGTCTATTTTTGATCATACAACAACAATAAACAAAGTTAAAACAGACCAAAAAAGAAACAATTAACTACGTAGCCTACTTACTCATAGTAGAAGCACAAAAATCAAGGACAACTGAACAAATAAGCAAAATCTGAACAAGTCGGCAAAATCAGACAGACAAAACGCTCTTATTCTGAAATGCTCCATGTGGATATGTAACGTTAGCCCGCAGAGAGCGCAGCGCAACGGGCTCACAGAGAGATGATATCTGTAGTTGATGGACACAAAATGGCAGATTAACAACGTGTAGGCTAAACGCTCCACTGCTGAAACACTTCAGTGTGAGTTGTTGTCGAACAAAACCGCGGCACAGCCGCTGCCTGTGTCGGTCGGCTGGCGCCATTATCCCACGTTTTCCTCTAGTTTCGTTTGTTGTTGTAAAATGTACACGCCCTGTGCCCGCTCTGATTGGTGAGTAGGACCGTAACAGAAGCATGGCGCGTGTGATTGGCGAGCAGATCTGTCACACAAGGATGACAACGGCATGAATCTGTGACAGTATATCTGCAGTATAATTAACCTACATTTTAATCGCCGTCTTCACGATTGCCTAATCGCGTTCACGATTAATCGTTCATCCCCACAGTATATGATGTTTATCAACTTCCACAGCAATGCTGCAACATCCCTGTTTAACTTGTTTCAATATAGCCTGCAGGTTCTTGTGTTGTGAACGTTGGTGGCTGTCAAGCAACATGCCCTTTTCCCCTACAATGTGTGCTCACTGACTGAGTCACTTCTTCAGAGATGGCCTGTCACCTGCTATGTCATTACTCTCTCTCTCTCCGACACAGCACGAGAGAAAGTTATAAAAAAAATACTGTCACACAGTGCATCCATTGCTCTCCCTTTTATCCCTCACACACACAACATTTGTACTATATGGTGACATTTTTAATCAGAATGATTATAGCAATGACACGACCTAAGATGAACCATAAAAGCAAGGATAATTATAGCTGAAAGGTAGGAGGAAGACAAATTATGGATACATCACTGGAACGGTCTGGACCAAAATTATCATTAAACCTTGATATCATTTGTCTCTAATACAAAGGCTTGCATGCATGCTGTGGTCTCTGGCAATAAAGGGAAAGATGACCTAAGAGAAAACTAAGGAGTGTCAAGTACCACAGCATCTACAAGAAAATGCATGTAATGACTGTGGATCGTTGTATTTTTATTGTATGCATTTACTTTGTAAATGTTCAGTTAAAAATACTTTATTTTAATGAAATACAAAGTCAAAGTTAATGCTTAAAATAATAAAGATATTTTGTTATCTAAACATTTTGACTTTTTTTTTCCATATTGGAATTGAAACAAGGAGTAGATAAGAACCAGAACCTCTAGGAAGAATCGTATTAGACAAAATTCAACTGATATCCAACCCTACTAACGACTATGACTGAGCTTTTCCATGACCTCGCTGCTGTTTCAGGTTAAACAGACCCTCAATAGTCAACAGGAGACAGAGTCAGTTTAAAATCAGAGAAAACAGGTTTACTGGTCTTTTTTTTTTTTTACTCATAAACTTTTTTGCTAGCAAGGGTTTTCACAACCTGACAGTCAGCTAAAAGACAACAGGGAGGCTTATTGCGCATCGACCATGTTTATTTAAATTTTAACCAAACGTTTGACATATTAAAAAAATATATATCGTAGGGTTTTGGATGGATCATTGGGTACTTCCTGAATGTACAGAAGACCATCACTACGTAAGATAATGCTTATGAGAATAAAGACAAGAACATTCACAAATGTGTCTCAATCTCTACTTGTTATAATTAAGAACATTTTAATAAAAAGTGCTGTTGCTATTTAGCTCTTCTAATTTAATATATCAGAACTAGATGTGAATGTGCTACATTGAAATTATGGCAGATTATGTGTAAAATAAAATACACATGCTTATTCTCGCTCACTCTCTCTGTTTACAGATGGCTGAAAAAGTTGCACCTTCCAGTAGCAAATATTTATTGATGTGCAATTGTTTACATGTTCACTTTTTGAGACTGTAATCAATTTTATTAATATAATCCATTTAGGAAACGGTTTTATAGCCCACATACATACCAGCTTTCAATATCAGCCTGTTCTAAGTGTAGTTTATACAGTAAAGGGGTCTACTATCCAAATCATTCTTAAAATCAAAATACTGGCTCATAAATCGGCTCTTTTTCACTTTAATATCAGCATCGGCCCCCAAAAACCTATATCAGTCGGGCTCTAGTAAATTGTTACTGTTTTGTGAACTAAGGTGTCCTGCTATCCATGCACTATTTTTTAAAGTTGGAGACATTTTCTTCCCACAAAAATTGGATTAGTCACTTCGGAGTCAAACTCTCTCATTTGGTGGTGCCCTTCACATTTTTATGGCGCTTTATGCAGTGTGTGTTCATGTGGCGGGGGGTGTGGGGTGTGAATAGGCCTCCCTTTGTATTCGGGGCAGCTTTACAATGATCCAAACCTGCTGTTTGAGACCACATGACTGCTTTTACTGTTCACTGGGTCTATCTGGTCTTAACGAGACCTGCACTTAAACATAGCCACACGCATACACACCCACCCTACCATAATATTACTGAAAACACACATTTCATTCTCTGTCTCCATGCTGCTACACCTAAAAGTTAGTCAGTGAAAATAATTGTATAATTTGATTTAACCGTTGGCGGCTTCACATGGGTGGGG
Source organism: Micropterus salmoides (assembly GCF_014851395.1). Classification (NCBI taxonomy): domain Eukaryota; kingdom Metazoa; phylum Chordata; class Actinopteri; order Centrarchiformes; family Centrarchidae; genus Micropterus; species Micropterus salmoides. Next base: position 14,116,030 of record NW_024041484.1, read on the forward strand.
TTTGCTTTATGAGAAAATTAATGAGAGACACTTCAGAATATTTGCAAGCCAGTTTAGCATGTTTTTCTATGTCAAAACAATATATATATATATTGTCTATGTAAGTGTGTGTCTCCTGGTGACCGCTCACTCCTGGTACAACAGTGAGTTACTGATGCGGGTGCCAGCAGTCTTATGACAGACAGATAAACAAAGAGAACCAGTGTTGAGTGAACCACACACAAGCACATGCACGCCCTTTTCCTCTCATTCACAGTATACACAAACAGGCAGCCACATTGCACACTTACTACCAAGTATACACACTCACGTCTGCCCGACATGGTGGGAGGTGGTTTTACCAGAGAAATATTCCACAGGTATGCCACAGGCTAAAACTATGTGTCCCCACAACACCCTGTTCCTAAGACATTCCTACTTTCATCAGAAGATTAGAGAAAAATACCATGACAGATTACACATACATACATAAGCACAGATGATATGTTAGCGAGACATTCAGGTGTCCTTCTCCAGAGGAGATGGAGTGATTCGTCATAGCCAACGATTTGGTTTGATGTGAAACAAACTCATAACCCTTGTAACACTCTGTCATACTTATTTTCAACAATTTCAACAAACCCTTTTTAAAAGCGGTTGCTTGCCCAAAAGAGCAGGTACCAAAATCCTTATAGGCAAGTCATGCCACTCCCCATAGAGTTATATTGAGGATGTGATTGAGAGCCAAAATACATCCACCAACAAATACAAAAAAAAAGACCTATTTTCACCTCTAGAAAAGAAAAGTGCTCTCATAATCACAGAAAGTGCCATAGATGCATGTGCAAAGGCAGAAAGATCCACATAAAAACACGGTGGCACTGCGTGTTACTTTACCAAGTTATCAACTCTTCAGTTGTTGGTGATGAAGGCTAAAAAATCTATCTGATTGCAGAGTTTGACTTAACCCCACTTAGGTAAAGCAGAGAATCGATGAATATATCAAATTGTCCTGTAAAATGTGTAAATGTTCCACTATACAATGCCTAGGCTAACATTAACACAGGTTAAATCCTGTCCAAAGATATTAAGACACTGTTCCTAGTCTCTAAATTGTACTGAACCACCAACCATCTGAAAACAGAGCAGACACAGACCACAAGGTCAGTGGTGTGCTGTTGGCTCTGCCGGTTAATACAGTGCAACCAAATGCAGTGGTTTTCAAGCACTGGGTGGTAATGCAAAGGTGCGTTGCACAAGGATAAAAATAGGTCCCCTAAATGTTCTGAAGAAGGAACCTAAAGCTATGAACTATATTAAGACATCAGTGCCTTCTGTCTCTGCAACATGAGACAGGTTGAACAAAACACACAAGGGTCAAAACCATAGGCTATTTTGTTAGCTAACTCTACGATTTAGCTGTAGGCAGAGGTCACCAAAATCATTTTATTCAGATTACTGTTACATAGAGAGAAAAACATATTATTTCTGTTAATGCCATTTATGCTCAGTGATTGGGGCGTAAGCAATTGGGAACCTCCGGGTCTGAAAAGTGATACCAATGTGGTGTCAGCAAGCGGCAGCTCCACTGGTTGCAAAAATAAGTCCGATTGCATTGGATTTAATGACAAAATGACCCTACTTCTCAGCTGATTTATTCCCTCAGTAAACACTTTCCAAATGAGTTTATGGTCTGAAGCGTTAGTTTTAAGTCTTCTTCAATACAGCATGGTGTTCATTTTGTGATAATGGTCCCATTTACAGGAAAAATGACAATAAAGCAGGTTATGATTTAGGTTGTGGCTGTCTTGTGATCGTCAAGTCTCTACCATGGTGACCTGTCAATCAGGACAGAGGCAACTCGTTTCTGCGCTGTTGAAAAAGCTTTTTAGGAGTCAGCTGTTCAATTTTCCGGTTAGAACATTTTGTTTTAAGTCTGTTTTTTCACTCGCCAAAATTAGCATCCCGGTTAATATCACAGATAACGTTAATTACGGCTGCAACCAAGGTAGCTAGCGCCACCCTCTTGTCTAAATATGGTCACATCAGGTCACTTCTGGTTTCAAAATGCCAAACTAGAGGCTTCAAAACACTAGTCCACAAACCAATGGGTGACATCATCGTGACTTATTTTATACAGTCTATGGGCGTAAGATGCTTCTAGTGACAGGCTAATTTAGCTGGGTGTAATGCAAATGTTGTTATGTGCGTACATGTTCAAAGACAAACCATTTGAGAGAAAGGCGTGTTTTGTTCTTTTTGTTTTGTACACCTCACACACACGCACACACAACTAGCCCTGTTTTGATATTTTGGGGGGGGGGGGGGGGGGGGGCACAAATGGAGACAAGAAGAGGAATATTAAAGAAAGAGAGCAGCAGCTACTCTGTCTTATGATCAATCAATTTTGCACTGACAGTTCTCTACTATTCTTAGCAGCTATGTTTAGCTGCTCTCCTCTCCTGCCTGGCACACTGTCAAAGACTGACTTCATTATACATTAAATTCTCTAGAGAGTTGTACTTCCAGTAAAAAATATGACGTACAGCTTAATAGCCACAACTACAAAGGGCGAGACGCGATGCACACATCAGCTCAAGCGATGGAAGTTCTGAGTTCATTATTTGTATAATTGCAAATCAATATCTTCCAACAGGAAATGACAGCAAATTTCCTGGTTAGATGAATCAGATAAATGAAACTCTATGCGGTTAACATACTGTGGGTACTTGATTTTTTTATAGAACACTGTTGTTTTGCATAAAATAAAATAAAAAAAATCGGAATTGCATCCCTATATGGGCTTTGACACAGAAGTACATCGACATGCTCTTAATTATATTTTACAGATCACAAACTTAAGTTTTTTTCTGAGCCTGTTAAGTTTTACACTTTGAAAACCCAAAGGGTCAAACTGCAAGATTAAAAATGCAGAGTAGGTTTCAACACAAATACCAGCTACGACACTGCTCCATGAAATATCCATGGGATAATCTTGAGCTGGGGGGATGACTAGGAGGGCTTTTGAACATATAAAGTTCGGGTTCAAGACAAATAGGCTATCAGCAACACAGCCCATAAAATATTTATAATATGACATCATGCTTTGTGGCAAACAGTACAGAAAATGGGATGGGCACACAGCAAGTACTGCTGTGTGCCCATCCCATTTTCTGTTCTATGTCTATGTATCAGCAGCCCTTTTCACAGAAATCCTAATTTATTTGGTTAAAAAGTGAATATTGGCTGGAAAATACTGAATATACTAGCTTCTTCGCAGAGCAAATGTTCAATAAAACTGCTTTAAAAAAAAAACGTACTATGGCTTACTGTGTGAAATATGTGTTAAGCCCCCACAGACTTACATAAAGCAGAGGGATTGGGCTCAGATCAAGTCTTTGAAGTTCAAACACAGAAAAGCAACTTATATCTTCCTTATGAACATTATTTGGTTATGAAATAATTACAGCATAGTCCAAAGGGTAGATTATACAGAAAGCAGTCCTGATGTGAAACACTCATAACATAGCTGGATACCAAAATAAACCAAGCTGAGGCAAAACAGGACTGTCAAGTATTTAAATAAATTTGCTTTTACGACAATATAGGCTCTCTCAACCATTCTAATCCAAAAACAAGTGCGCAACCATGGCAGCGATTTCATCCACACTCTACTAACGTTATGCTCTAAACTCACACAGAGCTCAGAGGAGTCAACACAACACTGGCGAGCAAGCAAGACAAAGAAACCCCAAACTCCAGCCAGACAACCTCCTTCTTGACAGCGCCAATCTGTAAAATACTTCCAACTCAGGCCACACACAAAGGAGCGTTTGTATTTGTTTGACTTAAACTGTTGCAAAAATGTTTCACCTTACATCTAACCCAGGCTGTGTTAAGAAGCAGACTGCTGCCCATCGACAGACTATGATGGTTTGTTTACACCGAGCTAGCGAGCTGGCTAGTCAGCTAACACCAGCTGCTACAAGCAAGAAAACTCTGTAACAGAGCTTGTGTTTATTTTGACAGCTTACCACGTCGACCTAACACACGATATACCGCCTCCATATGAGTGATAACGCCTCGTAAACAGAGAGTATACCTGTGCTTTCTCGCTGGCTAGCAAATTATGCTGCTCTCTGTTGTTTTGACAGCCAGAATTAGCTGGATAGCAAAGCTGCTAGCTGGCAGGTTACATTCAGATAGGCGCTAACGTTACGCTAGGAAAAGTCCTGGGTGAATTTAACAGCCTGAAACAAAATAGAACAAGGATAACAACCAATTGAGGCCAGTGTCAGCTGTATTACTCACCTGGTCCTGATGTCTCAGGCGGAATCCGTCCTTTGGGTCGTGTAACACTGTTAACAGAGAGTTAAGTTGGCTGCTCTGCTCCTCTCTCACGTTACTCTCAACGGTGACTGATTCTGGCTAGACCAGACTGGACTAGGCGACGTCGGAGGGAGGCAATCACTGCGTGACGCCGCTCGCGTGACGGCCGATAGCCAATCAGATTGCACAACGAAGAATAAACCGACCAGTCACTGACGATCAGGAACAGGAAGAGACATTATAGAGATTAAGCGACATTGTTGTAGTTTTTAAACTGTTGTGGCAAATTATGTGCCAGAAAAGTGTGTTAAATCAGTGGATATAGCAACATTTGTGAGCTGAAACAAATATCTGAGATAGGTTATGAAATATGATGTGAGTTGTGTCACTGTATTTAAATTCAATTCTGTTTTAGTTGTGTAGCCAGCAGTGTTTCAGTTGGAAACTTGTTTTGCAGCTGCCATGTGGAAATAGAGTAACTTTCAACAATGTTTGGTCATTCAAAGACCAACAATCGAGCAAGTTGTTTAATTTTTAAAATGTCAAAAAAAGGAAAGAAAGATTACCACCCCAACACCCAAAGTGTTGTCTTCAAATTGCATCATCCTGTGTCATCCAATAGTCCAGATATTTGATTCATAATTATATAGTCAGAGAAAAACAGTAACTCCTGACATTTAAGAAATGGTCTGAATGCAAATATTTGGGATTTTACTTAATATACGACTTAAACGATTGATCAAAATGGCAAATCTTCAGTTCATCAATTCATTTATTCAATTGTTTCAGGATTAGACGCCTATGTTATAAATGCAGTGTCTTAAAAGTTTTTCTGTATCTGTATTAATATTATTAGTAATGTTCAATAGTAATTTTTGCAGACAGGGCCTCACCATATGTGACCAACAATTATACAAAAACAGGTGCTGGTGGTGTGACAGTTCAGCTCCACCCCCACATGTCTGAGATTTTTGGATCACCTGCTCTCTTCCCACTCTGCTCCCCTGACCTGAGATGTACACATCCAGGGGTGTACCATGCCACAACACACTCAGACACACCCTGCTGCACTGCAATTAAGATTGCATGATTGTGTGAACGGTTTTATTGTGATGCAAGGCACTGGTAGCTGGGTGTATACGATTCAGTGCAGTTTCATTGGTCTGGTTGATCAGGTTCACGGTCTCACCACCAAACAAGTTCAACAACTTTTTCAACAGGTAGCTGTTTGTTTTCAGGGTAATAGAGGAGACTCTAAAAATGTTGAAAACCTTCCTGTGTTAATGCAGATAATTGTATCTCTGCTGAAACAGTATGTGATGTCACCTCAGTACTTTGACCTGATTACCGTTGCATGCTACTGGGGCAATGACTTTATCTTATCACATCTTTCCTGATTGATAAGATTTGTTAATGATGAGTGTAAAGTTTTAATTTCTTTTAACTTGGTTTAACTGTTATCTATGTAGGTTGTGGAGGGATGTCTGAAAAGTTTACAACAGAATAAAAATATAGTTATATAAGTATAATTATATAGATAAGGTTTGAAGAGAACTGTGTGTGACTGTCCTACTCAACCACCACATTTACAAAACAAAGGTTTACAGTATTTTTTGTATTCCTGACATCTAACATAATTTAAAATTACTTTAAAGTTATTATTTACTCAACATACGGTTTTATTGACTAATCCGGAGATTTATTCACCTTATCATTTGAACTGGTTGGCATGTGGAGTTATTATAACTCATGTGTTTTTAGTTCTGCGCCAAGGACTCAGTGTATGCAGGCACAAAATGTGATGTCATTTTAACCTTGTCTGGTGCTAGTCAGGTTCAACAGAATGTGTCTCTGAAGAATGTGCTTCAAAATATGGAACAATGGTTCATTCTCTGTTCTTTGTCCCAGTTATTCTTCTTGATCCTTGGAAAAGCAGATGATAGCAGAACGACTAAGTTGGCTGCATGATGGAAAAGGAAAGACGGTATCTCAGCACAGTGGTCGTTGTCATTTGTCAATATGTTTTGTATTTTATCTTATGCTTTAAATATGTAAGTGTCAAGTTTGAGACACTTGAGACGTTTCTTTTGGGTTAGGGTCATATCTTGTTTTTCAGCCTTATTTAGCAGATTATTTGATTTGCTGTGAAACACTGGGACCTGCTGGTTACTGAAGGGAGACCTTCAGCTCCACAGACCTCCGTGAATTCACAGCGGTGGCAACATGTGCTGCGGGTGGCAGGGTATCACAGTTTCTTTGCATAACCTTGATTTCTGATTGCACCACGTCCATATTGCTAATCCAGCATTTAAATGTTCCCTTGCCACTCTATCTGTGTGTGTGTGTGTGGGAACACGTGTGCAAGACCTTCCTTGGGTAATGTGGCCATTTGGATAATCTTTTGCTTTATAACAGGTGTAGATTATTTAAGACTTAGTTAAAAAAATGTTAATGATTAATGATTTAATTAGCATTGTTCAGTGTGTCTATAAACGTCACCTTGTTGTACAGTGTACACAATATCTGATACCTGGTTCAAACACATAGAGGACTAAAAAAGACTTTCATCAGCATTTGCAAGTATTTGGATTGCATGTATATTCACTACAGTAAAACATTTACACACTTAAAATACAAAATTGAGAATAACATAAAGAAATATGTTTACATATCACTCATTTCTTCTCTAGCTCATTATTAATTTCCTTAAAATTACTAGTAATTCTCCATTAGCTGGGAGTGATGTGTGTAAGTGTTTGTTTGTGTTCCTGGCACCCACTCAGAAGTGTTTCTTCATTCAATCGCTCTCACTTTTGGGTAACATTGTAAGCTGAAGGTCTAAAATTAACAAACACTATTGCAAATTGTGTAATTGTTGTCTGACTGTAAATGCAGTTAGGAACTGTAACATGTCTTCACACACAAAGAAATTACAAAAACAAAGTGTTTGGGTTTCACCATGCACCCTCTGTAAACTGTGTGGAAACTACAGAGCTACAGTGATGACATCCATGGCCAAACATGCCCGAATGTAGCAGACATGATCCCACATGTGGTTAATAACACACTGATATAATGCAAACATCCACAAACAGGGCGCGATGGGAGAGCAGAGCACATGATGTGAACTCTTTCAAACCCACCACGCCTCAGCCTCGCCTTCACAGGTCATGGAAAGTTTTATCACCACTGTATTGAGCCTTCAGTTAGGGCAGGCAGAGTTGTCACGCAGAGAATAAAAACACTGTAAATTGTTACTCATCTTGTACATTGTGTAAGTTGCTTAATGTTAAAAATGGCATATTGCTTAAAAACCAATGAAGTGTGAGTTGTTTTCATTCATTGGAATTCAGTGACGACTGACTCACAAGGCCTTGAGTGACTCTTTGCATACTTTCTGGTGTCACTGTTAATTTTAATAAACTTTTCATGGTCACTGCCCTGAATTCCTCAAAGTGGTTTGATGTTAGCTCCATTAATGGATTTCATTTGCAGGTGACAATGCTTAACATTTTAATTTTGCTGTTTGCATGAGTTCTTCTTTTACTGTTTTTCACTGAAAAGCCCCCCTACCCGAGGAAGCAACCCGGATTTACATTTTGTTTGGTTAACAGCCACCGACTACATAATCTTTGAGAGGAATAACTGAAGCCCCTAACAAGCTTTGGGCAGACGACTAAAACTTAACTTTTTTGATAATAACATGATCCCTACTGATTGTTCTGCAATTGTTAGTGTTGCATCATTAGTCAGTGATTTGCATTCTTCTTGGTTTCAGGTGTGTCCAGTGGGCTGCTGTCTGCAGCTTTGTGTGATAAATAAGAATAATTTGTAGCCTATTGGATCTGTCCACGTGCAAGAGATGGGGTAATAAACTTTGCGTTGAAAAGTGGTGGGGACATAGGGGCTCAGATTAGGGGTGTGAAGAGACACTTAGCTTGCGAGACATCACAATACATGATATTATGTTCACCAGAACGAGACGAAAAGATCTTTAAACAATGTTTTAAAGATATCCTCAATGGCGAGATATATGAGTGGGGAGGTCTGGGGCGGCCTCCCCCAGGAAATTTTGATCTTCAAACACTTAATTTCCTGCATTCTGGTGAACATTTCTGCACCATTTCATGGCGGCAATGTTTTTATTTATTTAAAAGGAAACACAAAATTCAGGTTGCAGGTGACATTTCAAAATATATTAATATAATAGAATATTATGCAGTGCAGGCGGCACGGCGGTCCAGTGGATAGCACAGGATGGCCTCACAGCAAGAAGGTCATGGGTTCAAACCTTTCTTTGTGGAGTTTGCATGTTCTCCCCGTGTCCGTGTGGGTTCTCTCCGGGTGCTTCGGCTTCCTCCCACCTTCCAAAGACATGCGGACTAGGTTAATCGGTCGCTCTAAATTGTCCTTAGGTGTGCGTGTGTGCATGGTTGTTTGACTATGTGTGGCCCTGCGATGGACTGGCAACCTGTCCAGGGTGTACCCTGCCTTTCGCCCGATGTCAACGGGGATTGGCTCCAGCCGCCCCCCCCAAACCAGTTTGCAGCATAAGCGGTTGACGATGGATGGATGGATAACGCAGTGCAGCTCTCAGGCATTCAGTGTTGCTTTCAGATCTATGTCTCCTGTGGATCAACTTTTCTCCCTCCTCTTTTGTCATGTTCAAAGAGAGAGAACTTGGCCAAAAAGAAACTGTGTCAAGAAGTTGTTAAAGTTAGTGATTAGTGCATGCACGTTTTTGGGTCATTTTATAATCAGTAGCTTGTTGGGGTTTTCTTAGCTTAAGTTAATTTTTGTGGACAATGCAAATTTGTTTCTTCTATATTTTAAATGATTTGCATGTTTTCTTAATGTGCAAATAAACCTTTCTAAAGGCATTTTAATTTGTAATTTAACGGCAAGCTATATTTCAGAATGTTTTTGTGTTTTTTTAACAAATTATGCTTTCAAAAAGTGGTGGGGACATGTCCCCAGCCTCCCCAGTTTAAATAACACATATGAATAAACTGGACAGATTAAATTACGATAAATAAAGTGGCACTGATAAATAATAAACTTTCAGTGCAAAGCGCATTTACTGAATTTACAGTAGCATCCCAAGAAAATTAAATATTCTGGTTTAGTAGGACTGAGCAGTCTATTTTGCTACAGCCAAAGCTTGTAGAAAGCATATGGATGAATGAGCTTACAGATAAGTGGCTGAGCATTTGTGTTTGACTTGGTTTTTAAGCTGGGTGTCTGTTTGAAGAAGACAGAGGAAGAGAAAATTGAAGAAGACAGAAGCAGCAGTTGACACAGCAACAGGAATATGAATGTATAAACTGTTTCTATTTGTGTGTGTGTGTGTGTGTGTCTGTGTGTCTGTGTGTGTGTGAGAAACAGAGAGAGAGAGAGTAAATGAGGTTGTGTCTTCTTCACGTCTGCTAATCCAGATCAGAGAGTTCGCCTAGGGATGTCTTAACTACAACAGCTGCTGGCTAATCACACACATACACACACACAGCACGTTCAAGATCCCATTGTACAGTTTGCTTCAGGGCATCATGTACAGCTACAGCTGGTTAAATTATCAAAAGTAGCTTTGTCTCAGTGAGACAGCATTGTGAAATACAGTAAGTTGTATCTGCTGAATCCCAGTGACATCCTTACAACATGCTCTATATAACTGAATATCCTGGCTTTATTTTATTTGCAGAGATTAGACTCTTTTAAGGTTGTTTTCATCCAGAATTCCCTCCAGCCGTGGGAGTTTCCCCCCTGCTGGACAAAGGAGAACATATGGAGGGAACAGGTTGTAAAAGAAATTACCTCATTGCTCAATGCCAAGAACAGCACAGAAAAGAGAAAAAAAGATGTTACGATAAATTGTATGAGCCTTTCTTACAGTCATGCTGTCCAACTGCAAGAAGAACAATCCTTGCCACAAGGCAGGTTTGGCTTTATAATCAGACAGCTGGCAGTGAAACACTACAAGATCCCGCAGGTAAGAACCAGAGGGTCAGATCAGGACTCAGCTGGGTCTCATTAATTCCATCACTGTACTGATGTTCCAGTACAGTTTGCATGTAGACGTGCAGAGACATGTTTTGGCCTTTTAAAGAGCCCAGTGGCTACATGTTTCGTCTCACTCTGCTGCTAAGCTGTATCTCTGGGAAGAGCAGAGGCAAAGCTGTGGAGAGGAAGATAAGGGGAATGTTTATAATGAAGTCTAAAGCTGCAGGACTGCTCCAGATCACCAAACACCTGAGGAGACAGCAGTAAGACTCCAAGGTGATAGTGGTGGCTGAAACAAGAAACTCTGAATTTTTCTTACTAATAAGTGACTACTTGGGGACTCTGGCTAATACCAGAAAGAAATGTCCAAATTTAGAAAGGGATATTATCCCCACTAAAAAACATTTCTGAAGTAATGGTGTTGCTTTAACTGTATTTTGAATGACCTACAAGATGATTTTAAGGCACAAAAGCTGCAGACTCTCTCAAAACTCTCAGAGCCACAACAGTGCCATGTCCACCCTCTGCATGAACTGCAAAAAAGTGTATTAGTCCCTAAAAGCAGACTTAAAAATAGTACTATAATAACAAGAAAAGAATATAACCTGAAACATTCTCATAAGAGGAAGACAGGGCCATTGTGTTTGTTTGTTTCACAGCGGAGTAAAAACAAATGAGCAACACTGTCAGGTGAAAACGATTAGAGAAACCACCAGGTAACACTTTCTAACTAATCTCATCTTCAGCAGTTGCACATATGCACATCTACACGCACACACACTTACTAACAAATACATAAGCCATTAATGTAGAATACTAGTCTCTGTAGGAAAATCAGCAGAAGTTTTGTCTTTGATGAGATCAACACACACACACACACACACACACACACAGACCTCTATCAGATGAGGAGGATTACACACAGACAGTACTGTTGGATAGTCATATTGCTCCGGTCAGTGGTCTTCTCCAATTAGCAGTGAGCAGCTAAAAGTAATGGGATGTTGCTTAGGTCACTTTGCAGACCTGCTTAGCAATGACTGTGTGCTTGACATTTAAGTGCTAAAAGTTGTTCGAGGTTCTTTAGCAAAGCTGCTGGAGCATTTTATAGAGTTATATGCTGGTGCCATAAAGTAACCAGAAGAAAGTTCAGTGTAAGTGATTTGGTAGTTGAAAGGTGATAGTTTAAGATGCAAACACAGAGGGTTAGAAGCAGCCGTGGCACAGATGAGGAATCAAGCTGTTTGTCCATCTGACGGGAGCAAAGGTCGTTGAGGAGGCGTGAGAAAATAAGCTCGAAACCAGAAAGAGTGACAAGATGCAGGAATACTATGGATGCAATTTCAAAAAAAATAAATCATCAATCCCTAAGTGCAAGAAGACAATTTTATACATAAGACTTTGCTTTTTTTATGTGAGAAAACGATACATACATATAAACATAATGTGATGTAGAGTTAAACATGAAACATTCTGATTATGTGCTCATGTCAGTACTACTGTAATACTGAAGATTGATCAATAAGATTAAACATTATCTTTACTACGTTATTTGAGTTGAAAAAACTGCAAATCTAAGGATTGGCTGCCAAATAATTGTAAATTCAAAGATCAATGCAAGATTAGAGTTTGGGAATTTTTGTTGACTTGAATTAGTATATAGCCCTACAGTATATGATATATATGGGAAGTGCACACACTATTCTCAAAATGCAAATTGTGATAAGGTAAAAGGAAGTTAATTCAAAATTCCATCAAATTAATCTTGAACTAAGTTCCCATTCCAAATTCCCATTTTTTGAATCAATACATAAACACTATGAAAACATCTAACTAAGCTAACTAAACACAACTAAGATATCATTTCATATCATTATAAATATCTGTAAATGTTCATTGTAGATTTCAGTGGCTATTGTCAGGTGATGTGTTTATTCAGAGGCCTTGTTGTCACACTAACAAAACACACAAAACATTTCCGCTGACTCCAGCTCAAAGCTTTAGCTTCACAGGTTTAATGTCTTCAACAAGAATTTCATTACTACGGAGTTTTGGTGTGACAGTGTCACAAATTTCCTTGAAAACGATGAAATAATGAGCCATTTACTAAATTCAGCTGAGCGGTAGTTATAAAAGCCAATTCTGCATCACTGTCACTTCTACAGACGTTTACTATTCACGTCAGAAGAAAAATACATTACAAATGACTTGCTAAAAGCAATAATTAGTGAAAGAAAAAATGGTCACACGTGCTTCAGTCTAGAATGACTTATCATATTAGTCTATTTCTTTAATTTGTGCCAACATAATTTACTTTTATATTCATTGCGGATGTTCTGATTTATAATTTTGACATCGTTGTTGTGAATGGCACCAGGTCATTTGCTGCATTACTTCCGTATTCAGAAATCGCAGCATCATTTTCCAAAACCTCCCTTTAAACTGAACTAAACTGGAGGCCTTTAGTTCTCCAGTTTGTGGGGAACAGAGTGAAAAGTGTTGCCTGGAATCAGACTTCTCCCAAAGAACTGCAGCTGACTCAAAAACAGAACAAAGCCTCATTGTCGAAGACTAGTTTATCAAAAGAATACACAATAATACTCACGTATAAAACATAGAAAATAGAAAATGAAAAACAATAATAAAATATACCTTCTTTTCTTATCTACTACTTCTTTTTAAAGTAGAACATAATAAATTGCAGTCCTCTGTTTTTCCACGCTCACACATTCATTTTTCCACAGCATGTTCAGTCCTCTTCTGTCCACTCATGTTTGGGTCTATCGATCGGATTACATAGAATATTCTCAACCCAACTCATACAAACTGCAAAATTCATGGTATAACAGCATTATAAAATGTTAAATTGGTGGCAAAACTGCACAAACACCATCATGGACACCACAGAGCTTTTTGTTGACTTGACAAGTTGCATAACAACACGAGATAAAGGTCCACTCACAGTGAACGTGTCTCTTAGTGCGGGTTCATTAAGGCAGATACAGCACATTAATCTCACTAATGGAGGTTCTGCTCACTTTACTGTCAGATGAAGGTCATGGACCAGGAGCCGCTTGTTTAAACAGCCACGGTTGTCAAGATGGCCGCAACCGGCGAGCCTCATTAACCTGCTTGTCAGCTCACAGGTGCTGGAAATATGCAATAGTTACACTGGGACAAATGGATGGAGCATGTCCTGTAAGCCATTAGTCCTTTTTGACTTGAAGATTAAGTGTTTTTACTGAACTTTAATACATTTTCTAATAAGAAATCTACTGCTGGAAATTCCCGTGCTTGAGTTTCCCAATCAGCTGTGTGGCTTGTGAAAGTGTGTCCTGCATTTTGTTGCAAAATGAGTCCTCAGTTCATTTAACTTTGTCCTTCTTTCTCTATCCCCTCCAATCACCCTCTTTCCGTTTTGCTCCGCCAAAAAGTGATTCCTCTCCTACCCGCTCTCATCTGCCTGTTTCAGTCTGGACTTTTCTGCATTTCTGGTGTTCTCTGTACAGTGTGTGGAGCAACGTCAGCGCAACTCTAGCAGGATTAAAGGTCAAACGTTCTTTGAAAGAGACACGGCGACACCGTTCAGCACTCACATGGCTTCAAATTCCATGATGATTGTAATGATTCCCGAACACATGAACAGAGTTTAATGGGTCCAAACTGGGCCTTAGGTTTGTTTGAGTCTCTTTAAATAACAATCAGAGTTGTATGTTTATTTATTATTTAATTATATATTTATTTCATCTCGTATAACTTTGTTATCACATACATCACACTAGTCGTATGTGGCCCCTTTTTAGGATCCAGTTGTTCCACTTCCTAGGTCCGTTAATCCTTGATGTCCTTTTTTGTTCATCCATTTTGTTTGTCTTTCCTTCTTTACATCCCTCTTTCCTTCAGGGTTGTGATCAGGATAATTATACAGGACAGCAGAAAGTGATGATGGAGTGGTGAGAAAAATAAAAGTCAGAGTTGTCCAAAAAGCAAGAAAGAAATCACATTCCTACTTGCATCCATTTGTTCTTCTTACCTATCTATCTATCCATCATTGTGCAAAAAACCGTCCACATAGGTGTTATGCAGCTTTTGCTCGTGAAAAGGCAGGCGATATAAATAGATAAAAGATATAAATGGAGTGGAGATGAAACTGGTCAGAAAATGGAACTTGTGTGTCTTAGCGTAGCCTGAACAAAACCCTGAAAATTAATTCTTTCCTTCACCCCCCATCATCCCGTCACCTCCTCCCTCTTTATCTTCTTTTCCTCGCCTCCTTTTTCATCCCCTTCCAACCGTCTGTCATCTGTCAGCGTGCTATTTGCACACAAATTGGTCCACGAGCGTCGAGCAGCGTTTGCACTTGACGTAGCAGCACCAGTGGAACTTGCAGTGGCAGCGCTCGTGCTTGTAGATCTTGAACTGGTCGTAGCCTCTGCCGCAGCACATGAGCTCGCAGCCGTCCATGCCCTCCGAGGTTTTGTTGCAGAGGCGGCCCTGCGTGCCCAGCGAGCCCGTGGTCTCGTTGCGGAGACAGTAGTCGGGGCTGGGGTCAATGTAGACCAGGTCCTCCGGGGTCGGGGTGTTGAAGCGCTTGTCTACCAGCTCCAGCTTGCCCTGGAAGTGGAGAGAGAGTCAGCTGGTTTAAGATTTAAGATTATTTTTCAGGGTAATTCTGCTCAGTGTTTTTGCTCACAACAATCTAGGAAGGGGAGACGCATCTGCTGTGAGTTCAATACCTTGCGTCCAATGCGCATGGCGGCCGCGCTGTCATATTTCTCCTTCAGGAACTCTCCAACACGTCTGAAGTCGGCCAGCTGGAGCCAACAGGTCTTCAGACTGCAGGAACCTGAGACGCCGTGACACTTACAGGCAACATTTGCGAGGTTATAGACTGCCTGGTAGTAGGAGAGAAAGAGACAGATAGATGGGGTTGGTTTGCTTAATCCTGATTTTGCTTTCCTATCTATACAGGGAGAACATTTTCCTCAATAAATGTCAACTATAAATAGTCATACTGTAGTCACATTAAACAATCCATAAAAGAAATCAACCGTTAATCTCTCTTGAAACTTTCAGTGCTCCAAGTCAACTGTGCTTTTAGGTTAGGAAAGTGTTTTTGAGTAAAAAAATACTTCAAATAAACCATGTTTTTGTGGGCTGTACATGAAATGAAATTGTCTTGCAGACTGGATCTGACCTGCAGGCCTTTAATTTAACACCCTTGGTTTACACAGTCTGAAACCTTTATGTTGTGCAGTAGATCGGCTATATTTACTGCAATGCTGCTACCATCTAGTGGTGAACATGTGTCACTACTCTCTCCCATCAACTACTTGGCGAAGTAAGGCAGAATAAATGTGCTTAACAAACTGCCCCTGGAAACACTTAAGTTTATATTCTTTATGTAATGCACCCAAGAGCTTTGGGTCCCAATCAGCTCAGTTATATAAATATTATATTTAGGCTATTATAAAATGCGGCTACCAAATGAAATGTAAGAGGACAAATATGAATAATGGCTGAAAGGAGCGACACCACATGTAGATCCACATGTGCCAGCTGTGCACTTATCCATGCACTCACTGCTACACCTCCTGAAGGACTTTTCTCCTAAATTAGCGTTATACAGCAATAAATCTAGAAACATTCCTGTCTCCGCTTTTCTGTCTTGCTGGTGTGAAACCCCCTCCTGTTAAAATGTGCAGTATAGCAGATCATCTGATAACCAAAAGGGCACCAAAATGCAAAGCAAAGAAAAACTCCATGAGCGCTTTTCTCCGACACTGCTGTCAATACTACTCCACCAAACTAAAACAAACAGCTGACTGAGAATAGAAGGGCCACAACTAACCAGAGGAAATGTGGCTCTATTGTAAATCCACTTTCCCACAGTGTTCCCACATAGAAAGGAGTCGTTTTAAAGAATACTTGTGAGAAAACTATACAATAAGTTATTATTAGCTATGAAGTCAGTAAAATTGTAGTATCGTATGGAGAGATCACTGGGTTAATCCACCTATCTGCCCAAATCTCTCTCATTCATGATGTCTAAATGGGCTAAATATCTAAAAATATAAATATAAACTAAATTCCCTGCTCTAGATCCTGCAATATCCTGAACATCCTAACTAAATGCCCTATTTTACCCCAAAACAGCTCATCTTAGACACTGTATCCCCAAATATAATAAAGATCTTCACTAGTCTCAACATTATGAAGCTTTGCTTTTTTATTTTCACATATGTTAAAAACAACACCCCCCAGGAAGTACAAGATTTATGGTCCTAGCAGCCGTGAACTTTAGGGGGAGCCCTTCACCCATGGCAGCTTCCCCACCCCCAGTTAAGCAGCAATCAATAAACAACTCACAACACACAGACACACACACACACACACGAATCACATATACTCTGTCACTAATCCTGTATTGTGTTATGTTTGCACCAGTGCCAAGTGAGACATACACATCAAGATGCTGTACTTTCTGAATCAGTTTTTTCTAATTCCTAATGTTGCCTCACACAAATGAGACCCACCACTATGTCTCCTCGCATTGCCTGATCTCAATTACCTTCTCACCTCTGTTAACCCCTGCATCCCAAACAACCCCGACCCCCGCCTCCCACCCCTGTTCCCCTCTCCTCTACTTTACTACCCAGCAGGCATGGCACTCTGCACCCTCCAATCCTGTGTTTCGACCCCCGTGACCCCGTCAGACAGACACTGAGAGCAGAGGACAATGACATTTTGTGAAGGTGGAAGCCTTGTTTTGAAGGCTTGTGGGTCTGTTTTTGATATTTTCTCCCATTTAACAAAATGTTGATTTAAAATAGAAAACAAGAGGGCAATGCATTTAATATTTCACTTTATATCTCTCCATTGTTCATAGTGAGAGCGGAGTTAACAGGAGGCTAAGGATTAGTTTAATACACACAACACCAGGAGAAAATCCTTATATTTTACGACTCCTTGTTGTTTTACGAGCCTTTTCCTTAGATCCCCCACTGTGGGGTTTATTAGAGGTACAGAACTACGGTAATAAGAAAATTAGGGATGCAGTTCTTTTTTTGTCTTTGGCCCTAAACTGTGGATAAAAGTTTGGACGATATTAGGGAGAAAATCAGAGGGAGATTTTGAGCAACAGCCTAAAACCGATCTCAGTCTTTTCATCTGATATCTTAACTTTCTCTCTATGTAGTCTTTCAATCACTTACATATGTTTTCTGTACTGTTCTACTTTTATTTTACTGCTATTACTATTATTTTGTACAATGATTACATTATTTGAGCTACATCCTTTTGAATGGTGCTATAGAAACAGCTCATTATTATTATTAGTAGTAGTACAAGCTGCCAATAACCTCATGCTGTCAAATTAAACCATGCATATACTGTATTTGTCTGTGTGTCCTGCATCACACTGAGCTATTTGGTGGGTTATGCCTGCTGGGCAAAGTGACACTGGACCTGACTCCACACACACAGTCAGTCATCCGTGGTGGAGACAGGGTCTCTGTGTCAGGCACAATAGGTTCTGCTCAGACAGGGTTAGGGGTTAGGAGCCGTGTGTGTGTGCGTGCGTGTGTGTGTGTGTGTGTGGAGTCAGTACTAGAGCGAGGCAGAAATGGAGAAAAAAGCCCACCCTGCGTGATAAGCAATGAATGAGGAGCAAAGAAAGCCAAGAATAAGGACATGTTTTTCTGCCTGATCTTCTTGCTGTTACATTAAATCTTAGCTTTTGTTTTAAGATCATTTTGTGACTTGTTGTTTGCCTAATTTAGCTGTGTAGTGTTAGTATGCTAATTCAAATCAGCAACTTTCAAATAAACACGGGGACAAACCAGGGATCAAAATACTAATAAACAGTTTCCTGGATCCATATTCTTCATTTCTATCTACGTAATATTGTCATACTGTTTCCCCATGTTGTAATTTTACTGTTATTTACTTCTACTCTCCATGCACAACATCTACTGCATGTTTCTCCTCTGTAAGGTTGCTTTTTTTTTCTCCTGTTAAATGACGTCACAAAGAGAAGTGATGGCACTTTGTCAGCTGACTGCAGATAAAGACTAGAAGATTTGCTGTGGAGAGCTGCTTAAAACTCGTTTTGTTTTTAGTCAAGAACGGTTTGTGCTTGTAAATCATTTTTGAACATTAGATGAGAGCACTGCATTGGAACAAACAGCCCATCAGATGTTTCTCTTCCCTTTAGATTTTGTATTAAATGTAAAATACATGAGCATGTTAGCACAATGCTTGTGTGCCCAACATGCAAGGTTAAAGACAATACTGATTTCACCAACAACTGAAGTGGAGATCTGTGCTTGGAGTAACACATTGTTTTTTTCTTTGGATTCAGACATAATAAATGTTTCTCTTCTGTTATGACTTATTTTCTTTCCCAGATCAAAGATCTGATCAATGTTGCAGGAAGCAACAAAGTGATCCCCAGGCTGACGGATAGTAAATGTGAAAGTTTCCTTCTATTTTCAGAGCAGAGCCGGCACAAAAGTGGTCTGCTGTTGTCTTTAGACTGGGAATGCACATCTAGTTGTTTTGGTCTCCGTGTGACAAGCCCTGCCTCATTTGATTTGTGTGAAACGGAGACAGTGGACCTAGGTGGCTGTGGATGTGTGTATATCGCTGTATGTGTGGAGGTCTTTGAGAGTCGGGGGAGTGTGACGGAGGTCCATCCCTCACCCTGCGTCTTTGTCTCCAGACGCTTGTACACACAGACGACCACGTTGTCCGCCTTCCACACAAATCAAATTTAAGCTGAGCGTACACACACACACACGTGCACACACACTGAAACACACACACAGAAAGCAACACGCCCCTGTCACCTTCACAAAAGCCCTGCGGTTTGCCTTGTTCAGCCAAGCAAGACAAATCCTGCTTAGGACAAACCGGCGTGTCCGCGAAAGAAAGAGAGAGAAAAAGAGGGAAGAAGTGACGAAGAGGAAGAGACTGTTTCCCTCTCACTCGTTCTCCGCCTTTTCATTTCTCTCTTCTCCTCTCTTCCGTTTCGATGGACAGACAACAATGAAAACCAGGGATCAAATAGGAGAGAGGAGGGAAAGTCATTCAAAAGAGTGTGTATGTTACAGAAAGGCAGAATTTGTGTGTGTGTGTGTTAATACAAGGTTGTAGCAGTAGATCTGTCTCCCTCATACAATCTCCTACAGCCCCAATGGGACCCTCTGTAGAAACACAACCTCTCCAGACCCTCACCTTTAACCTCTGATACACATGCACAAAACCAGGCTCACTGTCTCTCACACAAATCAAATGGAGCAGAGACGAGGACACGCACTCACACACACACACACACACACACACACACACACACACACACACACACACACACACACACACACACACACACACACACACACACACACACACACAGCATCTTTGTCTTGCAAACCGCTTAAACAAAGCTCCTCTAACTGAAGATAAACACATTCTCCTGATCCGGTGTGTACCAGAACAGGCAAATGGATCTTTTATGAGGAAGGTGTGTGTGTGCCAGTGTGTGTGTGTGCGTACATGGTACAGCCCAGTTGAAGGTGAAAGGTTTCTTTTAGTGTATTTCTCGTAATGCTCTCCTAACCTGAAAGCATTTCTAAACAACTTTAGCTCCAATATTATGTTTGGAACTGGCAAACACAGTGGGCCAAAAACCTCAGAAACCCGAGCATGCTAGTTTGACAAAACATATCAGATCCAATTATTTATCTGCCATCCACCCATCCATATCTTTTTTGTTTTCTTATTTGTTTTCTAGTCATTATTTACAGGTTTCACCTCTGAAATATCATCATCAGTCCCATATTATCAATTGTGTTGCTGCATTATGTGTGTATGAGCTAATGTGTGTGTGTGTGTGTGTGTGTGTTACTTCGCTGGAATGTGCATTGACCTGGCGACCTAGCCAGACTCCAAGGGCGTTAGCAGTCATACCATTTGGACACTCCCAATAAATAACTTACACACACACACAAATACTGCCAAGTCAGTCCATCGGGGGCCACCTCCACCCACACACACATTCTTACAGACATAGCATAGAGTTAAGATACACTGACACACACACCTTCACTAAAGCTTCACATCCAGATCTCTAGGCTTAAGTTTCATCTTTGACAAAAAAAGTACATGTGTGTCTTTGTCTCCCGTACCTGTCTCCCAGCTTCATTATTCTGCAGGTTCATCAGTGTTCGGGCGTGCTCAGCAGAACCACGCGGGTAATTCTTCTCTCTCTCCCTGGCGTCCACAAACTCCCGGGCAAATCGGTAGCCATAATGTACGTTGTCGCCGCAACCGCCCCACAGCCAATCGCGTGGCAGGTCACGGGGTCGAGCAGAACGGCTGCAGCCGCAGGTGGAGAGCTCGCCCTCACGGCAGGCCCGGCTGATGGCGTTGACAACGCCGGCCGCGCTGATGGAGTAAGTGAAGGCTGTTTCCCTGGAGCCTGATGGAGAGGAAATAAAACCACAAAATGAACTGATATGAAGAAAAATTTAAGTGTTTAAATGTTCATATTAGGTAACACGTAAATATTTAAAACTCTTAGATGCTTTCAGACAACACTTAACATACGCACAGTGTTTTGTCAGGATGGCCACCATGTTTTCTTTATTTACAGCTGTGGTGAATGTGTGTGTTCACTGACAGGAAACATGGGTAACTGCTCAGGTTAACAACCCCAAAACACACACACACACACAGAGCCCCACACCCACTTTACTTAACAATAGACAATAGATGTGATTTTACTCTCTATCTGTATCTGGTTAAACTCAACATCCCTAAATACCAACTCAATGATCCATAATAGATCTGCAGAATTTAATCAAGTAAACACATCTGTTTTTCCATTCTCTTAGTTCCAAATTTCTCCTAACAGGTTCTGGGGAACTTTTTGGGTACCTTGGTCTCTTTCACTTCTAGATGTCCTTTGGGTGAACCAGTCAACCCTAATGTTAAAGGGTGACTTCACCCAGATTACAAAACACATTTTAATCACCTCTAGTGGTATCTAGCATTCAGATAGTTAACTGTGTCCCTGGGTTGCAATACATATGTGTCTGCCTCTGTCTCAATACATTGAGGTGAATGAAATTATATTTCTTTCTTTACCTCTTTCCAGAAACAATTCCTGCTATTCTGTGTCAACAGTTTCATTGGAACTACTTTCTAATCTAATAAACAGTCCCTACTGTTCATAGCATGTTCTGTGGATTATTTAAAGTAAAAAGTACACATTTTCAGAGAATATATGCTAAATGTAATGTGCTACCTATAAAATCCTTTCCACTGTATTGGGGTTCAGAGATGGACATCTCAAATCATGGACAAATGAATGAAGACGATCTACATGGGTAGATACCACTCGAGGTAGGGGATTGTAAATTTGAGGGAAGTGACCCTTTAAATAAATCACATACAGGAGCGGAGGAGCCTGGCTGATGTCAATGTACAAACTTCATCTTACAGGCAAGAAACTCAAACGCTGATGATACATACTTATCATGATAGGGTTAAAGCATAATACTAGATAATAGATTCTGACTAAATCTATCAGTTTCAAACAAACAATAAGAAACCATATTGATTCTGACCAGACTGCTGTTCCTCTTCGATACATAGCATTCAACAGACTTTTCCATGTTATTGATTGCTGCTCTACACTGACACCATCTAACACCATTTTCCACTGTGGAATACACAACACAACCTGCATGTCTATTCTCTACATTAATACACAAACCATTTAGAAGGAGAGGGGAAAAAAGGACAAAGACGATGGCCTGAAAGGTAGGAGGTTAAGTGCTCTGAAACTAAACATTTACATATGAACAGCAAAGAGCAATTTGTGGTGAAGGCGGCATTTACGAAGACCACAGTGAGGTTTTATTAGTTTAAAATTCAGACTTTTTATAGGGTAAATTGTCCTTCTTGAATATCCTCAATCTATATGGGTGTCTGCCCTCCTCAGTAATGAGTTAGGTGGTCTTACATATATAGGCCTAGGTATTTTTTCACTGAAATATTCCTGTAATGTTGCTACAGAAAACCGCTGACCTATAAATTCTATTCCTGCTGAAACATTATATGGTTAATTTGTTTGCATTTACCAACATCATTTTGTCTTTTGAATTCTATGACTAAGGTACACTAAATGGTGAACGCGCTTGTCTTGGTAGCCTGTTGTATGGCTCCATAATATATTTTAGGATGCCTGTAGCCCGGAATCAACACGGCCAGCCAGCCAGACAGGTATGCATGCAGAGCTGAGGCGTGTGTTTTTTTGGAGCAGCGTCCCAGTCAGGATGCTCGTACATATTATGCACCAGGATAAAGAGAGAGAGAGAGAGAGAGAGAGAGAGAGAGAGAGAGAGAGAGAGAGAGAGAGAGAGAGAGAGAGAGAGGCCGAATGGTTTATGAGACTGCGGAGCCCAGACTTCAAATAACAGATCCGGATCTGCCGGATCGGTGTCAGCTCATCAGCGCATTTCAAAAGAGGAGCCGCGGGACAATAGGCCGACTAACACCTCCATATAAACCTGGAGATAGACTGACTGTCAATAGAGAGACAGGCAGAGAGGGATGGAGACAGAGAAAGAGCAGCAAACACCTCGTCTGGCTGCCCGCAGCGGATTTGACACTTACTTGTTGATGAGAGGTTTCCCACATCTCCTGCTGGGAATTAGACGCAGATTATACTGATCCAGGATCTGAGCTCCTCCGCTGATACTGACTAAAATGACTGCATATGGATGACGCGGTTTTTTTCTTTTTGTCGCTCTAAATTTGTCTAGTTTTAATGCGTCATGATAACCGCCTCTCTTCACGGTTCCTGAGAAAGTTATCCGTCTCATTGCGCATGCGTAAAGTGGGAACGACAAGTGCGCTGTTTTACAGGCGAAAGCTTTTGTGCAATTTCCAAACAGGAAAGGGTCTCAAGCAAAGCAAACCTGCGTTTCTCGGTAATATTCAGGGCAAAATCAATATCTAAAATGTTA
Source organism: Micropterus salmoides (assembly GCF_014851395.1). Taxonomy (NCBI): domain Eukaryota; kingdom Metazoa; phylum Chordata; class Actinopteri; order Centrarchiformes; family Centrarchidae; genus Micropterus; species Micropterus salmoides. The sequence goes on from NW_024041484.1 coordinate 14,139,369, forward strand.
TGAATATTACTATTAATAGGTCTAATAAAAGAGTATTACAGCCATTTTGGGGTATTTGTTGCCTTTACAGATTAATGGATGCTATGAAGAACTCAAGATTCTTAGAAAAATCCTATACAGTAAAAACTAAAAACTAAGTAAAACTACTGCTGCACTTTACTTAAAATAATAATAAAACAGGTAAAGCCCTGTGCAAAAACAATGGCATCATGAAAGGAATATAATGACAATTGGCCTGATAATAGAAAAATACCATTAATAACTTAATAACTCCCCATTGAGTGTCACAGGCACACTATATACTGTAAGCATCTAGGAGTATTATAGGGAATATTATCATGTGACCACAAATGACCCCTTCTGTTCTGTCAAATATTCAACACCCTGATCTGCAGGGCCTGTCCAAACACTGTTAATAATCACAATCACAATAACAGTCCAACCAAAGCAAAACAAAAAAAACTCTAGTGAAGACTGCAGTTCAACAGATAGACGACAAACATGACTGAATACTCTGCTTGGTTTTCAAAACAAACCTTTCCATGTTGCCTACAACTTTTTCTGTCATTGCTTAGTTTATATTTCAAAAGAGCCAAACACACAATCGAGCTGTAGCCGTTTCTTGCTGTTTTGATTAAGGGTCATACACACTTTTTGCTGAACAAAGTTAACAGTAACATCTGGGCTTTTGTACGCTTGCTAAAATCCATCCATCGTCAACCGCTTATCCTGCGTACAGGGTCGCGGGGGGGCTGGAGCCAATCCCAGTTGACATTGGGCACAAGGCGGGGTACACCCTGGAAAGGTTGCCAGTCCATCGCAGGGCCACACATAGACGAACAACCACTCACGCTCACACTCACACCCAAGGACAATTTAGGGTAACCAATCAACCTAGCCTGCATGTTTTTGGACGGTGGGAGGAAGCCAGAGCACCCAGAGAGAACATGCAAACTCCACACAGAAAGGCCGGGGCAACCGGGGTTCGAACCCATATCTTGCTGTGAGGCGACAGTGCTAACCACCGCACCACCGTGCCGCCCGCTTGCTAAAATCACTACTGAAAAATTGGCTATACTGACACACAAACTATGAAATCACAGAATTGGGGACAAAAAAGCTTCTTAAAAGCACAACAACACTTCAGAACATAGGATTGGAACCTGTCATTACTGTCAAATGCTGTTCCTGATTTCTCATCAGAAAGTCAACTCACCAATCTGCATGACCCGTCCAAACACAGATGTGTTGTCCACAGTGCTGCAGTTCCACCTCCTCTGTCTAAACTGGTACTGGCACTCCTTGATGCCCGTCTTGGCACCGTCTCCGATGTAGGTCATGTGGTCCTGGTACAGCTGGCACAGCTTCCTCTGGCCCTGCACGGTAGTACAGGAGAGATTAGCAGAGATTAGCACATTAATGGTTTGATACCTTAATGGTCCCTGTGGGGAGATTCTCCTTTATTTGGCCTTTTTACTCATAGTCAGGTGTACAGAAGGTACAAGAGGGAATTAGTAGGAAGATCACGTGTTTTCGTCAATGCTTATGTTTTTGAGCCAACCCCCCCCCCAATAATCAAGAGATGTGTTTAGCCTACAACATTTGAAATGTTAAAAAAGAAGTTTAAAGCAGGCAGACAGGAACTTACCTGGGAGAGACCAGACAGCTGGCTGCAGAGAGGCTGAGCTCCAATGATGTACATCTCTGGCCGCTGGATCGGGGTCAGAGCTAGTGACCTGAGAGGCAGAGGCCACATTAAGTCTAAATTTAAACCAATAAACTCTATCTGTTACGCTCAAAGAGAAGGGGCACAGACAGGGTTTCTGTGATCTATGACTCGCTCTCTGAGAGGAGGTCGGCGCGGCGGAGGACAAAGTTCAGACACAAGTTTATTAGTACAACTGGTCTATAAAGTGTAGATAAATAGACTCTTCTGGTGTTCATCACTGCAACCACTCTCCTCGCGTTTCCCTATCCTACTCCGTTTTCACCCCCAAAAATATACCATAAATGTATTATGCCGTGATTTGGACACATGGCCGTTGTCAGATTGCATTTGGATTGGATTGGAAGGAGGCTGCTAAAGGGAAACAACAAACTATGAACTATGCCATATTTCTACATAAACTGACTAATGGCAAACTCCACAAGCACCTAACTAACCTGCACACACCCTCCGCTACATAAGCACAAAGCCAACTGAATAGCATTGTAGCATAGTTGTTTTGTAAGTCAAGAACAAGTGTGGCTAATTGAAGGTCCTAGGCACAGCAGCAGGCCGCCGTGCAGCACCATTTGGGGCTAAGCCAGGGTAAATATTGTGATAGAGCCCTCACATTTGTTCCATTCACTGTTAGTGCTCTATATAACAGTGGTTCTCAAATTGGGGTCTGGGGACCCCAAGTAGTCCTTGAGGAGGGTCCAAGGTGTCCCCATCAAAAAGGGGAATCATTTATTTTCACCATGACATAATGTATGATTATTTTGGCTGTTCACTCTACAATATAACATCTACAAGCAAAACTCCTATCAGATGGGGGACCTGGGACAAAATGTCATCAAATGGGGGTCTGTGGTCTAATTTGTGTCTGTTTAGGGGTCCTTGAAGGTTAACCCCTGCTCTTCACATTTTTCCATTTGTCATCTTATCAACAGCATACAAGCAAAACTCTATGGATGATAAGATGAGACCTTTTGTAAACATGGTTTAAACCTGGCATCAATCGTTCAGATACACATGAAAGGCTTTAACATATACATCTTTAAAATCGTATTCTAAAAATCTGTCAAGGGCTGCCCTCCCTTTAGTACTACTAAATGGAGGTCACAGTTCACCGGCTTTTCATTCGCCACCACACCCCTGAACATATCTTTCAAAACATCAATGCACTACCAGTGATCATTCGGTTACTCACCACCATGAGTTGGCATCCACCACCACCAGTTGGGAGCTGCAGGCGAGGAAGGCGGCAGCCAGCAGCAGATGTCGCACGGCACCAGTTCGCCTTCTCCGGACAGGCCTGTTGTCCATGGTCCGCCGCGTCACCTCCACACAGCTGGGGAAAGTGCTCTGCTGTTGAGACATGGGTAGAAAATAAAGGAAGCGTCCTTTCTCTGTCTTGCTGGGTCGCTGGATCTGGACGTAAACCCTGCGGCGCGGGCGAATCGTCCAACTCACGTGCGTTCTGTGGTTTTCCCACACTATTTCTAAATTAGTTTATTACAGTTCACTTGTCTTCCACCCTCTCCCTCTCCTTTGCATCCAGCCTCTCTTTAAAATTATAAAAACAAAACAGTAATTAAAAAATAGGCAGTATTTGTAATCCCCAGGTAGTTTCTCTGTGGGTGAGAGCCGATAGTTGATCTGAAGTTACAGCAGCATTTTCTCCAACAGATCAGAGGCAAAAGTCCAATTCAAAGGCATGCGTAAAATGGTTTGGCATCAAGTTGGATTTTGCGCAGAGTGCGAGGCGTTTTCTCCATCTCCACCTTGTCTCTAAGAAGACAAATAAAACAAAGCTGCCATGTGAAATGCGTGATCCGGTTGTTGTCTTGAGGGAAGATTAACCAGGAGATTAAAACGCTGATTGAGCAGCAACGTCACTGTTCCTTTGCCTTCCTGTCCCCTCACGGTCTCTCCGCATCTCTCTCTCTCTCTCTCTCTCTAGTCCACACTCCTCCTCTTCTCACCCCCACTTCACATTTGAAACTCTCCTGCCCTCTCCTTCCCTGGCCACACATTGCACGCGCATGTGGCGCATGTGCGTACACCAAATGGGTATTGGACACAGTCGACATTCAGGACTCAGAGGCACCTGTGATGTTGTATTCAAAGGTTTTGTATATGAAAGAAAGTGCAAAACCAACCACTCCCGGGTTACTATAGATAATACATGTTTCTTAACAAGGCCTTCTTCATTATTAAAATTGTGTATTATATTTATGGTTATGCATACAGTCGCTAAAGTGGGTACGATTATGTAGGCTAAATTATTTAGTTTTTAAAGCAGAAGATAATAAATAATCGATACAATCGATTAGAGAAATGAGTCTGGGACATTTATATTTTCTACGCAAGACAGAGAGGGAAGAGAGAGTTACAGGAATGAACGATGGGGGCTGGATGTTTCGCAAAACCTGAATCAACCCTCAGAAAAGTTCACGTGCGTCAAATTCCTTTTATTAGCTGAAGTGAATAATTTGTTTGAATAAAAGGTGAGTGCTTCAAAATCGTCTAATCCCCTCTTCTTTGGTCTGCGATAATAAAAGGCAACGCACACCCCTCCCACACACACACACACACACACACACGGTCAGGAGTCCTGAAAAGTCCCGGAGTAACCTAAAGAAAAGGCGTGTTGAAGCGAGCTCTCCGCAATTCATATCCCGGTCAAAGACATGACTGCGGCTGGGTCGGTGGGCGGTGAACCTGCAGTGGAACAAGCTCTTTGATCTGACTCAGTGCTTCTCAAAAGAGTGCGTCCACAACCAAAGGTGGAGGCAGGGAAGATTAATCTGGGTCCTCCAGGACCTGGAGAAATGGGTCTCCGAGTTTTTTTTTTAAACATTCCAATCCAAGTTTATTAGTTTAAGTTTTAGTATAGGCTTTATTAGACCAATAAGAAAGCAAAAAGTCTCTAAGAAGGTCACCAAATTCACTAACAACCACAGCAATTACTGTAAATTCCACTGAGGAATATTAAGAGAATATTATGACAAATTACACATAGACTATAGGAAATATGAATTCCTCTAGTTTAAATCGCAATATTTTAAACCTCAATTTGTTCCTATCGTCCCTGAAATAGGCCTATCCTATAAACACTGATACACTTCTGAATAACACATAACAATTGGCTTTCATGGATCCATGTTTTGGGTGCGTAAAAATCGAGTCGAATGGAAAATAAAATAAGGATGTCGATCAAGCATTTGACACATTTATGGGATGCCACTGTTTCCCACAAACACAAAAGCCACTCCAAAGCTCTAAATTAGTTTATTATAACTTTAAACTACATGACCTTTTTTTATCTTCTCGTCAATAATCCATTCAAATCCGTCTTGGTATTTCTGTGTGTTTCATATGGTGGAGAGTCGGATGTCACTCGTCTCTGCATTATAATAGGACAGCAATGTTAAGCAGGGACCGCACACCTTTCATCTCCCTGGGCCCCTAAACTTCCCCACCACACACACACACACACACACACACACACACACACACACACACACACACACACACACACACACACACACACACAGAGCTCTGTGAAGTGATGTAACTGGCTGCCTTCAATATACATTTGATTGGTATTCTGCTGTGGGCGGGCATTGGGTCAAAGTCAGGTTGAGCAAGTGAATAAACAATGAAACAATGTGGTAGTCTACATTTTGGGAAACAGAAAAACAAAAAGGTAGCTTAATTGGAATATGTAACAACACTCACTCACACAACTGGTCCAACCGATCACTCAGTGAGTAACCCTGAGGCTTAATAAAATAAATTATCTTTGGTGGTGTCTTCTTGTTTTTCCACTTGTAGCCCTCTTCATCCAGATGAGCTAATGCACCTTGTTAAATGCTGTGGAGGCAAGGGCATGGAATTTATTGGGGATATCCCTACTAATATCCTGCGACTACTGTCCATAATCATTTTGATCAAAACAATTAATTATAACCCCTGATGTCCAGAAGCTCTAGTAATATCTTTGGTAAGCCTACACAAACGGTTAACAGCTCTTGTTCTCTACTGTGAGTCCAATACGTTTTTGAAGTTTTAAGCCATATGCCTTCCAAACCTCACTGTGGTTTGGTGCGGTGTCTACCTTTCTAAAAAAAACTCCCGCTGGGAGATGTTTCTATTGTCCCCACCAACAGTGACATCAAATATCAGCCCTTGCGTGGAGGTTAGTGTGACAGCAGCGCCCTCATTTGGTGAAACGCACATATTAATTTCTCCCAACATGAACTCCCAGCAGGCCTACATCAACTCCTGCTTTACAAAATTACATTTGAAAGATCCACATGTTTGGATTTACACCCAAAGTATAATCTAATGATCTGTAACCTACTTTTCTGAGGTATCTACTTGTACTTCACCTATGATACTTTTAGGCTATACTTCTACTGTACTACATTTATCAAGGGAATATTGTAGGCTAATTTTTTGGCCACTTATTAGTAGCATTTTTAGATTTGACACAAAAAACACATAAGGGCCTGCTTAGATTATAAAATAGACAGTGGTGGGACGTACTGTTTAAGTACTTTTACTTAAATACTGTACCCAAATACCTTTTTGAGGACTTTTTACTTCACAACATTTATTCAATAGCTTTAGATTATTATTACAAAATATAAATCAAATCAAATTAACCCCACCTTTATCAGATGCAACATTAAAAGTGAAGTACACATTCATGCATCATATAATCCAATAGCCTAATATTATATGATTCTGAAATGGGCCATTCTGCATAATGAGTAATTTTACTTTTGGTACTTTAAATGTATTTTGATGTTAAAACATTGTACTTTTACTTGACTAAGATTTTGAATGCAAGATTATTTTCCCACTGTTGTATTGCTATTTTTTACTTCAGTATAAGATCTGAATCTGAACTTTTGGCTTGTGGCCAAAACATGGTGTCTATGAGATGTCTGTCACGTTTCGGATGTCTGAGTATATTAGCAGTTCTGCCAAAGAGACATTTCCCCACAAAACACCTCAGATAGTTTAATTACTATCCCATTAATCATCTCATGACCCCTCAGTTTTATTTTGTAAACCTTTGGAGGAGGCCCGGGCCCCAAGAATGGAACCACTGGACTAAACTACCTAATTAAACATAAAGTAACAAAATTAGTTCCATCTCGAGCAGCTTCTGTAAAATACTACTACTTTAAGTATTCATGCATCAGGTACAATCTAACAGTGTCACATATAATAATATTCATTACATTTGGAGCTATACTTCTGTACTGTTACTTACACAGGGTTTTAAATAAAGGTCATTCAAATATAATGGAGTATTTTCAGTTATTTTACTTCACTAAAGAATCAGGACACCACTGTCTTTAAACACCAATTTAGTACAAAAATTTAACATGACTCCAAAATGAGGACATTTGAGCATCACATGACCAAGCAGACTCCTGTCCTAAAACCATTGTTTAACCAGAATCAATATCATAGTCTTTTAACATCAGTAATGAAATACACCCGGCTTTCATTTCAGCTCAGCATTCAGGATGTTTTTGTATTCCTGTATCTTGTATCACAGCGGTACAAGCGTGTTTAACCTCCCTCAATTACCTGTATTGTAGCAGATGAAACATTCAGCATAATGAAAGTCTGGGACACAGCAGTGACTCAGGATAATGACAGAGCTATCAGCAGCCCTGTTGTCAAATGTTCTTTCTGTAATTGACACTATAGTGCCCCCTAGTGTTACCCCACCACACAGTTTTTGCCATACATAGTACATGTTTATAAGAATTGCAGAAATGTCTTGTATTGTACTGACAAACTTTGCCACTGGCTTTCATTTTCATGTATGTGGCTCATAAGATTATAAAGAGTAAGGTATTTTATTCCAACATATTCAAATATCTATTCATACTTTTATATGATGTTTTTACATTTCAAGATGATCTGCATTTTGGTTGAGACATCTGAGAGCCAAATTTAAATAAATAGGTTGCTCCTCTTGAGGATTCAGCTAATTAAAACATGCTGATTATCTCGCCATTTGGGAACTAAAGAGAAACAGGCCAACAGCTTATTCTGGGACATGACCCAGAGATTGAGAAATGCTGGACTGGAGCAGCCACACTGCACCCTTCCGATAGCTGTTGGTGTCATGGGTAACTTGTGATGCACCTATTCAAACACAAGGAGGAGCAGTTTAGCCACAGTACACAAAGAAAGGGGGTAAACTGCAGCAGGGAGGGGTGAGGGCATGGAGACAAAACTTGGACCAAGTGAGATGAAGAGAGAAAGAGGCAGGGAAAACAGAGAGGGTACAAGAGAGAGGGAGTGTCCAAGTAATGGATACACAGAAACAGAGAGAGAAATAGAGGGAGCGAGAGAGGACTTGTCCCTAGAGGATATGAGCAATAGCCATGCAACAGGGAGCAATGCCTCAGAAAGTCGGCAGCTCCTCTCTGGATTAACAGCAGCCTCACTTTTTATTGCCAACAGTGCCAGACTAGAGGGAGCGAACCAGCCAGCTCTCTCCTGCAGGGAAACCAGCTGCGGTCGGCTGATGAAGTCTGAGCTGATCCACTGGAATCTGCTCAGGCCAAAGTGTTAAATATAAATTTTTAGAAATGACTGTCCCTTAAAAATGTATCACCCTCTAGTTCAACTAAAAAGGTATATAGAGAGTAAGTACTCTAGATACCTGAAAGGAATTTCACTCTTTCTGTCCTAACTAAAGGAAACATCCTTATTTTTGCAAAGTTGTTAATATTTTCAGGCAGAAATAGAATCTTAATCAAATGGGGCACATTTAGCCCTATAAATTTCTGATTATGGCAGTTTTTATAGGAAGCATGCAAATTGTATCCCAGTTCATGGGCTGCTTTTTCTAAAGGATGTGTATCCTTCAGGCAGAACCTGAGCCTCCTCCAGAGGAGGTGGCCTATCCTCACCAGAACTACATTCAGGCAATCCTCAGCAACTTCTAGGCAGAAATGTCTTAGTTATTCACAATTCAGTTATCCTAAAAAAGTATTATGATCTTTTACTACAGCAAAAGTAGTAGTACTGCAACAATAAAAACACTGAATAATAAGTCCTGCTTAAAACAGGTCACTTATGTAAGCAATTGGCTAAATAGAATCAAAAAGTACTCAGACTTCAGAAAAATGGCTGCCTACTGCCTCCACCAGGAGGCACAGCTGCAGTCTAAGAACATTGCCCCTGGAGTCTGCAGGGATTCAAGGTTTTGCTCAGGGCCACTTCAGCAGGGCAGATGTTTGTATATAGAGGGGCTTCAACCACCAGTCCACCACTTGAGGAATAGTCTTTGTCCTCTCCAAGCAACTGATACCGTCACCAACCAAAAAGCTAATTCCAAACACACAGAATAACCGATAATCGTTCCCATACTGCAAACACACCCAAAAAACATTTTAACTACTTAATAAAGGGCTTACAGTGGTTTTTATGGGATGACAGCAATCAATACATTTTAAATCCACATCATCTCTATCTTATCTTAGTACTTTTCTTGTAAAATGTAAAGAAGGCAGAGCAGGCATGGGAATATAAGACAACTTTGTGGAGACACATGGACACATTTTTAAGGACCAAAGAGCTACTCAAAACTACAAATGCAACCACAGAAAACCCATGGGAGGATGAAACTACCTGCTCTGCTTACTATAGATGTGCCTCTCTCTCAGCCTGTCGCTCTGGCTTTCTTCCTTCGTCTCTCTTTCTTTACGTCTGTTCCTTTTCCAACACATATGTACACACACAAACACACACATGTGCAGCAACTCACTGCCAAATGCAGCTGGCTACGGGGGAAATTTACTGCTTATATTGTCCACACACACACAAACACACACAAACACACACACACCCCTGGGGGAAATGCATTGGAAAGGCCTTGGGCTTCGTATCTGTCTCTTTGTTTTTTTCAGTTTACATGTGTGGTTGCATGTATGATGGCTTGTGGAAACCCATCCTCTTTCTTGTTTTTCACCCTTCATCACTCCTTTCCTCCCTCCCTATCTCCTCCCACATTCACCCGTCCCCCTTTCTCTTTTCGTGTCTCCTTTCTTCGTCACGCCTGGTCTCCCCTCTCCTCTTTCACTCGCTCCATCTCTCTTTCCTCTTACTCTGTCCATCTCCTCCCTTCTTCCCTCCATCCATCCTTCTGTCAGCTGGCAGAAGATGAGTCATGCCTCTAGCTGGGAGGCTAAAACTCTCTCTCTCTAAATATATCTTCTCTATACTTCTCCTCCCCAGTCTTTCTATGTCTCTTTCTCCCTCCTTCTCTCAGCCCCTCTCTCTCTCGCACTTCTCTCTGCTCTGTATCGCCATCTGTTTCGCTACATCTCTCTGCTTTGTTCTGTCTCTGTACTACCAAGCGCTTATCCTCCTTCCTCTCTCAATTTCTTCCATGCTTCTCTGTCAGTCCGAATGTCAGATTCATCAGCCATTTATGTTTCTATCCATCCCTCTCTTTCTCTCTCTCCAACAGTGCACCCAGCTGTTCCCACGCTTCTTTGTCTCTTAACTGTGATGATGTGAACACACATACTCTATTATTACTCTCCCTATTTATATATATGGTCACATATAATATGTCTGTTTAGTCATATAGTCCACAGTACAGTATGTCTTGGTATGTCACTTGATAAATAAAGGCATTTAATATTTATCTTGTCTGTATATAGTGGCTATATCTTTATGCTTTCTTATGTTAGGTTTTATGTGTCCACATTCTCTGCACTGTACACAAGTATATTGAGAGCTACACTCTCTGAACTGAAATTCCTTGTGTATGTCAACATACTTGGCCGGTTAATTTGATTCTGATAAAGGCATCGGATGTAAAATAAAGATATGTTGTTGCTGTGTAATGGAGATGATGTGTCCAGTTTAGGATATTTTAATGATGAATTGCAAAATGAAGTATGCTGTTTGCTAGAAACAAAACTAACAAAGCTAGGCTAATGTTGCAAACTAAAACTATCTAACAGTGAGGTTAATGCAATTTCACTGCAATACAGAACACTTCAAATCCAATGCAAATACAAAACTAAATTAAATAACACATTTAATTACATGGTGGATGTAAAAGTTTTCTCAGCAGCAGCAGTGAATATGAGCAAACTTTCCTTCAACAGTTACCAGTTAAGCAAATGCTAGTTAGCGTTCACTGTTAACTTGTTTCATAGACATTTTGCTCAGCAGTGGCCACGTGTTTTTTTTTTTACAAGATCCACATTAAACCCTTTTTCGTCATTTCCCAAGATTCCTTTGAGTCAGTTGCTTTAAATACATCATCAGTAGTGTGTGGAGTGAGCAGGAAAACAACAACCTTCTGCTCAGTTTCCGTATGGTTAATTTCTGTTCTACTTTTTGTGGAAATTAAAACATTAAAATGTTTATGTGACACGTTAAAACCAGCTTGTCCTCACAAGAGAAATGTTCAAGCAGTTTATTATGACCCATATTTACGTTTATTGTTAGGCCGCGACATATAGTCGCCGTCTGACGCTACAGGAGGAAGTCATGTGATAGTATAAAAGGCAAGTCCATGTACTGACTTACTTAACAAACTTATTTTACCCCCAAGTGTGTGTGTGTATATGTATTATATATGTGGATGTATATGGATATATATGGATAAATCTCATCTGGTTGAAGAATATAGTGCAAATTTAAACTACTAAGTTGGCCCTGACTAGCCATGTTTGGCACCTCAGTGGAAATGAAGCAACCAATAGAGCTCTGGCTGGCCTCGTTTGACACTGAACTGAAACCCTGATCAGGAAGCCCAGGGAGAAGCCACTGAGGATGGGATAGATCAAACTACACTGGTCCCCTGATCCCTTCCTTTGAGACACACATGCGCGTACACACACACACCCACACACACACACACACACACTCAAATATGTATATTATTTAAATATGCATGTGTAAACACATTTGCAAGCATACAGACAGCATACTCACAAACACTCAAAAGCTGAATGACACACACATACCAACACACACACACACACACACACACACACACACACACGCTCTCATACACACATGCCTCCAGTAAGCAAATTAATGTCAAAATAAATTTCTCAGCCCTCTGGGTATATAAAACTTTTTTGTAATAACAAACACCCACACACATTGTAAAACTGCACTCATACTCAACTAGCAAAGAGATAGTAGAGATAGAGAAGTAAGAATCTGCACGTATATACTTACAAGAGAGGGACATGTATGAAACACACACTCTATGATGTGAATCAGAGCAACTTTCATCAGGGGATGGAGCGCTGCTGGTCTTGGCCTGATTTACTGCTCATCACACAGGAACACAGACTGGTGCACACTAATGTGTAAAAGCATGGATATCTTTCCTTCCATTACTTGTGTGTTAAATTTCACTACAGAATATATAGTATATATGTCCCATCCATCCATCATCAACCACTTAGAGAGAGAACCCACACTGACACAGGGAGAACATGCAAACTCCACACAGAAAGGCGGGGCAACCAGGGTTTGAACCCACGACCTTCTTGCTGTGAGGCGACGGTGCTAACCACTGCACCACCGTGCCGCCCACCACTTGTCCCATCTTCCCAAATTTCTCCTTTTTTCAGGATGATTTGTAGTGCCGAACAAAATTTTATGTGGATCCGTTTTTTGGTAATGATGCTTAGCACACTTAATTCAGTATATGAGAGTCTTTTGAAAAAAGCCTTTTGAAACAGTGCACATTATCTATGGGCTAGAGTTGAGATGGGGAAAGGCTATTGAAAAAAGCTAATGTGTCTCCCAGGATAAATCATAACTACAGCATATAGATGAGAAGGAGTTGGAGAATTAAGTTCCAGTCTACACTGTAGCTAATTAAGGACAAAGTATTCCCTTAAAATGCATTTCATTCTTAAGTAGCTTTAAGGTTGGACAAATCAAATTATTATATGTCTGAAAATAGTACATACTGTTTATATACTGTATCTTTATTTAAGCTATATGATGTTTACACAGTAACACCCAAATAACTTCAAACAGATGCTGGTCAAATCTGTATTATGTATTATATTCATTATGTTTCAGACTTGACTGTGCTTGGTCTCACACTTGCCGTGAACTTGATTTAAGGGATCTTTCCGGCAACTCTGGTAATAGCACGTGTATGTCCACATCAAAAACCTGCCTAGTGCAATTTCCAAGACTGAAAATGAGCTGTTTTCTACTTTCATGGTTCCCCACACAACACACAGACAAGCAGGGGTAAAAAGCAGCCAGATAAACACACATTTTCACACACACACAAACCTACACGCACAACAATATGCAGCCTATTCATGCCAGATGACAGAGCGCATTGAGGAAATGCCAAAATGCTGACTACTGGGGGAGAGAGAGCACGCGGCTGAAAAATCTCCTATGTCAGACTGCAGAGCTGGCAGAAAAGAAAAGCATTGTTGAGGACACATCCACACGTATATCTGGGCAGCCTGTGTGGTGCAAAAAAACTGGAGCAGTGCATAACACACACAAACACACACACACACACACGCACACACAGCATGTGAGGTGTTTTGGCGAGACAGGAGCACAGACGAGCTGTCAGAGAGAGAGAAGAGAAAGTGAACGGAAAGGAAGAAAGAGAAAGACACAGAAATAGAGGTGGAGATAGCTGGAGAGGGATAACAGAAAAAGTGATGCAAGAAAGTGAGAGAAAAGGAGCCATGCAGTCACATCCTGTTGTCTCCCTCCGTAAACATCTGCTCTCCTCCTTCTCATTTTTACCTCCATCATCTATATTCTTCTTTTCAGCCACTTATCTTTTTTTCTCTTGTGCCTCTAACCTTCTTTTCTCTTTCTTTTTTTTTAACGCCACCTAATACATCATTCATTGTCAATGTCATCCTATTTATTGTCATCCTGACCGACCCCTCAACGTCCTCTAGTTGGTGAAAATGTCAGAAGCCATATGGGGATGAAGAAAAGGAGGAGGGGGTGGTGGTTGTGGAAGAGAGTGAGACAGAGGCAAAAGCTGCGTACGGAACCAAAAATGGACATGTATCAAAAAACACCTTGTTTGCCCATTTATGATGCAATTTGCATAGAAAGATTTGTATGAGGAGGTGGATGGAGAGACATGTGCAGGGACTGTAACTCTGCTCGTCAGGTCTATTTTTATTATTTCTCCTGGTACATGATGCTGAAGGTCCCATTTCCAGTCCTAAAAATTACACGTTTGAAATAATCTTAATAATAACAATAATGTCATACTGTATTGTCACATACACATACATGTTGCGAAATTCATCCTCTGCATTTAACACATCCCTCAAGGGAGCAGTGGGCAGCCGCGGTGCAGCACCCAGGGACCAACTCCAGATCTTTACCAGTGTCTGGTCAATAACACTGACAGGAGAACCTAACATGTTTTGATGGTGGGGGAAACCGGAGCACTCGGACACAGACACGGGGAGAACATGCAAACACCATACAGAAAGGCCGGGGAAACTGGGGTTTGAACCCGTGACCTTCTTACTGTGAGGCCACAGCGCAATCCGCTGGATAAACACGCAGCCATTTATTTATTCATTTTTAATAATAATGATAATGATAATGGAAACAACAAACAGTGACTGGATCACATCATGGATTTTATCTGCCGACTAATACCACCAGTTGGCTGAAGACTGAAATGGATTTGCCGGTCAGTCATGTCGCTAAAATCACGTGTATAATAGGCCCAATAAACATGTGTCCCTACCTTGGACGCTATATTGGATGCTTGGTGACGTAGTGAGTGCTTGCAGGGCTAGTTGCTGAACTACTGTAGCTGGTGAGCGAATGTGTAGCTTTGTCACCAACCAGACAATAAGCTAACAGATTTTTCAAGAGACTCCTGTCTCTTAAGTCTTTGCAAACCAGGGGTCTCTTGCTGAGCAGTTTATACTTCAGCAGGGCAGGGTTGTGTAAGATTTGACAGTGTGACACAGGTCATATGAAAGCTTCCTCTCTGTTCCCTTCCAAAGGTCAGCACTGTCACAACTGTTTGCAATTTGCCAACAGCATAAATTCACACGTCATAGTTCACCAAGGCTGAACTCAAAAGCTGCACCACAGATTTTTTTTTGTTAAATTTGATCGAATCCAGGCTGATTCCATTAAAGTGAATTTACTACTTTACTTTGAGATGTTGTTGTTAAAATTCCGGTGTGACCAGGTCCTAAAGGGGCCAGTATACTCCGTCAGAACTGTGTAAATGCTTGTGATTTATGACTAGTTACAAATGAGCCTAGCCTGACCTTAAGACAGAGGTTTGGGAGCCAAGACAAGGTTAAAAAACAATGAGAAAGCAGGGAAAGAGGGTGGAGACAGAGGAGCTTGTACACGCACACAGGCCGTGTTTCAGTGTTGTACAGGTGAAGCAACGAAACACCTGAAGGAACATAAAAGATTCATCACTTACAGTGTACAGTGAGAGGGCATGTGCGTGCACACACACACACACACACACACACACACACAAACAAAGGCTTTGTGCATCTCAGGGCATAGTTACTGTCTGCATTCTCTTTCACATGTTGGTGTGTGCATGGACACTGTGTGTGTGTGTGTGTGTGTGTGTGTGTGTGTGTGTGTGTGTGTGTGTGAGAAAGACCGAATCTACAGAGTCATGGTAATATCCATTCAGGGAGGTGTCGGCTTTCAGAGGGTACGTGTTGACACACGCCCAACGTATCCTTGGCAACCAGCAATCGCTGCGGGTGCAGATGAAGCATGTTGTAAATGCGAGCAATTATCCCGTTAGAGCCCTCCCCTGAATCATCAAATAAAGACGCATAAAGTCACACACACTCGCACAAAAAGAGACACACAGGTCAGCACACGGTGGGTCACATGTTGACTATAATCTTAGGAGAGGTTCGGGACACACACACATACACACACACACTTGCATGCCAAATTGCACTCCTGACATTGTGCTCTCTCTCCATTTCTCTTCTTCTTTTATCCCTTATAGCCCATTTTTCGAACCTCCATTTTAATATTCAGAAAACAGCATGTGGCTCTTCTCTCTGTTTCTTTCTCTCCATCTCAACCAAGGCGTTCTCTAAAAATACTCCTCCTCCCTTTACTCTGACCCATTGCGTATTTTACCCCTCTTGCTTTTCCTCTCCCTTCCCTCATCCATCCATCCATCCCTCTCTTTCTCCTCTCTCGCTCAGTGTGAGTGCTAGCTAGGGCCCAGCGGGTTTTCTAAGAGAGGTATGACACACCACAGCAGTGCGTGCACACACACACACACACACACACACACACACACACACATTCACACAGCTGTGATATGAAGCAGACAGAGGGAGACCGAAAAACAGAAAAAAAATGCATGCTGCGCAAGCACACAAACACACACACAGACACACACACACACAGGCAGGTCATGCAGAGAGACTCAGCTACTGCTGCTGAAGAGAAAGCCTGTGGCATATAGACCCGCCTCTCTCTGTTTTTACATCCTCCCATCTCTTTTCTGTTCATTTATTTTCTCTTATCTCTATGATTTCTTTCTCTATGGTTTCACCTTGCCGCTCTTTCTTTTCATTTCTTTTCTGTTATTTTCTTGCTGCACAGATAGAAAATAACAAATGGTAGAGTCAGCTGACAAAGACTAAGGACACACAAGTTTGGCATTAAAAAGTTTGCTAATAACCTTGTACACAACACAGTCTGGCTGGCAGTTTTAAAGCCACAGTGGCTGGGTTTTGTTTTAATCCAACACATATTAAGCCTGTGAAGGGAAGTGCTGAAAGGGCCAAAAAATCAGGGTACAGTTTGGTTTATCAGAACATTTAGGGGAGGCAAATCACTTTATAGTTCATGAACAAGCTAGCTTTTGTGTGCACCCCTGTCCCAAGAGGTTTGTTCAGCAAACTAACCAGCTGTTAATCTCCAACTCTGTTTAGAACTCAAGGTGTTTGCAGTATCATTATAAAGCTTGGTATTCATGTCAGGGTCTCTATTTTGAAAATGCATGACACACTCTGCGCCCGAGTACCAAGGACGTAGGTGCTGGCAGCCACAGGGGACAGTGCAGTTAGCTGCTTTGTTTTTGCCCTTGATGAAGTTACAGGATATAAGTTGAAAGCAGAGTGGGACGGCAAAAATAGTTACCAGACAATTTTGGTCGATTTTAGATGATTTGCATTTATGAATCCAGCGTTTAGGCAGTGTTTTTTGAGAATATTTAAATCAATGTTTGCAGCAAAGATTTGTGTGCTATTTCACAACTATTGCTGTTTCTAATCTGACCCATGTGGGGGGTTGCTTTTATGATGAACTGAAATAGAAACCATTTTATATCAAGAGTTTAAAAATAGGCCTTAATAAATTCCAATTAGATAAAAATAGCTTGTAAGAGATTTATAAGAGCTTGTGAGACCTCCACTAATCACCTTCAATAAAAATTACATATTTTTATTACATATTTGTAATGTTATAAGATATCACAGATGCTAAATGAATTGCAGAGTGGCAGGTGCTGATTAGAGCCAAAATAAAGGCCTAGACCATGATAAAGGCATGAACCACACATTGTTCCATTAGTTACTAATTGACTAAAACAAAAATATATTCGTTTTGCATCTACACTTTCACTCAAATTCAACAATTTATGCATTAGTCATGTGATGATGGAAAGGTTTAGAGTTGTTATCATGACCGAGTCCCCTCCAGCTAGAGAGAGATATTTTAATGACACACAGGCCACGACTGAAAGAAAAACCTGCGGGACAACGTCTGACATACGAATACGTCTTACTTAAGAATACTTGTTTTCTATATAGATATGTATATGGATAATGTATACTGTAAATCTATCTATCTCTCTTTGTTTTCTTCTGATTATTATAAATAATATATATTTCTTATGAAAATGTACATCTTCATTGTTTGCCTTGGACCTTGTAATGCTGATAATGTGTATTTGAGAGGACAGAGAAGACTACTGTGACCCACTGGTAAGATAAAAAGAGAAAGACAGACATGCAGAGAGAAAGTAGAGAAAAGCAGGGAAATACCTAGGAGAGGATTAGAAAGAGGGTATAAAAAAAGACAGAGACAGAAGTGGGGATGAGGTCTGGTGATATGAGGTAGAGGATGGGGAGGGACAAATCTTAAGAGAGGTATAGGAAGTTTGCACTAAAAAGACTGTAACTTTGGAAGATACTCTCTTAAATGTGTCTAACTGAGACTGCTGATGCCTCACAAGAGCTTCAGAAAAACTTTGGGCTATATTTTTGTACAAAACAAGGACTGTGGATTTTGTCCCCTATTTTCACTGGATACATGTAAGGAAGGGGTCTTTGATAATCCGTATGAACAGGAGGGATGCTTACAGCATGCAAAACAAAAATGTTTCTATAGAAGGAGGAGAAACAATGAGAGAGAGAAGTGGAAGAGAGAAGAGTTGCAGTCAGTTGTGCTCGGCTGCCTCTTTCTATGTTAAGACGCCTGTTTCTGCAGCTCCTCTCCCTCTCCGTTATCCTCACCTGATCGCTGCTGCCGCTCTCCTCCTATCACTCTCTCTCTCTCTATGTTTCTCATCAGCTCTTCCTCTCTCCCTCTCCTTTACTCTTTCTCAACCACTCTGCCACACTCCACTGGCTTCAACAAACGGCTACCCTGTCATATTATCTCTCACCCCCCACACACACCATACACACATAAGCCTACAAACACTGAGAGGGAGAGACCCAAGCATATAAAAAATATACTGTTCACATGCAAAGACCATATATGTGCTCACACACACACACACACAAACACAAAGTCTACTTTGGGGGTTGAGAGAGGCCCACTACAGGGGATGAAAGTAAAAAAGATATACTGTTCTCTTTACCTTCGCTGCTGTATTTGATCATTTTAATGCTTTCTTACATAAGCAATTTCGAAAATATCTGCTATATATAGCTAGCTATAATTGATATATAGGCTACTGATACACTCAGACTCAGCTGAGACTAAAATGAGTCTTCAAGTCTCTGTCTTCAAGTAGCAAAATTAGCCATGCCAGATGAGACAAAAGTGAAACACACACACACACACACACACATATATGTAGGTTCTAGCATAACACAGATGTAACGTCTATATTGAGGCATGCTAAAATACCACGCCAAGAAAGTTGAAATTATGATACTTTCCCATTGTTTTCAACATTATCAAGAATATGAGTTTGGTTTCATTTCTCCTTTTCAAGTTTTCAGTTAATCCTCTCTATGGTGAAATGTTGATGGTTTCTGGAAATGTATTTTTCAGTTTTGCAATAAAGTAGGCGCAAGAGGAGAGTGGAGAGAGGAGGTGTTTACAAGAGACAAAAAGAGCACTGTATTCTGCTCTGTGGTCGTTCTACTTGTATTCACAACAACAAAATCGCAATAAAAAATACAAAATGTTAATGCCATGTAAGCGGCCTGAAAACGGCTTCTCCAGTTGGCTTTCCTGTGTTTCCTGTGTGGTCCGCTCAAAGGGTTAAAGCCCAAAGTGAACTGAATTGTAAGAAGTTGGTTTCCAAGGGAAACTGTTCGCACCGTTCCAGCTGAGGCGGGACAAACCAACTGCCTCACACGGAGGGGGTAGGGTGATTTGATAAAAGTACGAATTAATTTCGCGCTACACCGTTTATTTAAATATTAACATACATATTTTCGTGTGTTGGCATGCTATTGTATCTTGCTTAGTAACGCTGTTTTTTATAGGCTCCGTTTTTTAACACATAAGATTAATACATGTACTTGCCTCCACCCCTCCCGTACAGCTAAAGTGCTGGGGTCCCTGCCAAGTCGGTTTGAAAAGAGCAGACAAAGGCTTTGAGCTCAGGACGCCCCTCTCTCTCTCTCTCACTCTGCCTACAAAGCCAACCTAGCTCTATCTTTCCTGCTTTTCTATCATGGAAATGTTTTTAAATACGTGGCGTTAAGAGTGTTGCTTTTATTTTTCACTTTATTATTCTGAAATGTACGACCGTCTGGATCCCCGCTCGGCCGAGAGAGGACGGCTTTTTGTAGGTTTAATACAAGGAAGCGTCGTCTGAGAGAGGGAGAGAGAGGGGGAACGATTGACGCTTTTTCCTCCTCTTCTCCTCCTTCTTCCTTTCGCCCCCCTCTCCTCCTCTTTTTGGCGGAGAGAGGGGTTGAGGCAGGAATAAACGCTTTTTTCTTTTTTTCTTTTTCTTTTTCTAAATGCATTTGAATCCTACTGCGCAACCAGACCGGATCACGTGGGGTTGGAGAGAGTTGGATCGATTTTGCATAGTTCAATGTGAGAGAAAGAGAGAGAAACAAACTCCTATTTCTTTTTTACTTCAGTGGATAACTGGGACTGTTGATACTTTTGCATAATTGCATGAGAAGGGTCAGTTTGAGTGGGTTCTTTTTTTTCAGCCTTGGAGGTGTGGAGTATTAATTCTTATATGCCTGGGGTTTGAAAAACAATGGAGACGCACATTTCGTGCCTCTTCCCGGAAATTTTGGCCATGATTTTCAGCTATCTGGACGTGAGGGACAAAGGCAGGGTAGCCCAAGTGTGTATCGCTTGGAGGGACGCATCCTACCACAAGTCAGTGTGGAGGGGGGTGGAGGCCAAGCTGCATCTCCGCCGGGCCAATCCTTCCCTGTTCCCCAGCCTCCAGGCCAGGGGCATCCGGAGGGTCCAGATCCTGTCTCTGCGCCGCAGCTTGAGCTATGTGATCCAGGGAATGCCTAACATCGAGTCCCTCAATCTGTCCGGCTGCTACAACCTCACGGATAACGGGCTGGGTCATGCATTTGTGCAGGAGATCCCATCACTGAGAGTTTTGAACCTCAGTCTGTGCAAGCAGATCACAGACTCCAGTCTAGGCAGGATTGCTCAGTATCTGAAGAACCTGGAGGTGCTGGAGCTTGGTGGCTGCAGCAACATCACCAACACTGGGCTTCTGTTGATAGCCTGGGGCCTCCACAGGCTCAAGAGCCTCAATCTGAGGTCCTGCAGGCATGTCTCGGATGTGGGGATTGGACATTTGGCAGGCATGACCCGCAGCGCAGCAGAGGGCTGCTTGAACCTGGAGTACTTGACTCTCCAGGACTGTCAGAAACTGACGGACTTGTCACTCAAACACATTTCCAAGGGGCTGACTAAGCTCCGGGTACTGAACCTGAGCTTTTGTGGCGGGATCTCAGACGCAGGGATGATCCACCTCTCCCACATGGCCTCCCTTTGGAGCCTCAACCTACGCTCCTGTGACAACATCAGTGACACAGGGACCATGCACCTCGCCATGGGCACCCTAAGGCTCTCCGGGCTTGACGTTTCCTTCTGCGATAAGATAGGGGACCAGACCCTGGCATACATTGCCCAGGGGCTGTACCAGCTCAAGTCCCTGTCCCTGTGCTCATGTCACATCTCTGACGATGGGATAAACCGGATGGTAAGGCAGATGCACGAGCTTAGGACCCTGAACATTGGACAGTGTGTGCGCATCACGGACAAAGGGCTGGAGCTCATAGCGGACCACCTGACCCAGCTGGCGGGCATCGACCTGTATGGATGTACCAAGATCACCAAGAGGGGACTGGAGAGGATCACACAGCTCCCCTGCCTTAAAGTGTTGAACCTGGGACTCTGGCAGATGACAGAGAGTGAGAAAGTGAGGTGATTGGAAATGTTTAGTTGTTTTTTGTTCTTTTTGTTTTTGGATGGGGACAGAGGGGGGCATGAGGAGCAGGAGGAGGGGGTGATAGATGGGCGGGGAAATTTCTTAATTAAAAAGAGAGAAAAACTCCCCTTTCCCTGTGTGGTTGTGTAAGGTGTGCTTCTCTCATGTGACCAGAATTTTCTGTTTAATATTTCTTTCTGTTGGCCTCGCAGGATTTCAATTAGCGTTTGATATGACTTAATATTCTGCCCGGTAGGAAGCAATTAAAACGTACTTTTGTTATGAGCTCATGAAAATCCCTGTTAACAATTGTTTTGATCTCTGAGTTTTAATATCATAAATTCTGACATTGGACTGGAATAACTTCAATGTAAATGAGCTTGTTTCACACATTCATATATAAAAAAAAAATCAAGTGTCATTTGAATCTGCTTCATTTACTGACACTTGCTTCCAGATTCATTGGTGAAAGTGAAACTTGCATCCATCCAAACTTGCCTTCACCTTTTCATTTAAAGAAAGTGCGATTTTAAAACTTGAGTATGAGACTTTTATTTTATTTTTATAATTTACCAGTGAGTCTGGATTTGAGACATTTACGACTAATCTCCGCTACAGCCATCACGCCTAAAAACATTTGGCTACCTCGTATGTGGTTGTTTTCAAAGGGTGTATACTGTTGAAAAAAAAGACAACTAGAAGGAAAGCGAGAATGAGAGACTGGGTGAAAATGTGCCTAAAGGGACTGTCTGCCCCCTCCCCCACCCCCTCCCTCCCTCCCTCCCTCCTTCATGAGCAGAGCTGGAGAAAGGAGACCACGACACAATCAGACTACCTTTGTTAATTTACCCCATAAACAGCAACAATTTCCCAGAGAGAGAGAGAGAGAAAGGGAAAGCGAGCTGTAAAATCTGTTCAGATTTGAAGAGAATGATGCTTTATGCAAAAAAACAAGAAAACATAAACCCGCTCCTGTGCAAGAGTTTCTTTTATTTTAAGTTTTCTTAATTTTTTTCAGGGATGAAGTCCAACTTTAACACCCTTCAGAGACGTGTTGTGCTCAAGCTTTGACGAATATAAAGGAGACAAGATTATCAGTTTACCCTTAGACGAAATACCTATAGTCATCCTATCAGAACACTACATCTAATAAACAGCGATAAGTAAAAACCAAATATAAGTAAGTACGTTATAGGAATAATTGGTATTTTTTTGTGAGGGATGCTGGTGGAAATAAATGTCAGTGGATGTTGTTCAGAGCGTTGTACTTCAAATTGAAGTGATTTCTATATCTTATACCCTTTACTGATCGAAACGAATCAGGGTTTGTCTCATGGCTTTATTTTCCCACGTTAACGCCAACACAGGTCGCATTCAGATTCATGTTGCTGTCACTGGTAAGAGAGAGAGAGAGAGAGAGAGAGAGAGAGAGAGGGGAAGGTATCTTTTCTCCTCTTTTCTCTACCTGAATAAAAATACCCTGAATCATCTTGAGACATGCTTAGAATAAGGAGCTATCGATTTTTTCATTCTCTCTCTCTCTCCATCTCGGGTTACGAGCGGAATGCGTCTCTCTCTCTCTCCATCTCCCTTTCCTTATATCTCTCTCCATTTCTGACACACACACACTTACACACATGCACACGCGGACGCGCACACGGAGGCCTGTGTGTGCGCGTTTTAATGTAATGCAATGACCTGCTAGAAAATTAATATACGGATGTGTGTCCTGCTGAAAAAGCTGTGTGTGTTTGAAAATAAAAAAGATGTACTGTATATTATGTGTTTGTAAAGAAGAAAAAAAATGCAGAATCCCAAAATTAAATTGTTTTATATTCTTACGGTTAAAACAATTAAAGATATTTATATAATGAACGAAAAGAGCCTGTGTGGACTACTTTTGTGTAGATGTAGCACTTCATTGTTGTCACCATGCTGTCTGTTTTTCCCCCTCCCAACAAGAATGTGAAAAATATCAGTTTCCACAAGGTAATTTGACATTGCTTATTCCCACAAGACAATCAGTACTGCTATAGTCCTGTCTTATAATGATATTGTCCATACTCAGGCGTATTTAATACAACAAGGACTTTTATTTCAATGCATTGCTTTTAATCACCACCCACACATTTCTGAGTATTGTCCCAGATCAGTCCAGTCTTGCTCCTCAAAAGGGATGAAAAATCTGTTGTGTTGTTTTATTATTTACGAGGAGATTCAAAATGGATGCTTGCCGTCTTGATTTGGCTGCAGTGCCTGTGTAATTAATTATCACCCGGGCGTTTATTATAGGAAGCTGTTCTACCCTGCTGATTTTTTTTAATCATCAACATCTGTTTTTTTTCGTTAGATGCAGCAAAAGAAAGCTGTTCAGCTCAACTGGTAGGGCAGTTTGAGTTTCACATTTAAGTCTCCAGGTTTCATAGCACGAGGTGTGTGTGTGTGTGTGTGTGTGTGGGGTGTTCAGGTTGTGTTTGGCAGATTTCATGGTTTAAATGGAAGGTTTTGGGGAATTAGTTTAGGTCATTTTTGTAGCTTTATTTCATATGTGGCAGAGCTGTGCCTGTGCGGCTGCATGTGGGGAGTAATGAGACCTAAAGTTGGTTAGAGCAGATTTCCCTCTTTCTGCTTTCCATCAGGACATGTCCTGTGTGTGAAGTGACACACACACACACACACACACACACACACAGGGTTGCCAGACCAGTCAGTAGCCATTGTCTGTCTTTAGAAGTTAGGAAGGCAGGTTTTGGTGGGGGATTTTTTTTCTTCTTTTCCCCTCTTTCTCCTCCTCTTGTTCAGTCACGCATACCAGATCCTAGACCATGCAGGAGACCCCCCCCACCCCTCACTTCACTCCTCCTTGCTCCCCCCCTACAACCACACACACACACACACACACACACACGCACACACTTTTTAGCATTCCACACCATCATTCAAAGCATTTAAGCATTCTCTCTCTCCTGACTCTCTGTCCATGGGGATTTGGGGATAAAGGCCAGCAGAACCAGCAGAGGGATTGTTTGACCACAGGGACAGAGACAGAAAAAGAGGACACACAGAGAGAGAGAGAGAGAGAGAATGTTGGTACTTGCGTCTTCTTAAGTTTGCTTTAGCTGGTACTTGGTCTTGCGCAATAACACTGCGATGAGAGCACAGTGAGATGTGAAAGATTTGTCTGTGACATTTTGTGCCGCTTTATCCCAGAAACATCTAAAAATCCATTTGAAAATCACAAAAAAAGTAATAACATGTAGACTTAACAGCTGAGCAATGAACTGTTGTTTATGTGTTTTGCCTACACAGTACCTTTTGTGGCTACCAACACACATGGTTAATCTGTATATGAGTTGGTTTGTTGAATGATGGACGCTGCAACAAGGCAACAAAGGAAATAGAAGTAAACTCAAAAGGAAAGAGGTGTGACATTGTAATAAATTGGAGCTTGAATCCTGATAAATGAATAGAGAGGTGGGAGGCGTACAACATAGCCGATTGTTTCTTTATCTTTTGACATTTGGTTCTGCAGACCTTTCCCAATAGATACAGGAGACAAGGTCATATCACGCATTTAAACAGAAAGGCCTGCAGGCTGAAACGAAGACTGACAAAGATACAATCAGCTGCATTCAAATGATAATGTGATACTTTATTAATCCCCATAGGGAAACTCTTTTTGTATGCCACCCTCCACAGGGAGGTCAGAGGTCAGGCTCAGCTCCAGAACCCCACTGCTGGAGCCACTGGAGATTCGGTGTCTTGCTCAAGGACACATCAGCCGGGTGGAGAGTTGTCATGCTTTTACATTGGGTCACCTTGCCTCCCTGTCTTCCCTTCCTGCTAGTTTTTTTAAGTCGTTGGAGGTGGTGCAAGCCACCTGTGAAGCACCAGTACTTCCCATTTTAAAATACTGAAACTCTTTTTCAATGAAACAGTTTCCCCCGAACAACCTGTGAGGGGAATGCAAACTCATTGTGTAAGTTGCAGTCTCAATTTGCATTTTGAATAGAGAAAGCTGAGTGTGAATTTAGCACTGGAGTTTCAGTGCCGGCTGTTCAGCATTATGTAGTTGCAGAGGATGATATACCACTATATTGTTCACAGTGCAAGTTAACTCTGCATTGTATGAAAAGAACAGTGGACTAAGAACTGAACATAGGTGCTACCAATATTTATATTGCACAAAAACATAAATTGCAAGAAGAAAAATAACACAGCATATCACTAAAAGCCAATTTGGAGAACACTACACTCACTAGTATGTAGTAGCATGCTAGTACAGATCATTTTGTAATTTTACATGTCCATACTTGCTCATCTTCATCTCAGCACAGTTCTGCTTACCTTTTGTAACTGTAACTGTTTTACACCCAGTGGCATCACGTTCCAGCATTAGTTTCATTTCTGGATATTCCATCTGAATGGTTTATTTTCAAATGCAAGAACAATATTTCAACAGTTTCAAATCCACTTAAAGAAATACTTTGACATTTTGGGAAAATGCGTTTGTTCGCTCCCTTCACAAGAATTATTGAATGTAAAGTTGGAACCCAGAGACGGTTAGCTTAGCTTAGCATAAAGACAGAAATCAGGGGGAAACAGCTAGCCTGGCTCTCCCCAAAAGTAAAAAAGCTTCATATTAACCATGCAGATGTGAGAGTGGTATTGATCTTCATGTGTAACTCTCAGAAAGAGTGAATAAGCACATTTCCCAAAGTGTCGAACTATTCCTTTAAGACATACTCGGCCTGTCCAGGTTCCTAGGGGATCAAGAGCTATAGTGTGCTGACAGTCTGTTGTGGAGATGATCAGATGTGTAAAAGTCCACATACTTGCCACAATGGCTGACCAACAAATTGAACAAAAGTACTAGATTCATCCACATGGCTCACTGAGACAAATCGGATGACTTCAGATAGAGCAAGGCACTAACACTGCCAGGTTCGAGGTTATATTTTTCCTGTGTAACTCAAAGGTTTCATTGTGGCAGCCATGAAACAACCTATGCACTCGTTGCACTGTAACGCAGCTGGGATCAAAGCACTCACCAAATGGCTTTATGTTAGGAATATATCTCACTCTCAGTGTAATTCTCTCTTCAAACCCACATATCCTGCCTGTCTGCATGACTGACAGCTCCTAAACAAATTAATTCAAATGCTTACAGGCATCCCAAATTAGACAAAGGCCCACATTTCTGCCCCATATAGGTCACTGACAAATCTTTTCATGCTATAAATGCTTTTGCATTTGAACTTTGCTGTGGGAGTGAGTGTGCGTTTGGCCCGTGAGTTGTAAAAGTTGAACTGTCACGTTGTGCTCTGAACCACATTTCCTGTCAGGTTGAGAGGAACAGCAGTGTGAGTGTGTGTGCGTGTTTTTGTGTGTATGTGTTTTACTGCTATCATTAAAGGAATACTTCACCTTTAAATGGGGAACTGGGGTTCTTCACAACAAAGCAGCAGGGGTATTAGCAGCAGAGTGTTACTGCCTTCCCCCACATCTCTCTCTGTCTTTGGCTGCAACTCCTTGTCTGCTGCTGCCTGTCTGTCTTTCTGTCTCTTTATCTGGCCTGTTTTAGGTCTTTGCCTGTCTGTTGGTTGGCTTTCCTTCTGAACTTATTTCTTCCTAATTTTGAAGCTTTTTCTTATTTCCTCTTCAGCTCCACCTGCCTACTTCCTACTCTTGTCATCTCTCTTTCTGATTTCTCAACTCAGTTTTCTTCATTCCTTCCTTCCACCTCCAGTTTTATTTCTCTCTCCTTTTCATCTCCATGGTCTCTCCCCCCCCTCCCCCGACTCACCATTTCCATTTCTACCCTGCCACCACCCCTCCTTCCTCCTCCCTGCGGCACCTGGTGTTGAGGTGTCGCTGAGGTACAGTAGACGGGTCTTTGAAGTCCCAGGGGCCCTCGGGTGCTGTGTGTATAAGTGTGTGTCAGGAAACTTTTTTTATCAGCAGCTCCAGTCCAGAACATTTGCTGTTGCTTTTGATTTGGGGTTTCTAATATTCAAACCAGCTCTGTGTAAGTGTTTGTACATGTGTGTACTGTATTCCTTAAATATGTTTAGCAGGGGAATTGAAATCCCTATTACCTATTCCTATTAGTTCCTTTTTTACTTTTCTCAACCAATCAAAGCTGGACAGTTAAAGGGATAGTTCAGGGTTTTTATTTTTTAAACTTAAGAAATGTAATTGGGACTTTTGTCTCTATAAAATTAGTTTTATTAGATTTTTATGAGCCCTTGGGGATACAAAATCACACAGAAATATCATTATAAATATGCTAGGAGTTAAATATTGTTTTAAAGCAAGTAAGAGTAAGGACATGGTATGGTCATACTGTAACTTACTGGGTTTAAGGCTGGCAGAGTCTGAGAAAAGAGGGAGGATTGTGGAAAAAGCACCTCTGTCCTAAAGTCTGCTATAGTCAGCACCCAACCTGGAGAGAGAGAGAGAGAGAAACAGAGGGGGCGGTAAGGCAGAGTGAAAGTGGTATAAAAAAAAAACAGAAGAGAAAGGAAAAAGAATCAAGGGAGAAACAGATGACAAAAAAGTGAGGTTGGTGAGAAAGAGGGAAAGAGGGAGAGGGAGAGGAATCTGTGAGTCACTGTTTAACTGTAGGCTGCTAGAAGTCGGCTAGTCATGTTAAAATACCGTCTGGGCACACACACACACACACACACACACACACACACACACACACACACACACACCAAACTCTTACAAAATACAAAAATCTGCGTAAAATTCAGCAATGGTTGGCCCAACACACAATTATGCAAAAATCCTGCTTCTGCCTCTTTCAGACTTTGCTGCCCAACAGACCAGCTAATTATTTTCAGTTGGACACCAGGCACGCACACACCTCTGTTGCACATTCCTCAGAAAGTAATGAGCTGCTTTTCTACAAAGGTAAGAATTTAAGCGAAGGTCAAAAGTAATTCTTTCCATTTCAGAAAGTCTAACTTTGCAGCAAAGGAGGAAGAATGACATCATCCAACCCCTAGGTGATTAATTATTGATGATTTGTCTCTGAAAAATAAGTTGGTGGATTACAATTAGTTCCTGTTCCCTACCATAACAATCCTGACTAGAGATGAGCTGTGGTTTTAACTTCTCTTGAAAGATGCAGTACATGCAACAGGATTCTGTCTAATTTTACAGTTAATGTGATTACTTTTTTGATTACTTGATTAATAGTTCGGTCCATTAAATGTGTAACACAAAGTCTACAGCCATGCTGGCAGCCACAGTGGTGCTTTGAGTAATCTAAATACTAACACCGTGCTTTACTTTGTTAACTTGCTGCTGGTAATGTTTACAATAAAACATCTTAGGTTAGTGTGGTGCATCCTAACATTTGCTAATTTCCATTTAACGCAAAGTACAGCAGAGGCTGATGGGAATTCTGGTCTTGAGTTTTGCAGGTATTTAATCATAAACCAAACTACTGGACAAATGTAATGTGTGGACGAAATCCAAATATTTACATTTTACACTGATATAAAACAGAAAATCAGTCAATACTCACATTTGTGAAGATGAAACCAGTAAATGATAAGCATTTTTACGTGGTAAAAGGCTGAAACGATGTAATCGTTCCAATCCTTTGACAGGAAATGCTGTGCGTTGGAACAGAGAGATTTCACCACGTTATGATGGGTGATTTTTCTTTTTTAGGTAGATGTTGGGTGTGTTTGGAGGGCAACAGTGAGGAGAAAAGGAGCAGGTGGTGATAAGAGGCTGAAGTTGGATTGCTGACCTTCAGTGTTGAGCTTCACCCAAAACCAAACCCCACATTTTATTGTTTTACGTTGCAACGATGTAATCGTTTCAGCCATGACATGTGGGTTCATGTTGGGTGTTCTTTGTCTCAATGTGAAAACACGTGAAGCTCTGACAAAAATGTGACAGATACCTGCAATGTCAAAAACCGGCAGGCTCGCACACATTCTAATTTGTCAGGTGAGATAATGTTTTCGTAGCGTAGGAGGTGTGGTGCGCACGCGTGTGCTTCTTATCCGTGCATGTGTGATTGAAAGTGTATGTGTATAATGCATGTGCATAGACACTCAGTTGTGTCTGTGCCTCTCAGCAAGCTCTCTGTACCTTCCTGTCAGTTCAGCTTGTCATTCAAGCATCAATGAAGAGAAACTTTTTCTTTACTCTGTTTAAAAATTGTTATGCTTTTCTCAAACAGTGGGAAATGGCCAGAAAGGGAGACAGAAAACTGTCGAGTGGGGTTTTATCACACGTTTGACAGGAAATGCTGTGCGTTGGAACAGAGAGATTTCACCACGTTATGATAGGTGATTTTTCTTGGCTTTTTTTTAGGTAGATGTTGGGTGTGTTTGGAGGGACACAGTGAGGAGAAAAGGAGCAGGTGGTGATAAGAGGCTGAAGTTGGATTCCTGACCTTCAGTGTTGAGCTTCACCCAAAACCAAACCCCACATTTTATTGTTTTACGTTGCAGCACCATCAAGCATAACTTAAGATAAGTTGTGAAACCACAGCTGTTAAAGGAATAGCTTGACATTTTAAGATTAGTTTTCTTGATGAGATCTAGCTGACAAGATTGATACCACTCTCATGTCTGTCTGTTCAATATGAAGCTACAGCCAGGTGACGATTAGCTTAGCTTAAAGACTTGAAGCTTGCCTCTGTCCTTGTTGGTTACTCTGTGTCACCACAAGTGGGCCTGTGGAAGAAAGACAGTTAATGCTAGCTAGTTAACCTGGCTTCATTGCTTCCACTTTCTGAATGGAATACAAACTTTTTCACATGATGGGTGCTCCTAAATGTTTAATGTTGTAAAAGGACAAATGTCTTAGGAAGAAATATATTGGCCTAAAGTAAAAGTAATTATACACCATAGAAAAGCTAGCAAGGACAAAGCAGGAAGTATTTGCAGTAAAAACTGTATTGTTTCACATGTTCCAATATAGGCCTATATAAATAAAACTTATATATACTGATGAATGAAAGGAAGCACAAAGTGATTCAAGCTTCAAGGGAATTTATAGAAATTAAAGCCAAAACAGGTCCGAACCTGCACTGAATTTGATTGAATCAAGAGTCGGGTCACTTCCCGTTCAATCCAATTAACCCAGAAAGTGGACATTCAAACCATAAGAAAATCCCCATCCAAAGGTTATTTAATATTCAATCTATAAAGGCATTATTGAGACAGAGTAGCACTCTTATCTCCCAGTAAATGAATTACAGTTTCAATTTGCATGTTGAGTGAATTGAACTAAAAGTGCCTAAGACCCAGAGTCCACCAGAGCTGCGGTGTGCCTCCTGATAACCAGGCTGCCAGTCGAGGATTTGGCAAAAGCTAGATATACCCTTATATAAAAATAAGGCCTTTTTGATTGATTGCATTATAGGTGTGTAGATCTGTAAGAAGTGTATGACACCGGGTTGATGAGACAGATCTATAAACTGAGAGTCATGTTGTAAAATATTCTTACAGTTAGCATCAATTTATTGCTGGATATTTCAGGTTTTGCAAAAGACGGCCATGTATGAAAGCAACGAAGAAACTGAATACCTAAATGTGAAATTGAATCATTACAAAATATCTTGTGTTGGAATTAAAATACTGCATATCATTGAATTATTTTAGTCATTTCAATTTATGTAGTTTGAATTCAAACCCTGAAAACTGACAGACAGATGGCTTTCAAAATAAAATTCAAATCTTTGCTTCTATACACATGTTTTAATTTCTGTCAAGCATTTTGAGTATGCGGTATACATTAAATGGAGCACATGTGCTAAAGGCTGCACTCAGATGTGTACCAGCAGCTATACTTTCCTAGCCGCGTAGTGGTCCAGACCTCATCTTTCCACTGCTGCTTCCACAGATGTGATCAACCTGCAGCACCAGGTTTGTTTGCAACTTGAATGCAGCGTGTGTCTAATATTGAGCCGTGTGAGTCTTGCTTCGAAAGTCAGACCTGACTTTTGTTTTGTCTCTGATTTAACAAAGGAGAGAAGCGTGAACTCAGTCCTGTATGCAACGACCCTTTACAATTCTTACCAACAAATGAAACCTCATTTTGAATACAGAAAGGAGAAGCAAAGGAAGGAGAAAGAAAGAGCAAGAAAATTAGGCGGTGACATATATGATTGCAGCCTTAACAGAGTGAAAGAGAAGAAGAGTGAGATAATTAGTGTGTTTGTGTGAGAAATAGAGAGGCATAGAGAAAGACATGGGAGGTGGAGTGAAAGAAGATAAAGAGAAAAACGGATGGAGGATGGAATACAAAGAGGGGCTGTGTGTGTGTGTGTATGTGTGTGTGTGTGTGTGTGTGTGCGCGCGCGCGCACCAGGTGTGTATCTGCCGTCCCCAAGGTCCTTCTAGCTGTCTTCTCCTATTGATTAGTTCATATTGATCTGGCCTGGCACATACACTCTGAAACACACACATTTCTACACAAACGCAGCATGGCTGACTTGATTTAGCCAGGCTTTGACACAGGGGACATGAGGGTACATTGTTAACACACATACAAGCATTCACATACACACACACACACACACACACACACACAACCCTGCACACACAATCCTCCTATCATTTTGCGTCTTAAAAAAACATCTTCTCTCTGACACACACACACACACAAACACACGCTTGTCAAACAGCAAACACTCACTCTGCCTATTTGCTCGTGTGCTTTGGCTGTCTGGCAAACAGGCACGCGAAACTATGAGAATGTATGAGACAGACTGTCAGTAGAAAACTGTCTTGTACAAACCTGATATATCTCGTAGGCTGCTTGTCTGGAAATTGAAGAAATTGTTTGCTGCCATATGTAACTATGTATATTCTAGATGTCACAGAGATAAGTTTAGCTTGGATGAAGCTAACCCGAAATTGAAAGCAGCTCGAATCAATATGTTTATATTAACAATAGATCACATGACTACTTTGTATGTGAAAGGATTTCTCTTGTAGCGACAAACCTACAGGGAATTATTACCTAGCTACAGCTC
Organism: Micropterus salmoides; assembly: GCF_014851395.1. Taxonomy (NCBI): domain Eukaryota; kingdom Metazoa; phylum Chordata; class Actinopteri; order Centrarchiformes; family Centrarchidae; genus Micropterus; species Micropterus salmoides. The sequence continues at coordinate 14,171,802 of NW_024041484.1, forward strand.
CCCTCAGCTCTATTGAGCTTTAAACGCAACAACAAACGCCACCAGCTCATTGTGGCCCTCACCTTCACTGTTGATCCTCACTGCTCTCATAGTGTTTTCTGCTACAATAGGCAAATATTTTCATCTCTAAAAAAAGCCCCCTGTAAACAATCTATTTGTTTGGTAAGAACTGATAATAAGCACCTTTACAACGCACTGTTTTCAGTATGAAGCATGCATATTTAGCTTACATTTTTTGTTGTGTTGCTAGTTGGTTTAATTATGTTATATTAATTAATTTTTTGCGTTGATACTGATACTGATACTGAGCCTGAAATTTCCCCTGGTGGCTATGGCTTGAGCACTTAGGCTCAGTGTGTGAATGGTGTATGTGATGTAGTGTATAAGCGCTTTGAGTGGTTGAAAAGACTAGAAAGGTGCTATACAAATATGTAACATTTACTTAAACATTAGCTGTCGATTATGGACAGCTGCAGCAAGAGTAGCCTAAAGGCATCTGCCAAAAGTAGCAGGTCAATGGTGCAAAACCCCCGACTGGCTGCGAAAGTGGAGGTAAGGTGATTGTGAGTATCCCATCCTTCACATAAAAGGAGAAGAAGAAAAAAACACACGGTGCCCTTGAGCAAGACCTCACCTCCAACTGCTCCTGAGGTGCTCGGTGACAGCTGCAGAAGCCTGTCTTTGTCCAGGGCAGCTCCCAGTGTCACTGCGTGGAGCTGTGTGAAGGTGAAGCAGGGCAAGGCTGATAAAGAGCTGTATGCTTGTTCTGTCTTTACAGTGATGAGAGGGAGGGGAAATAATGTGGAAATGGTGACCATACATCATCCGTCCTCTAATAAGGAGGTTTTATTTATCGTGACCAGAATGATGCATGACGGGACTTGGTGGCAGGCACCCTGACACATATCAATATGTATACCCACATTGATATACACCACACACAGATACAGTCTCACATCTCTTCTTACTTGTCCTTCATCCACGCTCTGTGCTAGACTTCCCTTTTCCCCCCTTTGTCTCTAAATCAGAAGAAACGTCACTGTCTGTCTCTGCCTTTAGTCTTTTGTGTGCATGCAGACACACACACACAAATACAGTACGTGCACAGGCACACAAACACCTGCACCCACACACACACACACACACACACACACACACAAACACACATAGCCTGCCTTCTGCTGCTGTGATGGCTCCGAGCTGTCAAAACATCCTTGCTTTCACTCCCTCTCTCTCACCAAAGCAGCCTGACAGAGCTTGTCTATGCAGGTTCACAGAGACTGCTGTCTATCCACCCTCACTCTTTCGTTCTTTCTTTCTTACTTCATCCTTTCTTCTCCTTCCCCTCCTACATTTGTGCATCTTGTGATTTTGCTTTCTCTCTATTTCTCTCATGGCGAGCTGTCTTTTTCCTACAAAGGAGTCTTCACATACATTTATAAAACAACTTTGCTATATGTTATTCTTCTACGTATTAGGCTATCATTCAATTCATGTGTGAAGGAAATATATAATGTATAGCTGTTTAAAATAGTTCATACTGGCTCTCAACATGTCATAGTCTTCACATACTGTAGGCCATAGCCGCACTGAGGCAGGTTAATACAGAAAAATAGAATAGAAATAGACTTATCCTCACCAGCATTTGGTTCATGCTGTTATGCTAAAATAATATGAAAATGGCTAAATCTCTTCTTCCTTCTCTTTCACTTGAAAACTACAACTGTGCATCACAGTCAACATGTAGGACAGACACAAGCTTGTTCAATCTACTGAGTCTCAGACTACACCCGCACTAAAATGGCTTAAGACCCGGATATACTGCAAAACGGACACGGATGTGGACAGCAGGCTGGACAGCGGATGCACACTGAGTTCCGTTCATATTTAATTGGGTGTCAGCCTATGCGGACATGTTCACACACGTGCAGCCTGTCTGCCCGTATAGGCCACCTGGTCATAAATTTCGAGCTGCACGTGGATGTCTGCATGCAATGTGTTGCCCATTTCAGTAGATACTCGCGTATATGGCCTCAACCCAGCTATGCAAGTATAGTTTGAGTGTAAGTCAGAAAATGCTTTACATGTGAAAACGATCAGCTGTTACTGAAAAAGCTGAAACAGCAAAACTGTCCCATCCAGTTCTCTACCCGTATTGTGCTTCAATATAACTGAAATTTAGTTGTTCTCATTGACATGTTTAATTGTTTCACTTATAAAATTGTCTTTTGACTGCAGCTTGCAAGGCCAACAGAAAGTCCTGCAGTCCATCGATCAAATCACTGTGCTGGCAAAGTCGCCAGACAACATAAATATGGGTTAATCCAACACCTGTGTTGGATGATTGGCTATAATGCCTTTCAAAATGAGTTGTCACTGAGACAACTGGTTTCTTCACCTTTCTGTTACATAGTACGGGACAATGTCTGAGCAGACTAAAGTCATTATTTAGGAAAAGGCTTTCTTGTCTCTTCTTTTTAGAGGGACTTTTCCAGGGTTTGAAAAGCATCCTTTTGGCTTGAAGTCGAAAATGCATAATTTCAAAGCTTTGTATGCACATTAGAACATGTCTCTGGTGTCATTATAAACCGCTACATGGAGTCTTGTTAAATTATTATTACAAAGGAATTGGCTTTGAAGGTTGATTTTCTCCTGTAATATTCACTTTCCTAAACATTTCCCAAGATCAAAATCAAAGAAAAAACTATCCATGTGCAGTAGTCTGCAGCGGGGAGTATACTGGTGAATTTTTCCCGCAAGAAAACATTATAAAAACAGTTTAAACAATGTAATGTTTCCTCTGAAACATGGCTTTCTGGTAAAATGTGTTTCTGTCGCCTCCCTAGCTACTGGTCGGTTGGTTGTATATTTGCTTCTCCTCCTTTCCATACTCTGTCTTTCTCTTCATCTTTCTCTCTTACTTTCACACAAACAAACAAACACACAACACACACACACACACACACACACACACACACACACACACACACACACACACAGAGTGCTGTGTGTTTGGCCTGCAGGGTGTGCACAGCGGGGAGGAATCAACCGTATGGCAGACATGAGGACGGAGCCAAATCTGGCTCGTACACATGGTGTGTGGCCGTGCTGCCCTAAGTGTGTGTGTGTGTGTCGCTGAAGGCAGCCCGCACTTAAATATATATCAGGGGCAGTGGTTGCCTAAAGGTGTGCTGTTTTTACTGGAAGGCTGCCGAACAAATGAATGAAAACCACTCTCCATTCCCTCGCCAGCTACTGTCACCGTGCCCTTGAGCAAGGCACTTAAGCTGCTACTGCTTCAGCACAACATAAGAGCCTAAATGTGAATGATAGAGTTATAATAAATGTGAAGCAGAGCAATGCTAAGTTGTAGGACCTATTATTTTAAAGGATAACTTGATTTTTTTTTTACTGCTTGGGTTATATTTTTACTTTAATCATTTCTGTTCAGGACTGATAATGTTAAACTCACCAAAGTAAATGCTGATCTTGGAACAAGACAAAAACACGAGCAAGAACAGTTTAGCCATATTATCTCAACTTTATATGCCACAGCAAGTGAGCACACAGGAAATGGCGGTAATAATCCCTCAATGCACAGGAAAAATGTATGCCACACAACTATGGCAAGCACAGTTTGTTTGTCTTGAACATGTTTGATACAAAATAAAATTGGAAAACACTGTAAATATTCTTTAAAATCAGACTTAATTAATGTTACCTTAATGAAGGTTCTGCATTGTCATGTGTGTGTATGCAAATGGTTTTATCCATGAAAAAGTGTCAATACTGAGTGCTTGCAAACTTGAGAAAACATGTTCAAATCTCACAATTGTGGATCAAATGATGTATATAAAAAGGTAAAAAAAATTTGGAGTAGCATTAGCATTAGTCTGTATGCAGACACTTAAAGGCTGACTGTATTACATACATTGTTTATGTAATTCTATGTATTGTGTATATGAATGTGACAAGCGTGCATGTGCGTGTAATGTCGAAACATCTCTTATGTCAGTCAGTACAAAAGAAGTGTGTGTTTCTGCGTGCATGTCCGTGTCTGCCTGCATGAAAATATGCATGTCATTTAATTTTACGTGCATGTGCACATATATTTTTACTGTGTTTTCTGCCAGAGTGCATGTGTGTGAGAGCGTCTTGGCTCGTGGTAGTTTTGTCAGTGCATGAAAATCATTTATTCATGTTTCACTCTGTATGTGTGTGTGTCTGTGTTGGATACAGAGCCCTTTTTGTCTTGCGTGGATGATCTAATAAACACTCTTTGCTTACATGTGCAGCTAAATGTTAGGCTATCATGTCTGCATCTCTGAATACCGAATTTTCTTTTTATGTTCTCCTTACTCATCTCTTTCTAGCTTTTTCCTTTTTCACCTCTCCAACCCGTCTTTCTCACCCTCAACCCCTCCATCTTTGACCCATCGCCTATCTCCGACTCACCTAAATGTATGTGTCTCTTCATCTTTTTCTTCTCATGACTCTTGTGTGTGTGTGTGTGTGTGTAGAGGTAAACCCTGCCACGCAGCATTTCCCACTCTGTGTGAGTGTGTCTGTGTGTGAAAGAGGGTTTTTAAAAATGCATATATTCTATAAGAGGGAGGAGGAAACAGAGCGTGGTGAAAAGTAAAATACAGCTTCTGCGTGTGTTGTGTCAGTTGAGTTGACATCTGATCTTGCTGAGCATGGTAAAGAAGAAAGTGCTGAAAGTACTCTGTGTGTGGGGGGGATCCTGCGTGTGTGTGTGTGTGTGTGTGTTTTGTGGCCTGTATGTGTCCTCGTTTCTGTGTGGGTGGTAAGAGGAGGGAGTAAGGGAATGGGGTGTGTGTGAGTGCACTTAGTTTTAAGTGTCAGCATGCCTTAGTGTGTATGTGTGTGTGTGTGTGTGTGTGTGTGTGTGTGTGTGTGTGTGTGTGTTTGTGCGTGTGTGTGTGACAGAGAAAGACAAGAAGGGAGAAAAGAGGGGGAGTCGAAGTGAAACAGAGGCAGAGAGATGGATGGCAGGGAGAGTGATGGGGGGGGAGAAGCCGAAGAGGAATGAAGAAGGGGGAAACTGGGAGAAACATTTGAAGAGAGAGTGATTGGGAAGAAGGAGAAAAGATGGAAGGAAGTCAGATAACAAAGAGACACTTTGAAGCAAATGCCTGTTTTTCGTCTTCTCTTTCCTTCTTATTCCAATTTATGTTCCAATATTCTTCACTACAGCATAAATGTTATATGAACAGTGTATGTTATGAATGAATGTTAAATCAAAACTCTTTCCTTCTGTCCTCCCTTTTCTCTTCCTCTGTGTCAGAAAAGTGGTCTCTCCAGAGCTTTTCTGACAAATAGACTAGTTTGATCAACCTCACACATGCACACACACATTCACATGTGACCGCGAGCTTCTCTACCCTTCATCTAAAAGCAGCAGAAGTCCTTTACCTCTTTCTTCATTCTTGTTGTCCTTGTGTGTATTTTATGTTTCATGTTTTTTGTCCTCTGTGGATGGTAACATCAACAGGGAAGTGTCTCCCCAAAGGAAATCTATCAATACTTCATTCCATAACTGCTGAAAATGCAAGATAGACAACCGAGAAAAAGGCGAGGGGAGGGGAGCACAGCTGTGACAAGCGAGTTGTAACAACTGAATACAGATCCAAAAGCAGAGTCGGGAGAGAGTGCAGGTGTAGAGAAACTGACTTTGTCAAAGGGCAAGTTTACAGTCAGATTTAGAGGGGTACGGAAGGCAGGAGTCAGAAGGGAGGCAATGGGTCAATCAGAGCAGGTAAAGGCAGGTAGAACAGAACTAAGAAACCAACACAGAGGCAACAAAGCAACCTATGGCTGTTTCCACCCCAGAAACTTTTCCAGGAGCCCAAGAACTTTTTAGGGTACTCAGAAACTTTACTTTCATTTATATTGCCGGGGCATAGTTCTGAATTTGGTTCCAGTGTTGTATTTTCTGCACCATAAAAGGTTTCTGCTGAAACAGTTCAGGAACTATTTGGGTAGAGATTGTAGAACTGGACATTGCTAACTGGTTAACCACAAGACTGGTTGTTGCTTGTATTAATATTATGAGATCGGGATTCCTTGTAAAATATTTACATTTGAAAAATGTTTCACAGCTGATTACCAGACTAGGCTAAAAGAGTGTAAATTTAAAAGAGTGGACTAATGAGAGAGCAAGTAAGTGAGCAAAACTATTCTTTATACGCTAATTTTTTCAATATAGTTCTGTACTAAAGCAGTAACCAGAAAAAAAACACTCAATAGCCAATTTGGAGACAACCCTCTTGATTCACACAACAGTAAATTATAAAGAATATCACAATGTGTCTCCAACAAAGTTGTAGATAACCAATCCATCATTAGTCTCATTTGCCTAATCCTCACAGTCCCTCAGATGTGGTGGTAAAGCACAAAAGGGAATTTTTGTTCTCTGGGCTCAGCCAATAGGTGATCTTGTGATGAGAAAATGCTAAAGGCTTCAGTCCGCTTCAAAGTGCTTGTCAGATTGTTTAACTGTATCTGAAACTTCCTCCTCCCACTTTGTTTGTGGTGGAATCATGTGGTGTCTGCACCTGAAACTTTGTGTAACTTTGTAAGCTAACTGATAAGCATGCCCACTTCATTTAGAGTGACTGTGGGCTATGCACACAGTGATATAACTGGATGAAGATATTTCACATTGTGTCATCACTGAATAGTCTACTCTTGTGTATCATGTTACATTTCTTGATTCACAGTGAACAGAAGCGTTTCAGTAGGGATGCACCGAAATGAAAATTCTTGGCCAAAGCTGAAACCGAATATAATGAAAAAATTTGCCAAATACCCAAGACAGAACAACTACATTCACATTTTTGCCTCTTTTTTTTAACCATTGCATAAATTAAATCATCAAAATGTGTCACATTCTGCCTGTCAGCCATGTGTAGAGTGCACTCTGAGTTTTGGTCAGTTTATCTGTTATTTAGTCTGTTGTATTTTGGTTTTCAGTCTTGTCTGTCTGTGGTCTTGTATTTAGTCTTCTTGGTATCTGCCTTAGTTCTTAACCTGTTCCATGTTTAGTGTTGTCCTGTTTCTCCGTTGGTTCCGTCTCTGTTCCCCTACTTCATCCAGTTGTTTCTTGTTTTGAGGTTCGGTTCCTGGTCTTGTGTTCTCTGTGTAGCCTTGTTTATTATGTTATTCATCCGCATCTTTAAGTTTACTTAGCATCTGTCTTGTCTCTTAGGTTTAGCTCTGCATTTCAGCCCTGTGTCCTAGTTCTGTGTCTCAGTTCATGTCTTAGTGTTTACTTCTGGTTTGTGTACTTGTGTGTTCTGGGTTAACTGTCTCTCTGCCTGTCTCTGTTTTCCTGCTGTCTCTCTGCCTGCCTCGTTAACCTGATCCCGGTCACCTGTGTAGCTCGCACTGGTCCGTTTCAGTGGATTTACCATAAAGGCTTGAATACATGTGCACTCCAAATTTAGCTTAATCGTCTTCTCAGAAATGAGTGACAGAAACCCTCAAAGCGGTTTAGACTGTTTTACCTTTTCTAAGTCCGCCACAGATGGAGGGGATGTGCTAGGAGACAATTCAGCAGAACAGTGTCTGCAAACGGTGATGGGTTTTTTTTTCTGTCTTTCTCTGACACTTTAAAATGCTTCCACACTGCCGACATGTCAACGTAATTGTTTGGTAAAATTTGATCGGTCTTTTGACGTTGTTACGACCCGTGAGGTCTGTGTGCTGTGGGTGTGTCTGTCTCTCTCTTGCAGGTGTGTACCTGTAACCAGAGTCTGACGCTGGGTGGAGCTCACAGCTGAGGCTGATCAGCGGCGATTAGTGGGCTATATAAGCAGAGCCAGTGGAGTGCTCTCGGTCTCGGCTCACGCACTCATTCACTCTTCCGTGGTTACTCACATTAGTCTGTGTGGTTTGTAGGACGTGACCGGCGGGGTGCCACTTGCAACTTCGTGGGGGCAGCCATATGCTCGGCGTTCCCAATCAGTGGAAGCCGGTGTGGTGAGCGGCGGGTGACCTCCATGCGTGTTTCCCCAGCGCGGTGGGGGCCGTGGAGACTGTGTGGTCCACTGTGTTGTATCTTATGTTATTTATTTACGTTATATAGGCCATTACTACATATATATAGACAAGCCGGGGACAAAACAGACGTATTGGGCCGAACACCGAAAGTGCTATTTTTGCTACAGTATTTTCGGCCGATTAATTTAGGAGGCCGAACATTCGGTGCATCCCTACTTTTCAGTGGAGGAGAACTTGACTAGATGTGTTACTGAAAAGGTTAAGACCACAGTCTTTCGCCAACTTCCTTAATGTTGTCTTCACTATCAGAAACTTGTAGGACAAACACAAGCAGCCCAAACTGACCAAAGTTCTTGTGGTATTTCCATAGCCACTGTAGTTCTGATGTTTTGTCATATTTTTGAGGAGGCGCACGTCAACTACATCGTAGCCTACGTGTAGCTTTGGAGCTTATGCATGTAGCAGTATACACCGCATACCCTTAACGCACATCCCATAAATCAACTTCAAGTGTTCTGTATTTATACAGGGCCCGATAAGGGGAATGAGGATCAGCTGTGATTGGGTCAGATATGGGAACTCCCAACGAGACAAAACTGATGGGGAGAATAGTCTTGAACAACATGAGATGTTTGTATGCAGGATCACAGGAATTTAAAGGGAGGATGAACCAGCCGTCTGTCCTACCAGTATCTTGTTGAGTTATGATCTATTAAATCAGATAATACAGTTACAGTGGAAGCCACTGTCGAATACAATATATGTTAAATACGGTAGCTATCCCTTCCTTCTCATACTCCTGACTTCAGTCTTTCTTCGCATCATGAGCTAAAAAAGGATAAAACACTCAGAGGAAAGGAAGACAGATACAGGGAGCTCTGTGCTAGAGTTTAAAGTTAATGTTAATACTGAACATCCCGTAGTCTGTGTTACTATGGCGCTGACACAGGACTTCAATTAAAGCTCAGACTGCCCCCCCACACACCATAGTACAGACAGGCCTATTGATTTTTGTGGTAACACTGTCCTGTCACCACATAGCGTCTACCTCTGTGACTCCCCTCCCTCACCGTCTCCTCTCCTCCCATACATGTGTAAATGTGACACTTGACACTTCTCACCTCCCCCTCACCTCTCTGCCACCTCCACCCTTTCTTGCTATCTCATTACTGTATCTATTTCCCTTAATTCTGCTGCTTATATTATTCTTTCTTTTTCTCTTTCCCAGATGCTCATTTCAGCTCCACCTCCCTCCACTCCTCCTCGTTCACCTGCCCTTTTCTCAACCCCTTCCCTCTATCCCTGCGCCCTCTTCCCTTTTTCTTCTAGAAGGATTGTTGTCAGGATGAGAGAGACAGTGATTGGAGACATGGAGTTTGGGGGTAGAGGTGAGGGTGGGTATGCCTTTTGTTTTCTCTACACAGGCAACACATACACATAAACACATATGAAAAAACCCACGTTACACACAAGCAGCTACATACGCAGATAAAAAAGGACAAATACGAGAATGTCTCACAAATCCCCCAGAGAGCGAGGTAGAGGAAGAAACAGATTTCCTGCTGTGTTTAGTAGTAGCTTTGGCAATACTGCTCCACAGTCATGCCAATACATGAATAGAAAAACACGAGAGAAAGAAATGTGGAAAATACAGATATAGACATGTATAAAGAGAGAAAAATAGAACAAGAATTAACCTCCAATAACCTTTAAGATTAATTACAACCCCTTGGTTATGCTTACTGGACTATGTCTTACTGTAGTCTAAGATCATCAGTTAATGGTATCTGAATGATGAAAGTGTTGCCTAATGGTGCTTTCAGACCAAAAGCGAAGCGAGCGTTCGAGGCGGTGAGTTTACATACAAAGTCAATGCAAAGACGCATAGAGCCGCAATTTCCTGTCGGGTGGCGTGAAGCGACGCGAAGGGGGCAGTGCTGGCGAAGTGAAGGAATTCGAATGACACTGAGTAGCGATAGCCTATCAACGTTGAGATTGTCTGTACGTCACTGACAGCTTCAGAGCGTTGCGTGGAGAGGGACAGGCAGAGTGGGCGATTGAAAATCTACTGGCCCGTTGAGAGCAGCTAAACTTGGGCTAGAGGAGCAGGGAGCAGCACTCCAGCTTTTGGACAAATAAACCCCCGTGGTCGGACTGGATTATGCTCTGACAACTATGCCGTTTGCTCGAGGGAGGAACTAGGAGTAAACTGCTTTTATTAAATTAGCTCTTTACTTTAGTTTTTGGGATTACAACGTTGATTTATCTTCACTCGAGCTTCTCAGCAGCTAGATTCCGTGCACATCCAGTTCCAGTGTTGTTAGCATCGTTTGGCACCCAGAACTCTGTTGGACTACTACTTCATATTTATATAAAAACTGGACAAAACTGTACATTGCTGGAAGAAAAGAAAGCGAGGAGGTTGAACTACCTGGTGAGTTTAGAAAACGTGTGTATGTAACTTTATTCCAGCTATCGTTGTACTTTATTGTGACCAAGTTAGCATAGCCCTGATCGATCCGAACTCCATTCAGAAAATAAACATTTTAAAAGTTGTTGTCCTGCTGTCTTGCTCTCAGACCTGACAAAGCATGAATTCATATGTTCAACAAATCTGCATCATATTGTAGTTATTTCGGCATGAGTTTGATCCGTTTATTGCTATTTAATCTCAGCAAAATGTTTACTTTGGGTTCATACAGCTGTAGTAATGGCAAGTTGTGTTTATTCACGTTATCGTGAACACTCCAGCGATGTCCAGCAATAAAACCCCCGTGAGGAAAGCGTGGCGTGGATTCAATTCGCGTTTGGTCTGAATGCCGCATAAGAGTACACGTTTTGCATATGTTTCAGTAGTACATGTTACTATGCATTACTCTGCTCATAGCCCATGGATGTGAACCTCCTATCACAGGGTGCACGTCCATGGGCTTTGAGCAGAGTAATATTTGCCCTTTTACATTGTTTCATTTAAATCAGTTTAGAGAGAGAAAATAAAGAAAAGTCCAAAAAAACATCTACAGGTCCTTTAAATTAATCTTGTTAGCGCTGTCCTGACCCCAGGTAAGCGTCAACATCCGCTTTTTTTGTGCCGATGACACAACTTTGTACGCCCCTGTTTCAGACTGTCATTTAAGATTTATATTCACGAATAACTAACATTATATATATATATATATATATATATATATAAAATCTATTGTTTAAGTCAGCTTTCATGTCTATAATTCTGTCCTCTCTTGCTGGACTTCTTAATTGACCAGACGGAACTATCATGTCATAATATTCATCTCTATAGTGTGAATGTTAAAGCTTTATCTACAACTTATCTACAATCTTAAAAGTAAAGTTTGACATAGCTTGTTCCAGAGTATTTGACGATGACGGTCAAGGATGTACAATGTAATTCAACTTTAAGCCAACATGGACAAGAACCTCTTAAGGAGCACAGGATAATAGTAAGTTTGAACATCTACACTTCCAAGACTGTGTGATATATTTGACAGCTCTGAAACAAGCGAGTAAGTGAGTCTTGAGGAGTTATTTTGTCAACTGCTGTTTCCAAGGTTAATAATCAAATGTAAAACTCAACTTTTAATTTAGTGTCTCTTCTATGCGGGGTATGTGATTGTCTGACTGTAATTGTTTTTTGTTCTTGGCAGGTCTCAGTGAGACAAACTGATTCAATAAAGTAACTAAAACAAATTTTTAGGAAATAATTGCTTTACAGGTTGTGTAGGTTTCAAAGACATTATCCTCATAGAAACTGCATGTGTTGTCAATCAAGTGACTGAATTATGAGTCAACGAGTGAAAGAACAAGAATGAGAGAGCAAACAAGGAAATGTGAGTGGGTAGAGACAAGATTGTAAATGTTGATGTGTTGCACATGTAGAGATCTATGGTTGAACGTGCAGAAATCTGAAGAAATATCACAGGAAAGCAATGTGGAATCCCCCCCACATACCTTAGTATCGACCACCCATACAGAAAACACACACTCCTGTCTCTCTGTCACGATGCTATTGATTTTTAAAGAGTCAGTCTTTTAAGTTAACACAGCATAGAATAGAATATTATAACACACACATACAGAAAGACAGTCAGTCTGTCTCTGCAGATAGGTATTCACTCCAAAACCGTAACCCTCTTCACACAGCTTAACTTGCTACAGTAACATAGTTTTACATGGTAATTTAATACTGGTCAAACTTTACGTAATGTAACACTGGGCCTTTTGCTGCTTTTGATCAGTGCTGCTTGATTAAAGTAAATCATTAAAGACTGTCACTCTGGCTATATGCTTAAAATAAACCATGTGAAAGTAAAATACAAGCACCATAAAAATGTTTATGCTACTCATAAATAATGTCCAAGTGAAGAAATAGGTCACATCTGGTCACTGGAGTTTACATTTGTGTGGATGAATGATGTGGATAAATAAAGAGAAGAGGGAAACAATCTGCCGTATTGATATCTGTAACTGATCTTAGTGCCTTTTGAAAAAGTCACTTAGCACATCTGGATCTGTTGAGCGTCTAGAGAGGAGTGAAGGAGTGAGGGAATAAATTAGAAGAGGGTTTTGCACCGCCTTAGGTCTTCAAAATCCCTCACCCTCCCAACTCCTCCTCCACCCCGTCTCTTTCTTGCCTTTTCTCTTTCCAGCCAGAGGATAACTCCTCCATTCCCTGCATTCCTCTCACATTCCAGATCTGGGTTTACCTTCTCTACCACTCTTTCTGCATCAACATCACCACCTCCTCCTCCTCTCTCGCCCATGGCTGTCTGTCTCTCCATATCTCCCCTCCCCCTCTCGCTCCCTCTCTCTTTCCCAGCATGCTCCAGTGGGCCGGTGGAGGCAGGGGGCTTGCCTGAACCCTCCACCCCCAGCAGGGGCCCTCTAGTTCAGCCTTGCTGGCTGGAAGGCACCCTGGCACACCTCCAGCACGCATGCACGCGCGCACACACACACACGCACACACATATAGCTTTTCTCTTCTCGTGTGCTGTATCTTTCTGGCTTCTTTCTATTTCTTGCCTTCAGTCTTTTCCTTTTTTAGCATACTTCTTTTTACCTCCTTTCAATCTAAATTTAGTGATGTCTGATGTGCATCTCTGCTGCTCATTTAGTGCTATAAGATGGTACTTACACTAAAAGAAAACACTTTTTTCTAATTTAATTTAAGAGTAGGCATAATTTTAAGACTAATATGAGCATGATCATTTTAAACTTCCACTACAATAGTACATACAGTGTAATTAGTATAAGAACTGTTTTTGTCTAATTATTACAACCTAGACAATCTAATGAGCAAGACTAAGGGTAAAAAAGATGGTCATAAAAGTTCACATGCGTTTGGACTCTAGCTCCTTTCCCACCTACACTATATTCTTTAAACCAATTGTTATTGTTCTGCAGGCATCATATGGGAACAGCAGATAGCTCCAGAGTAAATGTTCCATGTAAGACAGTCTGGGAATTTGCCAGCTCACGACCTAGTAGGATTTCTGTAAATCTTTCATCATGACTCTTGTGGGAACAAAAACTGTAACATTCAGCATACAGATGTTTACAACGTTTCTATTTTAGGCACCACAAAGGACAAGAAACCATATGGAAAAAAAAAAGAAAAAAAAGAAAAAGAAACCATCAAATACAAAGCAACGTGTATCATCATCATATGTTTGAAGAATAGAGCAGCCAGGTGATTAAACATTCACCGTCACCAGATCTGAACCCAACTAAACACCTACAGGAGATTTTGAACCGCCAGTACTTTCCACCACTAATATTACAGTTTTTTTTACGATCGCTATGACAATCCTCTCAATACTTTTAACAATTTTCCTAAACTCTTAACACAGTTTGCACAACATCCGTCTGTGTAGGCTATACAATTAGCTTGTTGCTTTGACACAAAATGCATACAGTTAACACAAATTTAAAATGCTTGAACTTCTTTTACACACAAGCTCAACCAAGATCAAAACAATGGATTTTTACTGCCAAATTTACAAACATTATGTTCTAAACTTAACTTACAGGCTTAATTCAAAGTGAAAAGCTTTTCATATTGTGACTTGAAACACATATATATAGCCCTTATTTTATTCCATTGCTACTGAGAAACAGCTGATTGGAGGTATGCAAATAGATCAGTCACAGCTGATACCCATCTAGGAAACACACTCAGGTGTTGAGGTTCTTTCAGTTGCATAACCATATGGTATAAAAGAGGACCTCTTTGGGCTGATCTTGTGTGGAAAAGAAAAAATATAGAGCAACACAAAGAAAGTAAGTAAAATGCATGCACGAGGGAGAGGAAGACGAGTGCTAGGACAAGGGAGAGGAGTCGTACAAGGGCAAAGGAGAGGAATGCCCGGACAGGGACATGGTAGAGGTGCGTGGTGGTGCTCAAAGAAGGGCCAGACTTATGGTAACTGATGAAATAAGAGCAATGTCATAAACCATGGGCTATCGTACAGAGAGGCTGGTGAACGAGTACAGCCAAATCTCAGGCGGAACACAGTGGCATCTATTGTCCGGACTTTTCGAGAAACCAACAGGTAGGATATTGTCTAAGGGCTCCTCCTACTGCAGAGTTTAAATAATTTTACCATGTAATGCAGTGATTGTATGCCTCCAGTCCTAATATGTAACTGTATTTTGTCTCTCTAAGGATTCAATGTTTACCTCCCTTAGGGACGCACAGGAAAGCTCCTAAATGAAGAACAGGAATTTGCTATTGTCAACATGGTGATTGCTAACAATTAAATAAAACTGAAGGACATTCAGTCCAGAGTTGTAGAGGACAACCTTGTCTTTGGGAACATTGCAGCAATCAGCATAACATCCACTCTAGCTAAACAGAGTCCGAATGAAACAACTACACAAAGTTCCTTTTGAAAGGAACGGTGAGAGCATCAAGGAACTCTGTTTCCAAAATGTCCAGGTAAGGTTATGCAATACAGTCATTATTTTACTATACATAGTGTGTTTTGCAGTAAACTACTCTATAAACCTGAAGTACAGTAGGACATACAGCAGGTATACAGCAAAGCATTTACATATACTCTGTCGGATTACATTCAGAGAGTCATGGAGTTGGAGGCCAATCAAGTCCAACATGAAATGAACTACGTTGACGAGGCTGGCTTTAACTTGGCGAAAAGGCGTGGCCGCGGAAGAAACATAATTGGCAAAAGGGCCACAGTTACCGTGCCGGGCCAGAGAGGAGCCAACATCACCATGTGCGCTGCAATCTCCAACAACGGTCCACTCCTGCATAAATGTGAGATTGGCCCCTACAACACTGACACCTTATCCTGTTTTTAGAAGACCTGTATGAATGACAGGTGCTAGAGGCAGAAAGGGAACAGGTGGAAGACCACTTGCCAATATATGTGATCACATGGGACAATGTGGCATTCCACCATTCCCGTGCAGTCACAGCCTGGTTTGACGCCCATCCGAGGATGATGTCCCTTTTCCTTGCCCTTCCTCGCCTTTCCTCAACCCCATTGAGGAGTTTTCTCAGCCTGGAGATGGAGGGTTTATGACCATCGTCCACAGGACCAAATGTCCCTCCTGGATGCAATAGATGCTGCATGCCAAGACATCACAGCTGAACACTGCCAGGGGTGGATAAGGCATGCCAAAAGATTCTTCCCGAGATGCCTTGTCAGAGAAGATATCAGGTGTGATGTGGATGAGAATATGTGGCCAAATGCAGAAGACCGGGCAGATTAGAATGACATTTTTTTCTGTGGCATATTCTGTTTGAGTGAATATTTTGTATTGTCTAATACTGCAATATAATACAGTAATACTGTAATTTATGTCCTGTTTCAAATAGAGTCTTTACTGCAACAATTCTTTCTTTGTCTTCTTTTTTTAGAAACCGTATATTCTATAAAGCTACTCTGAGATGGGTCATTCATCTTTTGTACTGAATTTCTGCAGCAAAGGAAACAAAATGCATGCATTTACTAAACTCACCAAAACAAAACTTTAGAGAGGCTTCAAATGACACTACAGAGCAAAGCCTGATCTATGATCAATACAATATAGTGTCTATTCTATAAGGAGCAGACCTGACACATATAAAATAATGCAGTTTCTGTAATTCCACCTGATATTAGTGTTTTTATGACATTGGGCTATGATTGACTAAATGTTCCTGTTGGAAGAGAATATGTGTTAGTGTTTTGGAAGAATTTATTGATTTTGGTACGTTTGCTATGTTTTGGTATATATAGTGTAAATTTGTGTTGGAGTTTAGTTTACAATGTGTGATTTTGAGCATGAAGTTAATTGTTTTGCCAGAACAACTTTTATCTTCGAAATGTGACAGTTTTTTTTTCACATAAATCAGTATTTCATTATAGAATACAGTTGTTTTCAGTCACTTTGGTCCATTTCTCATATCAGAATTGGAATTCTACTTGTTCAACCTCCACATCATCTATTCACTTGTGCACATAGCAATTATTCAGTCTTTTGAAAAATTGCAAAATTGCAAATGCTTTGACACATTTATGCAAATGATTATGTACATTTGTCTGCTGTTTCTCAAACTATCACAATTGCTTATGTCATGTTGATCACAATGTATTATACTAGTTCTCTGTTGAATAGTTTTACCCCCAAAACATCTAGTCATAAGTTCATTGCATAAGTCACTACATGCAAAATGGTTGAACATGTCATAATCTGCAAAGCATTTGAGGGTGTGTTTCCTCGTTTACATTGTGCTATGCAGTGCTGTAAAATGGTCTCATTTTTGTATTTTCTGCATCAAAATGACGTGCTCTGTCAACAAATTACAGTGCATACAGTAAAATTGTAACTGTGAATTCTGTCCAATCCCTTGAAATGTACAACTCTGTATGGTTGAAATTGATCTACGCTCACCTAAAGGATTATTAGGAACACATACTAATACTGTGTTTGACCCCCTTTTGCCTTCAGAACTGCCTTAATTCTACGTGGCATTGATTCAACAAGGTGCTGAAAGCATTCTTTAGAAATGTTGGCCCATATTGAAAGGACAGCATCTTGCAGTTGATGGAGATTTGTGGGATGCACATCCAGGGCACGAAGCTCCCGTTCCACCACATCCCAAAGATGCTCTATTGGGTTGAGATCTGGTGACTGTGGGGGCCATTTTAGTACAGTGAACTCATTGTCATGTTCAAGAAACCAATTTGAAATGATTCGAGCTTTGTGACATGGTGCATTATCCTGCTGGAAGTAGCGGAGGGTACATGGTGGCCATAAAGGGATGGACATGGTCAGAAACAATGCTCAGGTAGGCCGTGGCATTTAAACGATGCCCAATTGGCACTAAGGGGCCTAAAGTGTGCCAAGAAAACATCCCCCACACCATTACACCACCACCACCAGCCTGCACAGTGGTAACAAGGCATGATGGATCCATGTTCTCATTCTGTTTACGCCAAATTCTGACTCTACCATCTGAATGTCTCAACAGAAATCAAGACTCATCAGACCAGGCAACATTTTTCCAGTCTTCAACTGTCCAATTTTGGTGAGCTCTTGCAAATTGTAGCCTCTTTTTCCTATTTGTAGTGGAGATGAGTGGTACCCGGTGGGGTCTTCTGTTGTAGCCCATCCGCCTCAAGGTTGTGTGTGTTGTGGCTTCACAAATGCTTTGCTGCATACCTCGGTTGTAACGAGTGGTTATTTCAGTCAAAGTTGCTCTTCTATCAGCTTGAATCAGTCGGCCCATTCTCCTCTGACCTCTAGCATCAACAAGGCATTTTCGCCCACAGGACTGCCGCATACTGGATGTTTTTCCCTTTTCACACCATTCTTTGTAAACCCTAGAAATGGTTGTGCGTGAAAATCCCAGTAACTGAGCAGATTGTGAAATACTCAGACCGGCCCGTCTGGCACCAACAACCATGCCACGCTCAAAATTGCTTAAATCACCTTTCTTTCCCATTCTGACATTCAGTTTGGAGTTCAGGAGATTGTCTTGACCAGGACCACACCCCTAAATGCATTGAAGCAACTGCCATGTGATTGGTTGATTAGATAATTGCATTAATGAGAAATTGAACAGGTGTTCCTAATAATCCTTTAGTTGAGTGTATGTCATACATAAAAAGTGCATGTGCATTATCAATCATTGTCATCTAAACCTTTGACGTAGTTCACCAACACAAATAGTTTAGCAAATGTTAAGGATGATTCTAGAAATGTACCAAAGCGAAAATATAGGATATTTGCAATCATTCTGTTTTGAATGTGTTCTTAACAGTTCTGGACACAGTGTGTTAGCATTTGAAAAATGTGCTGAAAATATACTGTGTTTTGCAGGTGTTGAAGTAGTAATGGAAAAAGAGTTCATGGATTTTGGAGAAAGTTGTTATTGAATGCATTTTGTGTGAAAGCAATGAAAAATGATTCACAGTTTGGTCCACATACACTTCTGTTTTGCTGACTGTGCGAAGAGTTTGACAATGTGACCAATGCAGGTTAGCAATTGAAAAAATCTGTAAATAGGGGACTGATGTTCTTAGTTGTTTTGCAATATAGTATGTATGCACATGTGTAAAAGAGGATTGACACTCTCTACTTCTTTCACACACTAACTTAGACACACAAAAATGACAGAACAGAGAGAATACAGGATGTGGAAAATTATATTTGTAACACTTTCATTTTCCAAATGTGAGAACTGAAGAATTTGCCATTTTTGACAAAACTGGCAAAAAGATTGTGTGAAACATTGATGAGATATGAGAGAGAGAGAGAGAGAGAGAGAGAGAGAGAGAGAGAGAGAGAGAGAGAGAGAGAGAGAGAGAGAGAGAGAGAGAGAGGGAGGCCCTCAGTAATTTGGTATTTCCTTTTTAGATGGGGGGGATGGCCAATGCCCTCATTTTCAGTACGAAGTCCACACACACACACAGAGCTCCTTTAATGACCCTTACATCCGGCCTAAGGCACAGGGGCCTCAGAGAGAGAGAAGAGAGAGAAAAATATATTTCAGATAGATAGATAGATAGATAGATAGATAGATAGATAGATAGATAGATAGGATTAGTTGAGCTGTAAATTCAGACAGGTATGCACTGAAGGTCAGAGGTGAAGGATCACCCCCCCACACACAAACACACACACACACAAAGCTATGGGAGTTCAGTTGGAGGTTAGACCTTCAGGCTCCACAGCTCAAACAGAGAGACAGAGAGAGAGAATTCATAAGCAGCTGATTCAGCCTGCCACTGACTGGTGTGATTACTGCAGACGCAGGAGGAAAAGGGAAGCATACATTTTCAGGAACACAGATTATTTCACGAAAAAGAGCAACAAAATGAAAAGAAAAATGAGACTAAGGATGTTAAATTTGGTTGTTTAGGAGTAAAGGATTTTGACATGGCAGACAAAAAGAAAAAAAAAGAAGGAGAAAGAAAGAAAGACAGAACATATTGAGTAAGTGGTAATGACTCTTTTACAACTCAAGCAACAGCTGAAGATGTTACTGAGTCTCCATACTCTCTCTCTCTCTCTCTCACACACACAAACACAGGTCCCCGACCTTTCTGATGGCAGCTGTTGACGTCACTCTGTGCCTCATCTAGAGCTACAAAATTCCCACTACGCACTGCAACATGCTGGATTTCTCAATACTGTACAGTGTAATTAAATTACACATTAGCATAGCTTGTTGTTTTGACTAGTGGTTTCCATTTTGTGTTTAGCTTATGTAGGGCCTTCCCATCAGACTGTTGAGTTATTTCCATACTAGACCAATTCTGTTTTTAAGGGCCATTCTGAAAGATGTCTGTGAAGGTTCTCAGTCATCCAGGTCATAGTTATCCAAGAAGGTCGTGAGAATGCTGAACGATGGCCGTTCAGACCTGCCCTCAGGTGTCTCCAACGACCATTTAGACTGTTTGAAAACAGCCAGGAGCGCTAACGAACCAGCGGTATCGATCATCTTGACAATGACCCCACAGAGGTTAAATAGCTGGGTTTTCCTACCATTTACTCAGAGCTGAAACAGCAAAACATCTTTCAGTAGGCTTAACAAGTCCTTTCTGAAACTTCTCAGCAAACATCCGACTTTGTGTTGGCTGTAGTTTTTCTCCCATCTTCCACATATTCTAAAACTGCATTCGCCCAACGGGGGGCTCAAACCTATGACCCTAAGATTAAGAGTCTCAGTGGGCTACGAGCCACTGTTTTTTGACTCACTTTGATTTACAACGTACAGTTCTAACTGAGAGACACTGGAAGCTGAGTGACTGAAGGAGTTTTCCAACTGCTAACTAACCATATTAACCAAAAACTCCTTCGCCCAGTGTGGGGATTGAACCACAAGGATAAGCCAGAGATTGAACAGTGAAGCCGACCAAAAAAGACGTCAAAACACGCGATACTCCCTCGCACATTAGAGATGTAACTGTATAGGATAGACTATAAACTCTCTGTGAATCTGAAAAAAAACCATTCAGCCATCAGTGACGTTGCGTTGGTGTTTGGCAGATGAGCTTGTAGGTGGGCTGATTAAACAGTGACTATCTGAGTCAGACAAACACACTGAGCCAGTAGACTTTTGTTTGTGCAGCCATGCAGCTACCAGAACTACAGTGTTTCTGCCGTTGCTCTGCGTCATTAAACCACGCTTATGCTGCGAGATCATGCACAGTAGATGTTGGTGCCAACAGGAAGTAGCTTTGTAGTAGTATTTATTGTTCCAAAACTGGCTTCACTGCTCTCCATTCAAATCTTCTTCGTCCAGTAATATACTGTCTATTGATTGAGCAGCCTGAGATTAGGAGTCTCGTGCTCTACTGACCATAAAAGGAATGTCAGGAGTGGGATTGGAACCCACGCCTCCATTTGGAGAGCAGAAGTCTCTTGGCTGAGGAAGGAATCAAACCTTGAGTCTGGCGCCTTAGACCACTCAGCCATCCTGACAAGTGATACATGGAGTACAATCTGGAAACTTTAGGTTTCCAGGTGTACAGGAGACATGAAAAGTAAGTGACAGCCACTATTAAGATAGCTTCCAAAGCAGTATCACATAGTTACTTCACTATTAAAGGAGACCTATTATACTGCATTCCCAGTCCTATATTCTAGTTCTGTATAGCAGCTTTGCAGGATCCAAAGTTCAAAAAAAAATCTTATACTGGCTCTTCATGCAGACCTTCATTCCAGCCTCTGTCTGAAACAAGCGGTGGATGCTCCTGTCTCTTTAAGGCCCCCCTTCTCAAAGACCACTGTCTTCTGGTTGGCCAAGACCTGTACCACGTGTAACAGGCTGTTGTTGCCGCTGAGTGGTACAGACAGAGTGAGTGAAGCTGTGTGGAGAAAATGACCATATATGGAATACCGGCTCCGTGTAGTTCCATGTGTTGTCAAACGGATCCCAGATAAAGCTGTTGAAAAAAGAGACTTCAGAACAGGAGGAAATCTGAGGGTTTGGCTCACAGGGATTTCTTTTAAATACTTTTACCTCATTATCTGAAGCTTTTGCCATGTTTAACATGAACATACAACATTGTAACATTGAAGATAAGTCATAAAATATGGAAAAGCATAATAGGTCTCCTTTAAAGGGCTAGTAAGTGCTTGTTGCATTTTGTGTGTGCTCTGAAAAGAAAAAACTGTTTTTCCTACACAGCCTGGGCTCAGTAAATACAAAACAAAGAAAGTGGTGTGGAACTTCCCTACAATATTGTTTCAGCCAATCAGCAACAAGTGGCTTTGGTGCTCATGCACAGAAGCAGTGGGAGGGAATATACAGTCACATACAAACATGCTGGACTCCAGGCACTGTGAAGAAGGAGAGATAGCCTAGAAACAGCCAAAGAGGAAAGGTCTATAGAGTATAAACAGTAAAGAAAGTTATATGAACAGGCAAGGGCAAAGGTGTTTCAACAAA
Source organism: Micropterus salmoides (assembly GCF_014851395.1). Taxonomy (NCBI): domain Eukaryota; kingdom Metazoa; phylum Chordata; class Actinopteri; order Centrarchiformes; family Centrarchidae; genus Micropterus; species Micropterus salmoides. The sequence goes on from NW_024041484.1 coordinate 14,193,748, forward strand.
ATTTGGGGGTTGTGCTTCTGAGGGAGCAATGTATTTGTTTGGCAGCTCAGTTCAAATATCGGGTAGTCCTGCTGCAGAATCACTTACTGTACGTTTAACTGTGCTGGCGTTGTTTTTTTGAGGAGCACAGTTGTCAGTAAGGACAACCTGAGGTTGGGAAACTGTTGGACCGTTTTAATTAAAACCACTGCCACCCAACGTGGGGCTCGAACCCACGACCCTGAGATTAAGAGTCTCATGCTCTACCGACTGAGCTAGCTGGGCTGTGAAAAGTAAATAAATGAGTCTGATTTCACAACTACATAAACCCTCAGTGGGACTGGCTGGATCACTCATAGCAAAGCTTCATTGATAAAGAAGACTATAGCCGGTTATTACGCCTTAACAGTTGAGAGTCCTGAGCTACAGGGGCTACATATATACAAAAAAATACGATCTCTGAAACTGAAAAGAAGGGTGCAGCAGTGCTGGCAGATCAGATGAAAGTTGAGGTACCATCTTAAAGCTGTGGTACGCAATGTTGGAGAACTAGCAAGGGACAGCTGGAGACCAGAAGTCATTTTGCTCAGGAAGAAGTTAGAGTAATGGTGCGTTCCATTTGACATGGGAAGTCGGAATTTCCGAGTTATAAGGTCAAAATTTCCAAGGGAACGCCCCCTTAAGTCGGAATCCCGACTTCGGAAGAAATTTTTGTACACAAAGTGCTGTCCAACAGCTGTATGTGGTCGTGTTGCTACAGTGTTTAGTGTGAGTAAATAGCGCACAATGCGTTTTTTATTATCAACCGGCGTATCAATAGCTAACCTGGCTAGTTGTAAACAATGGCTGGCCGAACGAGGTTTTCCGACTTGTAACTGGAACGCCGTCAACTCGGCAACTCATCATTCCTAGCTCCGACCTCCAATTTCCGAGGTAGATGGAATGCACCATAATTTTGGTACCTGCTATTTTCACATATTTTGGTGTCGAAATGACTAGTAGGCACAAAAACTTTTGGAATCCGTGCAGTAGATGGCTTCAGTTGGAGAGAGGAGCTTGTTGTGTTGGAGTAACGTTTCCACCGGCGTCTTCCTGGAACAACTCGCCTCTCTCGAGATTTCAGAGTCAGAATTGTCCTTGAGCGAGACTTCTCTTTCTGGTTAAAAACAAGGGGTGTTATCGAGTGTTACTTGTAGGGATCCTTGCCAGAAACACTTATTGTGGATGTAATTTTGACGGGCACAATTTCCCACAAAGGAATGTGTCACAGCGACTGCAGTCAGTTTACTGCATGGATTCCAAAACTTTTATACCTACTAGTCATTTCGACACCAAAATATGTAAAAATCTATCTGATAGGAGAATGGATGGACTGACTGACGAATGGATGGACTGATGGACAGATGTGACAGATAGGATGGATGGATGGAGGACAGAGGAGGGGGTTCGACGTCTTTGATCCTCCCAGCAGAAATAATCAACAAAGCCCTGGAGCAGGCCAGCTAGACCTAAATATGTGTGTGCGCCTGTTTGGTGTGTGTGTGCCGTGGGGTTTTCTGGATGAATGCCAAGACCAGCTCCCACCAGGAGAGAGATCAAAGACTCTCTCTCTCTCTCTCTCTCTCTCTCCATCTCTATCGACCTCTCTCTCTCATATTTCTCACACTCCTTCCTCCCCCTCCCTTTGCTCTCCCTCTCTCTTGAAAACACTCGTTATTGCTTTTCTTGATTTCTTCGACATTCTCTTGCTTTTTTTTTAACCTGAAGGCAGAGACATGAGAACAATTTCCTATGCAAAACAGAAAAGAAACCAAAAAGAGATGAAAAGAGAAAAGCAACAAAAAAGAAGTCAGAAGAAAAAGAAAATAGACATCGCCAGTTGCACTGATGTTTAGAAACACACACACATACACACACAAAACTACTGACCTGTGCTTCAAAGCCCTCTTGGTTGCCAGGTTGTCATGGGAGCAATTGTTCTGGCAGGTGTGTGTGTGCGCGTTTCAGACGTGTTCTTGTTTCCCGGACAAACCGGACAAATCTCATGACATACTTAAATTTCATACAATTCACATTGAATTAGCCCACTACAGTAAAAACTCATTCTCTTTTCACAGATATTTCGAAAGAAAGCATGGTTGTAAATTGACAAATCAAATCTAAGGCAGCCAGAAGCTTTATCACTGGTTCACTGTCTGGTCAAACTATTAAGTCCTAACTGAGACAAGGTTTATTTTCACGTTTGACTGTTTTGTACAGAAAGTATACACACATGCTCAAGTCACAGGTTGGTGTGTACAGCTGAAGTGCTCTTGAGCAGAGCTCAGATCCAAAAACTCTGGGTCCTACTTTTCTCATCATGCAGCACAAAAGTGTCTCTTCATTAGACCTTCCCTGCGTGGCGAAATGCCTAAGCACTTCAAACTTAACATCCCCAATTTGGCTATCCAGAGATAACCCTGATGACATCCACAGGGGTAACTTTAGAAAGCTCCCTGCAGATCTACAGAAGACCTTACACAAGTGTTTTCACGGGTTAACTTGTACTCGATTATGATGAGTTAACTAAGTCCAATACTGTACTGCTACAGTTTGCTACTGTTTGCTATCTATTAAAGACATAAAATGGCCTAAAGATAATTAAAAACTAAGAACTAAACCACAAAAAAAAATATGTTTACCCTTTCATACCAAAACCAACAATGTTAGCATTGAATTTCTTCCTGGTTAGTACCAGGGTCATCAAATCAGGTTGGATAACAAACAGCTGTGATCAAGAGGTATAAATCATTATTTTTAAGCAACAGCCAAATGCAAGATCGAAGTCCATCCATCCATCCATTGTCAACCGCTTATCCTGTGTACAGGGGGGCTGGAGCCAATCCCACCTGACACTGGGCGAAAGGCGGAGTACACCCTGGACAGGTCGCCAATCCATCGCAGGTAAGATCGAAGTGTCAGATTAATATTATTTTTTTATTTGACCTTTATTTTAACAGGAAAATCCCATTGAGACACAGTCTCTTTTACAAGGGAGTAAAAGAGACTGAAAAAAGTAAATGTAAAACAACAATTTTTCAACCATAAGTCAAAATACTACTAATAATAATGAGGTAATGAAAATCCCTGTAATATTTGATTACAAATGTACCTTCACATCTCACACTTACATGACAGCTGCTGCCACAAAATGCTTGATATAAAAAATACGAACAAAAAGACTGCATGTGTGACGAAATAGCGTCTATGGTCTCACAGCACCTTTTTCCCTCCCATGATGCTCAGGGTAAATCGTAAGAGCTCTCAAATGTTCTCCTGGATATTGTTCGCTCTGCGTTGTTACTGATCTGGGAATTGAAGCTCATTTGCACTCTGTGTGTGTCGTTCTGCATAACAACGTCAGCTAAATGTCTAAAAATGTAAATGTAATTGTGGAGATAATGTTATTTTCTTATTGAGACTCGCAGAATGCTGCACTACGTGAGCCGAGCCGAGTTTGTCATTAAACCAACTCACAGAGGCTCCTTCACAAACAACAACTAAACTTTCTCTGTGCCTATATCTCTTCTTCCTCTATCCATCTTTTCATGCCAGCAGCAGCTTGCAGATTGGTCATATTTTCTCTCTTTCTTGCTGTCGTTCTTCATATGCAAATAGGCAACTTAATCCCACTCCCCAAATCCCAATCAGTCTCTTTTCTGACCCCTTTCTTTTCCTTTCTCCTTCTGTCCTGCTTTTCTCCATCACTGTTCTCCTCTGTTGTCCCATATTGCCTCTGTAGCTCTGTCATTCCCCTCTCTTTCTCTGCATCTCCATTTCTCTTATCATCCTCAATCGCTCCTTCTTCTATCCATCTTTCTTTTCCTTCCCCTCTTTTTCATCCCTCTCTGCCGTGTTTTTTCCTCCCTCACACACACTCTCTCTCCAGCAGTAGTCATTCTACTTATAGCCTCGCCATAAATCAACCTGTCATTCTCCGTCATGCTCGCTGGATCTCACTGGGGCTCGTGGCAAACACACACACACACGCGCGCGCATACACACACTGCAAGGGATAGCAACATGAGGCCACACATACACAAGCACAAAACCCAGGCACAGACACACAAACGCTGACAAATGTAAAGACTCAAACAAATCACACACACAAACAAATTCAGAAACACACAGAAGCACACATTCAGTACAACTATATGGATTATACTGCTAAATATGTAAACGTGACACACACACGCACCAATACAAAGATTATTTTAAGCTCTCTTGCACAAACAGTCACACACAAACTCTTCAGTGCAAACTTAAGACGCTCAAGATTGATTGAGAGGGAGGGTGAATGATTAAGGGAAACAGAGATGTAAACAAGGATGACAGGAAGATGCCCACCTGTCCTTGTACCACACGCACATATACACACACAAAGCAGCTGAAATAATCTCTACAGCCCTCAGGGCCACAGCTTTTCCAACCATCTCCTTAAATTCACCTCCTCCTCCTCCTGCTATGTCTACATTTTTGTCTCTGTCCTGTTCATCTATCTTTAAACCCTATGTCCTGAAAACTCTGTTCATATACATATACTCATTTGCATTAGCCGAAAATGAGATTAAATATTGTGGATTACATCATTTACTTGATGATTCATATAATTTAATCACTGTAGGTGGGGATCATTATAATGGTTTGCACATTACTTATAGTGTTATTCATTTTTAGGGTTAGTTTAGGCGAAACGATACCCGGAGAATGAGTGATGGCCCTCTCAGAGAACACAACAACATCACTGCTCTCTGAAACCCATTATTTCCAATGGCTTGCACTGCGTCGAGCAAAGTGCTTGACACAAATCGCATTGTGTCTCAAAGGGCCTTTAGACAGTAAGAGTTACATTACATATGCAATACATTTTATAGGAAGCATAATCAGATACTATTTTATTAACAACAGAGAAATTATTATTATTTTGAACCTATCTGCAAAATGATCACCGTTAATTAGGAGATAAAGAAAATATTTGGAAAGACTGTGGTCTTGATTCAGTACTAAAAAAGTTTGAAACTGGAACTAAATGTAATATTTTGACTTTTTCAATATTTAACCAAAGCTACAGTATTTTCCTAACCTTAACCAGCTCTTTCAATAGCTTAAACCCAACAATATGTGGGTCGCAGCAATGTGACCAAATTCTCCACTCTGACTTCCACAATAATTATGTCACATTTCCAGGATCGGAAAATTGGATTCAAGCAGCAATTTGATCCAATTCCACCAATTCCAATTACTCCACGTCATATTTGGCAATTAACATTAACAGCATAAAAAATGTATTTTTTGCCACCTCCACATCTGCCTCTTTTGGCTATTCACATCATCTTTTCTCTGACTTTCGTTCCACCTCATCTGGGTGCAGGTACAGGTCCCTGAGATGCAGAATGGCTCGATTGGGCTACAGCATGGAACCTGCAGCCATAGCAGGGTTACTCTCTGAGTGAACTATGAGTCTTGTTTTCATGTTGTTTTGCCTGTTGTTACTATGCGCTGTTGTGTTGTACTTCATATATTTCTGTCTGTCACTGGTGTGTGATGATGTGTGTCCATCCTTCCTTCTTCCCTCTCCTCGTCTCCTAGCGCTCTGTGACGAATGCAGGAACCTCATAAAGATCCTTAGGAGTCAGAGGATTTCATGGGGCTTTGTGTTTGAGCGAGTGTGTGTGTGTGTGTGTGTGAGAGAGAGAGTTAGTGGAAGACAGCACATGTGGCATGCAAGGTCACGTAATCCTGTGGCCTCCAGATACTGTTATTGACACACACTCACACACAGCACTCTATGACCTGCACTGCCCTTGCATACACACACACACACACACACACACACACACTCACACACACAGATGTCCTCATACAACCCACAATGCCCTCAGTGTTATCAAGAACACAAACAGTAAAACAGATACTTTCTTGTTTGAACATAACTTGAATGCTAAAATTCTTTGTCCTTTTTAAAGGATTGGGCAGGTGGTATTCTATATTTTTCTTATTTATTATTATCAACAAATCATATAAAAAACAATCATAACTAAAACCAAGACAACATTGATTCTAGTAACAGGTTTTCCCTGTGCAGCCAAAGCCTGATATATTATTCCTCTATGCCATAGAGCCCTATTGTTGTCCAAAAACTATTAAAAAATCATCAGTGAGCCAAAAACTGCACTGGGTGACATATTTCTTCATTACAATAAACACGAGCACTGTAGTGTGGTTCCAGACCTCTGATTCGTTGACCTTATCTCAGATTTGTTCAGCGATTAGACACTTGTTTCCGTCAGTAAATTACCAATCAGAGCTAAGTCGTCATCTTCCTACATACCTGGCTATCAGTGTTGGGCAAGTTACTTCCAAAATGCAATACATTATAGATTACTAGTTATTAGTAATTTGAGAGTAACTTTTGAGTTACTTTCACTGCGATTTAATGGGCAGATTATTCGGATAATAAGATGTGCTGCATGATCCATCAGGGAACTACCGTCTTGTTAAGAGGAGCCGAGCTCCACAGTATTTTGCACCTTGCCTACAGTCGGATTCCCACAACAGGAAATAACGTTACTTTTTTACTCAGGGATTTGTTTTTCTGGTGCCAAAATGTTCCTCAGTGTTGGTGAATTATTAAAAAAACAAAACACCACTTAATTTTGGGTTAAAATGCGTTGTAATGCGCGTTACTGAGATTGTAATGGGTATAATATTACAGATTTTATTTAGTAATGTGTTATATTACTGTAATAGCCTTACTTTAGTCCCAACACTGCTAGCTACACACAAAACGAACTATGGAAAATGGTGACAAGCTGTACAGGTTGTTGTATGTCAACTTACAGAAATAGCATCTGTTAAATCAACATATTTCTGAGATCAATGTGAAAAATTGCAAGTTAACCCCCACCAACAAACGCTACCACAGCTTCCATGGCCACTGACAAAAAGACCGCTCCTCCCCGAACAAGTAATTAGCTAACAACAACAAAATGTGAACGAAGTCAAACATGTCAACTCAGTCTCGTTATCAGGCTAACATACACTTTCCTCCATGCCACCGTAAACACTCACCAGGCCATCATGTGTCAGAAAATAGTACAACATGCACAATTTACTCCTGTTTGAGTAACCTTTGCTAAAAACTACAAACTTTTACTGAAACCTTATATTGTGACACATTGTTAAAAGGTTTATTTCTTCAGTAAGAACCAATGGGGGCTTGAGGATGAGGGCCACAGACGGGTTTGGAAGGTCAGACAGTATGGAGAGACGTACTATGACACTGTTGGTTTGGGCTTTTCATGGGATTTGTTAACTAGAAGGAAATGCCAGCCTGATCCTCTAAATGTATAACACGCAGCACAAATACACTGATATAGATTTCCAAGGTCGCATTTCAGGCATTCTGTATGTTTCTTATACTAAGTCCTCCTCTCTGTCTCTGCGCTCCACTGCTCTCCTCCCCCTCTGTATTCTTCTCCCCTCCTCCCTTTATCTCTCGAAGCTGTCTTTCACACACACACACCCACCCACCCACCCACACACACACACACACACACACACACACACACACACACACACAGTCTCTCCAGAGATGAGTCCATTGCTCTGACCTCTCTCTCTCTCCTGGGAGAGCTGGCTGTCTGCCCAGCTCTGTCTTTTTCTCTCACTGCCTCACACTTTCTCCTTTTGCTCTGCATCTTTCTTCTTCTTCTGTATCTCTCTATCTATCGATCTATCTATTTTTCTAATCCCCTTTTGTCCCCCCCCCCTCTTATCCTCTCCTCTGTTGCATGTCTCCCCTTCTTTTGCATCCTCTTATCTCTTAATCCTCTCTCCACTCAATTTGTTACTTCTCCCCATCTTCCCTCTCTTTACCCCATTCTCCTTCCCCCTCTTTCCCTCCTGCCCCTCCTTAATCATTTCTTTCTAGGCTTCCGGGGAGTTGGCTCAGCTGCGGGGTTCTGCCTGGGGCTCCTCGCCCAGCTCATGCTGCCTCTCTCTGGGCACGGCGCCCGCAGAGGGTGGGCAAGGCTGAAGGGAGAGCTGGAGGGGTCTGTGTGTGTGTGTGTTTGTCTGCATCTAGTGATGGGGGAAGGGGAGTAAGAAAGTGAAGAGCGAAGGAAGGGGAGAGATTTAAAGAAAATGAGGAGGGGGTTGTTGACAGAGATGGAGAAACAGAGAGACACTGATATAGAAAGAAGAAACAATAGAGAGGAACAAATTTCTGTTGAGTCACGCTTTGCTGGCTAGAATGTGTGTGGCTACGGCAGCAACATCGTTCCTACTGGTTACAAAACGGGCTAAAACTAAAGATTACGAATGAAGCTGCTGTCAAGGTGACATCTTAAAGTGGCTGTTTTGTCCGACCAACAGTTCAAAATCAGATGATCTTCAGCTAAATATCATAGAAGAGTATGAAAAACAGATTCACATATTCACATTTAAGAATCAATTGATTTTTGTCATTTTGCTTTTAAAATTATGGTAAATTGATGATCAAAGTAGTTGCTGATAAATTTTCTGTTGAACAACATTGAACAATCAACTTATCTTTCGGCTTTAGTTATGATCGCACTGTATTTACTGAAGTAACTGGCAACACAAGCGGTCAAACAAGTTTAACCACATTATTAAACCACTTTATCAGAAGGTAAAACCAAAATTCAAAGTCATAATCTCTCATTGCACAGGAAAACTATACAAAACTAGACTACTAGACTACTAAACTAGTACAACTTGAACCATACTGAAACTGATGCTAGAAGCAGGCAGACACACACACACACACACACACACACACACACACTGACAGACACCTGTACCCAGCTGCATGCAGAGAACAACAATTCCCCTGCTGGTCACTAATGGTGCAGCCCTGCTGGGGTGGAAGCAAATGGCCTGGACCCAACCAAGCATGATGGGAGGGAGGAGGGGGTTAGTAGTCAGACCGAGGGAGAAAGAAAGTGAGATAAAGGAAGGGAGGAATTAATGTGAAATGAATTTGATGAAAGCAGCCACAATGAAAGAGAGACTTCACAAGAGAAACGAGGAGAAAGGAAGAGAGGTGTGGGAGGAGAACTCACACCAGTGTTTAAAATGTCGCCTTGGACTGCTATCTCTTCATTTATCTCCTCACGCTCCCTTCCAAACTCTCTCTCTCTCTCTCTCCTTCAGCTTTCCTCTCGCCTTCTGTTCTCCTACTTACGCCTCTCAATTTTTACTCCTCCATCTCCCCCTCTATACCTCTCTCACCCTGTCATTCTTCTTTCCTCTTCTCTCCCTCCTTCTCTCTCTCACAAGTGTCCAGTTTGTCAGCGATGAGTTTCAGTGATGTAGCGCCCTCTGTCTGTATCCACTGTTACTGCAGCAGCACATTTTAAAACTTCAACCGTCCTGGCCATATTACATATAACATTTAAGTTAGCCATTCACTTGGAGAAAATCTAGGGTAAAAAGCCATATCTCAAGATAACTATTGTTCAACGTTATGAACAATTTGTCTGAAATTCATCTGAAGTAATGTAGATGTATAAATAAAGGATTGGAATGGCATGGAAATAAGCATTTACTAAGATAATAATTACCTTTAAAAAGATAATTGTAAAATAGAGAGAAAATTAAATTGCATGACATTGTGATTCAGAAAAGACACAACTTGACAATGCTACATTCCCTTGAGAGTTCTGACCTCGGAAAAAGTAGTGACAAAATAACTTCTTAACTTGTGAGCCATTGTATGCCACTGCGTTTCATAAAACTGAAACCTAAGGTGAAAAGGTACATTTTTATCTATATAACACCAAAAGCACATCATGTCTTTGAATGAAACAAACACATACAATCAAACATACACTTATCTCTAGTGGATAGAGTGATTTACAGGAAAAACTGCTTCATTTAAATGCACATGTTTACAGTGACAGTCTGACGAGGTCCTGCTGTTGCTGTCACATGTGTGCCAGGGCTGCCTGTATACAGTACGTCCTTGCACCAATGACAACAAGACATATCCCCGTACATTTATTGAATGTAATGAATAACACAATTTTGATCTCTATTCAAGCGGCGTGTGCATTTGACAGACGACGCAGCAGCACGGCAGACGCTGATGTGAAATATATGCTGCTGCATGTGTTAAAATATGCAGGATGAAAGTCAGGAGATACAGAAGTGTTTTTAACCCTATTATATCACTGATTAGCAGAGTGTGAAAGCTTTTAGCCACAGTCTGACAGTGGCTGCTGATGGATTGGAGAGCACTGTTGATTCAGTGTTCCGATTTTGAATCCCAGACCCAAACAGACTCAAACAGATTTAGTTTCTTTACCACTACCCTGCATTGATGCAAACATAACCCGACAGAGAGATTCAGCAGCTTTATGAAAAGGATACTTGTGTGAGGCTCGGAGAGATGCCAAGTGCTCTGTTTTGCTGAGACAAAAAAAAAGATATATTAAAGACAGGGGTGGAAAGAGTGCTAGAATATCCTCCACAGGTAGAAGTGCAGTTATTTGACTTTCCTCATCAATTTAGTGATGCTCTCAAAATCAGTGACCATGTTTTCACTCTAATATGATAAAAGGGATGTTAATACAAACTCACATCTGTCCACATAAACCTACTCTCCAGGAAAATATTTCACATCAGGCCAATATTTTTAAAATGTGTTATTCCAGGACTAGCCAACCATCCAGAGATGTTATATTCTCTGCTTGCAATAAAGTCAATTACTTAGTATATGTCTTACTGACATTGTATAGCCTGAAATATGGACTAAATATTGTTTATAACACCAAACTCTACACCAGTGTTTCATCTTGCATCAAAAAAATCGAAAACGAGCGAAGAATGCAAACTGACAATGAAACGCCAATGTTTTTTGATGCTTGTATGTTGTGTTGATGCTTGTATGTTGCTCCTCAAATGTAAGTCGCTTTGGATAAAAGCTTCTGCCAAATGAGTAAATGTAAATGTTTTTTTCCAAACAGATTCTGGATTTAATATTCACCCCAGTGCATTTTTTAGACTGGTGGTACTTGACTGTAACTATACAGGATTTCCAATGTACATTTGGGATGGGTGTTTGGTTGACAACAGTGTAAATGGAGAAGACACTGCTGTTTCTTTTTTTTCCAAAGGTAGTTGAGCAAAATATTTCCTCAAAAATCTCTCAATTAAAGCAGAATTACTGATTTTAGAACAAAGTCATAGAAGTACAAGTACTTGTAATTACTTATTGTCCTGGATTGTGCAATATAAATAGTGTCAGTCCACAATATATGTAATTAACTGCAGTCCATGCGCTCTGTGGATGTTCAGCGGACAGCATAAAGTAGTTGAGCATCATAAAACCACAGTGAAACAGGAGAGACAGAGGTAACACATTCTCTTCGTTATCCAAAGAGCTGGTTTGGCAAAGAGTCAGTGTCTGTTTTAGCGCAATACTCTGGTCTTGTCAGTCTACAGGCAACCACAGCTACAGGCAGTACACTTATTAATAAATCATTTTAGCCAATCAGTGATGGATGTGTTTTGAAGTACAAAAAAATGCATGTGTGTGTGTGAATCAATGTCTGCGTCTACCTCTTTTTTTTTTTAACTCTCCAGACAACTGACAAATGTTTTGTCGATTCATCTTCTGCTTACACACCTACACAAGATGTGGGATAGATAAAGTAGACAGGATGGTCAGAGGAGAGAAATTGGAAAAAGAAAAGAGCGAGAAAGTAGAGATGAGAGAAAGACAAGGTGAATCAGAGAGTGAAAAGCGAGAGAGAAAAGAGACAAATAGAGGTCTGACAACAGAATGATTGAAAAAAAAAAGAAGGAGAGCTAGGGAGGATAGGAGGGTGGCTAGCTTGCAATCAGAAACAAGATAGTGGGAATAGATTTAATTTGATGCTCTCTCCCTCTACCCCGTTTGTGTGTGTGTGTGTGTGTGTGTGTGTGTGTGTGTGTGTGCGTGTGTGCTGACAGATTTGGTATTGCTTCAGTTTGGAGATTGGCTACAGAAAAACACACTCAGTAATTATCTAGAAAGAGCACCTGGGCACTGGGAATCTCATTATATTTTAACCATCCTTACAACACACGCACACAGAAGAGGGAAAAAAAAAATCAGACAAAAAAAAGGAAGATGGTTGAGGGAAGAAGAGAAACAAAAGATGAGAAGAAAAATCACGAGAATCCAAAAACAGTTAAACTGCAGAGAAACAGAGTGAGAAGCCTTTCTAGTTGGTTATGTGTTTGCTTAAGGACACACTGTAAGGATCAGTGGATCATAGGCAGACATTACATTAGATTGTGACAGAATAATGTACATTTCCCTGTTGCCGTTTCTCTATCTGACTTTCTTTATTTCATGCAGTTTGTTTTAAAGGTCTTTATTTATAAAATTCTCCACACAGTGTTGCAAAGAGGAAAGGCAGCAGTGACTGCAAAGTGATCAAACACCATAAGGCGCAACAGACAGTGACACAAATATTAAGTGATATACCCTTTATTTCAAATGAATTTACTAGTTTGGTTTCTACGATCTCCATTTGTTTTCGTTGATCTGTTGTAGTAGCAGACAGTGACCAGTAAGAGGCAGCGTTTCCTCTCATCTGACTGACCAAAAATGTTCTCCATCGCTCTTTTATTACTACCATCACTCCTTTTTTCTTTGTGCCCAGAGTTCTACTTTTTTCTCCCCCTTTTTCCATCCTTGTCCCTCTCAATTCTCTAAACACACACACACACACACACACACACACACACACACACACACACACACACACACACACACACACACACATTCACACTGCTTACTGTCACCTGTTTTTGCCAAACTGTATTGTATCTGCAATGAACGTGCGCAGCAGGCATAAAGATTTCAGTGTGTGTGTATGGTGTGTGTGTGTGTGTGTGTGTGAGGACCACCCTGCTGATTTGAACAGCTTCATTCATTGCTGTGTTTTGACTGGCTCACAGTGACATGGTAAAATTATTTATTATGGCCCAACACAGCGGGAGGGCCCAGGACACACATTCAACTCCAAAATCCTGTCAGGCCATCTAAGGTCATGTGGCAGGAATTAGTTAACTGTGAAAACATATTATACTATCACTTTTGGTATCAGAAGTCTGAAGCTCCACCCAAACCACTGTTAATGATGAGAAGTCAGTTTTCTGTGTAGACACAGCTCAGTTGAAGATAAATGACCTCTAGTGCCAGGTCTGCCTTGGATACAGTTAGTGGCACACAACTAGAGCAAAACTAGACCACTAATACAAGATCTCTTGGCAGAAGACAGTCGCAAACAAAGTGTTACATTAGTTCATAGAAAATCTAAGGACCCTCATGTACCAAATCAGCTCTCACTGTGATCAATAACTAACCACTGCATGCTGTTTTTGAAACAAGTCCAGCATTTTTCCCTGATGACAGAGCAGAGCAGAGGTTGTAGACTGCCACAGATTTGAGTCTCTTCACAGGCATGCCATGTACACGTTGGTCACATGATGCTAGTGGCAGATTTTGAGTCCCATGATACGCACTGGTGTTTTTAGGAGAGCCAATCAATCGGAGACATCATTGTACAGATATTGTAGCTGTAGTGGAAAGAAGGCAGACTCCACTCTTCTGAGTGTTCATAGTCCATGATGCAGCCAAGAAATGGGAGCCATTTTATTTTCATGAAAGGCTTAGTTAGCTGTAGCTCTATCTCAAGGCTGTGGATTTGAGCGCCATGTTGGGCAGAAGGTATTTTAGGGTTGATCAGAAAGGAGGGGAAAAGTCAAACACCTGAAGGGTTCTACATGCAACCATACCACTACAGTCCAACTGGACTACTAATACATTCCCTTTTGGCAGATAAACACACATTCAGTTCACACACATTTCTAAGTCCCTCACACCAATCAGCTGTTGCTGAGTACAGTCAAACATTTGCCTCTGCTGGTGCTTTTAGATAACAAGGTTAGAAAAGTCCTACAGTTAAGCAGCTTCAGGTGTTTCTGAATTACCACTGTGCCCCTCCAAAAAACAACGTCAGCAGCGGTGATAGTGAAATAACGGAAACGTGATGCTGCTTTAGAAAGCAGGTAATGATAAATAGCTTAATGGCTGTTGTCATGTATTAATAAATGCTCCTACAAATCTGAAAACCTATAATTTCCAAACTCACCGTCTGGTTCAGTTGTCAGGATGGCCGAGCGGTCTAAGGCGCCAGACTCAAGGAATGACTCCTTCCTGAGCAAAGGGACTTCTGGTCTCCAAATGGAGGCGTGGGTTCAAATCCCACTCCTGACACTCTTTTTCAGTAAGAAGAGTGCGTGACTCCTAATCTCAGGGTGGTTGGGTGAAACAGCTTTTAGTTAACATGGTTAGTTAGCAGTCACTCAGCTTCCAGTGCCCCTCAGTTACAACTGTATCTTGTGTTTCAGAGTCAGTCAAAAAACAATGCCATCATGCATTTCTTTCAAAGAGAAGAAATACTATGCAGCAAAAATATCTAAGCTTCACGGTGTCATCTTTTATAATTGCATCAACTGTTATGTGTTGTTCAAGTTTCCTATAAAACTGAAAACCTTTCATTTGTGTTTACATGTAGGTTATGACATTCACACTAAAAACTAAGTATCAGTTGGTGCCAGACTCAAGGATTTACTCCTACCTGGGTTATGGAACTTCTGGTCACCAGATGGAGGCGTGGGTATTCCAGGGTTGATCTTGTGAGCTATGTAATCTGTTCACCTGTGAGCCTCCCCGTTGCTACGGTGTTGACCTGATTGCTTTTTGTTTAGTTTAACCTAAGTCTAAAGCAAAGAGTGAAGACTGCCACAGATTGGGTCACTTCCAAAGCATGCGATTAACATGCTAGTGGCAGATTTTGAGCCCCATGACAGGCACTGGTGTTTTAGAGAGCCAATCAATCATAGACATCATTGTACAGATATTGTAGATTTAGTGGAAAGCCTCGACTCTTCTGTGTTCTCAGTCCATGGTGCAGAGTGGAAACATGACCCATATGATACTCAAGAGTAACCTTGCTAGCTCAGTCAGTAGATCATGATAGTCTTAATCTCAAGCCCCATGTTGTCTGTTGGTATTTTAGAGTCGAGCAGATAACAAAAGTGGGAAAATGCCAGGGACCTCAATGGATACAAGCAACTATGCAACTACAGCCCTATTAGACTACTAATACAGTTTCTCTTCACAAATAAACAAGGTATTACATTAATTCACACACATCTAAAGGCCCTCACACCAACCAACTGTCGCTTACTGCCATAGAAAGTTTGACTCCGTCGACATTGAGCAACTCCAGACTCCCGACTTTCCTTCCCATTTTTTTTTTTTTTGTCCACCTGTGATTGACCGACAAATATAAACCCTAATATAATTTGCTTTAGTTCATGCAATACTTTACAAAAGTGTCTGCAGCTGATTTTGACTTCTGGTAAGCGGATACCACTGATAAAAATTAATTCTAAGGGCCCTGGCACCCACCAAACAGTCATCACTGAGTCTCTGTGGCCTTTCTGAGGGTTCTTAGTCCATGATGCAGCCATAAAGCGTGACCCATTTTATTTGTGACAAAGCCTGGCCAGCTCAGTCGGTAGAGCATAAGATGCTTAATCTCAGGGTTGTAGGATCAAGTCCCATGTCAGGCGTTGGTGTTTTACATTTGTTGTACTAAGCCATGCCCACTTTGAGCAATCATTAGTCAGAAAATGAACATTGGAGAGAAACAAAAAAGACTATCCCTACTATGTAGTGATATATCAATATCAGTCAGATTTGATTAAGATTTTCATATTACATTTCTGGTATAAATGTAAAGTAAGATTTATTGAACTGAAAGAGACCAACAGAGAGTAAACATTAGATGTGAAGGCAAAATATAGAAATAGATGGGTAGAGTAAAGTAAAAGAGAGATAGGAACGGAGAAAGTCAGAAAGAGAGACAGAAGTGCAAGAGAATAGGCTTATTGTTGTGAGCAACGCTAAATAAGATTCTTGTCCTCATATGTTTGGATATTTGTGCCCTTGTGCCCTATAGTGTGTTTGTGCGTGTGTCTCTGTGTGTGTTGAGTGAGTTAGACAGCTTTCCAACTTGGTGCAGGTGTGCTGTTGAAAGTTTTATCAGCACTGGATGGAGCTACTGAGAAGAGAGTAGGGAGGAGTGGAAAGGGTGGAGTAAGGATGCAAGAGAGAGAAAAAAAAGGAGCTCAGTTGTGAGAGCATGAGGATGCTTGTGTCTTTGAGAGGGGGATTCACGCACTAGGATGAAAATCAAAGTCCTTGAGCTACAGTACAAAAGTGTGTGCAGCTTAACTTGATAAAAAAGATTCATCTTAACTTATGAACAAAGTGGAACAAACAGTAATTCAAAAGGGCTCTCACTCACCAGTGTCTGTGGATACAATTGTAGTACTTCCACGCACACACAAAGAGTGTGCAGAATATTTACCATATTTATAAACACACTTAGCTAAAACTACTTTCTGATATAAATGAGATGGACAACATATTTAACAACCTTTCACATAACATTATGCAATTCAACAACACTGTAAAGTAAAGCCTCCAATATGACCACAAGGTTAAATTGGCCATCACATGTAAACAATCAACCTCAATAACAGATTCAGCAAACGCTTAACAGTACAACCTTTGCAATGGTACAATGTACTGCAGTGTTGTTATTAAACTGGGTTAGTTAAATTGACCCATTAAAGTGGTATAAGAGTGTTGATAGAGAATACAATGTATTCAGACAACCGGGCCTCTCTGCACTTCCTTTGACACAACTTCTGCCACAAGAAAGCCAGATAATAATAAATAGTAATAAAATTGAAAATGTATACGTTTGAAATTCAACTCTTTCTAGTCCATTTGGAGCTCTTTCTGTGCTCTTGACAATAAAATGTGAATAACTAAATTGTTACATGTAATATCATTCGGCTTGATGAAGCAAATTTCTTATTGCCACTATCAGGTTTGTAACTTGCTGTATTTAGTTTCCCTTCTTTTACCTCACTGTTTTAAAGACTTATTTCCACGAAAGCCCTTCTAGGGACGGGTGTTGCAAATGAGCATCTGCTATAAACACTGTGATAATTGCATCGAATAGCTGTTCTCAGTTTGCCTATGTACATTGTATCTGTCCCTATCAAATACACCATAAATAAAATAAATACATCTTTTTGTAAATGAAGTCAGTGGTCAGAGGAGGCTTTATTTTTTAGCCTTTGACACACCAGTGTTCAGTAATTCAGGCTCCTCTGGTCTGATGCGGCTTGTCTTGTGGGCATTTGGTCTGTGACTGTCCCCTTGACCAGCCTGCCGGATTTATAAAATGGTTTCAGGCTCTAAAAGTGTCCAATAAATCACTTTTACTATTCATGTAGGACCCTGCTAGCATACAGCTGGTGACTGCTACCACCATAAACACACTCACAATACACACAGACACACAGGCTGACACAAATGCACAAACACACAGACAAGCGGGGACAGTCACATACTTCCTGGTCAGACACATTTTGAGGGTTGCTGGAGTCAGGACCTCTGCCAAACTCTAACCCCATGTCACCCCACCCTACCGCCCTGATGACATCACTGCATAGCCTTGAACCACCGGCCCAGAGAGGCCTTAAACATGCACGCACACACACACACACAGGCGTTGAGAATGCAGAATGCACAGACACTGTAACGATCACCACAGGGTCACATTTTTAGCACACACATACACGCAGAAATGTGTGCACCAACAGCACTTGACCATAATGACTACTGCATGGCCGCACTGCATTGTCAACACACACACACGCACAAATGGAGCAGCTTAAGTGCAGGCTGCTGCCTCTGAGTGAAGTGGTAAACTTGTATATTTTCAAGTGGCTGAAATTATTTTGAATATGAAGAAGGACTATCAAGAAAGTGTTTATCCATCTATTTTTGTTAAAAATATCTTTAGCATCAGCAAGTTGTCTCCACTATACTATTATAATAATAACAACACTTTAACATTTTGGGCTATGTTTTAATGTTGATGGACTTTTATTATATTGGTACCCACGCTGGTCTGCACAGAACTAGCACTTCATGGACAACATCATGTACAGTCCCAGTGTAATGTGTAAGGCTGCAAATGAAGGAAATTGTCATTATTTAATAAACTATATTCTTTTTTCATTGATTAATTGTCCATAAAATGTCGATAAATAATACAAATACCGATCAAAAAGTTCCCAAAGCTGAGGATGGTGTTTTCACATGGTCCAAAACCCAAAGAGATTTAAATAAAGATGATATGAAGAGAAAAGCAGCAAATCTTCACATTGGACAGAATGGAAACAGTGAATGTCTGGAGTCACTGCTTAAAAATTTACTATAAATTTATGATCAAAATAGTTGCAGATTAATGTTCTGCCCATAGATTAATTGTTTCAGCTCCATGTACAACATAAACCTTTGTTAAATCTAAAAAGTAAAATCAGATCATCAGAAAAATACCGGAGCTGTTCAATCAAACCTGCAGCTACACCTTAAATTAAAAAATATCCGCGGTTCTTTCTCCACCAAGTCAGCGCCATCCTGCAGACAAAACAGATGCAAACAAAGGCGCGCGCGCACACACACACACACACAAAAATACCAGGATTGGAGAGGTTAAGTCGACCACTGTCAGACGCTGTCCTGGGAGGAATTCCCAGGACACAAGTTAACCAATCACACACCAGCATTTAAAATAATCTTCAACTGGAAAACTGGAGAGGCCATCCTATTCACATGGAGTGTGTGTGTGTGTGTGTGTGTGTGTGTGTGTGTGTGTGTGTGTGTGTGTGTGTGTGTGTGTGTGTGTGTGTGTGTGTGTGTATGTGTGTAACACATGCGGCGTTAAGACACCCCCCACACCCCCCTTGCTCGGACACTTGAAAAGCACAAATATACATTTACAAACAGGGACACACATTCAGAGGGATGTCTCAGTTTTCATGCAGATTTTTCACTTAAGAATTTGTGAAAATCCTTAAATGTGTACTTAATGGTCACTTTCAGAGTGTTGTTATATAATCCCTTATTTCTAAACCCATTGTGTCTGAACATATGGGACACACAAAGACTTTGCAATACACTCTTGAACGACCTTGAGGATCCATTGATGCTTGCAGACATCCCATCTTCTCAAATATCTAGCGAGGAGACACACAGACACTTACTCCCCTTCCCTAATTACCGAGTCTCAAGGGACGAGACACTCAAGCAGCACTACAGTGTTTGGTTAGAGAAAAGGTCTTTCTCACCAGTTAGAGGACAGAGAGACAGACAGACAGACAGACTGAGGCAAAGGGAAAAAAAAAACAATAAGACAATGTTCAAAATACAGATTTAATGGACCTAGACACATTTATTAATAGCTTGATCTTGTTTTAGTTTGACATTTGGTTTACTTGCTAATAAAGCTACTTCTTTGTTAAAAAAAGAATAGTTATTTTGGGTAAAACCATCTATCTCTCCAAGAAGAACAACTTTTCAAACACCAACTTAGGCAAGGCAAGAGGCAAATGTATTTTTGAGTTATTCTAAAGGGTTCTGAAAGAGCAATATCAAAGATCAGTATCAAAACCAATTAATGATTCAGCTAAAGTGAAAATGTGAAAATGGTTTGAGTCGCAAAGTTTTCATGCAACACTGAAATTCTGACCCCAAACATCAAATGCAACAGGACATGGGGTGGTGGGGTTGGAGGGAACAAAAGGCAGAAAAGAAAGAGAAAAGCTCAGTGGCACAGAGAGAAAAATAATGTCATGACTGACGAGAGGGAGGGAAGAGAAAGAACAGAAGCTGACTTGGTGGACAGGGAGGGAGGAGGAAGAGAGATTATCTCTCTCTAATGGCTAACTTGTTGACAGCAACACTTTTCACCACCTCTATCTACACATCTAACATTACTATCTACCCTCCATGCATGCACACATGCGCACACACACACACACACACACTTTCTCTCCTGTTGCAGGGCTTATCAGCCCGGCTGTCAGTCTGCTCCACAGCTCAGGTGGGTTTCAGACTCTAAAACCATGAAAAGTGGAAAAGCGAACCGGAGACGTCACCGCCTCAGACGACCTCAGCTTTCTGTCAGCTCCTTTGCAGCCATCACATCACATGTTGAATCTGATAGTCTGCTTTCACATGCGCTGCCAAACGGAGAAACTCACTTCTCTTTGCTATGTCTGCCCAAACAAGAAAACGTGGGAAAGATTTCAAAGCAGTGTTTGTCTCGAGTTGTCTTCATGTTTGGTTAGTAATGTATAGTGATGAATCAAAACCATTTTACTATCTTTTCCTGCTGAAATTGAACTGAATTTTGAATTTCCTTTTTACGAATGTTTTTGGCTCTACTGAGAAAGACATGAGATGAATGCCCAGTGTACGTGAACGGCCACTACGAGTGCGTTTTCAGTAGTTTTAATGTAGACGGAGATCAACTCTGATACGCAGCTAAAACGCTGGTGTGGACGGAGAGCGTATTCATTTTAAAACAAAAACAAAACAGAGAAGTGTGGATGGGGCACCACAGTCACCATGATGCCTCTTTAAGTCTACTGATCTGTGGCTGTCTCACTGCTAAACAGGATAAAATACACACACTCACACACACAAGCAAACTCCTACATGAGAATGCATACATAAAGTCACAGCTTTGTTTCTCTTGTTAACAGCTACTTTGTATATATTTGAATAAATTTTCATTTTTGGTAATACCTCCTGTCAATAAAAAAACAATGTTTGTAGTCGTAGATCAAACAAAAGTCAGATATTTAAACACACAACACTAACTTTGAGTTTCCCAAAAAGCAATTATTATTATTATCATTATTATAATACAAAGTTATTGCATCTTGCATTTCTTGTCATGTCTGTACAGATGTCTTTACAATACACCACGTTAGCCTCAAACTACAAAATGTCCTCTATAGTTTAGTTCTTCCATGTATCTCAGACCACGCACAGCTGACCTCCGACCAGCAGCAACTAAGCCTATTCTGAACACAGTACACTCACCAATCACATATATCAGAATAATAAACATCTTCAATCTCTTATCCTCCTCCTCCAGTCACCAACACCATTCTGTGTTTATAATTCTTGTCATTATTATAGTCAACTTGTGTCCTGGGTCCTCCCAGAGTCACAGTCAGACTTGTGTGTCAGATGCCATACAGCCTCACATGAAGGCAGAGCAACTTCACTAGACTGAGAGAAACATTTGTGCACCATTTCGACCAAAATAGTCCTGGTCTCCACCGCAAAGCGAGAGGGCTGCCTTCATTTAGGCCGATTGGGTAGGCAGATCACACACACACACACACACACACACACACACACACACACACACACAGACTGCATTTCACCACTGTCATATGGGAGCCAACGTCATGAAATATGCCCATTCTGTAAGTAGACTGTGACAACGGAAACATTGTGGGGACGAAACGTGAACAAGTTCAAATGGAGCAAAGTCCAAAACCCAGTGGACCAAGTTTAAACCAACTTTTTCCTCATTGACTTCAGATGTGTGTATCCTGTTCAGAGCGTGCAAAACAACTCACAGCAGCGAGTATTAAAGCTCAGATCTATCTGAATCCAACTCCTTTCAACTTATTACAACTGTCAGGTCAAAGATGATAGCCTCATAAAATGACAGATATTAAATATAGTCAAATCACTGATAGGTGGTAAATCACACATCCCAAATCCCCGTCTATAAACTTGTTAAATTCAGTGTGTATTTAAGATGTAATAACCATCTTTTTCTTTGTGGTATCCGTTAGAACTTGTATTTCATAAAAATGTATTTAAAATGAATGTAATTCTTACCTGGTCTGTTCGAATCCAGTTGTTGCCCAGCTCTCCAGGAGAAGTTTCTCCTCCGACCATGCGAAACTCTCAAGTCAGGAAAGTGTGACTGTCTGCCCGGCTGGGAAACTACACACAGATCGGTGTTTTTATTGAAAGGAAAACCCTTCAGATCCCGCAGCAGCTGGCTGCAGAGCGATCGCTGTGTGATACAGATACAAATTCTTCCCAAGTGTCACTTTGTGGACACATTAGACGTCCTTCATGTCACTGCTCGATCACCTTCACAGAGCACCACACGAAAGTTCTTGTACGAGTCACAAAAAGTCGATTTATGAGACCGTACAGAAGTACAGTCTCCGGCTGTCAGTGCCCCAAAAGACCCAACATGTCACGTAGAAGTGTTAAAATAAAGTCAGAAAGCAGTGGCAAGCGCTCCTCGTTGTGTACGCCTGTGTGCGCGGTGTCCTCAGCAACAGGTGTCAGAAATAAAGTGAGATTTCTTCACGGCCATCACAAGTTTCCAAACGCTCTCCAACTAATTACGCGCGCAGGGAGAGGGAGGAGGGGAGGGCAGGCTGCTCTCCGAAGTTTTTACGCGTTGAGAAACACGAGTGAGAGAAGTTTGAGCCGCCGAGACGCAGCGAGGGGAGAGCGGAGTGAAACAAAAGAGAAGTTGAACTGTTTTTCATCCGTGTGACGACTCTTCTCTGCTCTGATGTGGAAACGGCTCGCCTGCCCACCGGCGGAGAGAAGGAGGGTTGTTTCACACAGAAACAGAAAGTGTGTCTATCGGCAATTTTCCAGACAACAGGGAAGAATCGAAGGGAGGTTAAAAACTGTGTCAGGAGTGGGATTTGAACCCACGCCTCCATTTGGAGACCAGAAGTCCCTGTCCTCAGGAAGGAGCTGATCCTTGAGTCTGGCGCCTTAGACCGCTCGGCCATCCTGACAACTGGGGAAGCTTCCACTCATTCTGAAATTTTGCAAAGTTAAGAACAAATAACTGTTGCCCTACAGTTATTTAATTTAGTTGTAAAATGAATTCAGTCTTTTCATAATTCTGTGAAGTCAGAGTCAAACAATTATTTCTGTATTTGAATCTACTTAGTTACCTATAGGTCTCCAATCTTAACACTGTTGCCAAGGCTTGGTGTATTTTGAGTTATGGGTAAAGAAATAAGACTCAGTGTTGCACTGTTGGACTAAATTGTTTAGTTAATTAAGCCATTTTCTTTTTTTCAGTCAGTAGGTACATCTTCATAGTGTTTTACTCACAAACAGAGGGAGGTGTACTCTGGTGTAAATTTATTTTAATCAAACCTGCATGTAAAAATTTTGTCAGGAGTGGGATTTGAACCCACGCCTCCACTTGGAGACCAGAATTCCCTTTATTCAGGAAGGAGAACACCCTTGAGTCTGGCGCCTTAGACCGCTCGGCCATCCTGACATGCTCTTCATGCTTAAGTCAGGCTGGACTTTATTGTAATTAATCTGGTTATTGCAGCAAAGTGATGATTTATTTATTTGAGCATTTTTCATTCTTTGTTTAGCTGACACCCCCCTCCTTTTTTCTCTACACTCTTAAAAACAACAACAACAACTCATAGTAACTCATAAAGTGAAGTGGGTATTTCTCTAGATGAATCCATTAAACTTTGTTGCATCTAATATTAGCATTGTTGCTAAACTATCTCTTTGTCCATTTTGTTTGTCAGGACATAGCAGATTGGGAGAAATTTTGTCTGAACGCAAAATCAGATTCGAGAAATTTAGAATATCTCCAGACATGTCAAGGCACTTTTGTGAATTTGGCTCTCAGAGCAAATGGTTTGTTTAATGTATACTCAACATCCCTCACCACATGAAATGCTTTTGCAGCAGTGTTAGCTAATCAGAAAGACAACCCTGTGTGTCATTCTTACAGGTACCCTTTGTTTCAGCAAACTAACACCTCCATTTAGCTTTTCAAGGAGAAACTGCCGTGTCAGGAGTGGGATTTGAACCCACGCCGCCACTTGGAGACCAGAAGCCCCTTTGATCAGGAAGGAGCTGATCCTTGAGTGTGGCACTTTAGACCGCTCGGTCCTGACAACTGTGGGAAAAAAGCTTAAAGAATAGGTAACACTAATTTGACCTATCTTGTTGTAAAAACACCTTTATGGTTTTGGCTCCACATCAAGTGTCTCTCTCTCCGTTATGTGTTTACTAACTATTGGTAAGAATTTGCCCTTGCTGCATAAAATGATTTTGCACCAACTCTGCTGCTTTAAATTGCTTCCAAAAGAAAAAAACGACTTAACTTGTTGTTATGCCGACAATCTGCTAACTGGTAATCAGCTCAGTACATTTCAGCTGTGCAGCTGACTGGACAGTTATTAATGATCATGTTTGCATGATTTTCGTCAGATGTTAAAGAAGTGATTTCAGCTTTTCAAGGAGAAACTTTTTTCAACATGAATTTACTTTGCAGTTAAAACTGTGTCAGGAGTTGGATTTGAACCCACACCTCCATTTAGAGACCAGAAGTCCCTTAGTTCAGGAAGGAATCGAACCTTGAGTCTGGCGCCTTAGACTACTCGGCCATCCTGACAACGACAAAAGACGCAAAAAGAATAGGTAACACTTATTTGTCCTATCTTGTCGTAAAAACACCTTTATGAATTTGGCTCCACATCAAGTTTCTCTCTCTCCCTTATGTGTTTACTAACTTTTGGTAAGAATTTCCCCTTCCTGCATAAAATGATTTTGCACCAGTGTTGGCAGATTCAAAATACTGTATACCAACTCTGCTGCTTCATATTGCTTCCAAAAGACAAAAAAAGAGTTAAACTTGACAATCTGCTAACTGGTAATCAGCTCAGTACATCTCAGCTGTGCAGCTGACTGGACAGTTATTTTGGGTACTTGTGCAGTTAATAGGCGCTTTCACACTGCCATGTTTTTCGTGAGGATTAAGCTAATATGCCGTCTCGCTGTGCTGAATGAAAGGTACTGAGCTGGAAAGGGGGGTGAGATTTGATCCGCTTCTGAGCAGGAAATGTGGATGGTAACAGAGCCGGAACGATGTCTGTGTGAAAAGGCACAGCCAGCATGCTGAAACGGGTGTGGTGCTTTCAAAGCTATTGTGTAACAAGTCACGTTGTTGTTGTTTTTTTATAGTCTAACCAACCTGAACGCTATGTACAAGCACACACAGTTGCGGGATTATGTCGGAATATTTTGTTCAGTATGAATGAGCGAGTTCAGCATATTGGCACGTTTATTGCCACGTTTATTGATAATGTTTGCATGATTTTAGACAACTTCATGTTGATATTCAAGGACAAACTAGTTTTACACCAATTTTGTCAATTTGGATGAAACTTGCAGGTAAAATCTATGTCAGGAGCGGGATTTGAACCCACGCCTCCACTTGAAGACCAGAATTCCCATTCCTCAGGAAGGAGTAAGTCCTTGAGTCTGGCGCCTTAGACCACTCGGCCATCCTGACAACTGGGAAGAAAAGCAAAAGAATAGGTAACACTAATGTGTCCTATCTTGTCGTAAAAACACCTTTATGGTTTTGGCTCCACATCAAGTGTCTCTCTCTCCATTATGTGTTTACTAACTATTGGTAAGAATTTCCCCATGCTGCATAAAATGATTTTGCACCAACTCTGCTGCTTTAAATTGCTTCCAAAAGAAAAAAAATGAGTTGAACTTGTTGTTATGCCGACAATCTGCTAATTGGTGATCAGCTCAGTACATTTCAGCTGTGCAGCTAACTGGACAGTTATTAATGATCATGTTTGCATGATTTTCTTCAGATTTTAAAGAAGTGACTGAAGCTTTTCAAGGAGAAACTTTTAATACACAGATTTTTTCAACATGGATGAAACTTTGGAGACCAGAAGTCCCTTTGTTCAGGAAGGAGCTGATCCTTGAGTCTGGCGCCTTAGACCACTAGGCGTTTTCGTAAGTCTGCATTTCTGCAGACTTTGCCTGAGGGAATTGCCCACAGTTCATAGCAGTATGACGTGAAACAGGGGTTACGTACTGTAACCCGGATTCTATGAGTATAGGCGCAGCCCTCTAAGTCTATCGCTATTGGGTTTACCCCTTCTGCGAATTTTAGTCCACGCCCACCCATAGTGTGGGCCTCTCCTATGTCCGCACCTTGTATATATACAACGGTGAGACCCAGCCTTCGGCTCCCAAATGCCTTTTCTTCAGCACTGAAAACCAAGGTCCAGTGAGGCCTTCAACTTAGAGGGCTGCGGCATTTATACTTGTGCGTCCGTGTGTCCGTCAATGTGCAATTACACCCACAAACGTTAGTCGGCAGTAGCGCTACAGCGTCAACTTGTTGGCCAAGCAGACTAACTTCCGGTTTAGCCCTCCGCTAACGTGAATGGGGGTAAAATTGTAAACGTGGTATAGCTTTTTCATATATCAAATATATTGATCCACTGCGTCGTAGGTGACGGCGTAGGGTAGATACATAACAGGACAGCGCTCGTACCAGGCAGAGGGGGGGAAGGAAAAAAACCTGAGAGGGGGATGACCTGCAACCGAAAGGAGCTTGTAATGCTTTTAGGCACGAACTCCAGGTTAGGGCTCAGAAGAGCTGAGTTGCTGTCACCCTGAATCTTGAACCAGGAATCTACTGCATGAAAATCAATTTCTCTGCCACTGCACCACTCATCCAGATAAGCCCATAGGGTTAATTCACCAGTAATAAACCTTCACACGTTTTGCTTTCAACACATTTCATTGGCATTTACTGATTTAGCTGAAGCTTTTATTTGATCAGCTCCAAGTCTGTGATTGGCAGATGCTCCTCACTCACTACAGTGTCACAGGAGTTGCTCTTTCAAAACTGAAAATACAGTATTTCACTCCTCTCAGGGTTAATAAACTCAGCAGCAGCTCCTGTGGAGTTGAGAGGCTGACAGACAGCATGACCTGTTAATATTGTTAGGTCTCATCTGAAAATATAAAGACACCGAACAACATTGATAATTAATATATAATGAATAATCACCTACTTATCAAATGGCAAAAACTTTCCTCTTCCATGTACATTTAGTGATTTGTCAGTTTTATCCCCCCCAAAAGAAGAAAATATTATCAATGTCCCCATATCCCCCAGACCTGCTGGCAAAGACAGATGCAGAGAGTGGGAATTGATCCTAGTTCTCCCACATGAAAGGCAACAGCATTAGCCTCTGTACTACAGACCCCACCCACACACACCTCGAAGATATATTCATACTTTTACTCGCACATACATATATACTCAGCTCGCACATACATACATATTCAGTTTGCGCATATATACATACTAACCTTGCACATACATAAATACTCACCTTGCAGATATATACATACTTACAAATGACAGTATGTATGAATGTGCAAGGGAGTATATATGTATGTGCGAGCGTGTTTGTATGTATGAGCAAGCAAAGTATTCAATTTTGGCCTAGGCGGCTTCTCATAGAAAGCAACCACCTTTACATACTTAGTTTATTCAACTATTTATTTTAGTTTTTGCTTAATGATGCTGTTTTGACCAACAATAGTGTATTAATTATTGACAAATATATATTGACATTTACCTCTCCTCCACTCTGTAGGGCAAGAGCCTTCAGGAATCAGGCAAAAACATAAAATAAAAAGTGTGCAACGAATTTCAGAGTCGTCAAGGTAATGTGATAAAGTGGCAAAGTGCTGTCCCGTTCCCGTTTACAGCATTTTGAGCCCTTGCAGCACCTTGCACTCAATCACTTTCCAAGTGATGTCAGTAAAGTCTGTGAGGGTTCAGGGCTTTGGGTTTAGGGGGACATTGGGATTGGGCCTAATGGTGCTTTCAGACCAAAAGTGTAGCGAGCGTTTGGGGTGGTGAGTTTACATACAAAGTCAATGCAAACACGCGTAGAGCCGCGATTTCCTGTCGGGCGGCACAGAGTGACGTGAAGGGGGCGGGGCCGGCGATGGCGATGCAAAGGCAACGCAAAGGAATTTGCAAGAGTTGAATATTTTCCACTCAAGCAACAAAGTGGCATGACGCTGAGTCGCGATAGCTTATCAGTGTTGATATCGTCCGTGCGTCACCGACGGCTTCAGAGCGATGTGTGGAGAGGGCCAGGCAGAGTGGGGGATTGAAAATCTGCTGGCCAGCTGAGAGCTGCTAAACTTGGGGGAGAGGAGCAGGGAGCAGCGCTGAAAGCTTTGGACAAATAAACACCCGTAGTTGGACTGGATTATGCTCTGACAACTATGGCGTTTACTCGTGGGAGGAGCGCGGAGTTAACTGCTTTTATTAAATTAGCTTTTTACTTTAGTTTTTGAGATTACAACGTTGATTTATCTTCCACTGGAGCTTTTCAGCAGCTAGCTTCCATGCACATCCGGTTCCAGTGTTGTTGTTAGCGTCATTAGCTCTGTTGGACTACGACTTCATATTTATTTAAAAACCGGACAAAACTGGTCATTACTTGGAGAAAAGAAAGCGAGGATGTTGAACTACCTGGTGAGATCAGAAAACATGTGTCTGTAACTTATTCCAGCTGTCATTGTACTTTGCTGTGGCCAAGTTGGCATAGAATAGCCCTGAACGATCCAAACTCCATTCAGAAAACAAACATTTTAGAAGTTGTTGTCCTGCTGTCTTGCTGACAGACCTGACAACGCATGAATTTATTTGTTTAACAAATCTGCATCATGTTGTAGTTATTTCGGCATCAGTTTGTTAACGTGTGTCACATGACTTACGTAACAAATTTAAGGTTCGGTAAGCCTGTTGCTGGAATGTTACTTGCCAACGCTCATAGGTATCGTTTTGGGACAACTGAAAATCAACCAATTTTTTCATTCAGTAATGAGGGCCGTGTCGGTTACTTTAGTTAATGATTATGTTTTTTGGATCTTAGAGAAATGCAAGTAGATTTTCAAGGAAAACTTGTTTTACAAACATGGATGAAACTTTCAGATAAAAGTTGTGCCAGGAGTGGGATTTGCACCCACGCCTCCATTTGGAGACCAGAAGTCCCTTTGCTCAGGAAGGAATCCACTCTTGAGTCTGGCGCCTTAGACCGCTCGGCCATCCTGACCACTGGGACAAAAAGGCCATCTGGACTTTTAAAAAGATCCTCTGTCATGTTGAATTTTCTGCAGGCGCTGGTTGTATTATACAGTGAATGAATCTGAATCTTATCTACCCCTCGCTTATTGGGACATGGCAGCTTGAGAGGAATGTTCTCTGAAAGCAATAAAAGTCACAGGAATGGACAGACGGAGGAGGACAAGGAGATAAGGGAAACGTCTTCAGTGTTGGTGGATGTTTGGACTGCCAGTGGCTAACAGTTTATTTTAGCAGCTCCACTCCTCTCACATTGTTTTTATTTCCTCTCAAAGGTTTTTCCTACTACTCACTGCCTCCTTCTGTCCCTTCCATCGTGCCAGTCTCTCCATCTACCCCTCCCTCCCTCTCTCCATTCATCCCTCCTACAGATCAGTAATTAATTTACTTTACGAACCATTTATTTGGGAAATAATGTCAAATCTGTATGCATAAAGTAAACATCCAAATCCAACAAGTAACAACTGCCTTTAAACCAAAACTGAATTCATTAATCATTAAGCTTAAAAATATGTACTGTAAACTGGATGTGTGTTTTAAGTTGAGCTTCTGTTTGTTTTGGTCTCAGCCCTCCCTCCCTCTGTTTTCTCTTTCTCTCCCTCACCTCTCTCCTTCTTTTTCTTTTCAGTCATGTGTGATGTGATGTGTGATGATTGAAACCACATCTACCCAAAGCCAACGCAAGCCGTCCCCACTTCCTCTGCAGTCACTCAAATTTTATTCCTCCTCCAGGTCCCTCGTGTGTCTCAGTCCTCCACTATAGACAGCATGTACGGAAAGCCAGGCTACACTATAAGTAGATATATTTTTTAACTACACACACATGCAAACGCTATCTCAATATTAAAGATTCAAGATTTCTTTATTGTCTTTCTACATTTCACTGTAGAACAAAATTACGTGCAAAGTTCAAGTCTCAAGGACATCTGTGTTTTTTGTGTTGTGAACCACTGATATCAGCAGCATCTTATCAACGCTCAGTCTCTGCAAAGAAAGGTGTGTGGTGTGTCAGTTTTACTGTATTTGTGGGGTCCAAAAACTGACAGCTTTGTAGGGAACAAAATGCTGGATCCCTGGAGTTGAAAAGGCTGATTGAGGAACTAAGTCTTAGTTTTAGCAAACTGAGTTAGGCATTTAGTTGTGATTGTTAAGGTCAGGGTAAAGGGCTAGGCAATGCGGGTCCCCACAAAGATAGTGACACAAGGGTGGGTATGTGAGAGAGAGAGAGAGAGAGAGAGAGAGAGAGAGAGAGAGAGAGAGAGAGAGAGAGAGAGAGAGAGAGAGAGAGAGAGAGAGAGAGAGAGAGAGACGAGAGATTTTCACAATTTTCGTTAATGTACATGTTTTTATTTCACACTTGTTTTGGCAATGTAAAGGTGTATTTCCCATGCCAATAAAGCCCCATTGGAGAGAGAGAAAAACAGAGAGAGAGAGAGAGAGAGAGAGAGACCCAAAAGAGTAAAACCATAGACTTAATATAGACATAATGTATTATATACAAACAAACTGGAAAAAAAGAGAAAAGAAACAGGATATGACAACGGCCGTGCCTTTGGATGTTAACCAAACTCTGATCTTGTAAAGAGACTGTCAATTAAACATCACAAAGAGAATGCAAAATGTTTTCCCAAAGACTTAATACTTTTGGGTTTGTTGTTTTGTTTTTTGGATATTCCTAGAGCTGTTTCATTACAACCCACAATTTGTTATACACTGTTGATTTCCAACAGTACACTCAAAAATCAAGGTCACTTTGTAGCTGACTGACTGAGTATACTTAATTTTTCCAGTGGGAATATAATGATGGTTTTAAGTATTTCGTTGTTGTCACAGGACAGGCCATTTTCAAGCTCTCTAAATGTCCAGAGCTTAATAAAAGGTGAATGTTTAGAAGACATCTTCTTTTGAAACTTATTTTTGTTCTTTAAATATGTAAGGGTTTTCATACTTCTTGTTCTGTAACTGCTGATAGCTGAAAGAAATTCTGAGCTACATGAGTCACAGCAGAGACAAGAAGATGGAATGATGTTTGGCGCTCAGTGGTTTTGTACCTCCACTCTTTCTTATCTATCTCTCCCTACCTCTCTCTCTTTCTCCATAACATAAATCAGGGAGTCATACATGCGTATCTGTTCCTCCTCCCCTTTCTCGCTCCGTCCATCCTTCCTGTCTCCCTTCACTGGCTTTTATTAGGACAGTAGATGGAGAAAGCAGAACCGATCTCTACACAAACCCAGGTACCGACACACGTACAAAGCGTTGCCATGTGTGAAGGTAAACACCTGCACATGTGCTACATTTACAGACTGTCAGGGAGTTGCTTCTCGGCGTGCCTGATGTGTTTTATTGTGTGAAAGAACAGAGCGACCCTTACAGCCTGATGATGTTTTGAAAATTCTTCACAGGGGAAGTCAGAGGTCGGGTCAGGGTCGAGGTTCAAGGTCAGTCGAGCTGGGTGGGTCTGTTAAACCAGATTTTCTATTTGAATGAGTAACAACGCATTGCTCTGAGCTGCTGCCATATGCAAGAAGGAAACATTAAGTGTGTGTGTGTGTGTGTGTGTGTGTGTGTGTGTGTGTGTGGAGATCTTTCTATAGCCTCTTTCCTGTGATTTTAATCTGATGCAGATAAATTGAAATCAGCTTTGTTCACCCTTAAACACACAGACATGTGCAAACTCCTACCTGTTTATATCCTCATATCTTTCCTTGGTACATATTTAGTACCAACATTTTTTTTTATTTACAGGTCAAGTTTAAAACGATTGGTTATTGGAAACAATGCATTTTGGATGAGTTGTTGGGACATTTAAGATAATAGTATTCGTGTGGCTGGACTGCGTGTGTGGTAAAGAACTGGAACAGGATGAGGCCTGGCGTATGGAGTAATGTCATTATTGTTGACGGATAGGAAAATTTTCCACTAGAGCCAAGATAAGAAGCACATAGTCTGCATATGAAAGAGGGAGATAGAGAACGATGGAAAGGAAGGAGAGGTCAGAAAAATTAAGGAAATGAAACAAAGGGAAAGATGTTCCAAGCTTTGTCTTTATCATTTGTACACAGTCATCAACAAAAACATTTGTGAGTGAGGATTAATCAGAGGGGTCACCAGACGATTAAAGGTATAAGAAAGAATGTTTCTGTTACACAAATTTATATTTATTTTCTAAGATGTTTCTTAATTGATTTTTTTTTTTTATCTTGTATACTTTCACTTTTTCCAGCCTATAAAAATCCTTCAAAACAAACAATATGAGAAAAAAAAATCCCACTTTGGTTAAAGTGCTCATATAAGGCGATACAACCTGTAATGAGGGGTCACAAGTAGACATTGCCCCATTTTAAGGGGTCCCACGTCAAAAAGGTTTGGAACCACTGACACAGCTCAAACCTGTCGAATATCCGACTTTTAGATATATGAAATGACTGTCCTTTCACAGTAAAGTTAAGATAAATCCATATTTTATTCTATTCTCTCACGGTGAGTCCCAGTCACCACCATTCCCAAGAACATAACACTATCCAGTATAAAACAGACGACTAACAACTGGATTTTACGACACAAACTCATATCTGACAGAGTTTCATTCCAAAATAAGAACCCTTTATCAAACACAAACTCTTCATGATCATGAAAGCTTTTAGCTAACTGGTAACATCAGAGGAACAAATGCACCAAACATCAGGCTGAGATTTCTCCTCACAGAGCAGTACTGTTTTGGAATTAAACTCCTCATTTACACCCATGTCTTTAATACACAGCTTAGGTGCTGAAAATTAAACCTTTTTTATTGGCCTGTTCAGAAAACCTTGATGGTATAAGACTTGGGTGTGCAGTGTAAATCCCCATCTTTAGGCTTTGTGTCCACCAGGTATTTCTTGTCAGATGAGCGGCACTAATCATTAGTACAGTATAATACTAAAAAAAACCTGTTAGAGGAGCATTTGATTGAAGTTGAAACAATCTGAACCTCTAGTGCTTGGTGCTGTAAGCGTTTAAATCATGCTACGGCTGCCAGCGCTGTGGGAAACATGCATCAGAGTGTCCTTTTCCACTGTAAACACCAAGAACAAGAAACTGATTCTGAGAAAATGATCCCAGTGGACACAGAGCTTTATGTAGGTACAATACACGTTCCCAATAACAGTTTTATGGAACAAATCTGTGGTTACTTGCAGGTCACAAAAAAAAGGATGACATATTATGTAATATACCAACTAATACATGACAATATTTTCAATTAAACAAGATTAGTGTTTTATATAGATTATCAAATGCAAAAAAATATATTGCAATCATCTTATATTCACTCCCTCCTTTTAATAAAGGAAAATTAATAATTAATTCAGACATGTTAATTCTAAAGGGATTGCCATGGGTAAGTGAGGGATTATCTGAACTCAACCTAATTTCAGCATTGACACCCTAGCTGAACATGTTTTTCTTAAAAAGGACATCTATACTGGTGTGTTTTTAATAAAGGGAAATATTAGTGTAGTTTGTGCCTTTCATCAATAATGGGAAAAGAAACTGATGTTTCTCTGACGAACGCTGTGTTTCTGTTAATTAAACTTCTCTCTATACAATTTACACATCTACGTCAAGATTACTGCATGTTGGGGCTTTTCATCAGATATCAGGCAAAACAAAGTAGGAAAAAACAATAAATGGAAAGAAATAGAAACCAAATGTAAAAAATATAGCAGCAAATGATGTAAAGAATCAAAGGCAGCTGAAATAAACACACTTTTGTATCTGAACCAATCAAATAACAATGTGGTAACAGCGTGTAAGTCTGGCATCAGAAACAACCTGGCAAGCTCAACTCAATTTCACCCTTTTTATACAGCTTGAAAATACTTTCACCCCATAAAATACATCAAGTCATGATTACAAATCCAACAAGCTGATTGCCTGGAAGGACACAAGATGGTCGCCGTGAAGCAGATGGCAAGTGCAGCGAAGGTTCCTTCTTTTCTTTTCGAAGTAGTTAGGGAAATACGTGTTTAATATCTCAACTAACATTAACTATTTCCAATTAACTTGTATGCCAACAAAGCACTCGTAACTGAAAAATGAACAATATTTCCCTTAGCTGGCACTGTTTGTTCAAAATTACAGCGGCTAAAGACAGTGCAAGAATATTTTTCAGTAGTGGTGTGATTTTTTTGTAGATTCCCTTCCCGTTTGTGGGAACAAGATGAGTGAAGAAGCGCTGGCGGAAGAGAAAGTCTTCATGCTCTTGTTCAACACTGATTTTATTTGTGTCAGGGGATTATGGGGGCCTTCTGGAGACTTCTGATGGTCCTGTTAAATGTTTGGAGTGTGTTAGCTTGCTTTCTGACTCTTGAGTGCTAATTAATGAATGTATGTCAGCCTGTGTATGTTTCTCTCATTGTGTGTGGATTTGTGTCAGCAGCTGTCCTCTAGAGCGTTGACGACTTGTTCCAAAATGTCGGGGCATCTGTCGGCGATCTGCTGCAGGACCTGATTGGCGTACTCCTGGAGCTCCGCCCCCTCCCTCTCGCACAGCGCTAACTCCGCCTCCAACTGGGAGAGAAAGAAAGACACAGAAAGAGGGGAGGGATTTTAGATATTTTAAACACAATCACCTAATGGTGCATCCAACATAGCAACATTATATTTAAGTTTAGGAAATACCTTTATTTGATTTCTTGCAGAGAGTTATGCTAGACAAGAAGATTGGTTCCACTCTCATGTCAGAAGTTGGTCAGCTTATCTTAGCATAAAGACTGGAAAGAGAGAGACACAGCGGGCCTGGCTCTGTCCAAAAGTAGCAACAACCGCCTACCGTGATTGGTTCATTTATCAACAAGTAACATCCTTCTTGTTTAACCGGAGTGTTAAAAAAAAACAAGCTGTGTTTTTTTGTGGGGAGTTTTCTGCCAGGGTTTTGTGGTTGAGCACATAACTTACACATAACCCCCTGTAAAAAAAAATAGAATTTTTGGTTTTACACTTTGGTTTTTGTACAGATTAATTACATGCAATATATTGGTGAACTAGTGAGCCAGTCTAGCTGTTTCCAGTTTTATGCCAAGCTATGCTAACTGACTTTGGCTTCATATTTAATGAACAAATATGAAAGGGGTTTCAATCTCAACTAACTCTCAGGAAGAAAGCAAATAAGCATATTCCCCAAGATGTAAAAGCAATTCCTTTAAATTCCATGTTACTATATGGTTCCTTTAAGTGAAAGA
This sequence comes from Micropterus salmoides, assembly GCF_014851395.1. Lineage (NCBI taxonomy): Eukaryota > Metazoa > Chordata > Actinopteri > Centrarchiformes > Centrarchidae > Micropterus > Micropterus salmoides. The sequence continues at coordinate 14,228,975 of NW_024041484.1, forward strand.
TATAAATTTAAGAGTTTTAACTCCAATATCAGTCAAGCATACAAGCACAGGGAGAAAGACACACTCTACTCGCAGCCCCATGGATGATCAAGGAGCATGTTTTAAGTGACACACACAGACACACACAGACACACACATACACACACACACACACAGACACACACACACACACACACGCATATCAAACTGTAATCTGAAAACACCACAATGTAGTTCTTTCTGCCCATACAGACTGGAACATTTGTGTGAGAGAGCGCTGATGTTATTTTCTTTGGCTGCAGTTGAGCTGAGACGTCAAACCCAACTGACTTAATGACCAATACATCTGTATCAATAAGAGCACCACTCAAACAGTCATGTAACACAAGCCCACATTTATGTTAGTGTGTGTGTGTGTGTGTGTGTGTGAGGCCTGGGTCAGATATTGGCAAAATATTTCCTTGTTAAGTCTTAAGCTCCTCTCTCTGCTCTCATCTCTTAGCCAGCAAACCTCAGTGGCACTTTAAATTACAGTGGCTTTATTCATGTGTAAAACTGCTGTAAGTAATAATACTGTTAATGATTACTGAAATCTGCCCTATAAATGACAATACAAACATAGCTCCTAATCCATATATTATGTTGTTATTTATTGAAGAGAGTCTGTAAGAATTACTTTTACAATGTTTTCAGTACACGGTGAGTTAAAGTCAGTTTTCACACATTGCTTTGGCAGTACTGTACGGATTGTTTGTGTTGTAGTACTTGTGGTGGAAATTACATACTGGACGTTTACCAGGCAGACAGGGTCTAATGAAAGATGTTTTCAATTTGTCAATCAATGTAGGATGTGTATGGGACCTTGCTCAATACTAGAGAATGAAAGTAAGGATATCATTGATCAATTTTGATTATTCTTATAAAAATCTGCCTCTTAAGATACCTCAACTTCAAGGAAGTGCTATACTAAACTGAGGCATATGGGCCCTTTAAATGTATGTCAATAAAGCCTTTTGAATTTGAATGAACTTTTGTCGTGATTATGTGTATGCAGTACGAGAAAAAGCAATCGATATACAGTAAATGTACAATAATAATAAGTAAGGAAAGGCAAGAGTGAGAGACAGAGGAAAGTCTGAGGAGAGAATACAGATTAGGCTGGAGATAGGGATGCACTGAAATGAAAATTCTTTGCCGAAGAATGACAAAAGTTGCCGAATTAAGAACAAATACATTCACATTTTTTCCATTTCTTTTGTCTTTTTTTTTTACCATTGCAGAAATTAAATAGTCAAAATGTGCTTTTTACTCAGTGTTTCCCACAGGAGACTATGGTGAGTGGGTCCGAGGCCCGAGAGGGTCCGATAAAGTAAATTGTACATATGATGTAATATGTTTTATACTTTATGTGACTACAATCCAATTAATCTTATTTCCATACTGTATAGACACCTTCTTTTGAAAACCAGATGCTGTCACATGTGTATCCCCTGGCTAATATATCCTTATTTTTTATGAAGTATACACATATTCACTTGTTTATTGTATGTTTGGCAGGCAATTGAACTTAAGGCTTTACATTTTAGTTGCAACCCCCCAGAAAAACACAGCAGTAAAGATAAGGCTGTAAGATGACCGAGAAGAGATAAACGGTTTAGTATATGCCTGCTGTCTTCTTCTCTCTGACTCACAGCCTTGACCTACACCAGATAAAGACACTTGAAAGGATGTTTAAAAATCAAGATCAAATGGGTCATACAGCGCTAATATTGCCATTTATCTAAAACCGGATTATATACACTGAATAGACAAAATATGAGACGTATCGTCATGATCGTAATTTACAGCCATCTGCATAATCTATACATCAACTATCCCACATTGTTAACATTCGGTGGCCACAGACTGCTTGTATGCAAAGGCTCTAGCTTCGAGGTTTTGAGGCCTCTAAACATTTTAAGATGCAGTTTTAGAGTAGAATTCTCTGGATCAAACAACACATGCAGTAAAAACAGGGTTTTAGACAAAATCCCACTTCAATCAGTTGTCTTATCAGTGGTTCCCCATGTTTTAGGTTTATGACCCTTTAAAATGAGCCACTGTTTTTTTGTGTTCCCTCCTCACAGGTTGAACATGTCAATGAGCTGTGAGCAGCTCCACCAAAAACAGATTGTCCCATAAAACACATAATGGTTTCATTTAGAACTATCCAATGTTTTACAAAAAAAGTATCTAGTACAACAATTACAAAAGTTTCTTATCCTATTATTCATCATCAGAAAGGTCCCAACCCCCAGGCTGAAAACCACTGATCTAAACCAGTTCTTTATGAACGAAACTGATGAGTATACCTGAAACTGCATGTGTACACACTCATTCTGCAGTCAGTGGCTGAAAAAAGTTCTTAAGAACTGTTTTTAGATAATGTGGTTAAACTGAGGACATGTTTAAAACCTGACCGCTTGCCCCTATGGGCTTAATTGCAAAGCTGTGTCTAATCGAGTTGCCACATCCTTAAATCACAACAATTAACCTGTTGAGAAAAATGTTCTCATAACTGATATGACTGAAAGCCAAAACTTTCTCCAAGGTAATCATAATTTAATCATCTGCAGAGAAAAAAAAAAGACCCAATAAATGTAATTTATGGCCTGAAGAAATAAAATATAAACATTGTTGCATGATACAGTTTCCAGTTATGAGGTATAAGTTTGGATGTTGTGGTTATGAGCGCCCATGGATCGCGTCTCATGCAATCACAGTGTGCGGTCAGAGAGAAATGTAGATGAAATAATGGAAGTGGACAGAAAGTTGGTGTTGCCAGATTCATAATTTCTGTGTGAGTGTGTTTGTTTGACTGTTTGTGTGTGTGTGTGTGTGTGAATGTGCGTTTGATACAGCGGTTGAGTGTTTGAAATGGCACGTGTGTTTGAGTGCACAGCATGACGCTAAAGTTTATTTTGCAAGCTCAAGTTCTGATTTAGTGAGAGACAGAGGATTGTGGGAAGCAAAGAGATAGAGGTAAGGGTGAGATGTATGTGTATGTGTGTGTGTGACAGAGAGAGAGGGTTTGTTGAAGATGATTTTTACTGCAGCCATTAAAGCTCCATTATCGTTATGGATCATTATCTGCCCTATCAGGGGCTCCGAAGAGACACACACACACACACACACATATACACGGTTGAAGCTTCGCACGTACAAACATTAGTTATCAGCTTGAGTGTGAGGGTAAGTTGTGTGTGTGTGAGTGTGTGTGTGTACACTGACCCCTTGACACACTTTGCAGGGCTTGAACCTCTCTGCAGAGGAATGCTAATGTTTTCTAAAGAAACCATAACTCAGCAGAGAGAGATAGAGACAGAGAGATTAACAGAGAGAGAGAGAGCAACAGACGGGTAGAGGTAGAGAGCGAGTACAAATATATAATCTAACTGGAGTGCATGAGCCCATCCTTGAGCAGGTCATATCTTACAAAGTTAGTTTTCATTCCCAGATAATTCTGAGGCCAGAGGTGTGTTTCTATCAGAAAAGTGTCTCTGTCCACTTCACGACTGTGCATTTTAAGCAGTTAACTTCACCTTGTTTTGACTGGTTTAGGAGAAATGATGTTCTGAGGTCCAGTCCCATGTCGCCATAGATCAGGGCTTCTTATAGTGAGGCCCACTGACCCACATCCACAGACAACTGCACAAATAATATAGTCACTCCTATACACTCCTAATACTCATTACTGATATAACACCTTAAAGCATGGCATGCCATTTATGAAACAAGAAATTTTGAGAGCCAAAAACAGAAAGTTATTAATAGTGGACTTTAATGGTGCACTTGAAGTATATGAATGTGAAGAAGCTATTTTACCTTAATTAAATGATTAATTAAATTTTGTGAAAAATTAGGTCATGGACCAAGGAAGAACTTTTTAGTTTTGGGGCAAATAGTGCCATACAGAAATATAGCGCACAATTATTTGTTCCTAAATTCCTATCCTTTCCATAGAGCCAATATTCCATAGTATTGAAATACATTTCTAGAAAAAAACAAAAACAACAACCCACATCTGCTAAAAATTTAATCTAATCTAATCTGGTACATAATTGCACGACAATGAAAAGGGCGTTCATTACCTTTAAAATATTCCTTACTGTTTTCCATTAATTGCACGATTGCTTGAACATAGCACAGACCTAAAAAAAGACAAAAAAGTGCTAGTGGCAAGTAGGAAATGTGGAAGGTAAGAAAATAAAAACTAAGGTCGACTGTTTCAGAAAACCTTTATGACAGATTTAAACAAAACCAGCAGGATGACACAGGGGGAAGGAGAGGATAAGGGTTAGGACACAGAAAAAATCTGGAGGACAAAGTTTGACCTCATATTCCTCAGCAATAAGGTACCAAGATATGATCAGGAGGTTCAAAAAGTCTCCAGTCTCCCTAACAGCAGCCCTGAGCAGTGGTACAGAAACACTATTATGAGTAAGAAAGGTATAAAGCATAATAGGCCTATATTGGCTATTATAATCCCTGTCTCTTTGCCTGTCTCTATTTAAACCATTAGGTTCTTACAAACGTACACTGTATATAGACTGCTTTATAAGTTGGCTGCCTGTACTGCACCAAGCCCAAAACAGCCTGAGCCACGTGACCGGATGTGCGTGCTCTGTCGTGGTCCAGTTCAGTTTCAGTCCAGGCAGCTCAGCTAATGATGCAGGCTAACAAGCTGCAGTGGGAATAGAGCTTGAGGACTTGTACCTAAAACTGCTCCTGGAGGACTAAAAGCACTGCACCCCTTTAGCACTAACAGCCGAGGAAAAATACAAGGGAAGTGGGTGTTGTTGGCAATTCAACATAACTTGGTAATTTTATTTGAACATGTTATTAAATCTGCCAAATTGACTATAGGAACATATTCATATTTACAGGCTCGGCCTCTGGGAGCAGTTAGTTAGGAGGGGACAGAGGATTAAACACACACTCAAATCTGGGAGCTCTCTACCGTCCTGTGCCTTGCTTATGAGCCCTGGTGAACGTCTCCCCACCCAGTCTGGAAACTTAAATCTATTAGTTCAATTCTCCAACGTCCACTTTAGCACTTACTAACGCAGGTTAGCTACAGATTGAGGCGGGCTTGTGAAGGGGGGCTTGTGAATTCAAGTGTGGTAACTATGGTGGAATACCTTCACAGAGAACAGGGCTTATGAAGCATATAAAAAAAAACTTCAACCTTAAACTGGCCCTCTAGGAGCAGCTATACAAAGCTGGACTTACAGCAATAATGGCTGCAGAAATAAACAGCAGAAACAGACTTCGGCATTGACTGTGTATAGGTGTAACCTCCCAGTAGGGCAATCTGAAAAGATGGAGGTAATTTACTTCAAACTGATTCACAGATTTTCAGATTTGGTTTACTTTTTCGAATTGCAATGATGTTGTAAATAAAAAAGAAAATACAATCTGCAGGTCTGCAGTGCTCCTAAATTTGACCACACATTAAAGAAAGTTTTACATGGCATGTGCAGCAACCTGCTCCCTTCATCTATTACAACACATTGTAGCATTACACAACTATCAATATTTGGTCACATAACAGTGTATATGCATGGCATTGATACACCTTTAAGTGTCTCTAATTAATCGATCTATTGAAGTTTGTTCGGTGTTCGTAAAAGTCACAGTGATTTTATGTCTGTGCTGAAATAAATTCCCCTGGCATGGTCACGCAGCAGTAAAAGGAACTTGAACTTGTCAAGGTCTGCAGCAATAACGCAGGAAAAATACGTGAAGCTGGACTTCCACAGCAGCTGCCATTGTGAACCAAGATTTGGACAGTGTGACCAGAGGAGTGTGAGAGTGGAGAGCATGTTTCTGTGTGCTTTTCTCTTTGTGTTAATTTAAGTCTCGGTCCTTCAACTGTCACCGTCACCAGCCTCTCTTCTAATTGCAGACAACAGAGGACGGAAAACAAAAGCAGAGATTGAGGTGGAAGCTGAAAGAGTGCTAGAGAGAGTTAGACGGCAGGGGGTGGGGTGGGGGCAGATTGATCAAGAGTGAGTGACAGGAGCAAAGGAGAGATGGAGGGGGAGACACAGAGAAAGACTGGCCAAGACAGATAGATAGATAGAAAAAAACAGGACAGAAATCAAGAGGAGGGGGAGGAGAGAGTGATAACCAGAGACAGAGGGAAAGATCAAGGGAGAAAGACAGAAAAAACAAATGCATGTAAAAAAAAAGGTTGACTGGTAAAGCCATTAAGCCTGGATTCAATAAATCTGCATAAAACACAGCAGTTAGTCTGTAATGACCAGCGAAGGCCTGCCTGTGTGTGTGTGGGTGCGTCTGACTGTCTCTCCTTTTGTCTGTGTTTCTCCGTGTGTGTGTGTGTGTGTGTCTAATGGTCGTTGAGGACCTCTGCGTCGTATTTAGAGAGAAAACAATCATCCTTGGAGCAGGTAGCAGAGCTGCCTAATGAAAGCCTAGAGAGACCCCAGACCACAATGCAGCACGAATGGATGGGTCTGATTCTCTGCTCTACACAACCCCCAAACCTCTCTACTGCACCTCCTCTGTCCTCTGTCTTCCCTCCATTTTCACAAAAACGCATCTCTTTTGCAATATGTCGCTGTAAAAAAAGCAGTTCTTTTAAGGTCTTTAAAGGCAGGTCCACGTCAAATGTCTTCCCAAGTAAACTGCAAGTCAAAGCTGACAATTAAAATGCTTGCAAAGATGTATTAGTAGTGTTTTTTCATCTAGCAGAGACCAAGTCCTTTCAATGCAGAGGCCTTATCATTAAATATTCTAGCTGTGCACGCACTATTTGTATAGTTCGAGGATTTTACCAGGTCAAAACTTTAAACAGGGATAAATTTGTTCTTTCAAGTCCCAAGTAAGTCAAGTCTCAATGCACTCAAGTCCAAGTCAAGCTGCAATTTTGAAGTCCAAGTATCTGAGGGTGAAAGAAATAAAAACGCAGCAGGTCATCTACAGCAGGTCATCTCTCTCACTGTATCTCTTTCTTTTGCTTACATTACCTTTCTGTTCCTTCATTTCAGTGTTATTTACACAGGTGTGATTTAAATCCATGTATGTTTTCAGCCTCAATGTGAACTGTACTCTGAGGCACTATTTGTGAATCGTAAATTTGTATATTGTCATTTGTAATGTTTTTGTTACCTGTCTAGGGACAACGGATGGAAATTAGCATTCTTTCTAAACTCCGGCATGTTTACGTCTTGTATTCTTTTATAATGATGTTCATTAACATGCTTTGCCCCTATCAATCAAATAAAAAAAGAAAAAAGAAAGGCATAGGGTTAGGGTGAATAGGCAGACGCACTGTTGTTGTACACAGTCAGTACAACGGCCTCCAGGATTTTTATCATTAGGAAACTTTTTGTCACGCACACCTACTATCAAAAAAAATATATTTTTTTAAATCACTGGGGATGTTTTAGTTCCACATACGCAGACACACACACACTCAGCCAGACTATCGGTACGATTGTACGACTGTAGTCACCCTCTACATTATCAGCTGTGATGTTTATGTTCCAGCTCCACCCCTTCCTGTTTTTATATCTCCTGTCAATCAAAATTCACCCAATCAGTGACCTTAAAGCCATGAGGGGTTGTCACACATTGACACATCAGGCTGCAGAGTTGAAACGACGATTGCGCACATTTGAAACTTAAAGGGTTTTATATGTGAGGCAGGATGTGCTTTATTTATACATAATTTAGTTACATTTTCCTATGGAAATAACCAGAATGATCATCTTTATACCACATATAAGAATAACTATTGTGCTGTTAATCTCACTGTTAGTATCTCCACATAATGGCCTCGCAGTCTGGTCTGGTTTTCTCTTCTTCATAAAACTAAATGATCGCTCTTAGATCTTTATTATGTTGCATCAGATTTATAGTGCTTTGACATCAGCAAGGATTCGCAGAGCAGAGTTAAATTCACCAGGGCTGCAGCAGCCTATTGGGGCTGTTTATTTTGCATTGGAAGTTTGTTATAAAGACATTTGATTCACTTCAGTTGACTGAACAGCCACAAGGCCCTGGAAACCTGTTGTATAACTTTAGAAATGTATGCGATGTAAGCCAAAGAGACAAATCAGTATTCCCCTCTTCCTCGCTGAAAATCCTTCTATTTGGAGTTTACACTGTAACAACAATGACATTTGATGTCTGTAATTGTGTGGTATTTTCCTTCATTACAATGACTTGCAGAGTTGTAAATATGTGGACTCAGTTTTCACTGAGGTTTTTCCAGCTTGAGTTGGCTCTGAAACACTTGCAGTCACTCACTGGGAGCCGTTTTAGTTTCAGCAGATAGAGGGTCATGGGCTGACAAATCATACTGGATTCATATGAGCAGCGATATAATGTCCGGCTGAGCCAATAACACTTAATACATTTTTTTTTACAATACCGAACACACGCAAATGTACACTGGAATAGACTCACAATTACACACACAAACACACTCCTGTATGCTCATGCATACAAAAACACAATGTGTAAAATTCATCTTGATAGCTTTTTCACATAATGAAACATGCACAGATAGAAACAGACACACTCACACACACACACACACACACACACACACACACACACACACACACACACTTCACACTTCAGGCCGGGGAGGAGAGAGAGAGAGAGAGACTTCCTGTGTGCGTGGAATACGATGCCAATTCTCTTCAGTGCTCATTAGAGACGTCATTAAGCCATAAAGGTTATTATTATGACTATGGCAGAGAAAACAGCTCTTTTAGTAAAACCTCACTTTTGGAATCAGCGTTACTTTTGTAGTTCAGCTGAGGTTAAAGAGAGACATGGAAACAAATACACAGGAACAGACGACCCAAAAAAATTCTTCAGCAAAACCATCACTTGAAAGCATAGCCTTCGCTAACAGCTCCCTACTGTGCTTGATGGTGTTTTAGTTTTGCTCAAAGATGTGCCATGTAAAGACTTACTGAATTTAATATAAGTCAAGTACATTCACTGTGGTCAGTCCGAGCAAATGTCAGTACAGAAGATAAACAAGAAAGGAGTCAGCCGTTCAAATGTCAGATTCAATGAAAGTGACCAACAGTTGGTTGAAGTTACAACATTATGTTGCTAGCAGCAACCCCTACTGGCACAGTTCCACAGCAGTTGCAGTTTAACAGACATTGTTACATTCACCATTTTGTCTCATGTCAGCAAGCAAATACAGGCATCTTCTATCTACTCTCCAAACGCTCTGGTTGGAGCATTATCTGTAGGTACTGTTTAATTACAACTGTTTTGTTGTTGTTTATGAGAGTCTGGTGCTTTGTCTCAATTTGGATACTTCCATCAGTAGGCTACACTTCCATATACACTATGTACTTACTTGCGTAGTGCCTGAATTTTGACAAGGTAGTGTTGTCTCAAATGGAACAAGGTTATTGTGCACTGACTCCAAGATGGCGAGTTTAGCTGCCTCTGTGTTAGGTGCACTTTGTTTTGTTTTTGTGTGTTAATTCAGTTTTCAGCTGTGATTCCCAGAGCTCTTTCACCAGGGAGGAGCTCATGAACATCAGGGGAACAACTCCAACGGATTTAATTCCCACTTTTCTTGTGTCATAATTGGAATAATTGGACATTTTGGTGAAGGGTTCTTTTGCTGTCGCTCGCGCTGTGAAGTGCCGCAGGAGAGGAAAAAGAGCCGGGTTGGGGACTCCGCACACCGCTACCGGCAATATTTCTCTCCAATGTACACTCACTGTGCAACAAACTGGACAAACTTCAGCTTCTGGTAGGGAAAAACAGAGACTTTTATTCATCTTCTGTTCTGTGCTTCACGGAGACGTGGCTGTGTGAACTGATACCGGACTCCGCGCAGCAGCTGGCTGGCTTCCAACTGTACAGAGTGGACATAGAACTCCGGCAAAACAAAAGGTGGAGGTGTCTGTTTTTATACTAACAATGGCTGGTGTACTGACAGTGACAGTGATTCAGCAGCACTGTTCTCCTGATCTGGAATTTCTCATCATTAACTGTAAACCGTTTTACTCCCCCCGTGAGTTTGCTTCACTCACTCTGGTCGGTGTTTACATCTTGCCACACGCCAACGTTCAGGACGCGCAGAGCATGCTGGCCGACCGGATACTGTGTGTGGAGCAGACAAACCTTGACTCCCTTTGTTATTGTTCTCGGTGACTTTAACAGGGGAAATCTCAGCCAAGAACTCCCCAAATACAGACAGTTTATAAAGTGTCCAACCAGAGAGGGGAACACTTTGGATCACTGCTATACCACAGTTAGCAGTGCCTATCACGCCGTCAACACTCAGAAGACAGTGGAGATGGTCGTGGATTTTAGAAACAGCCCTGCCACACCCTCCCCCATCATCCTGTGTGACTCCTCAGTCACCACTGTGGACTCCTTCCGCTTCCTGGGCACAATCATCTCCCAGGAACTCAAGTGGGAACTGAACATCACCTCCCTCACCTAGAAGGCCCAGTAGAGGATGTACTTCCTGCGGCAGCTGAAGAAGTTCAACTTGCCAAAGACAATGATGGTGCACTTCTACACCGCCATCATTGAGTCCATCCTCACCTCCTCCATCACCATCTGGTACGCTGCTGCCACTGCCAGGGACAAGGGCAGGCTGCAGCGCATCATTCGCTCTGCAGAGAAGGTGATTGGCTGCAATCTTCCTTCTCTTCTGGACCTGTACTCCTCGAGGACTCTGAGGCGAGCAGGAAAGATTGCAGCTGACTCCTCCCACACCGGACACAAACTGTTTCAGACTCTCCCCTCTGGCAGGAGGCTGCGGTCCATCAGGACCAACACCTCTCACTACAAAAACTGTTTTTTCCCGTCTGCAGCTAGCCTCATTAACAAGGCCCGGGTCCCCCACTGACACTCCCCCTTTGCAAATGATACAAATGTCTCTGCACATGTAAATACTGTTTCATCTCGTGTCGTGCACAGACCTGCCATGTTGCACATATTTATTGTTGATATTTGTTGTTGTATATTTTTATATTGTCAGTTTATAGTTTACAGACCCAAACTAATGCACATGTATATACAGTGGGTACGGAAAGTATTCAGACCCCTTTAAATTTTTCACTCTTTGTTTCATTGCAGCCATTTTCCAAAAATCAAAAAAGTTCATTTTATTTCTCAGTAATGTACACTCAGCACCCCATCTTGACAGAAAAAAACAGAAATGTAGAAATTTTTGCAAATTTATTAAAAAAGAAAAACTGAAATATCACATGGTCATAAGTATTCAGACCCTTTGCTCAGTATTTAATAGAAGCACCCTTTTGATCTAATACAGCCATGAGTCGTTTTGGGAAAGATGCAACAAGTTTTTCACATCTGGATTTGGGTATCCTCTGCCATTCCTCCTTGCAGATCCTCTCCAGTTCTGTCAGGTTGGATGGTAAACGTTGGTGGACGGCCATTTCAGGTCTCTCCAGAGATGCTCAATTGGGTTTAAGTCAGGGCTCTGGCTGGGCCATTCAAGAACAGCCACGGAGTTGTTGTGAAGCCACTCCTTCGTTATTTTAGCGGTGTGCTTAGGGTCATTGTCTTGTTGGAAGGTAAACCTTCGGCCCAGTCTGAGGTCCAGAGCACTCTGGAAAAGGTTTTCGTCCAGGATATCCCTGTACTTGGCCGCATTCATCTTTCCCTCGATTGCAACCAGTCGTCCTGTCCCTGCAGCTGAAAAACACCCCCACAGCATGATGCTGCCACCACCATGCTTCACTGTTGAGACTGTATTGGACAGGTGATGAGCAGTGCCTGGTTTTCTCCACACATACCGCTTAGAATTAAGGCCAAAAAGTTCCATCTTGGTCTCATCAGACCAGAGGATCTTATTTATCACCATCTTGGAGTCCTTCAGGTGTTTTTTAGCAAACTCCATGCGGGCTTTCATGTGTCTTGCACTGAGGAGAGGCTTCCGTCGGGCCACTCTGCCATAAAGCCCCGACTGGTGGATTGCTGCAGTGATGGTTGACTTACTACAACTTTCTCCCATCTCCCGACTGCATCTCTGGAGCTCAGCCACAGTGACCTTTGGGTTCTTCTTTGCCTCTCTCACCAAGGCTCTTCTCCCCCGATAGCTCAGTTTGGCCGGACGGCCAGCTCTAGGAAGGGTTCTGGTCGTCCCAAACGTCTTCCATTAGAGGATTATGGAGGCCACTGTGCTCTTAGGAACCTTAAGTGCAGCAGAAATTTTTTTGTAACCTTGGCCAGATCTGTGCCTTGCCACAATTCTGTCTCTGAGCTCTTCAGGCAGTTCCTTTGACCTCATGATTCTCATTTGCTCTGACATGCACTGTGAGCTGTAAGGTCTTATATAGACAGGTGTGTGGCTTTCCTAATCAAGTCCAATCAGTATAATCAAACACAGCTGGACTCAAATGAAGGTGTAGAACCATCTCAAGGATGATCAGAAGAAATAGACAGCACCTGAGTTAAATATGAGTGTCACGGCAAAGGGTCTGAATACTTATGACCATGTGATATTTCAGTTTTTCTTTTTTAATAAATTTGCAAAAATTTCTACATTTCTGTTTTTTTCTGTCAAGATAGGGTGCTGAGTGTACATTACTGAGAAATAAAATGAACTTTTTTGATTTTTGGAAAATGGCTGCAATGAAACAAAGAGTGAAAAATTTAAAGGGGTCTGAATACTTTCCGTACCCACTGTATCTGCAACGTTGTTCTTCTATTCCATATTTATATATTTCTACATTTATTTATGTCGACTGTATGTTTGTCTACATGTAGCACCTTATCACCACAGCAAATTCCTCATATGTGTAAAAACACTACTTGGCAATAAAGCTCATTCTGATTCTAATTCTGACAGGAAATGTCCATTACTTCCTCTTCTTTTTAACGACAAACTGCAACTGGACAGAGCATAGCAAAAAACACATGTATAACTTATATTTGCATAGTGGTGTTCACCGCAGTAATCGCGGCCACTGCAGCTTCCCTACTCTTCAACCATGTAGCCAAGATGGCGACCATTGAGGGGAAGAAGTGTTCAGTGTTTCATACTAAACTTTCCTAAAGTTATAAGTACACCATCTGGGTACTATTAGTGCACTGTATTTTGCTATAATTGTCACTGTGAAAGCAATTATGCACTCAAAATAACTAAGTATGGAAGAACGCGAATTTGGTCACAGCATAAGTGTCTTTAGCTATGCTGATGCCACTGTGAGTCTGTACTTAGGCCCAGCGATGCTTTTGAGCTAAATACTCATTTGAGCATGCTAACAAGCTCACAATGAGAATGTTAAAATGCTGATGTTTAGCAGGTTCCCCATGTTAGTTTAACATGTTAGCATAGTTGAGGCATTTCACTGAAAATCATTGTCAACCTCATGGTAACACTAGAGGGAAAAAGGCAGGGCGTCACCAAAGTATTAGGATTCAAGCTCTGAGGACCAGATGCCAAAATCAAATATATCTAATGTATCTAAATCATAGCAGTCCATCTAAAGATGTTGAGATATTTCAGTTTGGGCCCAAGTATTGGACTGACCAACATTGCCATTCCTAGAGCCACAGTGCTCCAAGTAAAGCTTTGCTATTGTAGCCATTGCTTTACTACAAGTCTCTTTTTTCCTCTTCAGGATTCTTTAGCTGCAGAAACATAAATGTTTCAGTGGGGATTGAAAAAGAGGGCTTAAAATGACTAAACTGGAACATGATCATCACATTTAAATCAGGCAAACATCATAAATTAAGGAGTGCTTTAACACATTGTTGTATTGTTCAATAAAAGGATCCTGATTCAGTTTGCATGATGGATTAAAACAATTCAACATGCTCTTTGTTCACAATCTGCTGACCGGTGCACAACGACTGGGTATTATTATTGGTATTGTGAAGCCAATATTTTGTATAGTTACATCTGCTGTTGAGAAACAAACCAAAACATGTTGAAAAAAAACCCCTCCAAACTCGCGTTTTGAAATCTCAGAAATGAAACTTTTATAATAAAAGCACTCTGAGGCACTCTGTACATTGGCTCGTTGAAAGTGTAGTGACAGTTGATACCTTTGCTTACAATGCATTATAACTTTGTATACATTTTGGCTTATCTTTTAAATGAAAACTTTGTTTTTCAAACACTTCTCCAGTAGTATTTCGGTTTAGCTATCTAGTATTTAGTATAGAAAGCATGGATTTTGCTCTGTAAGGCCTGAATTTACTGGTGAGGCTCCTTGAGGGTTTCTGGCTCTTAATGCAACCAGTTATCTGTCCTGGGAGTTGCCCAGTTGATAAACCCTAAAGACTGACTTGCTCTCACCCACCACCCTTTCCTGTTACAAGCAATCTAGGCTTCTTTGTCGGCTCTCACTCCAGTTTAACAGAACAGAGGAGAGTTACACCAGACACCGTGTTAGTAAACAGTCAGGTACACGAGCCTCCAGTGGTCATTCATGATTGTTGTGCCTCCATGTTAATCCATGTGTGGGAGCGGGATACGTAGTTTTCCGTGTGTGTGTTTGTGTGTCTGACCATGTGTGTTTTACATGCTATTTTAGTATGATCCTAATGGCTTTACAGAGTGCCAGGCATTTTAACAGAGCCAGGGAGAGGCTTGTAAAACACACACACACACACACACACACACACACCACAAGACAGAGAAGAGAGGCTGGCACACTGTAACATGGCAGTCTGGTGGGAGTCTGTGTGTGAGAGTGTGTGAGCGTGCGTGTGGATTAAGAGGGTCAGCCAGGGTGATGCTGACACATGATGAAGGAAAACAAGAAACACGGGCCAGAATGAAAGACAGGCAGTGTGTGTCTGCGATATTGTGTAGGCAGGGTCGGGGTCTAAAGCAGACGCATGGCGCCGAGTGGCACTGCCTGAGTATGGGTGGGACAGAAAGGGAAGGAGAGGCAAAAATATTCAAACTGTGATGTTGTTAAGGGAAACATGTCACCAAAAACAGAAAGAAAACAAAAAACAAAACAACCACTTGCATTTTTAAAAACTCACAACTACACTGACATGGAGCAGGTGAGAGTACAAGGCAATGGTGATGGAAGCACTTTGAGGGGAAAAAATGGAAAGAAAACACAAAATCCTGAAGAAAGAAGGAAGCTGAGAAAGTGATGGCAGAAATGTAAGAGAATGAAGAGGATATAAGAATGCAACGAAAAAAAAATGTGGGTTTTCACACAAAAACCAAAACCTCAGAATAGAAGATGTGTCCTCGTTGCTCTGCAAGTATTGTAATTAACTGCTTTTTTTCCACCCAACTTTGACCAAACATTTCAATGAGCATTCTCTAAAATAACTCTTTTTCAGTTTCATCTCTAATTTTGTATTTTAGGATAATCTTACACATGCTAAAAAAAAGAAGTATTTTTGCCATTCTTCAGCCAATGACTGACAATGAAAGACTTTGCATTGAAAGAGCATCCAGTGTTTTTGGGTGTCTTAATTCATTTACTAGCAATCATTTTTGTTACTGTTTGCAATTTCCAAATCATACAATGGTGTTTTAAATTGTTTAACACATTTCCCCACCTTCCACTGGTTTCATTCACCTCCATCCAGTCACAAAATCAAGGTCCACAGACTGAAAACATACTTGACAGGATTGATCACAGCTAACATGTTTTTATGTTATGCTATGCTATGTACACAACACTATGCTAGTTATGCTGCATTACGCTGCATGGTAACGCAGTGCAGGCTTTTCAAAATGAATTTGCAGTAACAACTACAGTAGAAACAGTTGAATCAAATTTTTTATGCTTTTGTTACTTTATGCTCTTGCGATCATGTGACTTTGACATGGGAGAGCACATGTCACGTCCCTGTGTCATCACAAAAGTCAACATTGGTTTCTTTTAACCATGACCACAATAGTTGTCTCTTGTCTTTTTTTCTCCTCCATACGCCCCCTCCCTGTTTTCCTGCAGGTATCTGTGTTTTCGGCAATTAGTGTATATTCTTGTCCTGTTGTCACCCCCCCAACCCTGTTCTCTTATAGGTGCTGTCCTTTCTGTGTGGTGTCTGTCTGTGTGACGTTTGTGCCCCCCACCCCCATTTCCGCCGCTGTGTCCGGCCTGGTGACAAATATATACACAGACATAATTAAATAAATAATAAAGACGACAAAGGACTAAATTAAAACTCCTTTGTCAAAACAAAATCTGTCTGGCACAACATGATATGCAGCTCCTCATACTGCATACCAGGTTACTGGGCAGGACAGGGTTCAAAAACAACAAAAAATGTGACCACAATAATTCCCAAACCTTAAAGGGCTAAACTTAACCAGCATACGTACAGTTATTTTGGAAGACACCATCAAATGACCTATGTTGTCCTTTCGGCAGGTATAGTGCAACTGCATTATACTATGCAATGCTAACTTAACTTCCAAACAGGCTGATACTTTTCTGGGATGGACTAATTTAGAGCCACAATCCGATTCATCACTTCCAAACAATGTATCATGTCTTGAACATGTTTAGCAGTAATGTAAAGTATAAGTGATTTGTGGTAAATTGGTCTAAACGGTCTTTTAAGATCTTTTTATCCCACAGTTGTAAATTTATCTTGGATGTGGCCATGTGCGCAGTTTGATTTAAATGATTTCAGTATTTTTATATATTTTTAGAAATATAAGGTGGGAATACAATACTGCGTGGAAGTTAGTTGGTTGTCTAAAAGCATTCAGTTTTGTTAGATAAGCTTTCACAGCAGCCCACATAATCAGTTTTTATTCAGAGTACTTTTTTTAAATGTGGATCCTGGCCGCTGGACCACAGATTACTGGCTGCCTTTTTCTGTGTGAAAACAGGCTGATGATGAAAAATACGCATAGTAACTGTCTGTCCATGAAAGTAACCCAGACCATTTCTCAGTGCCTTTAATGTACACTGTGATTAAATGACAAGTTAATTCTGTATATTCAAAGTTTATTTAAAGTGACACCAAACCCTGCTGTGCCATATCTGAAGCACTCATGCTAAACAGAGACATTTCCCAGAATTAAGACATACAATAGGGCTTTCATGAGGACTGTAGGAAACTAGTCCTGCTGTACCCTAACCACACACTCTGTCACATTGCTCTGTGAATGTGTGTGTGTGTGTATCTAGAGTTACCATTTTTCAATGTATACCACATGTAGTGACCATGTATTGTATAATACGTTTTCAATATGGAGAAAAAGACAGAGAGAGAGAGAGTGAGACAGGGGAAGCCATAGACAGCCACAAAATTTTAAAATTTAATAATGTACTGTTTATATTCAATATCTGAAAACACAAGTGGTTACCATGACGAAGGAGCAACATCAACGCAAGCAGGTTAGCCAACGTTTCTTCAACTTTCCCTATGCCTCACCTTTTCTTTCTTTATCCTCATTTCCCTTTTCTTTGCTCTCCTCCCACTCTCAGATGACAACTCTTTTGACAGTTAAACAAATATACTCTTCTCTCCTCTCTTTGCTCCATATATGAACCAACCCTCCTTCTGCTGCCAAAAGCTCAAAGCCGAGTTTACTCCCTGTAAAATAAAACGTCTGAAACAGTATTTGTTCCACAGCCAGGAGCTTGTCGTCAGGTGATCCGCTGGAGTAAATCTTTTCAATAATGTCAAAGACAGTGCCAAAAACCTGCCAGGCCGACCAGTGTGTGCCCAACTCCTACACACATCCACACAGTTACAGACACACACACACACACACACACACAGCCATCACACAAACTCACAGATGTCATCACATATGTACAAGCAAACATACAGAAACACACACACACACACACACACTCAGTAACTGATTTTAGGAACTGATAAATTGGGAGTGACAAAATGTCCTCAGTTTTCCTCACTTCCATGTTTTAAAAAAATAGAGCACATGCACTGTCTCTCTCTCTCTCTCTCTCTCTCTCTCTCTCTCTCTCTCTCTCTCACACACACACACAGACTAATGTCTTCACTTTGCATGATTTTCTCCCCTCATCTTTCACACACACAAATGTGCACAAACTGTCTCACCTGTTCCTGCGTCATGCTGTGCAGCTGCGTATGCCAGGAGGCGGAGTCAGAGCGGTGATAGGCGGGGGGCGGGGCGAAGTCCTGCAATATGATTGGGTCTCGCTCCTGACACAGCGAGGTCAGGTGACTGATGTACAGCTTCAGTTTGCTGCGATTCTGGTTGAGATCCAGGAGAGGAGAGAGAATCTGCAGCAGGAAGGGAGTGATAGGGGACAAAAATGAGAGGGATTCATTTTATAGCTCACAAAATCTAACAACAAAAAACGCTGTCCATGATAGCAGTTTAAACAATTTTACCAGAATAGAAACATAAGTCTTAACAGAGAGAGACAGAGAGGGAACAAGGTGGTCTGACAGCAGTGAATGCTGTTCACTGCTCCCTGTTGATCAGTAACTCAGTAGTTTACTCTTTAGTGAGTGGTAAGTTGAGATATTGGGACACTTACGAATCATCATTTAGCATCATCACTGGCACATTGCATTGTGGGCTTGTTTACAGAAATTAGTGCACATGCCACAGACACTACATTTTTTAATTCAATGACTTTAAAACATGAATTTGGATACAGTAGTGCACTATGTAGGTAATAAGCAATTATTTTAAACACTGGAGTCTTTTCAAGTCTCTTAGCCAGGTCTGCAGTGCACAGTTAAGCACATTGTATGAACTGCATGCAACACCAAACAAGTTAATGGAAAATTAAAATGAGAGCATGGCTGATTCAAACATGTAGGGCGAGATGAAAACAGACAGGTTGCGATGTAAAATAAGTCACAAGGTTGGTACATTTACATGCACACCAAAAACAGATATCACCACTAGCATATGTCTTCTGTTTTATTTGGGGAACCTATTGACTGATGTGAAAGCTGCTGCTTTAAAATACATTTTAAAATAAACTTTGAAGGCCCAGTTAATTGTATATTTGGTTGTGTTAACTAAGTTTCTAAAAAAAAAAAAAAAAAAGTTATTTGGTTTAAATGATTATGTTAAGTATAATCAGTTTTTCTTAGTAAATGCAGTAACTGTTTTTTTTTAAATTATTTTTTGAGACCACGGAAATGCAGGAATGAGATAATAACATGCAGCAAAGGGCAAAGTTAACCAGGTGGGCGACCAGGGCATCCCTGCAGTGTCTTGTGTCTGATTTTAATATAATTTAATAAAACAATGAACGCGAGAGACATTAATCAGTCTAGAAAAAGCCAAAATTTAAAAACACTGTATGTGCTATGAAATATGTTACTTTGTGCATGTCTGTGTGTGGTGGTGTCCTACACCAAACCCATCTCATGACATACATACATTTCTTTCTGAATTTAGCCTTTTATACAACAGAGGCAAAGACCAAAAACTGCTAAATTCCTTTGGAATCATCTTATTTTCAGCACTGATCATAGCTGAAGGTGTCTAACTGCAATACATCACACAAATGAATTTCTCTAGTTTGTTTATGGAAAATTGATCCAGACCGCAACAGTAACAGCTTTGATAAAACTGAGAGAGGTATAAATCTCATTCCCTTGTTTAACAGCAACATTTGTTTCACTTTGGCCTGTGTGAGAGTGTGGGAATGAGGAACTAAACACATTTTGGGGGTACAAGACGAGACCCCCCAAAGAGACACACACAAACCACACACACACACACACACACACACACACACACACACACACACACACACACACACAGATAAGACATACAGACACACACATTATTCTCCTCTGGGAATAGAAGGATTTAAGTGCAGAGGAAGCATGTTAAGAGGGCTGTTAGAGTGTGTGTGTGTGTGTGTTGATAAGTACATTCAATCCCACTGGTGTCTGTCCACACCCTCAGCTCCATCATCACTCACACACAACGGCAGGATCCATTCACGCAGCGCAGTAAAATCACTTTTCTCTCTATCTGTACTTGATCTCAGCTCCTGAACCCGAATCTCTCTTTACAGTTTAGATAGAAGAATTCTCTGTGAAGTTTGGAGGTTTCCAATCAGTATGAATTATGTAAATTTTATATAAAATACCTATTTCTATTGCTGTTTGTTAAAACTGCATTTCAGGAAACCTCAAGGATAGTTTTGGTCAAACACTGCTCCAAATGAGCCATGTCATGTCAGCTGACTGGTTAAACTAACCAAGCATGAGTTAAACTGACGACAAACAGATTTTAAAGACAGCTTCTCCCTTTTCACTTTGGAGGCCATTTAGTACAGGTGAAATAATAAAATATAACACTGTAAGAAATACAGAAATATATAATCTAATGGACTCAACATTGTGGAGCTCTTCACTTCCATCTCAGGGACATCTTGTCATACATTTTTGCTCAAGTGCTGTATTTACTGTGCAAAATGAAGTGATTGATGCTGTCTCACTGCTTGCATGTTGAAAATGACTGATGTGATCCCAGACACATGGCTTTAACATATTTTATGAATCTGAAAGCCAGTCTTAGCTGTCAAAACAGTGAAAGAACAAAAAGCAGATAGGCAGTTGATAGGACATTGATAATGTCTGAATAAAACATAACATATAAAACTCTATGTGTGTATCCAACATCCATTATTCAATAACTGCATGTGTCTGAGAATCCTGAAAGAACTAGATGTGGGTGTTTTTTGTTGGGAAAAAAATGTTATTGCTAGCTCTTCTCCAGCAGCATCGCCACAACAATGAGAGCTGACAGTAAATCAAAGTAACTGTCACTTCTGATTCTGATTCCTTACCTTATTTAGACCCCCCCACCCCACACACACACACACACAATGCTTTGTGTTGTTCCAGACCATCTCCATTGGTGTATTCAAGATAGCTAAACCTTCTTGGTTCACAACTGCTAGTTTTTCTCACACGCACACACACGCACACACGCACACACGCACACACACACACACACACACACACACACACACACACACACACACACACAGTGTTATACACATTATGTGTGAGTCCACATACTTGTATATACAGTACATGCAGAGACACAAACACATTGTGACACAGAAAAACACACATACACTCATACAGGGTCGTTATCGAAGTTGTAAATAGCGCTAGTTACAGTATTTTCCAGTGAGGACCTGCCAGTAGGTTACAGTCCATTACGAAATACATTACTGAACATTTCCCTCCGTAGGAGAGAGGGAGAAAAAAAAGAGAGGCACAGAGAAAATGATGGAGTTAAAGGCTGCAGGGATCTTACGCATTCTGCATTTCAAAATCTCTGTTGCTGTATGTTGTATGTGTGCCGACAATGGCAACGCAACAATGATGTTATTGCTCAAAGAGTGTTGTGTTATATGACAATATGTGAACACATCTCTTAAGATCTGGCTTCACTGCTTTAAAAACATACTCAACATATGTGCAACAGCTGTTCTCTTATACTTTCTAAACCAGACTATTCTGTCAGAAAGCTTAAAAAAATGACTGTCCACACTTTCCAGATCTGCAGTCGAGCTGTGTGGATCAAACGCAAGACAAATGAGAAACAGACAGAAAGAATGGAAAGAATGATGGTGATATAAGGAAAACATTTAGTGAGAAATAACAACACCGATGCACTCTTTTCCTTTTTGAGAAACAGTTAATGACTACCAAAAACAAATATCTAAAATATGCCTGTAATAATAATGAAAACATTTAACACAACCCTAACCTCTGAAAGTCTTTGCAGCACCTAAAGTTTTAAATTTACTGATTTTATAAAGGTATACAGTACATATGATTGCCTGTATGTTTTTATTATATTACACGACCTGAACAAGTTAATGTATGCAGTGTGTGTGTTTAATGAGTCCACAGTGTTTTCCAATGTATGAAACAATCCCAGAGGAGACATAATTTTATACGGCACTGTGTGTGTCAGAGTGTGTGTGTTTTTTGACTCTTTCTTAGCCTCCCATGTCTGCCTACCAGACTCCTACTGCAATAGGGAACTACTCTAAAGAGAGACATTCAGCTAGCCTCACTCACTGGTCGCATTTTTAAAAAACCTTCTACGGCCATATAAAATGATGAAATGAGGATTTTTCTTTCTCCACAGATCCCACAGAGACACACAAACATACACACAAGCACACAAGCACAAACAGATTTATTTGACCACGAGGAGCATCTATAGAGGAGGTAAGACTTCAATGCAAGCAGGAATCATGGCTGCTGCTGACGCTTTACACTTTAAAAGAGGATAATCGCAAATAAAACCTCTTTAATATAAAACAAAGCTTCATTCCCACTGCAGAGGAACAAACATTTGATAGGTCAAGCTTCTTAACGTGAGTATTTGCTGCTTTTCTGTTTTATTTCTTTTATAATTAATGTAGTGTTTATGGGTAAAATCATTAATTAAAGAAAACAATCAACAGATTAACTGATAGTAAATATAATCATTAGTTGTTCTTGTTCTAAACCACCAAGATTAAGTCAAAGTAAGAATTCAAATAAAAACTAAATTTTGGTACATGACTTGCCGAGTTGTTGACGTCATACACATAGAAAGATGGCAGACAATATGGTTGATGGTTAGAAACTTTTGATTAATAGGGCAGATTTATTTACTAACGTGTCATTTGTAATATGGTTAGTTTGCTGTCTGTGGAGAGTGACCTAGGTGTCTACATATTGGTTATACCCTCTGATAATGCTAATCCAACACATCTATGAAGTAGCGTTCATGTTGTCTCCACATTCCAACTTAAAAGCACATGAACACACAGAAGTCGGAAGAACAACTTCACGACTCGGGAAATGGAAAAATCTGGGGAGCATGTGAATACACAGTTAGTTTATCACACAAGAGAGAATGTTATTTCAGTCTCCTAATTGTATTCTGTCAAGTAAGTTAATCTCACTAAAAGAAATCAATAACTTATCTAACATCAGCAGTAATGACATCATTAGATACTTTTGTTATCTTTTGTGTAGCTTCTGCACATAGTTGTATTGTATTTTTTTTTCTCTATTCTTTTATTATTCTTATATATCCATCCATCCATCCATCCATCGTCAGCCGCTTAACCTGAATATAGGGTACCCTGGACAGGTCGCCAGTCCATCGCAGGGCCACACTTAGGCCCCATCCACACTACTCCGTTTTAGTTTACAAACGCAGAATTAAAACGAATACGGTTTTGGAGTTGATCTCCGTCTACATTAAAACAACTGAAAACGCACATCTATTGGCCGTTCAGGTACACTGGGCATGCGCGTGCCGGTGTAAACATGAAGCAGATGTCTCTTCCAGGTTACAGATGATTTGGCGAAAGACAAAATAAATACAGACGAAGATTTTTTTTTTTTTGCATGCACCAATAAGGAGCTGGAACTGTTATTGAATGTAACACAGGAGTGTGGCGGCGGAAAATAGACTGGGAGTTGTTGCAAAGTAAATACAGCGACATGCACAGTACAAGTGTAGGCAGATAAGCGTTATTTGCACAGTACATAATATTTTAATAAAAATACCATGTCAAAAACCCGGTCAGTAGCATCGTGTTTCTGCTTTGCATGACTTCTGCGTCATCGTTTCTAAAGTCCTCCGTTTTGGCCCGTCTTCACTAAAACGCCCTCCGGAGTTTTGAAACGCAAAATGGGGTCGGCAGTGTTTCTAAACTTCTCCGTTTTAGGTCTTCGTTTTCGCCATTGTAGTCTGGACGGGAGGTGAAAACGTAGCAAAAGGTCTCCGTTTTAATTGGAAAACACAGTAGTGTGGATGGGGCCGTAGACAACAGCCACTCACATCTACACCTAAGGACAATTTGTAATTTGACAAACTGTATGTTTGTCTACGTGTAGCACCTTATCACCAAAGCAAATTCCTTGTACATGTAAAATACTACTTGGCAATGAAGCTCTTTCTGATTCTGACTCTGATTCTATCATGAGTGGACTTTTTGAGCTGTGGTTTCACTTTGATATAACAGGTGAGAGCTTTGTGACTTCATTCATGAAGGCATTTAAAAATATTGAAAAACCTTACAAACCAAAACACTGAGCTCCTTTATAAAAAATCATTTACTCGTCTTAGCTGTCTTTTTTCAGTGAAGCATCTAATACCACTGAAGACCATTAAAAATGCAAAATCCCATAAAGATTTCCTCAACAATGCTTGGTGTGTGTCAAGAGTGCTCTCCTGAGTTCTGTGTCCTCCTCTGCTACAGTTGTTTCTGAAGCATTTCACACTCCAACTGTAGTCCAAAATTCCCTTGATGGAAGAGACACAATCACTCACTGTCCTGATGTAATGCGCTATGGCGAATTACCAGCCTTACACCAAGGAGAAGTGTGTCTATACAGTACACGTGAGTGCAACTACTCATGAAGATGGAAAGAAAAAGAGTGTCAGCTGTGTGCGTGCTGGCTGCCCTCCTTCTCTCAGCAGGGAGGTGCTACCGCTAATTAATAACCAGGGTCAAACTTAGATCCGTTAGTGAACCTCTGGGCTTTTTGCATCCCAATGGAAAATCCCACCGGAGGAACTGTGCGCTAAAAGCAGCATATGCAACTCATATGTGGAACTCCACTGTCCTGTCAGCAGATTAAACCAATACGACTCTTTGAATAACGTGATTAAAATTCAGCATTACATCGTTTCAAAATTTATAGCCGCGTCTATGAATTTCCAATTCTCTAGTTTAAAACGTTTTACAGGAAAAAACGTCAATCGTTTAAAATTATGCTGTATCGTTTATATCGTTGTGTCGCAAATTCCACACTTTACTGTAATATTTTGGTGGGGGAACGGCGCTTTGGACTGCGGTGATGTTAGTTTGAATTTGGACTTCATCTATCAAATATCCAACATAAAACTAATATCCAACTTGAAAGTAACTTTGGATATTTGGATATTAGTTTTACTTTGGACATTCGATAGATGGTCCAACTTCTAACTTAACCGCGGTCCATTTGTCCACACGTGCTGATATTGCCGGGAAGATATTGGCATTAAAAATAATGGACACATCCCTATCCAAGGTTTAATGACTTACCCACGGACATACAGCTTACTTTGTGGTTCACTAAGACATGCTGTTGTTGTGATACTAGCTGTTGTAGCAGGAGAGCTGTGAGTATCACTTTCTGGAGCTGCTCTGCTGCTAGCGACAGTTTGCTAACCCACAACCTAGCTGATTTTAGTTATATTACTTGCTGTGTCATTGTTCACTCTATATTATGGTTTTTGTACTGGTGTTGGATTTCTCAAGAATAGCTTACCCCACCTTTTTGATGCAGAGAAATATCCCGAGTTACAGATGGAAATGCCGTATTTCATTGAAGTTGCTAGAAATGTTCTATATTGGGATATGTATCGTTATTGGGATATGAAATGACCTATATCGGGATATGATTTTTTTTGTCATATCGCACAGAACTGTCACCAAGTGACTTTGCCAGATAATCCGATCCTTACAATACTAGGGCTGGCCCGAATGTCCTTTTTTTGAGTTTCGATAGTAATTAACAGCTATTATTTGAAGCTTCGCCGCCGAAAAGCAATAGAAGGATAAATGCCTTCTGGCAATGACATGAGTGAGGGAGAATCTGTAGTCGACGTGTAGTTACATTTTTGAGGAGGTGCAAGTCAGGCTACACCGTAGGTGACAGCGTAGGGTAGGGGGCTACGCAGAGGCTATGCCGTCAATTTGACGGCATAAGTATAAACAGCACTTTAGAGAGAGAGAGAAAAAGAAAATTCTCATAGCGTAAAACAGCAGGTACTCATTACCAACACTTTGTTTTTAACTGTGTTATGTCTAGGCTAGTAGACACTAGTGCAGGGAGAGAATGAGGAGTTAGACAGCAGACAGCATGATCGCTATTTCCGGTAGCGGGTCTAAAATAACACGTTATTATGCGTTATCACTTTTAACTTTTATTATAGCCTACTACATGTTCTTATTCAACTGGCCTAATATAATGATATTGTGTTTATTATGTTGTTGTTAGTTTGTTGTAGCCTACAGTTTAGGCTACTGATTAATATTAAAAGGTAGGCTGTTTTACTTTTTGTTGATCTGTAATGAAATTAAGCAATTGTAAAATAATTAAACCCATAACTGCCACACTGCCGTTGTCATCATTCAGTTTAAAGTGCTCTCACACACCTAAGGGCTTCATTTTGCTTTCCCTTTACATAAACTTACGTTCACCGCTGTGAGTGGAGGTCAGGCGTGCAAAACCCCCCCTCAACATTCGAATCTCAAAATTAAAAATCGAATGTGTACCCAACGATCGAATATTCAGGTCCAGCCCTATGTAAGGGCGCACTCACAGTATGTAGTATCCATGCCATGCCCAGGCCCACTTGAGGAGATGGGCCTGAGCATGGTTAAACTGGACTCCGGCACGGTGCGCATGTAGCGTGATTGCTAACCGTGCCCGAGCACGGAACCCCGACACAAACTCCACTGTGCCGTGTGAGAGAGAGAACGCTTTTTCTTCATAGAATGACATTCAATATTGACCTTCAGCTATGTACAGCGTGCTTATCTAGACAACCCAGCTATGATCAAATGTTAACATAGCTCTCCTTATTAGCCAGGCTCCTTACATGCTTGCTAATAATTTTTCTGAGTCTCCAACAGTGACAGTTGTGTTGGACAGATTTTTGCAGTGGTGTTCATGAGAGAGAGGTGGAGAGAGAGACGGAGACAAGGTGCTGTGCGAATATATGCGCATTACTCGGCAATCAACTATGATTTTAAATGGGCCTAGTAAAAAAAAAAAATCACATATCAATATGTGCCGGTCGCCGTTGATACTGTGGCGGGCCACTGCAAAAATGGGAAACACTGACCCAGTGATGACGTAAACGTGAGCGGGGGAGTGGGGACAATCGTGCTCGGGCACGGAACAAGGCTACCGGGCCTAGTGTGAGTACACCTTAATACATGTTGTATAATTCAAGAAAATTTATGAAACATTTAGATTTGAATCAGAAAAGCAAAAAGTTTTAAGAAAGACTATTCTACATTAGATGTGTTAAGATTTATTTGTAGCAATGCTATTTTTTGTTCTTTCTGGACTTGAAGGTTGTAGTGTGATTAATCACCTTTGCGTCCTAAAAATACTGGAAACCCTCCATTCTGTAAATAAAAAAACTGTACAGGGATGGAATCAAGTGAAACTTTTTATTTCTATCATTCCTAAAAAGCTAAACTTTTTACTGTACTGTACTGCAAAGCAGCAGCTACCTTAAATCCTCAACTACATCCCACACACAGGGTAGGTTCAGATGAGAGATTATCATGTCCTGAAAGACCATAAAGCATAAAGACTGACACATGAGAAAAGAAAAAGAAAAAGAAGTGATGCACTGATCAACAGGAGGATCAGTGACAAAGATGTACATGAAGAGATAATTAAAATGTTGTGAAAATGAAATGAAATAAATTTAGTTTAAGACTGGGAAGAATTGATCATCAGAAGAAAAAAATGAATTGAAATCAAAGGATGAGATGAGATAGTGAACAGATGAAGCACATAATGCAAAAGATACTCTGAAAGTATTCAATTACATAATTCACTTGTGATCACACCAGAGAATCTGAAATGACTAACCCTAACCGAAATTACTAAGAGAGTCTTGTGGAAAAGTAGAGTATCAAGAGTGAATGTCAATCAAAGAATGGAAGAACTGATCAAGACAAAAACGATATGAAACAACAAACGTGGAGTGAAATGACAGAATCACAACACCAGAACCAGATCACAAACTCACGGACGACACAAACGTAAGAAGGATGGAAGATGATTGACGAGCACATCCAAACATGATTGGATCCAGATAAAGAAGACGCTCACCCTTCTGTACAAAATGGCAAACCGAGAGAGAGAAAGACGGCGTGTGATTTGCTAGGCCCAAATGCCCTCCTCATCGTCCTATTGGTTAGTTCAGTCCAACCGCAGCGTGAGTTTGGAGAAAGCAGGAAGTTAGTTTGTCGAAGCAGGAATTTTTTTTGTAGACAAACATGTAGCAGAAATGTTTGAAGATTTTAGCGTTTTTGACAAAAATATTAGCTAGTAATAGGTGAATAATTTTAATACATATTATAAGATGACTTGTTAATGAAAATAGTAGGAATATTTAGAAATCTTGTTTCAGAGCATGCTTTCATCCACATAAGAGTAATGATATTAGTTTTAAGTGATGTGTGGGGTTTGGGACGATATTTGGAGATTTTCCCCAGATGAGGGCTGACTGTCCTGGGCAGAGATCTTACCTGGTCCGGGGAGGGCTTGTGATTGTTGGGCTGCTCTGAGTTTGGAGAGGAGACTTTAAGGTGGTCGTCCTCATAGTTGTCTGCCATCAGCTTCATCCGGTTTTGAGTCTACAGAGGAAGAGAGTCGCACACAATAAGATCTCTTTGATATCTCACACCAAAGGCAGTGAAAAAGGAGGCAATTCGGCAACAGCAAATCACATTCAGCAGCATGTGTGTGTGTGATAAGAGGAAAACTCTTAGCCGTAAATTCCTCCAGGAGTTAATTTGCAGAGAGGAAGAAGAGAGGAGAGCGTTGGATGACTTCCATGAGCTTCGCCTTGGCTAACATAAGTGTGTGTGTGTGTGCAAGAGACATAGAGAAAGATGAGAGAAAGACACAGAGACAGAGAGAGTCAAGAATGGACAGTAAAAAAAGAGCGAGAGAAAGATTCCCAACTGTCCATGTGTGTTTGTCAGGTTGGTTCTGCTTATATTAAAGAGAGCAATAAAGATATTACGCATTTTGAACTGCACACATATTACCCGCAAACACACACCCACTGACATACCACCTGTTGTGTAGCTTGTTAACTGGTGGGGAAAAATAACAGGGCAGCTAACATGCCACTTAAGGAGCCTAGACAAATATTAGACTGTATACACAAAGCACACATACACACACATCAGCATACATAGACAGTCATTTTGGCTATTCCATTTCATCTCCCTTGCTTTCCTCATTTTCATCTTGCTAATCAGCTATTTGCTCCTCTCCCTACTGTCCTTTATCCTCTCCTCCTTTCCGCTCCTCTGTGTTCGTCTCTGGCTGCTCCATCTGTTTCACATGTTATAGTTACACTTCAAGCTTTAGAGTAGGCCTGGAAAGAGAGAAGAAGTGAGAGAGAGTAAGCAAGGAGGGAGTCAGTCTAAATCTGTCAGTCTTGTACAATCGAAATCCCCTTAGCCTCTCACTGAGCCCAGCAAGGAACAGAGGCTTAAACAGGCACGACCGAGGTTTTGTGTGTGTGTGTTTGACAGAAACTGAAAGAAAAATGTGAATGCCAACTTTCATGTGTTTGTATGAAAGCTAAATGAAAGACTGCATTTTTAAGAGATAGTGGCGCTAAAAAAAGTGTTTTTACTAGGTGTGTATGTGGGACCATATAAGCGTGCGTGTGTGTTTGTGTGTGTGTGTGTGCGTGCACACACGTATGTTTCTGTACATAAGTCAAGTTGAAGAGAGCCTCCTCCGGTGCGCACACACACATTATTTACTTCCTCGTTTTCCAAAGACAGCTTTAAAATAAACACACAGATATTTAAAACAAACATGGAAAGTCAACAGTTTGTCTTGAAACCACATAAGTACAGAAGATGGATTTCCCACTGCACACACACACAGAGACACAAGTACACGCACACCGACCCACACACACACACACACACACACACAAACAGAAAAACGCTACCAGAAACACGGACTACACAAAGGTGGTGCTCCTACTATTCTTACATTGCACAGATAGTAGCGGAGTAAATAAAATCTCCTTCACACAATGCTTTGAGCACCATGTTGTACACCATGTTTAGCACAGCAAATTTGCACCTTTGTCGGACTTTGAAGTGCAAATCTGCACAGTCAGACAAAGAGAAAATATAGTGTTTTGATATGTCTTGTTAAAAGTCGTTGTGTCCCATTACCTTGTTTTGTATAACAATACACTTCCAGACAGCACAATTCTCAGAGTGCTCACAGTCCTTGATCCCTTTCTTCAATATTAATTATGCATTGTGATTTAACATCCTGTTAAGGTTTAGAGTGTGAGCCAGTGTTAAAAGTATTTCACCACAGCACTCCACAGACTTATTTTCTTATACTGAAGAAGTCCTTTGGATGAGGGACGAATCTCTTCTAGTATCTTCAAACAAGTTCAGTTGCCCTTGACTTTAACCTTCTTTGGATACTCCACATTACAAAACACCACCGCCCAAAGTTGCTTAAAGATTTTTAGGTGTCATACTAATATAATATAAGATTAGAATGATAATTTAAGATCAGAAAGCAATATGTTAAATTGCTTTTGAGTAGCGCAAAGTATCTGTGTACTTGCGTCAACCATGTTTGCGCCCCAAGTGTGTCCATTCATCCAAGGGAAAGTGATATGATAAGTGGTCAAAAACAGTTTTGCCCAATGTGGCACTCGTGCCCAAGACCCTGAGATTAAGGGTCTCATGCTCTACCAACTGAGCTAGGGGGCCTGGTACGTGAGAACAATGAAAAAAATGGGTTTGATTTCACGGCTGCATTAACTCCCTTGCTGAGAAAGCTCAGAAGGGTGGAGGGTAGAATTTGGGTTGACTCTCCCCACACCAAAAGTATATCAATACAGAAAACTAGTAAATTAACACTGCAGTTCAGTTGTCAGGATGGCTGAGTGGTCTAAGGCACCAGACTAAAGAACTTCCTCCTTTTGCAGTTAAGGGACTTCTGGTCTCCAAATGGAGGTTTGGGTTCAAATCCCACTCCTGACAAAGATTTTACCTGCAAGATTCATCCCTGAAGCCTGATGACATTTAGACTTGGGGGTATTTTCTTTCATACCTTAATATCTTCCCTACTTGTCACCAGGGTATTTATGATATATGAAGGTATTTGTGTTTTTCTTTTAAAGTTAAAGCAGTTAGACATAATAATTTACTATAGTCTTCTTTATCTATATCATTTTGGTGTGATGAGAGTCCATACCTTTTACCCTTTTGAGTTTTCTCAGTGTGCAAAGTAATGCCGCCGTGAAATCAAACCTTTTTTAAAATTTAGCAACAAAACAAGCCCGGCTAGCTCAGTCGGTAGAGCATGAGACTCTTAATCTCAGGGTCGTGGGTTCGAGCCCCACGTTGGGCGGGGCTTTTAGGACTACTCACCATATCACATTTCTTTGGCTGTGTTGGACTCAGGATGGATGGACAGAGACAGACTTGTGACACAAACATGGTCTACGCAAGTATGTGAACAGAGATGCTACGCAAAAGGTATTCAACACGTTGCTCTTTGGAGTGTGTCACCTCATAATCTCTAAGCAACGCATGTGCGAGCAGCACACTGAATGCTGGGTGCCTTTAACATGAAAACAACAAGAGAAAGCGTACCCCTACTGTTTGAGTTCACTTCTGCTCAAAACAGCCATTGCTGACCAGTTTGACGAAGCTTTAGCTGAACATAGCTGAACCTACGATTCTTGTTTGCATGCAACTTGCAAGTGTGTCTGTCCATCCATGTATGCAAACATTAATAATGAATGAACAATTGAAAAATTAACCTGCTCGTCCTACATTTAGAAAAAGACAAACTTTTGGATGGGGCAAGAAAGAAAGAACAACAAAGGACGAGTGTGATATGGCAGAGTTATGTTGAAGAAGATAAGCTGTGTCAAAAGGGAGCCTGATCTCTGATCTCTCTGACATGGCTTTTCTAAGTCCAAATCTCCCTATTCTTCTGCAAACACACTGTATCTGTCTTTGTCCCCTTATTTCTTTCTGCTCATCTTAGAGTTTTCTCAATCCAAATAATCCCCAAAGTTCCTCCCTTTTTCTCTTCCTGTCTTTATCTCTCAGCTCTCTCGTATACACAGTTTTTATGATTAAGTCTCTCTTAACATTTAGTAACTAAATGTACCTAACCCTCTGCTCCCTTCTCCCTCTTTCTTTAATGATCTCAGCTTTTTTCAACATTGATTTTAAGTTTTTCTCTCCTGTGTGGAAACAGCATTGTATTGCCCCCCCCTACTCCCTTTTGACTTTTGAGCTCTTAACAAGCCCTTGTATCCGACTAATTCTCTCTCCCACTCTTTTCCTCCCTCCTCTCTGCAACAAGTCCTCATTTCTGTATCTTCCAACTTTCTTCTCCTATTCTCAGGTTGTTCATTTTCAAAAATTTGTACCGTTGACCAATATTAAGCCATCTCAATAGTGCTGACCCGTAAGGGGACATAGATAGAGCTGGAAGGAGGAAGCTATCATAACTTGTTAGAACTTATTGTTCCTTTAGCAACCAAGCTAACAAGCTTACAAGCTTACTAAATGACATTTAACAAGCTTTTGCCAGTTGTTAGCTCTGAGAGCGTTCCCCCATCCTAAATAAAACTTTTTTTTAAATGAAATGATGTACAATTCTGAAAAAAATGTCAGGAGGGAGTGAACAGCACAGTAAAGAGGAAATAGAAAGGGGGCTATTGAGACTGAAGCACTAGCATGTCCTGGCTGCCAAGCTCTCCAGCTACAGTAGTTCACCTAGCTTTTGAAAAAGAGCATTTCACTAAAATACACAGATTACACTCTCTCCCAGTCTTTCTCTATTCTCTTGTCTGTTCTCTATTCATATTTAATACTGTTGAACCCAAAACACCAAATCCCTAAAACCATGAACTAGAGAAGGAGAGTGGAGACAAAAAGGAGGAGGTGGAGGGAAGAAGAGGTGTACAAGGAGGAAAGGAGAGAGCAAGGTGAGTAAAGGTGAGGGGGAAAAGAAAGAGGGTAAGAAGTGAGAGGAAAACAAAGAGAACTGAAGGAAAAGAAGAAATTAACACTCCCCAATCCTCCTCTCTCATTTTCCTCACTGGCCTTTCTTTACATCTCCCCCTCTTCTCTAATTGTCAGGAATGCTGACCTCAGCTCACTTGTTTCTGTGCCAACTCTCTCTTTCTCACTTAATCTAATCATCGCACCATTATTTCTCTTCTCCTCCTCCCTCATTGTTCCCTTCTTCTTCTTCCCTCCATCTATCCTTCCTGGGGCTCTGCTGCAGCCCGCTGACAACGGACAGAATGAGAAACAAATGAGCAGGGAGTGAAGTCTGGGGGGGGGGGGGGACTGCTGAGTCATGCTTAGAAGAAAATAATTTCATTGTGATAAGGCCCTCGGGAATATTAGATTAGATTACTGTTTCGTCTTTCTCTCCAGTGGTGAAAGGAGAACCTTTGTTGATATCTGAGCAATTATCAATAATGAAAAGTGCTGAGTCATGATTGGACAAGAACTATTTCATCATGATAAAAAATTAAGTTTCCCCCCTCCTCGTTTCTCTGTCAAGAAGAGAAAGTTGTTGGTAAGTGGAAAATTACAAATGACAATGTATAGTGTCTCCATGGAGCACTGAGGGGAATTATTTCATTCTGATAAGTCTCTATGGAGTAATAAATTAGATTAGTCCAACGTTTTTCATTTTTGACAGTAACAGGAGAGGAGACACACATGAAGAAAATCCCCATGACTCCAAAAATAGAAATACTACAATAATTGTGGTATTTTTTACAAGTTTATAGGCTTCCATGCACATACATACAGTAAAATCTGTAACTAACAGGCTCACTGATGAATTAAAGGGACTAATCTACCCCTTTGATTGAGATCTACACCTTGAATACCAGAAATATTCCTTTACAATTGCAGCTACTTTTAAATTAAACTCAAGTGTTCACAGGCTTCAAAGTTTTAGAGGTTTAAAGTGGCCGAAGGTGTTGTGTCCACCACAAAGTCTGGTTATGTTTTAGTGCAGAGAGAGAGAAAAACCCCTTTTTTTGTGTTTCTGTATTATCATTTAAGACTTTTTTGGCTAAGGTAAAAAAATACCTAACCAAGATGAACCTATCCAAAGCCATGGATATGAAGAGCCAAAGTGTTAAAAATGGCCATAATAGAGCTGAGTCTTAGCCACACAGGTGCGGAACAATGGCCAAGTCCACGGTCACACATACACAGCCTGTAAATGTTAACCACATGTCTTTTGCAGGGACAGATGGTGGTATATTCCTCACCTTCTCCCTCTTTTTTCTCTTGTTCCATTTCATAAAACATTACAATCACTCCCTCTTCTCTTTGCTTTCACACACTCTTCACCACATCTTCTCTCTAACACTCTCCCTCTCTCTCTCTCTCCATTATACCGCTAGAGAAAATAAAAATGAGAATAAAAACGAAGAAGACGAAGGAGACTGTGAGAAAGGTAGAAAGTGAAGAAGAGTGAAGAGAGCTGAGGTCACCTTGATCTACAGCCTCCTGCCTACACTGCAGCTGGGGGTCAAAGGGCAAAACACAGGAAACCCTTTCAGGGATACACATATATTATTTAACACACGCACAGGTGTGTTTTTATGTATGTAGGTTTAGTACTGCATATACAAAGATTATTCTCTCTTGTATCCATCCATTTATCAGTCTGTCCTAACCACATGTGGTTATCTTTTCCCTGTCATTGGTGCACAGTAACTAACACAATAATGTACAGATACACTGAAATGTGTCTTTTTCTCTAATTATATAGTCTTGGGCTAGTTATAAACTTTGATCTGATCCTCTGAACATGCTCGGAAGCTGTGCAGCATAGGTTGCGGTGTTGCTATGAACCCAATTTCAGACCAGATGTGAGATGTTTGTGGCATTTAATCTCAAGCAAAACGTCCATTCAGTCCACTGACCACAGATTGACCGATGAGTGATAGCCGTCAAAAAACACTTCAGAACAACTTTAAAAAATGGCGCCGTGGATTGTCCATCACAAAGATACAAGTGAACTGCATTTTCTAAATACTGCTTTCTGTTCACACCTGCCATATTTGGCAGTCTACAGCTCACCAAAGCATATACCTCATCGCTGATTTACACTCACTTATAACTTCATACCGCAGTTCTGTCTCTGTCCGTCTGTCTGGAAGGTTATCAGTGTGTATGTGACTTTGAAGGAGCGAGCTAAAAATACTTTACCAGCCTTAACTCACTGCATGGTTCCATGGCAAACACACACACACGGGAATATTAAGGAAGTCTCGCCTGTGATCCATCTTTGGGGGACTGAAAATTATGAGAGAAACCACAGAGAGAAAGTGAGAGAGACAGAAAGAGAGAGAGATAGAAAGGGAGAAAGAGACACCAAGAAGGGAGAAAATACGCTCACACTTTGCACACACACACATACAAAGCAGAAGACAGTAGAGTCTCTGTGTTGTCAGTAACCACCTTCGAGACCCTGAGGTGTCATAAATGACTTCAAATAGCACAGAGAGAGACGGAGGGATGAGGGAGGAAGAGAGAGGAGAGTGATGCATGTTATAATGACTTCATCTGACACAGCCATTCTCTAACACCCCTTTGCTTTTCTCTTAAAGACCCTTTGACACACACACACGCATGAATTCTCTCCTTCTTACGCGTGCAACATCTTTCTTATTGAATCCTTTTGAGCTTATTCTATCCATTAAGTGGATTTTTGGCAATATTCAATAGCTGGAAATCTTTAGCAACAGAGGAATTGTTACATTTTATCCGCCTGAGCGGTTTTGAAGATGACATCGCCATTATTATTGTTATTATTTGAACAGCAGTTTAGTTTTCACAGTTTGTGAATTAAGGGAGATAATAGTGAATACAAAGCTCTTCAATCTCAGTTTGGTTTTGATATGTTATACGCCACTATTGTGTCTTGTGACTGTTGGCCCCACGTATGCAGAAATAAAAATGTATGCAGCCGAGTGGGGCAATGGTTTAACAGACCATCCCATAAGCTCACATAATGCGGGTAATGAAAGCAGCTATGATAATGGTATAAGTCGAATGAATGTAATGAATATTAATTGGTGTATATGTAACCTGTGTAGGACCCCTTTTCTCCATCTGAAGAAAGAAGCGCTTCTTTCTTATTATCTTTCTTCCCATACACAATCATTACAAAAGGAAAAAGCTTTTAGGTTAAGCAATGTACATTACCATTGCATTTATTCCTTTAGCTGACAATTTTATCCAAAGCGACTTACAATTGCTACATATGTCAGAGGTCACACGCCTCTGGAGCAACGAGGGGTTAAGTGTCTTGCTCAGGGACACATTGGTGGATGGGTCAGCAGGGGATTGAACGTGGGTCTACCACACTGAAGGCATGTGTCTTATCCATTGCGCCATCACCACCCCATGTAGCTCTGACTTTTGACCTTCTTGTCATGTATTAAATTATTTATTAATGTTGATCAAGGAAAACCATGTGAATTTGAGCATCAAATAAATGCCTCATTGGAGAAACAAGTTAAAAAGAAGAGAAACAGACTTGGACAAAGTGAGAAGAAACAAGACAGAGAGAGAGAAGTGCAGAGGGGAGAACAAAACACCAAACTCCCAGTAGGCTCATACACTACGGGGTTGGTTTATTCACTAGACCCACGAGAACCTTTACAGCATGTGAGCGTGTCCCCGAGTGTGTGAATAGACCTCTGTGTGGAACCACAGAGGCATTTGGTCATGTTTATATCCTTGTTTTTGGCCTGGGTGTGTACATATTGGGATGTGTGTACAAATTTGTTTGCTTGAGCTCTGTTAAATGGTATCCATACCAGCGAAGTGCCGTGTAAGGTTATGTGTGTTAGTGTGTCTATCTGTGGACATAAAATTTCAATAAACACAAATTCATACGAAAGTGTTGTCACTGGGGATTTGTAGAACATTTGTACCCTGTGTGTGTTTGTGTGTGGGAGGGGCAGGTTAATCCTAAATTTACCCTTGGTGGTCGGAGGACTGTGGTCACATCTGGACTCAGTTTCTCTCTCCTCTCTTGTTTGCTTTGCTCCACTCGTCATTGCCACCTCACCTGAGCGCCCATCCACAAGCCCCCCACCCCCCACCCCCACACACCTTTCTTCCAACACTTTTTCCTCTCCAACTTTTCTCGTTTAAATAACTGACCAAAAATCTGTCCTGGTGTCCACTTGAATATCAAAGTAGACTATGTGTGCAA
This sequence comes from Micropterus salmoides, assembly GCF_014851395.1. Classification (NCBI taxonomy): domain Eukaryota; kingdom Metazoa; phylum Chordata; class Actinopteri; order Centrarchiformes; family Centrarchidae; genus Micropterus; species Micropterus salmoides. Next base: position 14,265,989 of record NW_024041484.1, read on the forward strand.
GTGTGTGCACAGTAATCCTACCTGCTGTTTGAGCTGATGAACCAGACTATCCTTCTCCCTCTTGAGAGCTGCCACCTCGTCCTGGGTTTTCTTCTTCTTGGATGAGGAGAGCTCTAGCAGGGCAATGTTTGCATCTTTCTCACTTATGGCTGCCAGCAGCGCCTCTTGCCTGTACAGAGAACAATCATACATTTTGTTAGTAATACTAGAAATCCACTTAATCAATTTGATTTTATTAAAGCCACATTTGGTGGTATGCCACGTTAATGACATTAATTGCTCCTAGAACTGTTTTTCACAACTTTTAAGACAGAAATGATGTGGTGTATAAGACACTGGAGAATGCAGTTTCAGCTTTTTCTTGCTCAAGTACTGCTGTTAAAGAGACACCATAAAGAGTTGGTTCACCCAAATTACAATTTTATTTTCCATTTCCTAGTGGTATCCAGCCATACAGATTGTTTTGGATTTATTTTCCTATTTATTCACAGGATCATCTTTTTCTGCTGAAATTTCCTGTGGATTATCCAGAGTAACAGGGTCACAAGATGTTCCTTCTAAATATCATTTCACAACTTTATGAGCACCACAAAATTAATTCCAGTCAGCCATGAATTGGGGTGGAGACAGAAATCCCAGAGATGTATTTTTCAAAATCTGGACAAAGGAAACCAAAACTATCTGCACGACTACATATCAATTTGGGTGTACTTTAATTTAAGAGGATAAAATTGGTGAATTTTTTGGAAAAATATGGGCCTCCCTGGTGGTCAAGAATGATGCAAACCATGCGATCAAGATGTTTCCAGTTTGTTCATAGTGTATGTTCACTCTTTCTCTTTCTATTGTGTTTCTCTCCATACCATCTTCTAGGCATGCAGAGCAGCTATTACTTTGTTCTTTTTGCTGGGGGAACTGCAAATATCTCTCTTTAATAGTGACAAACATTACTAATGCGGAGACTGTTGGACCCATGGACACTTCCAATACTCACCCATGGCAGAACGAGTATTGGAAAAGCAGTGGCTTGAAGCTTGTAACTTCACAAGGCCTCCTGGTTTCAATCAAGATACTGATAGCACAGTGTATTTGGTTCCAAAGCTACACAAATTAGCAATTAACCACATTGTGTTTAACTACTAGTAACTTTATTTAACTACATAAGTACACACACATATATAAATGCCTCTCACTCACAGTCTTTCCAGCACTCTCTCTCTCTTCCCCTTGCCTACATGATCGGGCTGACAGATTAGCAGATAGCATTCCATGTGGTCGGGAAGCAACAAGCCGCATCCCATCTATCCCGTTTACGTCATCAGCCACAGACCTGGCTGATCCGCCTCTGAGGACACCCAAGGCTCAGAATTCTACGAATTATGTCCGTTTCCAAACGGGTTTTTCCACAATCCCACAGGGCTTTTAGATTGGCCACACACAATCACAAATGCTCATAAACACACACAAAGATGCAAACTTGCATATGAAAGAACAAATATATTCTTTGTCTGTCTCTCTGCCTGTCAGGTAATATATCAACAGTGAAGTTCAAGAAAAGAACATTTGGAAAGATTTGGGGCATATTTCCCACCAACTGCTCTCATGTACCCCACCACTGCACCTTCAAATACACACATGTATGAACATATACACACACACACAAAAACATAAAATTACCCGGAAACATTTGCAAATCCACACTGTCGCTGAAATCCTTCATTTCATCCGACATTTCTTATGTTTTTTTGTTCTCTCTCTCTCTCTCTCTCTCTCAGACACACACACACACACACACACACACACACACACACACACAAACATACAGATACAGTCGGGAATGCAGTGATGAGAGTCTAAATGAAGACAGATTATATGTTTGGACTGTGCGAAGACACAGAGATTCTTTGGTCAACCACACTGACCACACTGTCAGTGTACAAGTGTCCCATCATGCATCTGGACTGCAGTTAAGACTGGGGTTGGTAGATTGATTCCCATTTGTAAATATGGATTAACAATTTGAGATGATAAAGATACTGTACCTTTATATTATATGATATTATACCTTTGCAATACCTCATATGAATATAGAAATGTTTTTCTACAAAACCATTCTTTTCTACAAAGTGTGTAGACCATTTAAATATTTTTTTTAACTTTAAACCAATGTGAGCTCTTGGACTTTTTTTTTATATCAGAAAGAACATTTCCTTTCTTCCAGATTGTGAGACACTGGAACACTGTCAGTCTTTCCCTTTCTTTTGTCATATAAACACTGGTACACACACACACACACACACACACACACACACACACACACACACACACACACACACACGCACATGCAGAGAAGGCTAATGGAACATTAGTCTTGTTAAAGCTAACAGTGCGTCTAGTTTTATACCATATCTGAGAGTTACCTGCCAGCACATGGCACTTATAAACCCCGGTGATAAAATGATATTTATTCCAGATGCGTTCGTCTCATTTTGGGCCTCTCAATGGTCCCCTCTTCATGTCCGTGTAACGCACACACACACACGCACGCACACACGCACGCACGCACACACATAAAACACTCACTGCTTGGCTTTCTTAGCTTGCACAGCTAAACACATGCTTATGACAAGTGCTGGTTGTGGCTACTACTGTTGCAATGTGATCATTAAAATCTGTTTCAAGTGCAGCTCTCTTTTGCCAAATCTTGAGATAATTCTACCGTCACAGGGCACTTAAAAACATAGCATGCTCTCAGCTCTACTGGTAATGTGCCCTTAGCACTGAAACTAACAAAGACAATGCAGCCAGCACGGTGAGAACGACAGGTTCCCAGTGGACATGCAGCCTTTAGATCTGTGTCTTTCCTTTCAAGTCTTTCCTTTCTGCAGAAATGTGAGGAGCACAGGAGGATAAAAGAAGGTGTACTAAAAGTGAGCAAAGAATAAAGCTTGTTAAAGGGGTTACCTCTCACACTTGCTTAGTTTGGCAAGATCTTTTGTCTTTTTGCGATGGTTATTTTGCACAACACATCACATCACATCACTTCTCTGTGAGCTGTGATATAGCTCATTTATTTCGATGAGACCACTGTGATGACGCAGCTAACATTTATTGTACAAGGTGCAAATTTCTGTCTCTGCCTTAAAGTTGAAAGTCCCTATCTGTCACTCAACCCTCCTACACACCTTACTTTAGTGAGCAGTAAAACAACATTATATTTATATAAACACTTTACAGGATTTCTAAATTTTGTTTCCATTTCCATTTACTATATTCTTTACTTATATTCTCTCACATTTCCTTACAGGCTCCTTCTCACCTATTTACTATCAGCATCTTTCACCCCCCTTCATCTCTCATCTCTTTTTCTTCATGCCCCCCCTCCATCCTTCATCACTCTATCTCTCCACCTCTTCTCTCTCTCCATCTGTAAAGAAGACAGGAGGCATTCTTTCCTTCATTTGGCGGTCGTGTGCCATGATGTCATCGCCGTGGTGACAAGACAGACAGTAAGCAGATACACACGAACGCACCAGGCACCTGACCCCAACCCCAACACACACACACACACACACACACACACACACACACACACACACACGAGGGGGCACTCTGCTTCCTAAAACCACTTAAGCCCCCTCATTTTATCAGAAACACAGTCTTAGATCACTCACATATTTCTATACATACACACACACACACACACACACACACACACACACAAGCAGCCTTCCATGTGTGGTGTGTTATCTCTTTCATGCTGTCACTCTCGACTGCAATCTACAGTGTGTGTGTGTTCAAGTGACAGCCTGTGTTTATGACAGCATGTCTTTCTGAAGGTGTGTATGTGCTCACAAGGATGTACTTCTGCATTTTCACATGTGTGAATGTTCACAAGTTGTCTTTGTGTATCCAAGGCTTTATCCTGTGCATACATGCTTGTAAGCGTGTGCGTATAAGAGCGCGCGTGTGTGTGTAAAGGAGATTCAGTCCGGTGTGACATTGGCCAGTCTCTGTCTAAGACAAACACAGAGCTATTTTAGAAATAATCCCCTCTCTCAGCTCTCTGTTTCCGACTGAACAAAGCAGCTCCCCATTGTTTTCTGTGACACTGTCTGCTCTGGTTACACAGGAGGCTGCTTGTAGGACGCCAGAGTTTACTCTTTAACCTCTGTAGGACATGGTGCGTGTCAAGCTTGGCCTCATTTCTGTGGAGGGAGGTTTTCCTCAGAGGAAGACTTTTTAATGCAACTTAGACTTTGAGGACGTTTTTTCCAAAACTTACTCCACCCTCATTGACCAACAACTGAAACTGCGGCGAGTGAAATCAGCGGTAGTTTCATTTGGCTGGCAACAGGGGATTTAGAACTATGTGATAATCAATATTTACTGTAATCATGAAGGCCATGCGCTTTGGTTTACTTTAAAAAAAGTAGACTGAACATGTTTTAATATACTCATATTTCACTTCATTCATATATATTCATTTTAATCAACAAAAACAAAGAAACAAAGCAAATTTCAGCACAGGAACTGAAATAAGCTTTAATTATGGAATTATGCAGCAGTTCATGTGGACTGGATCTGCCCTCCCTAATGCTATTCAATCTGGACAAGGCAGGTCCAAGATTTATCCCTGGAAGATCAAAGAACATACAAATCAGCAGCAAAACTGACAGCACTAACGGGGTACTGTGATTTTACTGACTGTTAAATGTGTTGATTTAGGCAGCTGATTCACTATAACAGCCTCAATGCATCGCACTTCTTTGTTTTGATTTAATATCAAGTTTATTTTGGCTACAGCTGCAGGGAGTTAGGGATGTGGTCATCTGGATACAAGCTGAGGTCAGATCAGCCTCAGCTGGCTCGCACAGGGGAAGGTAAAAGACATTTAAAACACAATAAACCCCTGATGAGCCTGTAAGTAAGGCACTGAGGATGTGTCAACGAGAGCCACAATATGTATGGTAATCACAGAGTCTAAGATTGATCTATTGATTTTACAGCTGATTACAACCAAATATTTTTTCCACCAATAGTAGAATTTGGATCATACCTGGATCAAAAAGTTGAATTGAAATTAAAGAATTTGAAATTCACAAGGGTGGCAAAGTCAGCAGATATTTTCTACAAATTCATGGTAGAACTGTATGATCGTAGCATGCATGCAAAATCCCATCCACAGCCTTCACTGTTTGTCGGAAAGGAGAAGGGAAGGAGAGAAAGACTATGTGGAATGTTTTGAATAAGTGAACTTGAAGAAAAAAGAGCGAAGAGAGCGGAGGAGAGATGAGAGGAGTGAAGTACAGGAGGGCACAGCTGGCTCTCAGTGGTAGCTAATGCTGCCTGGAGGCGAACACGCACACACACACACACACACACACACACACACACACACACACACACACACATTAAATATATACCAACATATATCTGACATGGAGTTGATAGTACCTTAGTTAGGCTTTGCTACTGCCTCTAGCAGCATCACGCACACACCAACACGTAAACAGACACACACCTACTGGTTTATAGCCCACCAAGAGAAAACACAGGGCCATGAACGCACACATCAGAGCACATTTCATGAAACATTTGTTAGTGCTGGCCTGCCATGTGTGCAGCATCAAAGCAAAGACAGCCAATAAAGCCTTGGTTTATAGTAAACCCTTTACTGCAGCTCTCTACTGCAAAAGCGCCAATGCAAAGTTTCACTTCACTAGATTAGACACTAGACAGACGTTATTAGGGAAAATTATCGACACCTACCGCAGTTTTTATGTGCATTCAAAACTTTGAAATTGTTCCGGAGGGCTACATTAAGCCGGAGCCAAACACATCAAAGGGATAATGGTACGTTGAAAAGCAGAATAATGATAAAATGATTATCGGGAATTACAGTTAAGGATGCCCTCTAGGTTTTTTTTCAACAAAATAAATGTGTTTACTGATCTGGAGAGTTTACTTGTTTAGTAAGATTGTAAGAAACTGAAAAGAGAAATGGCTAAGTGATTAGCAAACTGTCAGTACAGCAGCCAGGTCCTGATTTGGTAGAAACTTTGTTTTATCTTTGACTGACACTGCTTAGATTAAAGTAGCCCGCTGGATAATGTACACACTGAGAACAGCAGGATTTTGGCTTCTTTTTGAAAGCTGTGTGTGTGTGTGTGATTGTGTGTGTCTGTGTGTGTGTCTTAAACTATAGTGGAAGTGGGTCAGAGACACTGGATATGAATGATTTAATATGGAGAGGGAAGACGGGACAAGAGACCATCAGAGAGAATTGGAAAAAGTGAGAGAGCCAGAAAGAGAGTGTTAAGAAAATAGGTTAAAGCTGGTGCATAGGATAAGTGTGTGTTTGAGAGGGAGAGAAAAGCTCCCCTTAAGGAGCTGTTGTACATCAGAGAGGCTTAAAGAAAGACAGCGAGAAGGCTTACACACACATTCACAAACACACACACACACAGAAAGAAACAGCATTGACAGGGAAGGGAATAAAATAACTGGAGGATTTGGAGGGAAAACAAATCAAAGAGACGTGAAGGGGGAGAGAGGGAGATGGTTAGAGAGAGCAGAGGGAAGGGGAGGCAGAGAGACAAAGGCAGTAAGAGGGAGAGGGAGAGAGAGAAAGCGGAGGGCAGGTGGGACTACAGCATGACAGAATGAGGATCTGTTCTTGACACATTTCCCCTTTTTCTCACTCCCGTTTTTCTCTTAGAAAAACACTCTCTCCTCTCACTCCCTCACCTCTCTCTTCCTCTCAGACACACACACACACACACACACACACATTTAAAAACACACACTGTGACTAATAAGAAAGGTGTAAAAATGCATTACCCATGGTCTGCGGGAGTATGCTCTTTCCATGGGACCACACACACACACACACACACACACACACACACACACACCAGTCTGGGAAGTGTGACTGAAGACGCAGCTTTGTCTTCACTGCGGTTCTTCACAGTTAATCCATTTGTACGCTAAGCTACAGAGACCAAGACATCTGCTAACAATCTGTCAGCACAAACTCACTCTTGTAACAGTAATGGACACCTGTGACTCCCAAATGTCCATGAAAGACGATTATTAAAAACATTTTTTGCTTTATTTGACAATGTGAGAGTGACAAATGCGTTTCTGTTGATCCACTGTCACCATAGATGCTCCCTGTGGTGCCGCTCTACTCTACAGTAGCGTGTTGGTCAGACTGCTCAGATACGCATGCATATTATGGCTCTTGCAGACTACATGACTTTCAGCGTAGGCATATCGCCGTGCTGTTCACACTACACAACTTGCCTTCTTGTAACGGGAGTCTTGAAGTCTTTGTGGCGTTCACACTACGTGACTGATCGGTGACAGGGGGTCACACTACACTAGATTACAACAGAAAACACACACGAAATGTGAAACGGGAAATGACGCATACCTACACATGAAACAGCTGTTGTTTGTTATTATAAAGATAGCAATTACAAAGACAAAGAATATGGGTGAAAGAATGGATTAGCACACGCAGGTAGCAGGGATTGACTGAGCTACAAAGAGGGCTGGAGGGGAGTAAAAAGTGTTTTGCGGTGAAAAAGTAGCTGCCTGCTCTCATTGGCTAGATGTGGATGTTGAGTCCTCCAGATTTTTGACATGCTAGATATCTGACTGGCATCTGCGATGTGTCAGCAATGAGTCAGGGAGAAGTTTTGATGCGTTGTTGAGTAGTTCACACATAATGACTGGTGATTGCCAATCAATCGCTGATTTACCCCTGATCACAGCCTGAAATCGGGCTTAAAATTGTGCAGGGTGAACTAGGCTTTAAGTGGGTGACTTGGAAGCAACTTCTTCAGACACAGTAAACTCAAGCAAACGTCCCAGTATGTTTCAAACAAAGTGCCAATTGCATCGCTGATCTGCAGCCAAAGTCAACACCATGAAAGCCTTTGAGAATAGTTTGGACAAATTGTTATTTTCACGTTATACACAAATAAATGGAAACCAATAGTTAATGATCAACAAGGCAGTGTTAACACTTACTAAAAAATGTAGTACTGTCCCTCAAGTGTCTCTATCATTGAACGTAACCACATACAGAAGCAACAACTGCTTTGCTGATTCTGTCTTACTGCAATTCAATACTTCACAGGGGGAAATAATCAATAAAGACAGTGATTTTCATTATCTTTTACAGCTAACTGCCATTTTAAGAGCAAAATAAAAGGCTGATGATTAACTTCACTATCAGAGTTTAGCTGAAACATAATCCACTATTTATTTGAATTCATGGTGTACGTTTATGTGTTAAGTTTCTTTCTTCACTGTGTGTTTCCACTGACTTGAATGTCTCACTGTGAGCCAACTTTCCCATTAAGGAGGATAAAGTCTTAAAACAGAAATGGCAACTTTACATTGTAGTGGTGCAGTAATTTATAACCGCGAATATACTGTTGACGTCGGAGTCGTCAGTGTATAATTCTGTCTATTGTTCGCTCCTTCTCATGTCTTTCTTGCACAGTTTCTCTTATTTTCATAGTATATTCAACAAGCCAATATCAAGTCTGTCACTAGTTTGTCCTGTTGGCCCTTGTCTATCTACTGCAGTTTTATTATTTCCAGAATAGAAATGTAATCGTTTGGCACACGTAACCTACAATCAGAGGCTTTGAAAAAAAACGCAGGTTTTGTTTTCTACTTTTTGATATGTTTTCCCCTTCATTGCTCCCTCTCCCTCTTTAATTGCTGTTTAATGATCTGTTTGATGGCCTGGCATGCACAACCTGTAATAAGCCGAGGAAAACAGGCGAGTTTAGGTTTTGCCGCATCCTTTTTTCCTTTATCTGTCCTTTCTCTCCACTTGATTCTTTTTGTTCTGATGTGCTTGGTTTTCTTCCATCTTTCTAAATATTCTGCTGTTGTTCTCGGTTCCCTCTACTTTTTATAAATCCCATTCTTTGTCCTCTTCTTATTCACCTTAATTCAGTGCAAATGGTATGAGAGCTCTTCAACACATGTACAGATTACACATAAAATTACAATATAGAACAGTTGGCACTACAAAAACAAGGCCTTCTCTTTTTCTCTGCTGTATATTCAGCTGAAGATCACTGCTTTGCAAGGCTTCAGAGGCTTTAAGAAAACCCTATTATTTGAATACAACTTCTAACTAAAGCACATCTTTTATTGCTTATATTCTCCCGATTCAATCTCTCCCTCAGTCTCTCACAAGGGAGAATGAGAAATCAAAAAGGAAAGAGCAAGACAGCCAGAGTCAGAAAGAAGAGGGCAAGAAAGTCAAGTACAGAGAGTACAAGAAAAATGGAGTGAAAAGAGGGAGACGAAGAGCAAGGTGCCCTGATTTGAGCTTGTAAGACTATGTGTCAAAACGGCATGCCCCTTTTTTGTCATACTAAGCTCTCAAAACACAACAAATACACACACACACACAGACTTGCTTTGGCACACTGTGGATTAATCTCATTGCTGTCGGAGAGGGATCAAAGCGCTTGTCTCTGCCTTATGGCAGCACACCAAAAAGGTGTGCTGCCATAAGCATGTGTACATTCATTTGTGTGGGAGGATGTATTTTCATGCATGTGTGTCTGTGTGTGTGTGTGTGTGTGTGTGTGTGTGTGTGTGTGTTTACATCTCCAAGCATTCCTTTGGGAGTGAAAGCTTCTAAGCAGTCATGATGTCTCATCTGGTTTTGTGAGTGAGAGACTGTGTGTGTACGCGTGTGCGTTTTATTTCTGAAGGCAACATGTACTTCTAATGTTACTGATGGGATAGCTGCCATGAGGGTGTGTTTGTGTACGTCTTTACACACGCAGTCATATTGTTAGTGGTGGCTTTCCGGCTGTGAGGAGCAGAGCTGTCGTTCCATTGAAAAGAGGATCTTTGACTACATGCACACAGAGGGACGCAAAAACACACACACGCACACACACACATCCTTGATTCGTTTCAGTGTGTAGTGACAACAGTGAAGACACAGGCAGACAGATAGTGAGAATACAGCCTGCCAGAAAAGAAATCGGGCGATAATGACGTTTCCAGACAGATGTAGGCTCAGAATAGAGAGATGGATGGAAAGAGGGGAGGTGGAAAGGAGGACAAGAAGGATGCAAGGAATAAGAGATGAAAAAGGGTGAAAGGAGGGACGGTAGGAATGAAGGGAGGGATGTCGGAAGAGGGGAAGGGAGAGGTTTGAGGGTTAGAGGGAGGCAGGGTGGGAGATAAAACAAAGAACAGAGGAGCAAAGGAGAAATAAATTGAATTTATAGTGTTCACCTTGAGGCATCAGCCAAGGCTCTCACTGCAGGAGGCTGACGACAGTGCAGCAACTTGGGTGTTTCTGCAGACTTTCTTCATAGTACGTAATTGTGCATGTAGTGCAAAATGCAATGTTTGTGTGTAAACATAATCAAATTATCCTAATTCTAAATGCTGAATCCGCTAAAAGTAAGATTTTTATATTCTTCTGGGCATATGAAAGATTCAATTCCAGCAAATCTGAATAGATTTTGGTATTGTCTGCCGTTTTACCCAAAACATTTCAGTGAATCACTACCCATCAACTGACAGCCTAAAGCAGCCTCCCCCACACAGAGAACACAGCTAAAGTATCATGTTTTATTTCCCTACTAAAGCAAACAAAAGTAACATGACTCACTTTGTTGCCCGCTGCTGGAAGCCTTGACCCATTTGCATTGCCAAAAAAAATTGTCAAGTGCATCGCAGCCCTCGTTTCTCTACAGCAGGGGCTTTTCATTGTGTCGCTTCAGTGTTTTCTTTTGTAATAAATGGCCTTTTCAAGCATCATTAATGTTACAATCGCCATAACAACCTCACAAATAAACAGAAATCAGTGTCTTGCTGTTTTATGTTTCAGAGCATTTGCTGTAACAGATGAATTTAATGCTCATGCAACAGTTTAAGCATAATTCTTGTTTGGTGAAAAATAATGACCAATAAGTTAGCTGACAATTTTGTGCATTAGGTGAAAAGGGACATTGCATGAATACAGGGGAGGAGGACATGATGTGAGTTGTTATATATTCAATATATACTATAGTCTGAAAGATTGATGGATGAACGGAAGAGAGAGGGAGACAGAGCTGGAGGGAATATAATATATAATTTCTTCGGGATATCACACAGTTTTGTTGGCTCAACTAAGTTGTTGTTGGACAGCTGTCTTTCTCCTCTTTGCGTTCCCTCCCTTTCTTCTCTCTGCCATAAGAACATTTCTGCCTCTGTTCTTTCATTTTATTATCCTCCCAATGCCCTCCCCTCCTCCAAAAAGAGATTTATAACCCTTGCCCTGACCTCTTTACTGGCTTTTCTTCTCCTTGTTTTGTCCACTCTTCACTCTTTTCCTCATCTTGTTTTGTGTCTTCTCCTCTCCTGTCCACCTTCTCTCCTCTAACCTCCTCTCTCGTCTACTTTTTTGTTTCCTCTCTTCTTCCAGACTGTAGTGATACTCACACTAATTGAATTTGGCTAGTTCGAAATCAAGAAATATTTGTTAAACCGTATTTTAAATAAATTTACGCAAATGGTTTTGGATGTGGTTGTTCTGAGTGGAACACATTAAGAATGCTTTCCAACTGAAGCGCATAAATTATAATTTGCTTCTTCACATGATATCAATGCAGAACTATTGTAACTGTTTGTCTACTGTACAGTGGTCCTTCCAGGAATCTGTGATCTTGTGATAGAAATGATTAACACAAGTTCAACCACCTCTTAAAATATCTTCAATATTTTTGCACACAACTGTCAAACTTACTGTTTTGACAGTCATATATGAAATAATCTCAATCTCAACCATTGCTTGTTTTTGGCCTGTTTGAGCAAGTCTCATATTCAAATCACCAGTGGCTGCAATATTTACCATACGCCACGTGAGAAGAAACGTGCTTTTCACGTTCCAAAAGGTACTGTGAGTGAGGACATTTTTCTTTATTTCTGAGGGATCTTCTTGAAAGGACAAGGTTAAAAACTGCTGTTTGAGCCAAGCTGCTGCAAACTCACTGGAGAGAAAAGATTGAAGAAGATGCCATTTTCACAATAAACCATGTGAGATTCCAACTGTTTAAGATGTTTAGCTGCAGTGTGGGTGTCACTGTAATGACAAGATGTGTTTAAATTGTAGATGTAAAAAATTTTTTTTTCTTTATCCAAATCACAGGTCTAAGGATAGATAGTTTTCAGACTGAAAAACCTTTTCGAGGTAAGTATTGTGAATGAAATTGACTACAACCTAAACCTACAAGCCAAATGACAAAAATTACTGCTCAAAATTGTCCAAACATACCTGTACCATGTTATGAGCTAGGAGAAGAGCAAAAGACTTGAGAGATTGAGGCAGTGGTGTGTGCTAAATGTCAGTAAAACAGAACAGCAGAGAGTAAAATAGCCGTTAATTCATCCAGATTGGGATTTCAGATCTGACACCCCGCTGTTACACACACACACACACAGTGTCAGCACATTCCTGCAGCTGGCTGCGACGCATATACGTACACACAGACACACACACACACACCTGCATACTCCAAACTGCACAAATACATGACAACACACATGCCCACAAGCACACACGAGGCTGGGAAGAAAACGAGCATGTGCATATTTCATGTATATCGCAAAGAAAATATGTCTGTGTGTGTGTTTTACGAGGGTGTGTGTGTATGTGTGAAGGTCGCTGCAGATGATTTATCAGTGGGAAAAAGGCAAGTTGGGGCCCTGCAGGGCAGATGCGTGTATCTGTGTGTAGGTCTGTTTGTGTATTTTCAGTCTCTGGATTAGTGTGTATTGGTTGGGTGCGACTGATTGCCCTGCATGTGTATTTACATGTTATTAGTGTGTATTTATATGTTTATGCATGTTGTAAGTGATTTATTATTCATATTATACATGTGAATGATTTCATTCTACACCAAGATATACTACAGTGTGTTCTTCTCACACAGAGATACACATACAAATTAACAATATACGTCAGGGACTGAAGGTTAGTGTAGCGTTGGAGTAAAGAAGACATATACAACCAGATGGTGAAAACTCTGGCACAAAGATAGATAGACACTCACTAAACTACACTACAATGTGTGTGTGAGTTTGTGTGTGTGAAGCAACAGAGGGAAAGGGAGGAAAGGAGAGAAGGCAAGAAAGCAAGACAGAATGTTAGTATTCCAGCTGTAGTTGGTATATATTTCAGCATGGGAGTGAGCGTGTGTGTTAATACATTCTATGTCTGTCCCAGAAACCTCTGCAACATGCCGTATCATATATCATGTCTTATAGTAACATTAAACCTTACACCGATGTAAAACCGGGCAACAAATCAGACATCAAACCCAGAAGAGTTACTGCAGCCTGCGTGTGCAGAGACAGCTTCATGTGCATTACAACAAGATATATGGACACAGGAGGCAGCCACCTTAAACATCTCGTGTTTTACACGTGGGAGAAATCCAGAAACAAATGACGTGTTTGCTGACCAAACCCTAATGTCTTGTGAAAAATATGAGCAATGGCGATATGTAAATAACTCACAGCAAGACAACTAGCAGCTACCTGAAACATCTAAACTTTCCATGGAGGGGAAAAAAAATACACAATATCCCAATTTTTTTTCAGTAAGTTGTCAAATAATCACATATAAATGCAACAATTCCTCCCCTGCTGGCAATTCACGGGCCGTTTAAGGAGGAATAACTAGTGTGTTCTGGGTGAGAAAACTGGAGCTACTTTCGAAATAAAAAACAACCGGTATGGAAATAGCAGAAAAAGTAGGTTGTATGGAAGTGTTGATAATACTCAGAAGACAAACAAACGGTTGGCCAATGTGGACCACTGTGCTGGCAATAAATAATATTGGGAAAAACAATTAAAACAGGTGGGACAGAAATAGTGTTTAAGCAAAGAGAGTGAAAAAGGAGTAACAAACTCTTACGAAGGAAACGTTTTGTTTATTTACATGTTAATATAGCAATTAATGATGTTGAAATGTGTTATTTCACAGGTCAGTAAAGCCTACCCCAAAAGACACCAAAATACCCCTATTAGAATAACATCAAGAGTGGATAAGGGGCCGTCTGAAAAAGTGAGTTGTGCAGACAAACTACTAATAAAAGCTAGATATTCTACTTCTTTACAATTATACACAAATATTAGTGGACATTTACCTTTGGCTAAATAAAAAAACGGAAACTAGAAATTACCTACAGAGAACATTTGGCATAAGAAAAGCATAACTGAGGTTTCAATTTCTCTGAAGAGACAACTTCTATACAGAATTGGTGCATTAAGAACTTATGATTCTACGATTAAGAAATATGATGTCAAATGGAAAAGGTCAAACGCAATCAATACTGAGCCATGGATATTTGTCTCACAATTGAATACATAAAGTGTGGTCGTGTATCTACTACAGAAACACCAGCAGTGTAAATATTTCGTCTCTGTACAGCAGGTATGATCTGTGTATGGAAACAATGTCACACCAAAGTTCAGAGTTGGGACTAAGAAGTGACTGAAGCATCATAGTGATGTGCATAATATGCCACTGAACTGCCCAGTGGGCAAACCATCAAAACCAAGCATTTGTGTAGGGTGATCTGTGTGTGTATGTGTGTGTTTGTATGCTGTCATAGTGTTTGTATGTGCATGTACATGAAGTATGGATGCATGTGTGTGTCCACTCGTGTGTGTGCCTGTTACATAAATATTCATCATGGTGGCTGTATTTTCTTAAAAGGACCGTTGGACGAGTCAGACATCAATAAATAAATCACAGTGTGCTTGCACACGTGCTCGCTCACACAAATTCACAAACCAAAACCAGGTCCTGCATTCTGAAGCGCTGATGCCTACAATAATCACATGGGTCATTACCACGGCGATAAAATGGCCAATAACTCGCTCACCTGGCCTGTGAATGGACATGCTGCTGGACACACACACACACACACACTTCGCTTTGTCTCTCTCTCAAAAACAAAGAAATGCAAAGTTGAGAGAAAGTAGAAAACGCAGAGGACGCAGAGTGCAGGAAAACTAAATCACAGCGCATGCCCTCATTTTCCCATAATGCCACAGTAAAAGATAGTCCCACAGCGTGTTTAAACAGGCAGGACATGCTAACTCGGACATTATCCTTGGCTTTCATTTCAGCCCAAAGCGTCGTTCCACTAAATTAGACCTTGTTGTAAGGTCTCAGTGAGGATGTAAAACAGCCGAAAACACATGAAATCATTGGACTCCTGGACTCCTCTTAGCTACACTTAAAAAGCAAACCCAACTATTATAATTACATTAAAAATTTACACTGAGTTACAGTGTGTGCATGAGTGTGTGCGGTGTGTCTGTGTATGTCATCAATCATATGAAGAGCTAGACAGCGGTACATGGTTATTGCATTAACAAACTACATGCTTCTATGGCTTTAAAGTGCACAGAGAAAGAGAGGGGCGATAAAAGAAGAAAGGGGGGAGAGAGGTAAAGACAGGAAGTAAGAGGAAAGAGAAAGCTGATGAGGTGTGGGGTGAAGATCATGTCAATGTGACCAGTGACCACCTTCCTGAAACACTAAAGCGACATGGGAAACTACTGGCGATATCAAGAGTTTCTAATTTCAGGGAAAGTGTTAAAGGTCGTGTCTGAAATTGATGTAGCTGACAACTGGTTGGAAACTTTGTACTGTATGTGTTGCCTTGTGTGCGAAGAGGCAAGTACAGAAAGCGTAGGTTAAACAGTACAGGAAAGTAAATACCTTTTTTGTCAAACAGATAGCTCCAATGTTTCATATTTTAATTTTAGCCATGATAGGGCATGACTCTATGGCTAGCAGTATCAGTCTGTTGGTCTTTGGTTCAGACTGAAATATCTATAACAACTATTGGGTAGATTTCCATGAAAGGTAATACACGTTCATATTCCCCTCAGGATGAATTGTAATAACTTCCTCTGACTTTTCCACAAGCACCATGATCAGGTGTTCAAAACAATACAGTGCAAAATACACCAAGTACAATATCATTACTTTAAAAGCAAAGCTTTCATTATATCGCTCATAAGAAGAGCTGCTTTGTTTGTTTTTGGCCACCTGCTTCCTTAAGCATCTGAATTCATCACTATACTGTATCGTTGCATGATCACCTGCACGCAGCACAGCACATCAGAGCAATAATAGAATAACCACCTGTTATGACCCTGGGGTCATATTTTGTTATTTGTTTATGTCTCTCCCTGGACTGTCAGCTGTTCTCCTCCCTTAGAGTGTGTGTTAGTGTATGCAGGTAATGGAGAACAGGTGGGCACCCTGGATTGGTCCTGCAGCGCTGATTGCTGCATCCTGATTGGACGCCTGGATGACAGCAGCCATTTAAGCCACATCTGACAGGAACTTTCTCTGCCATTCCCAACCTGAGCCTGTGTACTGTGTGTATTGTCTTTTTTTCATTGTGAGTAGAGAACCTGTGTAATGAACACATTAGACTTTGTGAGTAGCTTAACTTTGTTATTCTGATTTTTGTCTATGACAACCTTGTTTTGTTGGCCTTAGCCATTTTTGTCGGCTGTGTACATAGATTTTCTTGTTTCAACTACTAGCAGTTAATAGGAGTGAGATGTCCTTTTTGTTTGCACCCTTTTTTCTCCTGTTTTTGGTATTAAAAGCCTAGTTTAGAGCTTTGTCTTTTCTTTAATTTTTGTTTTTGGTTTAGGGAAGTTTTAGGATAGTTTTAGTTTTAGTGTTTTGGGCACTAGTCATCTCTGAACATAATAAAAACTGCTAAACTGTATTTCCTTTGTGTCTGGCCTTGCTTGGGAATGGGAAGAGTGGATAGCCACACCTTTATGCGTCCAGGATACCTCTAAACCTTGGGACCATTTAAAAAAATACTCCTCCAGTGTGTCAAATACTTCCGAAGACTTTAAAGGTGGCACTGAAGTGTGTAGCTTCTTCGTTTGTGGAGGTTATACACAGTTTACACGGAAACCCAATTTCATGGGGAAAAAAGTTTCACAATGTCCATAGAAACCACTCATGCAGAAGGTTCCAATGACTGTCCACAGCAAGGGCTGTGAATTATTCAGAGTAGTTTCTTTTTTTAAATTTTTTATTGATGCTTTGAGAAGCACAAACAAAACCTGAGCATGTAAAACTATACATGGCAAAGGATTGCTGTGGTTAAGAGGAAAAATATGTTGTGATGCAATTTGGATGAATTAACTCTTTTTGAGCAAATTTGTGTGCATATGAAGTTGTGTACATCTGCATAAAAGGATAGAAAACGAGAGATACGTATGCAACTACGGTTCTATGAATTCTGGATGACCGGCAGACGCAGTGCTTAACACTGGATGACTACTACCAACGTCATGAGGAATCCCACCTTACCGGGAACAGTCAGAGGGTTCCCGCAAGACAGCTGCTGCTACTGCATGGGGGGCAGCGACATTGACCCATAAAAACGGGCAAAGGTGCATGGTGTAGCCCAGGTGGCTGCAGTGCAAATCTCACTCAGAGGCACCCCCCGCAGAGTTGCCCACGAAGTGGAGACACTCCTGGTAGAGTGGCCCCGATTGTTAAGAGGCAAAGGTTGTCCCTTTGACAGGTACGCTCCCTCGATAACCTCAACAACCCACCTGGAAAGCCTTTGTTTAGACAGGGCGTGCCCTTTCCTATGGCCCCCATAGCAGACAAACAGGCTATCAGAGTGGCGAAAGCAAGCAGTTGCCTGCTTGTAATGCCTCAAGGCCCTCACTGGGCAGAGCAGTTCTGCTGACTCAGCTTCAGGAACCCGTGGGCATGAGGAGTCATAGGCTGCTAGCCGAATGACCTGATTAAAGTGGGCTGGAGCCAGCCTCTTAGGGAGGAATGATGGGTTAGGCCAAAGTGCCACTCCTGTGCCATCAGAGTTCCAGTGCATGCATGCTTCACTCACCGACAAGGCATGAAGCTCACTCACTCGCTTCGCTGATGCCATTGCCAGAAGAAACGCAACCTTCACTGACAACCACTTTAGTTCCGACTGCTCCAGAGGCTCAAAAGGAGGGAGACGAAGGGATTCCAGTACCAAAGGTAGGTCCCAAGAGGGGACCATGATAGCTTGTGGGGGGTTCCGTCGCTGGGCTCCTTTAAGGAACCGGGTCACCAGGATGTGAGACCCCACCATCTGGTTATCCACTCTAGTATGACTGGCGGAAATTGCCACGTAAACCCTAAGGGTTGAAGCGGAGAGCTTCTTCTCTAGCAAAGACTGCAAAAAACAGTACTATCGGCACAGAAGACTTTTCAGGAGCTACTTTTTGAGCTCTACACCACGCCAAAAAAGTCTTCCACCTGTTGGCATAAAGTTCCCTGGTGGAAGGTGCTCTGGAGTCCCTAATGGTTTGGATCACGGCCTGGTCACACAACTCGAGGAGTGGGTCAGGCCCCTCAAGGGCCACACCCATAGCTGCAGGCGTTCCGGGCTCGGATGCCAGATGCGGCCCCCCAGCTGCGACAGCAGGTCTTGCCTCCTCGGAAGGCACCAAGGGACCCAGTCTAGAAGCTTGTGCATCACTGGAAACCAGAGTCTCCCTGGCCAGTTCGGGGCCACCAACAGGAGCCTGTGGTTGCTCTGCTGCACCCTGTGCAACGTCACTGTTATCAATGGGAATGGCGGAAATGCATAGAGGAGACAATCTGGCCACGGGTGTGCCAGGGCATCCTGTCCCAATGGACTCGTTTCCTCCCCCAGTGAAAACCAAAGGGAGCAGTGGGTTGTGGACTCTGAGGCAAACAGGTCCACTTCTGCCGTGCCATATTTGCCCCATATTTCCTCTACCTGGCGTCTGGCAGGAGAGGTAGTCACCTCTTCTGTGGCCCCGGCAAATACATGGCCTTGAGGCTGGCCAAGCGGGGGAAAGCCCATACCAGGAGTTGCCGTGCCACCTGCAGCGACGTGGCCGACCTGGTGCCCCCTTGCCGATTTTTACATGGTAGATAGCAGACGTGTTGTCAGATCGAACAAGAATATGCCTGCCTCTCAAATACGGCAGGAACTCGTACAGCGCCAAACTGATAGCCCGGAGTTCGAGCACATTTATGTGCTTCATCCTTTCCTGGCTCGTCCAGAGGCCACACACTGTCCTGTGCTGCCACACTGCCCCCCACCCTGTGGGCGACGCGTCGGTTACCACTACCTCCCGACGTGATGGGATCAAACCCAGTGAGATGCCCTTGGACCGATATGCCCCATCTCTCCATGGCCGTAACACTAGTAGGCATCGGGTGGACACCCCGACTCTCTTGGATCTGTGTAACTGCGGATCTAAATGGAGGCCATTGATCCAAATTTGAAAGGGGCGTAAATACAGGAGGCCCAGTGGCACCACTGATGTGACAGAGGTCAACATACCCATAAACCTGAGAAAAAGGCTGTACCTCAACCTCCTGTCCCTCTGGAAATGACGGAGAAGCTGGAGTATGGCCTCTACCCGCTGTGGAGTTGGGAAAGCCAGCATGTGACAGGAGTCCCGGGTTAATCCAATGAACACCACCCTTTGGCTCGGTATCAGACAGCTTTTGGCGTAATTGACCTTAACACATGACATAGAAGGGAGGCGTCCTGCTCCACCTGTTCCTGGCTCGGAACACAAATAAGCCAGTCGTCCAGATATGGGAGGATCTGCATACCACTGGCTTGCATCGAGGCCAGTGCTGCCCACATGCACCTCGTGAAGACCGTTGGGGCTAGGGAAAGCCCGAATGGGAGCACCTTGAACTGATAGGCCATGCCCCCGAATGCAAAGCGCAGATACTGCCTGTGATGTATCGCTATCGGGACATGAAAATATGCATCCTTCAGATCGATGGACGTGAACCAACTTTGCGCCGCCACGGCGTGGAGCACATCTGTTGTACGCAGCATGTAGAAAGGCAACTCTTTCAGAAATTTGTTTAGCCCCCGTAAGTCCAGTATAGGGCGAAACCCACCCTCTTTTTTTGGAATCAGAAAATAAACTGAGTAAAACCCACCTTGCTGTGTCCAAAGATCTATTATTTCGATGGCCTCCTTTTCCAGGAGGGTTGATATTTCTTGTCTCATTTCCTGAGACTTTGTGGAATTGGTGACTGTGGTCAGCCTGATCCCACTGAAAACTGGGGGCTGGCGTCGGAACTGAAGATTGTACCCTTGGGACGCCATAACCCTGTGAAACCCTGTCTCAGTAGGGGTGTAGGCCCCTGAAGGCTAGCAAACTGCTGCCTAGTTTAGTTAGCCTGGATTCCCCACTCCAAAGCCTGCTGCGCTGTAGGGCCAAATAGCTCCCCTGGTACTACAGGGAGAGTGCGCAGGGCCCTCCTGCCTGGCTCCAAAAGCAGGGATTGGGCCAGCCAGACCTGGCGATGAGCCAAGGTAAGTGTTGCCATTAGCCTACCAAGCTCTCTAGTCATAAGGGCAAACACCTGCAAAGCTGCATCACTGAGGCTGTGGACAGAAGCATCCACGCCAGAGGATTGTAGAGACTGGGACAGAGCTAATATCAGGTTGGAAAAAGAGTTCCCAATACGGCCCGGTCTCAACACTTCAGTGGGTGACACAATGAGGGACGCGATAACTGGCTCCACAGCCGGCATCTGGCCCAGCTCGTAACTGCTGGCATTCTGCATGGCAGCCAAGGCCCTGCAGTCAGTTGTGTGGTGAGAAAAAGCCTTGGGGTCTGGCCAGCATTTGTGGAGCTCCTCAATGTATGGCTGGGAAGGTGGCACAGAAAAACCCGCCTCCGGTGGGAGATACCTAAAGAATGCACTAGCTGTGGTACCTGCAGTTGGTGCTTCATCCAAGCCCAAGCGTGCCAGTGCCATACGGACCACTGGCTTAATTGTGGCATGGGCAGCCTCTGAGCCTGCTCAGGACCCGCTCCACAAATGCTGGGAACCGGTGTCAGAAGCACGGGTGGAAGCCTCTACTTCTCCCTGCCCAGGTCTGTCCTCGCAAAACTGGCTGCAGGAAGCCCTCGTAGACAGTGCATCGTCATCCCATCCATGAGGGGTGGAGCCCCCGGCTGGGCAGTCCACACTGGTTGCAGCCCCCCTGCTTGGCTGAAGGTTAAGGAGGAACCCCTTAATCTCAGCAAATTCTGAGGCTAGTGTGTCTACCTTGGCCGCCAAACCATCCACCTTCTTGGCTTTCTTTCTAGGGGGGGCACCTGAAAGTGGGGGGCGACTATGTCTACTCCGCACCTGTGAGGCCACAGAAGGCCAGATGAAGGCAACTGGCCTTCAAGCTGCAGTCCTTCCACTTCCGCTAGCCAAGCTAGCTTCAGTTCCCGTGGCATAAAACTGCAATTCATGCACTGACTGTCCAACAGCCCCTCTGTCAAATGAGTAACAGCGAGGCACATGGGGGATTCATCATGGCCATCTGCAGCCAGCAGCGGAGCCATGCAGGAGCGACAAACATGTGTCCCTAATATGGTGGGACCCTGCATATTTTTGCAGCTTTTATATATATATTTTTTCACAACAATAACTGTTATCTAGGAGCGAAAACACCCAAAATAACAGATCAAAGTGAGCTCCTATGTCCTTGCCTTGTTATTGAAGACGCATGAAAATAATAATAATAATAATAATCCTTATTTGTAGAGCACTTTTCAAAAACAAGTTACAAAGTGCTTTAACAAGTGTAAAGAATAATACAAAAAAAACAAGATAAGAGCATGAAAAATATATATAAAATCAGTAAAATACAATAAAATAAAAGGGATAAAATACAGTCAAATAAGATCGGGAAAAGCTCTCCTATAAAAGTATGTTTTAAGAAGGGACTTAAAAGAGTTCACTGACTCAGCCGACCTGATTTCCTCGGGCAGGCTGTTCCAGAGCCTCGGGGCCCTGACAGCAAACGCTCTGTCCCCTTTAGTTTTCAGTCGAGACTCTGGAACAGACAACAGACCTCTGCCCGAGGATCTCAAGGTACGTGCTGCAAAATAACTCCTCCTTTTCACAATAAACGTAAACTGTACCCATAAGCGAAATCACTTAGAGTAACATATCAGAGAGAGTCTGTCTTTTATTTTAACTCAAATTAAATAACTCTCCTTTACTTAATAATCAAAAAAAAAAAATCACCCATATGTAGCTTTATGTACCGGAGAGCCAACAGCTGACAAAAACACAGATCTAACAGCAGGTTTAGGAGTGCAGCCGTACTAATTAATCGCAGCCCTTGGAGGACGATACCGTAGCTCCAACCATGCGGTTGCAGGGCTTCAAGCGACAATACGATGGCTATTCTCTCATCCTTCCTTCCTTCAATTCAACCTGCATTTGCGGATCTGCGAGAAGAATCAAGGGACATTTTTCCTGATGACGTGGGCTTATATAAGCTACGCCCCGCATCATCCCAGGTCACAGGTGACTTTGTTGATATTAAATACTCGACCTGCGCGTATGGAATGGATGGAATGGATTGCAGTTATCGGGATCGGGCACACGGGGTCATAAAAATTAACATTCTGATTAATGGCGGGTGGGTTAAATAGGGTGAAGCGTCTCCTTACTAAGACACAGCAGTGTAACTTCATTGGTTATTTAAATCTCCCAACACGCCGACAGATCAGTCAGGATCTTATGTTAAATAATGATGTGTGTTCTTTTACACATCAAAAGGTCTCACACACAGTCCAGGTTCATACAGGGAAATTGTTTGGAGAAAAGTAGTTATCCTCCTGATAAACTAAAAGTTTTAGTTTAGTTTTGCTGCTTAAATGTCCCACAATGTTTGCTGTGACATTACTGCATGCACGGAAATGGTTGTCCTCAGCCTCTCTAATCATTAAAGAAAACACTCATACACTGAGACACTCTCACACATGATATAAACCTACAGAGACCAGCAGAGATGGGGTGAAATTTCCGTGTGGGTGTGGGTCTCTTAATCGAAAAAAAAAGTATTCAGGGTGCGTACATGCAGATTTGGATAACATCAGAGCCGATCTGTGCATCACTAATAGAAATACATTTTTACTGTGTGTTTGTCAGTGGTGCGTTAATAAAATGTGTGTGTTTTTTTATTACTTACTTCATCTCCAGGACCTCCTCCAGGTGCTTCCGCCTCTCTGCCCGCAGGGCGGTCAGGTGACCTTCCTTCTCAGCCAGTGAAAGTTGAGTTGATGACAGCTTGGCTTTCATCACCTCCAGTTCCTGTTTCACCTTCTCCATGGCAACCAGCAGGTCTTCCACCTGACATACACACACACACACACACACACACACACACTTTAACACATTTCAAACATGGCTTCTGTTTTTTCCAAATTCTCTGTCTCAATGTGATATTTATAATTAATTTTAACCTTCAACTTTTTCATTTGCTTTTGCTTTCCACAGATTTCAGCCTTTGTTTCTAAGCGTTCCTTTGTCCTTCAGTCTGTGTGTGTGCATGTGACAGCAGCTGTGCTTTTGAAATGTTATAAAATCATTTCCCTGTTTTCACATGAGATGCTCGATTGCAGAACATCAAACGTGTCACTTTTCTTCTCTGTGTTTTCTTTTTCTCTTTACGTTGTTTCCCTTTCTCTTGTCTTATATATATTCTATCTAAGTCTCTCTCTGGGTAAATATATCAGTTTGTCAGTTTAATGTCTGAAGTCGGACTGTCAAGGTCACTGTATTTCTCACAGCGTGATGACAATCTGGCCTGCCACCACAAACACACATGTGCAGACCACTGAACAGATGTACCCACACAAATATAGCAGCACACACAAAAACATACAACCATTTTCTTTTTGGATACTTCTTTCTCACTTTTCCAGTGATATATTCCCTGTGTATCTGAAGAGTTGAAGTAGAAAGAAAGGAGAGCAGCAACATGAGACAAAAGGCAGAAGAAAAAGGATTAAGACTGAGAGAGAATGACAGTCACATGTTTTATAAAAAATAGACAGCATTAGCAGAAATAAAAAAAAGTAAAAACCCTGAAGATGAGCTGAAACTGAAAGAAGCTCCTGTTCAGACAGAAGCAGGGATCGACAGAAAAAAAATCCAATAAATGTCTATGATTTTTTACTAATTATCTCACAAGTCTTCTCCATCACTTCTTTCCCACAATGCCAGTTCCTCTCATTTACAAATTATTACGTCATATCTGGTCAATATATTTTCCCTCAGTGTTCTTTGAACCAACAAGTGGTTGGGTGCTGCTCTTTCATATTCAAATTCACTGCAGCTCTGTCATTTCCCCTGCCAATCCTGCCCCACCACCACCTCCTCCATCATCACTGTGATCTTCAGATCCCATGTGATACTTTCTGGCTTTCCTCCACCACTTTTAGCATCTAGACTAGTGATTGTCTCCTTTCTTCTATCTCCATGGGCCTTCTGAAGATACAACACATTAATGGAGTTTATGGTCTTTCTCTGTTGTTGTTGTAACAAATATTGTTATACAACTGGATTTTTACTCCTTTTAGAAAAAATGCATAGGGCTGATGGGAGATGGAACAGTAAAGAAGGATTTGTGATCAACTTCCCATGCTGCAGTGCATTAAAACAAAAATGTGAAAAATGTGAGTGGAGTGAGTGGAATGAGAAAAAGTTGAATGTTGAAGACATGAATGAAAGATGAATGAATTATACGATAAAAGACTGGTGAGTGAGGTTTGTGATGATTGTTTGTTACCTTTGACCACCTAAAGCCGGCTGTGGTGAACTCATGCATTGGGATGTGAGAGAGCTGCATACAAAAAGAGCAGAGCGATAGAGAGAGAGAGGGAGAGAGAGAGAAAGACAGGGACAGGAAAGAGAAAACAGAGAATGAGAAGGGGATGGTGACGGTGAGGGACGGGAATGAGAAAGAAATACAACAGAAGGAACAAAAGAAAATGAGCACAGAAAAAGGGAAAGAGCAATGGTGGATTTAGGGAGGGAACGAGGGATACAATCAACAGGCAGAGGGAAGGAGGGAGAAAAGAGTATGAAAGCAGGAGAGAGGTGTAATAGAGGACATATAGAGGACAATAGAGGAGAAAAAAATCAAAGGCACAAACAATGGTTATAAAGAGGAGAAAAGAGAGGGTGGATACGATTAAACACGCAGGGAGGAAAAGCAGAGAAAAGGAGAGGAGAAAGAGAAAAGCTGTAAAAATGTTTAAGATAAACTGTACAGCAAAAGGGGAGATAGAGAAAGCAAAAGAAACAAATGCACATGAGAGAGATAAAAAGATACAAGAAAGTGCAGACAGTGCAAAATGCTGAGCAGTCAGAAACACAGGCAGTGTTAAAAATGCAATTCAGACAAGACCGCAAGAGGAGGAGAGGAGAGGAGAGGAAAGGACCAGAGAAAAGGAGGAGACAGATGACTGTAGAATAAGGACAGAAAAAGGAAGACATGGAGGGGAAAGGAAGAGGGAAAGACCTTTGGCCGACATCAGAGATGTAGATGGAGGGATGCAAGGAGGGGTGAGGAGTGACAAGGCCCGGCTGGAAAAGAAGGGGCTGGAGGGGAGGAGGACAGCAACCCCTTCAGTCTTCCGAATGTGTGTATTTGTGTGTTTTTGAGGGTAAGAACTTGATTTTAAGAAGAAAGAAAGAAAGACAAAGGTTCACTGAGTTCAAAAATGAAAATTGTCTGGTTAATAAAAGACGGAAAGGTGGAGAAGAAAACGTCTGTCTTTAGTTTCGTCTCTGAAGAGACAGATGGAGTGTGTCATACTGTTGACTCATTTTTGTCACACACACACACACACACACACACACACACACACACACACACACACACACACACACACACACACACACACACACACACACACCTTTCTTCAGTGATCACACATACAGTAGTGACTCATGTCTAGCAGAGAAGGTTTAATATATTTTCATGTGGTCTTGGTCAACCGATTTTGCCAGATACAGACACACACACACACACACACACACACACACACACACACACACACACTCACACGGGTTGTCAACAAACTAAAGGTGTGTGTGCGTGTATGTCCACCTATATAGTCAGGGTGTGTGTGTAAATCTGCCTGGTTTGGTGCATGTGTATGTGCGCGCCAACACTATAATATGTGCCTTTGAACAGGCCGTCCTCATTAAGGGAGGAAATTGTCTCTCCCTCTGTCATCATTTTATAAATCATTATGTGAAAGGTTAATTGCAGTGACGCAGTTGTAAAACAGGAACACAAAAATATTTATTTACAATTTACTCATGTATATAGAGACACGTTTCCAGTTAGAAAACCAAAGTCGCGTCCATCTGGCTCCTGCTGAATGCAATGTTGTGCTGCTGCTGTTTAAATAGCAGTTAGCACTTCTTTCCGCCGTGTGTGTGTGTGTGTGTGTGTGTGTGTGTTGGGAGGAATGTGTGAATGTATGAGGGACGCTGTCTTGTGTGTTACTATCCTGCCTGTGCGTGCATGTGTGTCTGTGCTGTAAGGCTGAGTTAGTGTTGTTGATATTGGGTGAGGTGACTGTTTGGCTGCCATCTCCACTCATTCACCACACGCTGACGTTTCTTCTCCTTCCTTCTTCACTGAAGCATTTTAACGCGAGGACACTCTCCAGCACCCTGTCCTGGCCTAAATGGCCTCAGTTATGTCTAATTAAAGCTGCCACTTTGTAGCATTTTCAAGTATTTCAATATATTGCTGCCAAATTAAATGTGACAGCTTTGCACAATCACTGTAAACAAATTAAACCACAGTCAACTTCAGTAGGATAAGCATGTTGATTAAACATGATTTATTTTCCATCTTTCTGTGTTACTTGTTCCTACCTTTGTATTTTGAGAAAACCCAAAGCCTTAGGCCTAGGGTGACTAGGGCTAGCTACCGGTACATTCAGTGTCAATGAACACTAACACACTTGAAAATCAAAACACAATGCTAGAATTAATTACTTTTGTTCATGAAGTCACCTGTCTGTTATTAGGAAAAACACAACTGTGGATATGTAGGTAAGTCATGATCTTTTACCTAATTTTTACATTTATTTTATTCATGTCATCAGTGCAGTGTCACATCTGTCTGCGCAATGCGCGTGTCAGCTCTCTCCGCCGTAGCTGCCTGAAGCGACCTGTCCTCGCAACTGTAACTTCCACTAACCACAAGAAAACAAAAAGGGGAAAAGGGCACGAGTGTTACTTTGTGGCTATAACAACGCTGGTGACACAATTTACAGATAACCTGCAACCCCTGCTGGAGCCTGAGAACTACACAACAATCAGTATTAAATGTTTAATTAGGCTATAATCAAAAGTCGTGTTAAGTCTAATTTTCGGGACAAACCGGATTCATTTTTTGGGACGTTTGGTCACCATACTAGACATAGAGGAACCGAATCTTCTCTGCAAATGTGTCTTTGTTTTGTGGAATTGTAATTAAGCCACAGGTTACTACTGTATCAACTAATTTGTTCCAGGAACTATAGAATCACATAAACTAAAAACTGAACTAAAGGTCCCTTTGGTGTATTCTTGTTTGTGTTCCCACCGGATCTGAAGAACCATACCGATTAGGCAAATTAGTCAGATAATGGATTAAAAAATGATGGCAGCATTTGTGACGTAAGAGACAAAAACACACAACAACACACGACTGTTGTTCTTTTTAATGGAAAAAGAACAACTGGAAATGGAGACTGGAAGCTCCAGGAGCGCTTGTCTCCATTCCAGTCTTCTTAATGTGTTTCATGGTTATCTATTTCTGCTTTCATAGGCTACATGAAGCAAATAGCAAATAAAATTTAGTTTCCCTTGTTCACTTGCTTTGCTCTTTTTTATCACCACTTCTGCTCTCTTGTTTGCTTGTGCACTAAGCTCATTCGCACACAGTCTCTCTCTTCATCTTACTTTTCTGAGAACTGAGAAGAAGGTTTGTGTGTGACCCATCAGTTTCGTCGCCCCAAGAGATTCTGTGCCATCAGAAAGTAATACCCCCTGAGCGGGGAATTTTTTAGGGACCAGATACTATGGCCAAGGTACTAAATTTAGACCTTTGCTCCTTCAGTCTAAATGCAGGTTAGGTTCCTGACATGGTTCCTGGGCGCCCAGAAAAGTCACTGCGGTGGAAACTGGCTATGTGAGGCTGTCCTCTATTGACGTCCAAGTAACAAAGCCCTCTAGCGGCCGTAGTAGTTATGACTTTTATCCTTCAGTAGCAAAAGAGAAGTCAGGTGACATTATTATAGAGCTACAAAGTTAACATAGGGTGGAGGTCACAAAGGATGGACATGTCAACAAAACCTCTCACTTAAACACGGAGACCAAGTTTGTTTCCTGATTCCTATCACAAGTCAACGTTGCTGTTCTTTTAATCATGACCGCAGTCATTCTCTAACCTTAGCCACGTGGTTATTATTGTAACATGATAACATATCACAAAATGTGATAAATTATAAAATAGATCTTTTTTGATAAACTATACAAATTATGTATTTTGTTGAGTAATTTGGAGAAAATAATGCACCTGTACTTATAGAGACATACACATATCTGCTTGTATGAACCCATCATATTTGGAGTCAAATATCCTCTGAAATGCTATTTCTTTTTGGTTGCATCATTACATCAAAAGAAAAATCCAAGCTGTTGTGTGCATCATTTTAAACATGTTTTCCTGTAGAACTTGGCATCTTTGAAACTTCAGGATCTTGACTAGAATTGGAAATAAAGTTTTGAGTATGAATGGTACAGGTCCGCACATGACCTGAAACATTTGTTTTGTAAACCTAGTTAAATCTTTGCTAAATGAGCATAATTCATCATGGCAATGACAAAACAACCATCAACAATTTGCCTCTGTCTGTCCATCATCTTCTTACATCCATTTGCTTTGCTGTCTATCTGGAACTTATTCTGCTGCGGCAGCCATTAACATTAACCATGGACGAGGGTGTAAGCAATAAAATGTGTTTTTGCATGCCTGTCTTTATGTGTCTGTTCAGAAGTAGCCTGGTACGTAAAGGCCAGAGAGGACGGCCAACATTTAGAGGCAGTAATAACAATGGTGTCCAGCCGTTTTGCCAACAGCTACAGTGTGCCATGTTTTCTCAGGGCAGTTTTCATCCTTACAGCCCACGCTGTTTTTTCCCACTTGTCAAAACCTATCCAGGCTCTGAAGAACATTTCCCATCTCTATGGCCTCGTTAAGTCACTGGTACCCAAGGGAATGACACACACATACTCACTGGTCATAGGCTGAATCCACTAAACCCTTCCCTTCCCTTCACCGATATGAGCTTTCCTACTGTCTCAATATAGATAAAAGAGATTGCAAATTGGAGTGGTCGGCTTGTGCTCCTTTTAAAAAAAAGCTGTTTGTGTGTTGGCGGCTAAAGTGGACAAAATACAAGCTCTTTAAATAGGGATGTATTTACCTCTCCTCCAAATGAGGAGTGACTGGGCAAACACATACACACAGCCCCACCTGAATGAGCTCAGCTGGCACAGGGCATGTGTATTACCGCTGCCATGAGCCACTTTTGGCATAGGTATGTGAGTATTTATGTTAAAAGATGTTTGTCTGTGTGTGTTTCCCTGTGTGTCTGTCTAAATGTCCCGCAAAGGCAGAAAAATGTAAGAAATTCCGAGAAGTGAAATTATGTGAACAAAAAAATATACAATATACAAATATACAATATCCTACAAAAGTGAGTACACCCCCTACATTTTTGTTAATATTTAATCATACCTTTTCATGTGACAACACTGAAGTAATGACACTTTGCTACAATGTAATGTACTGACTGTACGGCTTGTAAAGAAGTGTAAATTTGCTGACCCCTCGAAATAACACATCACATAACCATAAATGTCTAAATCGCTGGAAACAACAGTGAGTACACCCCTGAGTGAAAATGTCCAAATTGGGCCCATTAGCCATTTTCCCTCCTCGGTGTCATGTGACTCGTTAGTGTTACAAGGTCTCAGGTGTGAATGGGGAGCAGGTGTGTTAAATTTGGTGTTATTGCTCTCACACTCCCTCATACTGGTCACTGGAAGTTCAACATGGCACCTCATGGCAAAGAACTCTCTTAGGATCTGAGAAAGAAGAATTGTTGCTCTACATAAAGATGGCCAAGGCTATAAGAAGATTGCCAAGACCCTTAAAACTGAGCTGCAGCACGGTCGCCAAGACCATACAGCAGTTCAACAGGACAGGTTCCACTCAGAACAGGTCTTGCCATGGTCGACCAAAGAAGTTGAATGTACGTGCTCAGTGTCATATCCAGAGGTTGTCTTTGGGAAATAGACGTATGAGTGCTGCCAGCATTGCTGTAGAGGTTGAAGGGGTGGGGGGTCAGCCTGTCAGTGCTCAGACCATACGCTGCACACTGCATCAAATTGGTCTGCATGGCTGTCGTCCCAGAAGGAATCCTCTTCTAAAGATGATGCAGTCAACTTGGGACTTCATTACATCCTGCAACACCTCGACTGTCCAGGGACATATGCAAGGATCCTGTTCGTGGACTTCAGCTCGGCGTTCAACACCATCATCCTGGACATCCTCAGCACCAAACTTACCCAGCTCACTGTGCCAGTCTCCAACTGTCAGTGGATCACAAACTTCCTGACTGACAGGTGTCAGCAGGTAAGACTGGGGACATCACATCCAGCACCCGGACTATTAGGACTGGCGCCCCCCAGGGGTGTGTGCTCTCCCCACTGCTTATCTCCCTCTACACCAACGACTGCACCTCAGGTGGCCCATCTGTCAAACTCCTGAAGTTCGCTGACGACACAACGGTCAGCAGCCTCATCCGGGACGGTGATCAGTCGGCCTACAGACAGGAGGTTGATCAGCTGGTTCTCTGGTGCGGTCAGAACAACCTGGAGCTTAACACGTTCAACTGTGGAGATGACCGTGGACTTCAGGAGGAGCCCCCCCACTCTGCCCACCATCACCATACTCAACAGTCCTGTGTCTGCTGTGGTATTCTTCAGGTTTCTGGAATCCACTATATCCCAGGAGCCCAACACTGACACTATCATCAAGAAGGCCCAGCAGAGGATGTACGTCCTGCACCAGCTCAGGAATCTCAACCTGCCTAAGGAGCTGCTGATCCACTTCTACACAGCCATCATCCAGTTTGTCCTCTGCACGTCCATCACTGTCTGGTTTGGATCTGCCACCAAAAAGGACAGAAGCAGGACTGCAGAAAAGATCATCGGTGCCAACCTGCCCTCCATTCAGGACATTTCCAGAGTCAGGAAATGGGCAAGAAACATCACTACAGATCCATCTCACCCTGGACACAACTTGTTCCAGCTTCTCCCCTCTCGTAGGCGCTACAGAGTACTGTACGCCAAAACCAACAGAGTCAGCAACAGTTTCTTCCCACAAGCCATCACTCTGATGAACAGCTGACTCTGACTCACAATGTCAGGAACAATTCCTGTCCAATAATTCCTGCTGACTGGCTACCAATTACCATTTATTTATTCATCATTCTCCATTTCAAAGCTTTTCATACTGTTCATATTGTCATATTGTATATACTGTATACCAAAACCACCTACCTCATGTACATAACACCGCACATAATACTTATTTATTCCAGCATTCTTTGCACTCATCACACTGTGTACATGTATGCTTGCATGTGTATGTGCACCTGTTTATCACATCCACCTCCGACATGTACATAATAATAACAATAATGGTGATAACAATTTACTCCTGGAGTACTCCTCTGCTCATGGCACTATTGCACTATTGTCTCAATCTGTCTGTTTTATTTATAGTGTATATACATGTGTTCTCACTACTGTATTGTTATTGTATTATTGTATAAGTAAGCAAATCATGAGCATTGTACAATCCAGAGTCAAATTATTTGTATGTGTACACATACCTAGTAAACAAAGCTGATTCTGATTCTGATTCTGACAAGAAAGCCCGCAAACAGTCTGCTGAAGACAAGCAGACTAAGGACATGGATTACTGGAACCATGTCCTGTGGTCTGATGAGACCAAGATAAACTTATTTGGTTCCGATGGTTTTGAGCGTGTGCGGTGGCAGCCAGGTGAGGAGTACAAAGACAAGTGTGTCTTGCCCACAGTCAAGCATGGTGGTGGGGGTGTCGTGGTCTGGGGCTACATGAGTTCTGCCGGCACTGGGGAGCTACAGTTCATTGAGGGAACCGTGAATGCCAACACGTACTGTGACTATTGAAGCAGAACATGATCCCCTCACTTCGGAGACTGGGCCACAGGGCAGTATTCCAACATGATAACGACCCCAAACACACCTCCAAGACAACCACTGCCTTGCTATAGAAGCTGAGGGTAAAGGTGATGGACTGGCCAAGCATGTCTCTAAACCCTATTGAGCATCTGTGGGGCATCCTCAAACAGAAGATGGAGGAGCGCAAGGTTTCTAACATCCACCAGCTCTGTGATGTCGTTATGGATGTCCATGGATGTCACGGAGCTGGTGGATGTTAGAAACCTTGCGCTCCAGTGGCAACCTGTGAAGCCCTGGTGATCTCCATGCCCAAGAGGGTTAAGGCAGTGCTGGAAAATAGTGGTGGCCACACAAAATATTGACATTTTCATCCCAGTGTGGACATTTTCACTTAGGGGTGTACTAACTTTCGTTGCCAGCGACATTAATGGCTGTGTGATGGGTTATTTTGAGGGGACAGCAAATTTACACTGTTATACAAGCTGTACACTCACTACTTTACATTGTAGCAAAGTGTCATTTCTTTAGTGTTGTCACATGAAAAGATTTAATTAAATATTTAGAAAAATGTGAGGGGTGTACTCAGTTTTGTGAGATTACGTATTTTTTTGTTCACATAATTTCGCTTCTTGGGATTTCTTACATTTTTTCCTTTGCTGGACATTTAGACAGACACACAGGGAAACATACACACTTTTGTGAGATACTGTAACTGATAGGGGTTGAGTCTAAGGAAAGGTTTGGGTCGCACAGTTACTGGTTGGGGGTAGGGATTCTCCTTAGACATGCAGCAACACACTTCTGTGTATGTGTGTTTGCTACTGAGAGAGACAGTACCTGTTTATCGGACTGTGTGCGTGCCTGCTCCTCCTGGGCAAGCACCACCTCCCTCTCCGCTGTGATCTGAACGCTTTCCCTCAACGCCTCCTCCAGCTCCTCAATGCGCTCCTCCTTCTGACGTAGGGCGTCCTACAGAGAGAAAGTTTGCAATGTAAAGAGAGTGAGCGGTTCCTGCTCCTTCAATAAACTGTTCCAGCGCTGAGACCATCAGTTGATTAATCCAGCGTTTATTATTGCACTACAACCATGCAGCTCTGTGAGGCTCTCCTTAGGCACAGCGGTGCTTCTAGTTAAATGCTAACATTGGCATGTTAAAATGCTCTTAGTGACAAAGTTAACTTGCTTTAGGTCTGGGGAATTGTGACTGTGATTTTCTGACATTTCATTGAACAAACATAATAGTAAATTGCAGCCCTAGATACTTGTAATACCCAGTATGACATAATATAATATAATGTTAGTTTTCTGGGTATTCAAATGGTTTTATTGTGTCTAAAAAGGATTATTTAATTTAAGCATACAGCATCCAGAAAATCTATTGGCTTACTCATATACATTATAAAACTTTCCTTAATCTAACATCCTTCGTATATCTGACAGACTGTGTATTACTAAATCAAATCAGTTTCCTGTAACATCAATTTTCCCTGTCACATCCTGCTTAACACGTCCCGTGTCAGGAAACCTTGGACACTCCTCATTCCAGTTTGCTGCTCCCAGTGACTGGAATAAGCTGCAAAAGACTTGCAAATTAGACAATCTGAACTTATTCTGCCTCTGAGGACTCCCAGGAATTCCCAATCACACGTGAAGCTGTTTCTAAGTAAAGTCACTACATGAACTTCCCCTCTAATTCCCAATAAAGACCTATTTTCCTCCAGCCAGGCAATTGACTTTCCAGCTTAAATTGGAGTTGAATGAATAACTGATGCAGACGGAGTGGGAGGGAAAGGATGAGATATTACAGTGGCCCATGAACAAACCTCCAGGACATGTGCTGTGCATCTGAATCCTGCTCCAGATCCAACATTACTTGGTGTCTAACTATGCAGACTGAGATGGACTTTAATTGGATTAAATCTTCTTATTGTATTGAATTAAATTTACGGCCTGATCTATGCTCGCATTCCATTTTCAGCCTTCAGTGCTGGTTAAACTATGCAGAATGGCTTACGGTTGACACGCACACTAGTCATGGTTGTAACCACTGCGGTCTCAAAAGCCCGATTGACTCACATAGCTATCAGCTCATCTCCTAACCACACTCATACACATAAATGACAACTTCCAAACTCCTGAAACCAAAAAATCAATCTTAGCCAGAGGGAGCTTATTCACACACACACACAAACACACACAGAAAGAGTGTTTTCATCTGCCTCTAATCAGAGAGACCACTGAGGTTAACGAT
The DNA here is from genome assembly GCF_014851395.1 of Micropterus salmoides. NCBI lineage: Eukaryota > Metazoa > Chordata > Actinopteri > Centrarchiformes > Centrarchidae > Micropterus > Micropterus salmoides. The sequence goes on from NW_024041484.1 coordinate 14,300,445, forward strand.
TACTGGAAGAAGAGGGGGAGGAGGAAAAAGTGGATGGATAAGGGAAAAAAAGGAAAGAGGAAGTCAGGGAGAGTTTAAGGGAAATTAGGGGTGAATAAATGAAATTAAAGGTAGAGATATAGAGGTGAAAAAAAAAACTGACTGACTGACTGAAATATGATGAAAACCACAGTCACAATTATCACCCCGCATCTGGCTGTTCATCTTGTGGTCCCTTGACACCCCAGCAGATAATTAGGAGATGCGCTCACACCACAGGAGGCATTTGAAAATCCACATCATCCACTACATGGTTTAGTGCGTGGGCCCCTCATGTCTTCCATAATCACCTCTCTTCCTCACCTCTTTTCTCCCCCTCATTTCTCCAACCATTTTTCCTCCTCTCCCTCTCCTCTCCATCTTCTGTCTGTTCTCCCTGTCAATCATCCTCTTCAGCCCCCCCCACCCCCTAACACTCCCTGAGCGAGAGCTGCATCGTGCGCACGTGTGTGTGTGTGTGTGTGTGTGTGTGAGTGAGTGTGTTTGACATTGCCTCAGGCTGCTCCCTGTCACAATTGTCACGTTATGATGAAGCATTGTTGTGATAGCAGACAATATTCAAGGTAGGACAGAGAGAAGGAGGGAAACTTTTTCTTTCTTACTTTTTTCACCCCTCCCACCCCCATCACCCTCACCCACTAACTCCCAGCTTCCTCCTCTACCTCCTCCCTCCACCTCCTCTTCCTCCTTCCAAACCTTTATCTGCTGGGAGCTTTCGTTCAGATTGTCCTCTCTCTTCTTGGCATCCTCCATCATCTGGGCATTCTTGCTCTTCTCCACCTGCTCCTTGTGTTTCATGTTGGCCACCTTCTTTGACTGGTCCTTCATCTGCCTGCACACACACACACACACACACACACACACACACACACACACACACAATACAACATCAAAGTCAATGCATCATCTACAAACAGTATTTCTAAACACTCCCAGGAGACAAAGTTGCAAAGTTTTGAAAATCTCATTCCCAATAATTCTTTGTTTAGTTTCAATACAGAGTGTCCAGATATCATACCATACATCTGAACTGATGACATTGACACACATGCCAACAGAACAAACACAGTTTTGACTTCCTTATTTTTGTGACAAATTAGATTCCTGTATGTCTTCATAACTTGTAATTGTGTTTCACCAATCGTGACCAAAAAAGTTTGCTTGGAGTTCACAAAGTTAAGATGCATTCAGACTGCAGCCGAGATAGCGTAAGCATTCTCCCAATGCCATTTGTGCATATTTAATCCGTACGTAGGAACCTTTTGCATGTTTTTTTTAACCATTTATGCCATTTATGTTGTCGCTAATTTGCATCATACATTATTTATATATACTAAATTTATATCTATCCTGTGTGCTATAGACAAATTAACAATCGCCACTTAATTTAGCATCAGCTTGAAAGCAGAAAGTCAAATAATTAATTTCTTTATATAGTTGTAAATAAATTCTGGCATCAAGTGTTTAGAAGTAACAATATAGTAATGCACACCAAAAATTAGGCACTTGTAATGGCAGTGGTCTATTTAGAAGAGAGGATAATTGCACACTGAGCTCCAAAAATGTCTTTGCATCACTAGCATTTGGACTACAAAAATTTGAAAGAAGGTTGAAAAAAAATATATCATAACAATTAATATTTGCATACAATACCTCTAAGAGTATGACTCAAACATATTTAACTGTCTCAATAACCTCGTCTTAAAACATTTATCTAAGTAAGAGCTTAGAGGAAAGGGACAAATGGGCCTATATTCATTTAGCCACTTAGATTATGTCCAAAAAATGCACACATTCCTCAATAAAATGGTGCATCCTGGTGGCCTCTCTAAGTTGCTGACCATATAAGCTCAACATCCCGAGGTCAAGTCCAACCAGGGAACTTTTCTGCATGTCGTTCCTTCCCTCTTTCCCCTTATTTCCCTTAAATAAAAGCTAAACACGACAAAAACACAGAGAAGTTGTTTAGAATGGTGCTACTTCAAAAAAAGAAAAGAATAAAGAACTGGTTAGGCCACAAGAAGTACCAGCTATATGCTATAAAAGCATTAAACACCATTGTCGACCCCACATGCTGCAACTGTATTCCCTGGCAGGTCACACAAGTGCAGCTGATATTTAATATATAGAGTGGAACATATTCATGACACGCTGTCTGTTAGTGCCATTAAGATGATTCTGCAAGACTATCTGATTTGCTATTCTATGCAATACAGCGCCATAATGAAATCCCGTAGGGCCAATATAATGTAAAGATCAGTAAATTCATTAAATAAAAAGCTATGAATTAATCACTAGATAGCATTTAAGGTTTCTCCAAAGTATGGAGGTCTTTTCATGGAGGGATTACTGGATGTCGGGGAGCAGAGTCTAAATCATCATCTGGGGAATGAAGGAGAGAGAGAGCAAGAGTAAAAGATGGCGAATGAGAAATAGAGTTCCCTCATGGGAGCAGCAGGGTTGGGAGCTGGAGAAAGGGTTTAATCCCTGTTTAAGCTGTCTGGAAGCCATTGGGGCTCTGTCACAGACCTATCAGCTATCACACCAGCTTGACTTGATCAGGACCTTACATACCTTTCACACACACACACACACACACACACACACACACACACACACTCTTGCCAGTAAGGTTTCACAGCCTCTACTGAATCATGACACAGATGAAAGATAACTCAAACACAAAGGATAAAAGTGTAAGCATACCCGTGTAGGCGCACCAGCATGTGCACACACCGGCGCACATCCAACAAAGACACTTGTAAGACTGAACTAAACTGCTGACTAACACGTTAAAAATGGATCAAACTCAGTAAAAGTAATTCTTTTCGCTCTGCATAGGTCTTTTGTATGTTTGCATTTTTCAATACTTTTTACAGGCTCGTAGATAAATCCATTTTCTTTACTTCCATTGCTGCAGCTGCCAGTAAAAGAGCTGACCTCCAGTGATGGGAATCCACAGCAAACTCCAGCAGCAAAGCATCTGCCTTCATGGAAAAAGTTTTTATGGGCCTGTACACTGCATATTATGTTTACTGAGGTGTAAACAGGTTGCAATAGTCACATGACCTTTGACTTGTGTCTGTGCGCCACAAAGCTCTCATCTTAAATCCATGCATTTGCAATCCTATGATCTCACAGTAGACCTCAAGTGATGGGAATCCACAGCAAACTCCGGCAGCAAAGCATGTGCACTCAAGCGAAAGCCTTTTTTACAGGCTGTACGCTGCATATTTTGTTTACATCGTCTCATGACCTTTGACGATTGTCTGCGCGCCACAGAGCTCTGAGCTTAAACCCATGCATCTGCAATCTTATGACTCACAGTATGCTGTTTCACTTATTTTATTTCTACTGCTTTACTCCTTTGAGTGCAATCTTCTGTCTGAATTCATAGGAGTATAAACTTTATTTGTTTACATCCAAAGCTATAAATATATATATATATATTCTAGTGTCTAAATATTTTATGACACGCCCTCTCTTTCATCTTTCCTGTCCACATAAGCCATAAACTACCTGCTAAACTAAGCTAAAGTAATGGGAGTAATCCATCAAATAGCTTTTATATCAGCATCACTGCCAGAAAAGTTGAGAAATGATATTGGCAGAGGATGGTAACATAAAATCCTCTATGTGTTTGCTAAAAGGTCCAGGGGGCCCAATTCCAAACTGTCCAGAGAAATTTGGGAAGCTGGAAGAAAAACTGAATGCGACAACGGGGGCCAAAACTGCTCTGCGGCACCTGGCCGCTCAAAGCTAACAGAATAATAATCAGTGTCTTAAGCTGCGTGTGCACGTGTGGTTTTTACTTGTGTTGTTTTTGTCTGCATTTTAAAGGCCTGCATATTCACATCATTATCACATCCAAATTGGGTTCAAATGTTAAACAGGAAAGCAGATGAAGTAAGCGTGGAGTCAGATGCATAATGGTGGATTTGGTTTCCTTTGTTCAGTCTTGATTTGAGTTTGCACCCCGAATGTGGGATAAAGTTATTTAAATATTTGGGATCAATTTTGTGCTCTACGCCCTGTGTGAGTGCGTGACAGGTCATAAACCAGCAGGAATGTTCCTATTGGAGGATTTCCAAGAAGCTCCAACCATCTGGTTAGCTCTCTGAGGTTTCCCCCCTTCATGCTACATTTACTGTACGTATGTGAATCAGGGCACCCCCAGGATTCTCAAAGTTAAATTTAAGACTTTTTAAGACCTTTTTAAGACCACCTAGGATGAAATATATAATACCAATACCAAATATAATACCAACTTCACTGCCGTTTAATGGAAAATCTGTATTAATTTTAAGCCCGAGAAAATTATTTACGAAGTTACATGAATTTAATAAAACATTTTATTATAATACATTCATATTTTACACATTATAGCTATTTTGGGGTGTGTTTGTACTTTGATAAGATAAAATGAATCAAGGACGTCACTTTGTGTTGAAAAGTGGACGATACTCTTAGCTTACATGAACAATTCACAATATTGGGTTCACGAGAACAAGACAAGAAGATATTTTAACACTATTTGATTACACATTCAATGCTGAAATATATTTAAATGGGGGTCTGGGGGTCCCCTAGGAAATTTTGAGCACTAAACACTTAATTTCCTGCATTCTGGAGACATTTTATGCACCAATTTATGGTAGAATTGTCTTATTTAAATAAAGTGATTCAGATTTTTTTAGCTTAAACTTTTTTGAAAAAAGCACATTTGTTTCTTTTATCTTTAAATTGCATTGCATGTTTTTTTATTGTGCAAATAAACCTTTCTCAAAGTATTTTCATTTGGTTTTTTTTTTAACATTTCTTGTTGCAAGCCATTTTTCAGAACATATGCTTTAAAAAAAGTGATGGAGACATGTCCCCAGTATCCACAGTGTAAATGACACCTGTGAAATGAATACAATATTTGTGCACTAAGAACTCTTAAGGGGTGAAATCAAAAATACAAACAAATTGTGTGGTATGAGTTGTTACAATTAGTTACACCTTGGCTAGATAAGGTAAAGTAATATAATATGCCAATTGCTTCAGTGATTATGCATCCTGTTCTGTTTTTCTAAAGCATCTAAAGGCTGCTTGAAAAATAATATTATATAGTATTAGCTTGAAAGCAGCGGGGATAAGGAGTTGGGCTCCGGTTTGTTTTTCCCTCGTTCTCGTGATCGGCGCATCTGGGTGATGTAAGTTTACCCAGATGCGCCAGATGCGCCAGATGCGCCGTGTCTGTGTGTCGCGGTCCTCGTCTCATACACACCTGTCTCTTTTGTTGCTGTTGTAACATCAACTGACCAGTAACCTGCAGCGGGTCTTCCAGCTCTGCTGTTCTATTAGCGCTCGCCAGTGTGACAGGTGTTGTGCCGAATTCTGCCTGCCGAGAATTGCATGCACCTCGTGGGTGCTAACGGTAATTTATACTGAGAAAACAGGTGATGCAAATCTCGGCAGGTAGCCTACAAAATTTGATCTGCCGAACTATGCATCCACCTCTTTAGGTTCTTGTCTAGACACTTTGCTATGGTCATTGATCAAACAGCGTTATCACCACATAGGCTATATTTACTGAATGTCAAGGAATGGTACTTCTACTAAGTGTATTAAAATTAATTCCTAAAATATATACTTCGAATCATTTATCACCATTGATGAAGCCCACAAAGAATTTTATAGCGTTTAAACGCATTATTTGGAGGTGGATGCAATTCTCGGCAGGCAGGCAAAACTCGGCACAACACCGGCTCGCACGCCGATCAGCTTGTTGTGCTAACCCCAGCGCCACTACCCTCGGCCTCGTCCGCCAACTTGTTCGGATCTCTGGCTTTCTGAATTTCAGACACTTGCCCATTCTGAGTCGTCGAGCTAACGTTAGTAGCACGTCCGAGACGTTTTCTATTCTTTTCTAACAACTGACTGATTCGCGCAGAGAAGCTGAACACTGACGTAAACAATAACGTTACCTGTACTGCCGTATACCATCAGAGTCACACCAAACGCAGTATATTATTACATGTCACACACACAAAGTATTCATTTATGACGTTACGGCATTAATTAAATACGGCATTAATTAAATCCTATGAAAGGACAAGAAAAAATTTAAGACTTTGGTAAACGAAATTTAGAGATTAAGACTTTTAAGGGCTTATTTTAGGAATTTGAAATTTAAGAGTTTTTTAATACTTTTAAGACCCCGCGGGTGCCCTGGTGAATGTAGGAGCCTGATGAATACTTTTAGTTTGCAATGTTTCCTAATGACTCAACACTAAGTTTCCACTCTCCTTCCTCTCCTAACGCTAAACACTTTTTTTTGCTCACATGTTTGTCACATGTATATCAGCCCGTAGATCATTTGCATGGGTAACTATCACGCATTTGCATCAGGCCACAGTGAGTTCATCCTCCTCCTCCTCTCTCGTTTCATTGGAATTTTCAAAAGCAACACGGCTCTGTCCCTCCAATTACATGCCCATGTTTTTTGCATGATGCATTATAATTATTTGCAAGAAAAGCAATCATTTATATGCATCAGACCAAGGCACAAGGACAAATGTACTTCACCTCCCTGTCCTTTCAGTTTCCTCCATGCTCGCTCCCTCTCCAAATGCAAAATCACTCTTTCCTCTGGTTGAAATATTCTCATCCATCCATGGACCATTACATCTCTCATTTCCCTCCACTCCCTCTTTTGTCACTTCCATCTCCTGTGTTTTACTTTCCCCCAGACTACTCCAAAAACTTTTCTTTTCTTTTTTTTTGCTTTCCCAATTTTAACAGGTAACAACTTAAACTAGCGTTAATTTAAAACAATATTATTGTGCACTATGATAGAGTTTCCCATTAATTAACGAGACTATGGCGGCCCGCCACAGTCTTTTTTATTCCCCCACAGTTTCAAAATGAACCGAAAATATATTAACATTAAAGACTTCTAACGTGTTTTGCACCGCTGCTCCCCCTGCTGTAAACTCGCGTGACTCAAAAACAACCACATTTCTGTGGAGGTAATTATGGTAACGTTGACTAAAGCTGATGATACACGGAGCAACTTTTACAGCGATGTTGCTGGGCAATGGTAATTGTAAAGATTACTACCGTAAGCCTATGAGGTTTGTAATGGCTTTGTGTGCTAACAATAATGTACCACTAATTACAATACTATGACATTGCATACAGTTTTACATTAAATGACTGTATGGCCTTCTGAACTCATTTAGAGACTCTGTCTTACATTTCTATAGCAGTTACTTTGTTACATTTCACAAAAATCCTTATATTCAGGAGTGCTTTTCTATGTGTGATCCTGACCTTCCGATGGAGAAGTCAGGAGAAAGGAGAATTTCCCTACGGGGTACGATAATGTATCGCATTCATGTTATGTCTATATTATTATGTAACTGTGATGGTGTTACATGGGTTCAAATTCTACTGTGTAGCATAAATCCTGTGTCAGCCCAGTCCTTTCTTTCCATTTCTTATGTCTTCTCTATCCTGACTAACAACCCATATGTGATAGGAATATGGTAAAAAGTTGCAGTTGTGAATTTACTCGTGTTTAATTAAACACTAAAACACTTTCATTACACTCGTCAAGTAACAGAAGTTGCTCGGTGAACTCGATGGCTCGATGCAGTGGAGGCAAAGTGCCATGTGATGCGGTTTTAATATGTAAAATACTTCCTTCACTCTCCCTCCGAAATCGCTTTCAACAACTGCTGCAAAACCGCTGGAGGAGGCGGAATCACAGAAGAGTTCACTTTACCCACAACGTTGTAAACACCACATACAAATGTGCAGTGAAACCACGACTCAACACTCACATACACGCACAACCTACACAGAATCATACACTCACACACAGTGTAGGTGGACATTTACCAACACAGTGCTGATAGTGGGACACACACACATGCACAGTCGGTGCTGTCAACTGTTCCAAACACAACCTGCTTTGTATTAGAGTCTCTCAGTCGGACCACACACAAATATTTGAAGCAAACACACAGTTGTGCATGCAACTGCACTTAACATAACAACATGTTTTCCAACATTTGCACAGAAATACACACATGCAAATGCAGCAGCACATATTGCAAACATATGCTAAGGTAAACACACACTACCATACAGCACTTTGAACTTTCTAAATTTTGCAAAACCTCAAAAATACCCTCATGTACTGACCATACACACACACACACACACACACAAACACTCATATATGTTATATATAAACACAGACATACACACAAACATAGAATAGCCTTCAATAAAAATTAAAGTTTAAAAAAATAGTGAATACTACAGGCAACTAGCTGTAAAAATAAAAACACAGACACATACAATCTCATAAACTTCAGTAAACCTCAAAGTCTCCAAAATATTTTTTTTAACCTCGCTCATTAGCATGCTGCTGATATTCAGGGACCCACATTAAGGTAATATTAATATTACATTTGCAGTCCTGTATAAATATTTGATCAGAAATGCTCGGGGCGTGTATGTTTACTGCACATCGTTGACCCAACATTAACATCAAGGATTTCCTTTTAACCATTTGGAATTCAGTATTTCCTTTGAAAATACAGGAAAAATTGGTTTGGTTTATTAAGCCCATAAAAACTATAAAACATAAAAAAGGAAAAAAAACAAAACATAATGGTTTAGTCTTGCCCACTGTTGGTGCGGAAGAAAAACTTTTAAAAAAGTACAAGCAGGACATTTTGGAGGAATAAAGAAAGAAATACTTATGTTGTTGTTTGCAGAATGACAGATAATCCCTCAAGCAGAGAAGCAAATTTTCAAGGTAAATAAGGAGGTAAGGCAACTAAGACCCATGTGTATGTGTGCAAACTTCCACAGTGTGGATTACTGGAAACCAGCTATAAAAAATGCTATGATATAACAGCAGACGGAATGAAATGTCTTTTTTAATAGCATCTGTCCTTGTGAAAATAAATCCCATTTACGGGATATATCCACATTTCAGAACTAAACATACAACTAAAGGAAAGTGTTTAGATAATAGTAATAGTGTAAGCATGTGATAGAGAGCTGGAGTTGATCTTGGCAGTGTCTCTGTTGGAGAACAACAAAGTCCCTGAATTCAATGCTGACACTCTGTTCTTTAGCCTAATATTCGTCTTCTGATCTGAACTCTAGTTTGCATTGTAGATAAGTCAACAGCACAAAAAGACTGCTACTATTAAGTCTGAATACTTACAGTATGCTGTTAACTGTATGCATGAAATACATGCATACAGTTAAATAAAGAAGCATTCCTTTACTCTATGTTCTGATTGGGGTTCAGGAGGCCCCCGGGATCTGCAACAGCTCAAAACACATACTTTACATTGTTTTAACGCAACGTAAGCTTTTTCTTACTATTATAAGAACTGCGATTTTGAGGGCTGCAACTAATGATTATTACTCAATTAACTGTTTGATCTTGTTAATTATTATAATGATCATTCTAATTTCTCACAGCCAGAGGTGATGTATTCATATAGCTTGCTATATAGTGTCCAAAAGCCAAAATATAATCAGTTTACTATCAAATATGACATAAAAAGTATAAAATCTTCAAAAGTGAGAAGCTTGAACCGGGGAATTTGTTAAGCACTTTTGCTTGAAAAATTACTAAAAAGATTAATCAATTATCAAAATGGCTGCCATTTAATTTTTTGTTGCTCAATGATTCAACTAATTGTTGCAGCTCTAGTGTACTAACCCTCCCAAATCCCAAATAAGCCTATTGGAATTCATTATATTTATTAAAGTTTTATATATCAGATATAAAAAACTGACCCAAAACATTAGTCATGTCACAATGTGGGATAATACATACATGCTGTACATTTCTTTGTCTGTAAATGACTTCTTAGCAAACCAAAGGAATATGTATATTTGTTAATAAACAGCCCATTCCTTATTTGGTATAATAACAATGCTTTATGGCAATTTACATATTTTATTACCTTCATAAAATGTGCAAGCTCAGTTTGTGGAAAAAGCAAAGGGCTACTAATTTAATACTTGTCTATAAATTGGGTTTTAATAAGGTCAGAAGAAAATAAATAAAATACTTAAAGAGGAAAAGATGTTTGATTTTGCATTCTGTGGGGAATTGAAGCAACAAAGCAAAATATAAAAGGATAAAAAAGCAGAGTTTACAGTGACAAGCCACTGTAAACTGTACTGTAGATGTGTCTATTTTCTGAATACTCTTAAACACAAGTGTGTTTTTCATTAAATCCTCAGTACTGAGAATTGTAGTGTTATCACCTATTAGCTGACAAATCCCTGCACAACCTCAATGCTCAGAGTCATACAGGCATCACACACACACACACACACACACAGAAACAATGCAATTCCTTTTTAAGCTACGGAAACCTTGATGTCAGACATTTGGCAGTGGATGAGGAGTTCCTTAGCTCAAGATCAAAACAACCAGAAAAAAAGACAAGACAAGAAAAAAAAACATAAAAAGGACAGAAGAAGAAAAAGAAGTCTATGCTAACTTTTTCTTTTTCTTTCTTCCCCCTCTAGAGTTGAATCACAAAACACCAGAACAACAGCGATGAAAAACCTGACAAGACGGCAGGGGGAACAGTGGCTCTGGAAGATGAAAAAGAAAGCGAGAGCAAAGAAGGAGCTGGCACCGGGGAGACCTGAGCAGAGCGCACAAAACACTCAGACCACCAGTTTTATGCAGGAAACAGAACGGAGAAGTGGTTATTATGTGGTCCATCACAATGTGCAGGTCGGAGAAATTTCAATATGATCTTTGATATGTCTGTTAGAAAAAAACAAATTCAGACTTTGGGTTTTGCATGCTGAAATCTCATTACAGAGGCACCTCCTGAGTAATATTTAAAACTCAAAAAAGAAGGGAGTTTTTTCATCTTGGAATATGGACGATGCTCTACGATGCCATACTTAAAGAAACATTTTCACTTTCTTGACAAGAATAAGATGTTATCTGTTTGGTAAACATGAGGCTCCAGCCAGCAGCCAGTTAAGATGAGCTTAGGACAAAGACAATGGTGACGACAACAGGACATTAACGTTAGGTTACGTTACGCTAACGTAAACATTAGCTTTAGAGATGCTGGTATTGGGATATTTTTACAATTTAATACAGCACCACAAGACACAAGACACAGTAACACATAGTTATTTGTCATATTATTTGCCAAATAAGATGCAGTTTGCAGTTCCCTTTATGCTACAAAGCAAACGATATTTTCAAAAAATATAAAATTATAAACAGAAAAAATCTATTTTGCATGGTGCCGTGCTGAGGATGAATTTAGTCTTATAGCCTGGGGGAAGAAGCTGCTCTGGAGTCTGGTGGTACAACAGCAGATGCTTCTGTATCTCCTGCCAGACGGCAACAGGGTGAACAGGCTGTGGCTGAGGTGGGTACTGTCTTTGAGTATCCTGCAGAGCCCTCCGGTTCTGGGCATGCACATCCCATGCCAGTTGGTGATGTTTCCAGTCAGGATGCTTTCTATTGCTCCTCTGTAAAAGTTAATAAGAACTTGGCTTGGGAATTTTACAGCTGTTCTGAGCTTCACCCTGTTTGTAGTCTTTATGCTAAGGTAAGCTAACCATCTCTTGGCTCAATAACATATTTACCTTAAAGACACAGTATAAGCAAGAAGGCAAATAAGCGTATTTCCCATAAGCTCGAACTATTCCTTTAAACCGACACGACGTAACAGTCCAATTGCAATGTTCACGACAATTATGGAGCCACTGACAAAAACAGATGTGATATAGTGTCTGAACTGTTTAACAAAAGTAGCGAAACAAAATGTGGAGTAGTTTCTCAATAAGAGCCACAAAGCCACAAAGCCAGAAACCCAACAGAAGTTATAAGTACTCTGAGCAAAAGTTCAGAGTTGTCCAAGTTAATGATGGCGATACATTACTTGAACATTTTTCTTGTTTGCTGCGGTAGCCTGAAATTTGAACTAAGTGCTCGTAAGACTAGCAGGGCGCTATAATGGAGGGTGCAAGAAAGAAACAACAAGGTTTCCTCTTCAAAGAAGCAGTGATGTGGCAAAGAGAGAGAGAGAGAGCAGAGCAAAAGTCAAGGTGTCTCCTTCAAAGACAGACAGACATGGTGAGAATGATTAAAAACAGAGTTTATGACAGAGTGAGGGAGATGAGAGAGTGTCTCAATGCAAGGACAAGAAGTATGACAATGAAGAAGAGAGCAATGAGAGAGAAAGAGGGAGAGAAAGACAGTGATGGAAGAAGAAAAACAGGCATGCAGTACTAACCTTGAGGCAAGACTGGGTAGAGCAGGAGACAGCGTTGCATTGTAAAGATAAAAGAAAGGGAAAGAGAGGCAGAGAAAGAGAGGGTAAGGTGAGAGGGAAGACAGGAGTTGAGTGGTAGGTTAGCCAGCTTGATCACTATTCAAAGAGGAAAGAGATGAGACGCAGAGGCAATGACAAAGAGACAGCTAGAGAGACATAATTAACGATAGAGAAACAGGGAGACAGGCATGACCAAGCAAACAGCTAGGCAGGCAGGCAGACAGACAGTCACATAGACAGGTTTAAAGCAGGCGTTTCTTCTTTTCAGTACAGTGTTAAGGGTCATAAGAGGACTGCTCACCTCCCATGACCTCTACAAACATTTAAGGGCACACACACAGACGAAACGGCAATCACACACCATAGAAAGCGAGCAATTAGCCAATCAAAGCATGAGCTGAGAGCTCACTGTGAATTATTCCTTCTTCAGTGGTTTTTATATTGAGGACGACTTCTTTTACTTCCCGCTGGGGACACTTGAGACGTACGCAGCTTGTGGATTTGTGGAGACGTCTACACCAAAAGGCACATGGCATGTAATCGTCAAGATGGGAAATTTGAGGAAAATTCACTTCCTAAATTGGTTGACCCCAAAAGTATTCCACACAATCCTGCCTCATGTGTTTGGTTGAGCCCAAACTCCAGGGTGAGCTTATGCCTGGGAACGTCCGCTAATGACAGCGTGCCAGAGACAAATTGTCCATTATAGAACAATATAACACGCAATAAAGTTCTCTAATTTCCCATTACACAGGGTTTATGCTCTAAACCTCCTTTATTTTTCTCTCATTTTGTTTTTATTTCTTCCCATTCCAGTCTTGTCTGTCAGTTTCATTTGATTCGTTTGATTCTCACTACCGTGTTGTCTTTTCTTTCTCTCCCTACGTCTTCTCCCGTTATTTCGGTCTCACTGTTCTTTTCTCTCCACCACCACCTTCCTTTCCCTTTTCCTCTTTCTTTCCCCCTCTCTGTTTTCCACTCTTCCATCCAAATCCTTTATTTTGGCCATCAGGGCAGATTTTCAGCTCCATTTCCCCTCAATGTGAAGTCACTCAGTCTGCTCCAATTACCATCCTAGTTACTGAAATAAATAACGTGGTACCATTACAGCTGGATTGAAACTAGAGGGGAAAGTGAGAGGGTTGATTTTCACCTTGTTTTACCCGCATCTGATCTTTTCATTAGTAATGTTCCCGCTGCTTACTCGTAGCCCAGGGTTAGCCTAGGTGCCAAACTAAGAGTTGGCCACAGGCAAATGTATCCTCCTCTGACGTTGCTGTTAGCTCAAGGCTAAGTCTTAAGTCAGTATTAGTACACTTTATGTTACAGGGTCAGTGCTTGCGGGTTCCAAAAAGCCTAGTTGCTGAATACATTATAATAATCTTAAACAGGGAACATTTGTTTGTTAATCCATGGCTTTCCAAACCACCATGCTTAATATTTTTACAGTTACAAATACTGACATATGTGAACACTTTGGGTGAGTTATTTTAGCCTTTCCAAAACCAAAAATATAAGAGCCAAAGTGTGCAAAATGTGTATTGGTTTGTTCCAACATCAGCTGCAATCATTAACATTTTCAGCTAACTAGCTTAGTACCTACAGCAGTATTTGAAAATAAAAAAACATTAATTACATATGTGCCCATGGCCATATCTGAAGTCCATGTTTGAGATTTTTTAAATGTAGAAAGATTCATATCGTTTAGAATGTTTGCTCAGTTCACCGCGCACAAACTTCATCACTGCCTACAAAAAGAAGCCATCAAACCTTGTGCTATTCTTGGTCAAATTACTTTTATGTATTTTAGTGTATTTGCCTGTCAAGGTCCTGTTTGTATCCACTGCAGCACAAAGTTAATGTTACTGACTAAATGAGACATGTTTTAATCTTGACAAATAAACACAGTACAAATACTGGCAACAACACAATGCAAGAGAAAATGTACTTCAGAATACTAAGTATTTTTAAATTACTCCAGTACTTTAACTTAAGTAAAAATGTCACTGAACAACTTTCACTTGTATTGGAGTAATATTTTAACAGGAGTATCTATACTTTGCAAACAGCTCAACGTTAATTAGCTGGCTTGCAACAGTTGACAAAATCTGTCCAGTGACAGTTGTCATTTCAGTCTGTAAAATTGACAAGGGCTGGATTGAATTGTGAAGCCTTCTTTTGTCTGAAATCAATGACCTATTATTTAAAAAAAAAAAAAAACCTTTTGAAAAATTTGAATTTCATTTCATATACAGCTTTTCCACATGGGTCTGGTAGCTTTAATTGTGCTTCTATATCCCGTCCTCCGACTAGCAAAGTGAGTTTTGTCGTGCATCTGACTAACTGACTGACAGGGATACGAGCCACTCACGTGCCCAGGTAGTCCCACACCAGCCCCCCCATTGGCTGCTGACAGGCAGCCAAGGAAGGGACCTGTTTTGGCAATTGTTGAGAACACCACAGGTGAGAAGCAGAGTAGTCTCTGGGTTGTAATGGGCACACACACACAAGCAAACATAAACACACTCGCACAGATGCAGAATGACATGAATGCATACATAATTATAAAACACATGTGAAAAAGGTACAATGACAGAAATCAGAAAACTTAATACCTTAATAAGACTTTTGGGTGGTAAATCTGCCAAAGTTATAATTGTTAACTGCACATGTCCTATGTGAAAATGGGAAACTACCTTGACAAGCAAAGCAACTAGTAATTAAGGGGGGTGGGGCTTAAAAACAGTGAGTTCTGCCCTTTTCATGTTTCAACCCCGTGTCAACATTTAACCACAGCCTCAAGGTAGTCAGGGATAACTTTGCTCATCATACATCTAACAGCTAGATAAAACCACTAAATGTGAAGATGTAAAAAGTATCATGGGTCCTTACACCCTGTAATATAACCTCTATAACCGCTTACTGCACAGTAATCACTGTGTGTGTCAGTGTGTAAAAGCAAAATCAAATTTCCTCATAAAAATCTACTTAATCTTAATTTTACAATTACACGATACTGTTCTCAAACATATGGCACTAAGGCCAGATTTAATACCATTCCAGTTTCCTAAGAGCAGCCTGCATAGTTCAGATATTAAAAATCAGTTGTAGAGAAGCCTTTATTTTATTGTAATCAACAGGGAAAATGAAACATCTCTCAAATACATATGATGTAAGAGCTTAAGAGGTCAACGATCTGCAATTTTAAACGGCTATAAATTTACGTTACAATGTTATCCAGAAAGCTAGTACTGCTGTAAATCTGCATCTGTGGCTATTGGAAGACTAAATAACACACACACACACAGTTAAAACCCTCCAGTTTGAAGTCAGCAGGTGCTGAATTATTAATAGTCTAGTATTTCTACTGGCCAGACGGAGACACAGTGAGGAAACACTGAATCTCCCTAAAATCATTAACAACCATTAGTCTTACAGTCAAACCGCTAAACACACAGACAGAAAGGAGAGAGGAGAGAGGAGTAGGAGTAGGTAGAGATCGTGTCCAAGGAAGAAACAGGAGGAAAAGATTAAAGAGACAGAAAGAGAAAGAGATGAGAAGGCGCAGACAGAAAGCATCTGATAGTTCAGAAATCAAAGCCACTGAGAAGCGTACAGACAGACAGACGGACCAGTTTTCAACCACAGACAGCTCTGATCTGTCTAACAAACTTTGCTCTCACTACTCAAACTAAAATATAACCCATCAAATTGTTTTTTTAACCTTATTATTTAACTGTTGGCCATGAGATGAAGACACCTGACCCTGCTTAAGAAAAACATTTAGTTAAATAAGTGACTTAATCTCCTGAGGCTGCTGTTTTCTGAAGTAATCTTCATAACGGACTTATGAACAGACACACAGGCAGAATAACAGACAAACAGAATAAGACAGATATTCAGGGAGACAGGTAAACACAGAGGCAGGCAGGCATGCAGGCAGACATATAATCAGATATAGACAGAAAGAAAAGATTAAGACTAGTTTATGAGTTAGATATAGTGTACATAAAGAGTGAAAGATAGACACGTTAAGCCAAAATTACGCAAACAGGTAAAAAAGTAGTTAGAAACTGACAAACCATTAATATTAGCATAAAGGAAATACAAAAAAATGAGTGAACTGTCCAGACTCCTAATGAAAGAAAAAGAGTGTGTTAAACTCTGCAAAGTCAGGCATCCTGGACTGCAAGTAAAACAAAAGTGAAGCGTGAAAACAGAGCCACTAAATGAAAGAGTTGCATCATTGACAGGCACAGAGGCTCAAAGAGTTTCAGACTGCACAGTAGAGATTCTAGTGCCAAACCGTGCCCTCATTTTACAAACTTTTGGGAGCAGTTTGGCTTGTCATACTGCAGTATAACAGAAGACAAAACCTCCCGCTGATGCACAGATGTGTGAGTACAACCGGAGCCGATAACTGAACTTTAGGGGAATTTTCTTTAACGGAACCGAACAGTCCAAATAAGCCCTATCAGAGAGGCTTGGGAAACATTCAAACAATGCTGCAACTCTTCGATGGTGATTATTAGTGAATATACTCAGCTCTGTGCCATGTGGAAAAGGCTTGCAACATTCAACATTATATTTTCTACACTGAGAAAAATACGGATTTTAGGGCTGCAATTAATGGGCAATATTAATAAATCTGCTGTTTATTTTCTCAATTATTTAATGAATTGTGTTGTCTGTAAAATAGAGAAAAATATCCATGATAATTTCCAAGAACTGAATTTAAAGTATATTAAGTTTAATATATATACGACAAAGGAAAACAACAATTTCTCACACTTCTGTTCAATCGTATTTTAATCTCAATAAAAGAACCGCTGACCTACAATATCTATGTGTATAGATCTGCTACATGTATTTCATCTAGGATTTCCACTTGTGGTCCTTTAGTGGTTACACGTTCAATTCCCAATGGGAAAAATTGAGGTTTTTTGTGTGTAATTGTCCATCAAATTCCCTTTTGACAAATTTGGCATTTACTCCCATATCGCTTTTCCACATGGTTCCACTGGTTGCTTTAATTGTGCTCCCATGTCCCGTCCTCCAACAAGCAAAGTGAGTTTTGTCGTGCATTTGTCTAACTGACTGACAGGGCCACCAGCGACTCACGTGCCCAGGTAGTCCCACACCAGCCCCCCCATTGGCTGCTGAGAAGCAGCGGAGGGAGGGGCCTGTTTTCGCGACTGCTGAGAACGCCACAGATGAGAAGCAGAGGGGTCTCTGGGTTGTGATGGGCACACGCACACACACGAGCAAACGTAAGCGCACTCACACAGATGCAGAATCACGTGTATGCATACACATTTATGCACACGTGACAAAGGTACAATGACAGAAATTAGAAAAGAGTGATGACAAAAGCCGAAATGGAAGGAGAAAAGGGGAAGAAAGAAGGGAGAAGAAAGGTTGAGATAAAGGGAAAACGTCTGGATTAGTGCTGCAGGAAAGATTACCATAGACTCCAACAGTATATAGAGGAAAGAGGAAGATTTGAATTTCATCTCTCACCTCTCCAATTCGTGAATCTTTTTCTCCTTGTCATTCTTTTCATTCTCCATCTCCCTCAGGATCTCCAAAAGTCGTTCCACCTCGGACTGGGCCTTCCCAGCTTCCTCCTTGTGCTGGGTCACTTCCTGCTCCAGGCAGGAGATGCGTTCGGAGAGTTCAGTGCTGGCCTGGGAATCTGCTGCTGCACTCTGAGCCTAGAACAGAAATTAATTATTACAAATAAACCGAGCGTTAGCTTTCAAAATTAGGTGACCACCATTTGCTGGATGTGAATATGCCAATAACAACATGGGTGTTGAGGATGGGTTGGATGGATTTGATGAAAGTGACACGTGCCGTTGGAAACTGTTTAGGAGTATAATTGGTCTATAATTCAATCAATCTTTGCTTGATAAAATTATATTTACACAACAGTCTTTTAGCAACCTGATACAAAATGTGTATACTTTCATACCAGATCTTAACTTTAGATATATTGGCAGACTGTCTCCATAGTTTGAAATAGAAATGTTTCAACATAATGAGGCCGCATCACTTACTTATTTAGTGGATACCAAGACGGGCTAACGCAAACAAACATGTAGGATTTTAATGAATTTTGTACAATTCATTTAGGGCCCCTTTGTTCTAAAGTAATAATCCAATAAAACATTTTATTTCAAAAGGTGGTAAAAATTTAAAATGGAAGAAAAAATGTAAAAACACCTGTTCAGCCATGATTTATTTTTTAAGTTAAGAGAAATATTCTGCAGGTCATTAGTATTTTCCCCACGTTCCTCCAAAAACCTAGAGGGCTTTGTTTTTTGTAAACTGTGATGGCTTCTTACAGCAGGCAAGACAACAACTGTTGCATGTGTGAGGGCATCAAAATTATGGTGAAAATCAATTTGAAGTGATCTGGGTTTCTTGTTTTTAACAGCTGAGCATTTTTCAGTACTAAGAGCAGGTAGCCATGTGAGCAGCTCTATGAAGCTGAGCTAAAGGCTACTATCAGCATGCTCACAATGACAATACTAAAATGTCAGTGTTTAGCAGGTATAATGTTTACCATGTTCACCATCTTAGATTAGCGTGTTACAGCGAAGGCTCATAGAAATGCTATAAGTTTTGCAGATATTTGAATATAAACCAAAGTCCATCCATCATCAACCGCTTATCCTGTGTACAGGGTCGCAGGGATAAACCAAAGTATTACACAAATTTGTTAACTTATAAATGTTGCTGTGTTATAAATATGTGTGTGTTATTTGGTTACAGTATGCAATTAACATGTCTAAGCATTTTAGTCTGGCTCACTGATGGTGTCTTGGATTTGAGTTGGTTTCTACACACACACAACACACAAATGCACATAATGCTGATTTATGTAAAGATTGCCATGAGCATGAAAAACGTAAGTGAATTAAAAAGTGATTTAATCTGAGTTGCAGCATCTTTATTCTTTGTGCTGGTCTGCTAAGCTACACAGAAGATGACAAAAAAGGAGAAAAAGAAACAAATGAAATAAAAAACAAAGACAAAAAAACAGCTTAGAGGTTAGAACAGCTGTGTGCGTTTCCCAGAAGCAAATGTTGCTCTTGGGACAGACTTTGTGTGTGTGTGCACACGCCTTGGTCACACAATACATAAACCCTATTAGTTTTGGAAGTGAACAACAGTTTTTACAGGTCTTTTTGTGGAGAGGAAATGTTTGGGTGTCTGACAATATTATAAGAAGATCTGGGTGGAGGGAAGAGACAGAGAGAGAAATAAGAAAGGAAAAAAGAAACATCAAATACAATCTCACATGCACAATCAGTTCACATACACATGTAGACAAGTTTTCACTCTTTTCTCTCTCCATGGTAACAGAAAGAGACTAAGAAATAAACTCTAATGAGAGAAACACCAGAGAACCACTGACACCTTCATTCACATTCTCTTTCTCTCTGTCTCTCACACACACACACACAGGCGTACATACACACTCAGGGTGTAGTGGTAATGCTGTCTTCTCCACTCTGTGAAAATGACGGCAAGGCTGTCAGCAAGCCGTCAAGGACACACACACACACACACACACACACACACACACACACACACACACCATTTTATGGGCTGCTGTGTGGGAGAGAATATGTGATGTGTAAACACACACACACACACACAGCTTTCTTGGAAAACAGTTAAGGGAAATCAAGGAAGAGGAGAAAGACACACGGGGCTCTTTAGTTCAAAATCCTCCATTTGTGTGTACTTGTGTTTCTGTCTTCTGTTTGTATTTTCCACCCCTCAGATTCATATTATTGATGATTTTAAGTGGTTAATGTTGCCCATCTATCAGTAACATCATTGAGCTTTCAAATATTGTTCTTAATATTTTTATTCCACCAGTTTTGGTCCAAATACAGTCAAATACAGGTGCCAAACTTTAGACAATTTATGAACTCTACAACATCTAATTTATATGCTTTTATAATTTTTTATTAATAATCCCTTATTTCACACAGCCAAAACCAAAACCTGAAACAGCTAACCTTCTTGAGTTGATTTTCTAGTTTGACACACTCCTCTCTCTTCTGCTCCAGGCTGATCTCCAGACTCTTCAGCCTGCTGTCCTTCTTCAGAGTGGAGGAAGCCAGAGAAGAAGCCTTCTCCTTCAGATCCAACACAGAAGTCTGAAAGCAAAAAAGACAGAAGAATGGACAGATAAAGACAGATAAGGAAAATGTCTTAGTGCTAGAAACTGAGCAGCTCTACTGAAGCAGTTAGAGGTTAAGTGCATTGCTCATCAACATTATTGCCACAAACCCGCATTAAAGGATAATTCCAGTTTATTTCAACTTGGGTCCTATTTTTGTTATTTTGGCAATGTTTTCTACTGGTTATGATAACATTGTACTCAACAAAGTAGTTCCTAAAACTTGAGGTAAAACCGAGAGAGAGCGCAGGTGATAATAATCCTCCATTACACAATAAAGTTACTGCAGCAAGTGTGCTAGGTCAAAGTTGAACCCATAACTCGACCTGGAAACTGCAATGTTGTTTACAATGACAGTTGTTTAGATTTTTTTTAAAAAATGTTTTCCTTCATTTTCTCAGCCAAATATGTTTGGTGAGCACAATGTTACTGTTACTGATAGGACTGATCATTTTCCAAAAACATAATGCAACTTGTATTAAGACCTTCATTTTCTTTTAATTCCTTCCTACCCAGTTGTGGGATCAACTGTCCCTTGTTCTTCAAAACCTTTCCCCATGACCTGTCTCCTTTCTCACTCTTCCAGCTCAATCCCTCCATCCGTGAAGTCTCTCCCCCTTTCTTTTCTGGTCTTTTCCTCTTTTGGTAGGGCCAGTGAAACAGAAACCAACAGGACCAGAAGGAGAGACACTCAGACGTGTAATTTTACCCTTGACTGACAATACCAACTCCAGACTACGGATCATCATGTTAGACTAGGCTTTGGTCAGAGAAACCTTGCTCCTTACTCTGATTATATTTAGGTACATATATATTGCTGTTGTCAGACAAACCCCACATCTGTGTTTAGCAGTGTAGAAAGGAATTCTTTTTTTCTCCATGAGTTTTCCCATGTATTTCTCAAACTGTATAATGGGACTGTAACAGGTTTTATGACCTTACAATCGCTTTAAATTAGCTTAAGAGTCAAAGTCAAAAAAAGCATAATGGACTTTTCATTACAACAGCATGTTTGCATTTGATTTTAGGGTGTATTTTTCCATTTTAACTGTATAGTTTTGAGGAAATATGCATATTCCCTTTCTTGCCAAGACTTAAATGAGGAAATCAATACCACTCTCAAATCTGTACGCTACATGTAAAGCCTGAGTCAGCAAGCGGTTACTTAGCTTAGCATAAAGATTGGAAGCAGTGGGAAACAGCTAGCCCTGCTCTGTCCAAAGGTAAAAACATCTGCCTACCAGCACCTCTACAGCTCAGTAATTTACACTGTATCTGGTTTGTTTAATCTGTCCAAAACTGAAATATAAAAACTTCAATTTATGGTTTTATGGAGACCCCCTGCTGGCTCTAGCTTTATATTTTGCTCACAAACATGAACGCTATCAATTTTCTCATCTAACTCTCAGCAAGAAAGCTAATTAAGTGGATATTTCAAATGACCAAACTATCTAGACGAATAATGCAAATGCATAAAAACGCATTCACAGTTTTGTGACGCCAAGTGTAATTTTTTGTCTTAACAAAACTGAGAACATACCCTTACATGAAACTTGTGTGTGTTTAAAAAAGTGGTGTTAAGTGAGGAAAATTTAAACCACTCAACAAGTGGGCTAAGATCTAGGTCTGTACTAAAATCTTTGTAGAGAAAAACTTAGCACTAAATGTAACAATAGTTATTTTTTATGCATCAGTGGTGATCTTGACCCTGTTTTCATCTACAATTTGGATGTACAGCAGGATGCAGAAACTTACTTTATGATGCCTTCTAAACACTAGGCTTACACCTCCGAATGTCTCCTGAGTGATTCTTTGTCAAAATACACTGTTTTGCAAAACACTGGTTTTCCTGACATGGTTAATTGTAAATGTGCTGCCCAACCGCTGCAGGATGAATACAGCAAAGACTGCTTAAGACTGCTTTGTTATCCTCTGTCTCTCACTCTCTGCCTCTGTGTGGTATTTTGTATGAATCACAAAGCAAAAGGAACTCAGCTCCAGTCGCTGTTTTCATTTGTTGTGAAGCATTTTGTTGTCAAGGAAATGTGACTGTTTATCGCTGTTGTCCTTCAGCGCGAAGGACTTTGGGAGGATCCGAGGTTTGTCCTGCAGCAATAGATCAATCACGTTTCCTTGACACAGAGAGGGAGAGGAGACAGAGGTAGTTTTTCTGAGTTGCAGCACAGATATGGAGTGTGTGTATGTCTTCTACCTCACGGTCAGCCAGGTCAGCCTGCAGCTGGGAGACTTTCTCCCTCAATTCCTTCAGCTCCTTCTTGCTGGACTCCATCTCCTCTCCCTTTTCTCTCTCCTCCCTCTCACGTTGCTCCTTCAACCGCTCGATGATTCGCTCCTGGAAATCAAGAAAGAGGAGGAGGAGGACAGGAATGAGGGATGGAAGTTAGAAGAATAGAGACAGAAAGAGCCCAGCCACTCAATATCAAGTTTCTATACTAATAACAGTCGCATTAAACTTTATGTACATGGCAGCTTTGACAGGATCTGACAGCCAACAGTGATTTTAGACACGTAATATGTTCTGGCACAAGATGTAATATTCACAACCACTAAAAAACTATAGAGGCTCTCCAGCTATAGAACGACACAGCGGCCAGCTCAAGTATAAAAGTTCACACACATACACACAAAAGCAGCACAAAAGAGTATATACTGGCTGTGATGTGTGTGTCCTTGTACTGTAGTTCTATCTTTGTGAGGACAGATCACATTATTTTAACAATTTTTTTGAAAGCAAGGATATACTCACATAGCTATTTCAGGTTCAAGACTGGGTTTTAGGTTATGATTTAAACTAATTATTATTTAAACTATTGATTAATCTACAGATTATTTCCATAATTAATCCATAAATTGTTTGGTCTATAAAATCAAGAAATTATATATATATATACACATACTGCTGGTCATATACTTAGAATATCATCAAAAAGTTGATTTATTTCAGTAATTCCATTCAAAAAGTGAAACTTGGATATTATATTCATTCATTACACACAGACTGATATATTTCAATTGTTTATTTCATTTAATTGTGATGATTAAAACTGACAACTAATGAAA
Source organism: Micropterus salmoides (assembly GCF_014851395.1). NCBI lineage: Eukaryota > Metazoa > Chordata > Actinopteri > Centrarchiformes > Centrarchidae > Micropterus > Micropterus salmoides. Next base: position 14,324,106 of record NW_024041484.1, read on the forward strand.
ATCCCAAATTCAGTATCTCTCGAAAATTAGAATATTACTTTGGACCAATACAAAAAAAGATTTTTGGAAATGTTGGCCAACTGAAAAGTATGAACATGAAAAGTATGAGCATGTACAGCACTCAATACTTAGTTGGGGCTCCTTTTGCCTGAATTACTGCAGCAATGCGGCGTGGCATGGAGTCCATCAGTCTGTGGCACTGCTCAGGTGTTATGAGCCCAGGTTGTTATGGCCTTCAGCTCTTCTGCATTGTTGGGTCTGGAGTATCTTCCTCTTCACAATAAAAAATAAAGGAAATATAGATTTCCTATAGGGTTAAGGTCAGGCGAGTTTGCTGGCCAATTAAGAACAGGGATACCATGGTCCTTAAACCAGATACTGGTAGCTTTGGCACTGTGTGCAGGTGCCACGTCCTGTTGGAAAATGAAATCTGCATCTCCATGAAGCTGGTCAGCAGCAGGAAGCGTGAAGTGCTCTAAAACTTCCTGGTAGACGGCGGCTGCGTTGACATTGGACCTCAGAAAACACAGTGGACCAACACCAGCAGATGACATGGCACCCCAAACCATCACTGACTGTGGAAACTTTACACTGGACTTCAAGCAATGTGGATTCTGTGCCTCTCCTCTCTTCCTCCAGACTCTGGGACCTTGATTTCCAAAGGAAATGCAAAATTTACTTTCATCAGAGAACATAACTTTGGACCACTCAGCAGCAGTCCAGTCCTTTTTGTCTTTAGCCCAGGCGAGACGCTTCTGACGCTGTCTTGTTCAAGAGTGGCTTGACACAAGGAATGCAACAGCTGAAACCGATGTCTTGCATATGTCTGTGCGTGGTGGTTCTTGAAGCACTGACTCCAGCTGCAGTCCACTCTTTGTGAATCTCCCCCACATTTTTGAATGGGTTTTGTTTCACAATCCTCTCCAGGGTGCGGTTATCCCTATTGCTTGTACACTTTTTTCTACCACATCTTTTCCTTCCCTTCGCCTCTCCATTAATGTGCTTGGACACAGAGCTCTGTGAACAGCCAGCCTCTTTAGCAATGACCTTTTGTGTCTTGCCCTCCTTGTGCAAGGTGTCAATGGTCGTCTTTTGGACAGCTGTCAAGTCAGCAGTCTTCCCCATGATTGTGTAGCCTACAGAACTAGACTGAGAGACCATTTAAAGACCTTTGCAGGTGTTTTGAGTTAATTAGCTGATTAGAGTGTGGCAAACAGGTGTCTTCAATATTGAACCTTTTCACAATATTCTAATTTTCTGAGATACTGATTTGGGGGTTTTCACAAGTTGTCAGTTATAATCATCAAAATTAAAAGGAATGAACACTTGAAATATATAAGTCTGTGTGGAATGAATGTATACATTATACAAGTTTCACTTTTTGAATGGAATTACTGAAATAAATCAACTTTTTGATGATATTCTAATTATATGACCAGCACCTGTATATGTGTGTGTGTCTGTGTGTGTGTGTGTGAGTGTGTGTGTGTGTGTCTATATATATTATAACAATTATTAATGATAGAAAAAGAGGAGAGGGGCAAATTCTTACATTTGAGAGGCTAGAACCTAAGAATATTTGACATTCTTGCTTAAAAAGATGACTTCCGTGATTAATAGATTATTAAATAGGCTGTTGATTCATTTTATCAGTCGACTGACTGATTAAAACTGATCTATTTAGAAGTAAGCGCATTTTGTCAATGAGGTTCCTCACAAATATAGATACTGTAGAAACAGGTGATTGTGAATGTTCAATATTCAGATATTTCATGGCATAGGGTTATTTATACTGTATGTAAAGACAAAACTACAAAACATCTGAACAATTACCTATAAACAGCATGAAACACAAACAAGATGTTTTGCATAAAATTGAAGCATAAAACATAGTAAAAACACTTAAAGGTAACAAAACTCATTTCGGTTCTGCTTTGACAGAACAGAGCAAAACCACGTGTGTGACAAGGAGTAACTAAATGAAGAAAGCAAGAAAAATGAAAGGGAAGAAAGGGAAAAAGGGAAGACATCCAAAGGCACCAAAACAATGGAAATGGATGATAAAAAGCTTGTGAAAGTCATTTGAGTGAAGGGTCATAGGCCACCTCCGCCTGCCAACACTCACACATCCAGCAGACACCCTGAATATTAGTCACTGGACAATTAATAGCCCTGTTTCCTGTGTGTGCGTGTGTGTGTGTGTGTGTGTGTGCGTGCGAAGGAGATCAAACCGCGCTTTACAGTACAAAAATATATTCTCATCAAACACTTAAAAGTGGTCAAAAGTGTCACTGGGTCCTTTCCCAGAATCTGGGTGGAGTCCTGACTGTAGAATAACAGATCATCAAACAGGTGGTTTAGGGTGCAGTTGCCATGCTCAGGTGGCTCAGGACTGTTTTATGGCTACAGCACCTGAATGTTTAGACCCAGGCACTGACCAGTCCGAGCCATGTGACTGCGTGTTGGATGGTTCCTAATCTTTTATGAACACAGGCTGTGAATGATTTAATAATAAAACAGCCAATGTGATTATTGGTTCAGTTCCATTCATCCAGAGTCATTTGGTCGTCACACGGGTGGTCGGTGGTTTTGCTCGTACTGGTTTTATTAATGTAACCTTGCTCGAGAGTTCACCTGAGGTTGACCAGCGTTGTGTTTGTGTGTAGGTGTGTGTGTGTGTGTGTATACCTTCTCAGCCAGAGCCTCCTCCAGTGTTCCCAGTGCTGTGTCGGTGTTTGACGTGTCTGTCTGTAAAGACTTGACTCTGTCTTTCAGACCGCCCAGCTGCTTCTCTTTATCCCTCAACTGATCTTGGAGGTTCTCTATCTACAGAGAGAAAATGAGAGAAATACACATGAACAATGTGTTTTTTATGTTTGTGATGAATTAATTCCCTTATTTACCAAAGAATAACAAGTGTATCGGCTTTCAAACACTGGGGCATCTGGGACTGGGACTCTGGCTTTTAGCTAGAGCCCAGACAATACTGAATATTTGCAGTACTAAAACAAATACAACAGCTTTAGCTGAAAATGAAACACCATGAACAACAACAAATATAACAACATACATGTGATTAAGACTTAAAGATACAAACCTGCAGGGTATTAATACAAAAAAAATCTGAATTATTAAAAACTACACTGAACAACAGTTTATATTATGAGATATGGACAAGTGTGAATTATAAACCTTAACTGAATTATATCAATTCATTTAATGTTCTCCTTTCATTCTTCCAAAATTCTTTTGCAACGGCAATTTCTTGTTCCTCATGGCACACTGTATCTGCCGATACCAATAACTCATTGATAAGACAAATATAAATGATCAAATATCAAACAAATAATAATTATTGAGATTATTTACTTGAAGTTTCTCATCAAAATCATCAAAATGCATCATCGCCAATAATTTAAACTGAATTAAAAAATTTAACAAATCTGATAAAATGATTATATTACGGACATTCAAATGTTTGTCAGTGTCATTCTAAAAGCAATAATCATTGAAGGCCTTTTTATTATTTGATTTATTTTTGGGCAAAAGTGCTCCTTGCTTATTATAGATAACCTGTTCAGGTGAAACTGCCCTTTTCCCACCCATTACACTAATGGGTGGGAAAAACTGTTTATATGACAACAAATAAAGCTACACACAAAACAGCAAGAAATGCATTTAAAAATTACTGACGATATAAAAAAAAAGCCTTATTACAGTAACATTGTTTCTCCCTCCCTCATTCCCTGTTTCTCTCGTTTTTCCTCTCGCACTGATTTCAAAGTAGTTCTTCTGGTCAAAAACTCCTTGTTCAAGGGTTCTAATGCGATTCTATCTGGATATTTTCAACCTATGAAAAAGGCTGTCAAATACAAACTTTGCTATCTTTAACCCTTACAAAAACACACTTTTTTAACTTCCACCTATTTCTCCTCTTCTCTCTGCCTCCTCCTGTTTCCCTTTCACAGTGATTTGGTAGCAGATTAATTTTCTGTTAAAACACAAAATCAGCAAGGACTCACTATTTCCCTGAGCCCATAATGAGTGTGTGTGTGTGTGTGTGTGTGTGTGTGTGTGTGTGTGTGTGTGTGAGAGAGAGAGAGAGAGAGATCACAGACAAAGATAAGGAGTTATGTCAACTTTGTGGTATTCATTAAAAAATGGATGGAACAAAAGGTTGAAAAGCACAGAAATAATAAATTGAGGAAAAAAGAGTGAGATGGAAAGTTTATGTAATGTTAGGAGTGAACTTGGGCTGTAAAAATTACAAAATTTCAGTCTCCCACTCTCTCTGTGTCTCTTTCCTTTGCCAGAGAGAAAGGAAATCAAGCGATTGACAACCCGTCGCAAAAAAAATCTGATTGGTATGTAACCTTTGACTTCACTGCAGGTGAGACACACACATTTACAGTACCACAGAGATTGTGGGTGTGCGTACTCATACAGTAAAACATTTCCAGCGCCTCATTAATCAACTGTTCACCTGACAGCTTGACTGACACATCCCCCTCTCTCTCTTTCACACACACACACACACACACACACAAAACACACACACTTGACATTGAGAGGCAGCGAGACTCTTTGATCCCGTCTGCACTTCCTGAAACTGACAACTGCTGGATGCTTAGCGCGCGCACACACACACACACACACATATATATACATATATTGTATTTACAAACTCACACATACACACGCAATGCCTGTCTCATCCCATTTCACTCCCAAAATCGTCTGTGATAATGAACTGGAATATGTTAACAAAACAATAACCGGCTGACGCTTCACTTCATCTATGTCATGATGTTCCTCACATACAGCAGAAAATTACATTTAACAACAAAGAGACGAGGATGATGGGAGATCAGAAGAATACCCTCACAATTAATCATATGGTAATTTCCTTCACTACTGAAGAGGGAGAGACGGAGGAGGAGGAGGAGGAGGACAAAGTGGAAACAGAAAGATGGTATTTTTATTTTTTCCACATGCAAAAAAGAGAAGAAATGAGGAAATCACAAGTGCAGATTAGATAAACAAGGAGTCAGCAGCATCTCTGTCTCCCTCTCAGACACTGGACTGGATTCTGTTTGTAGACGGCAGAGGTCATCATTTATTGAACAGGAGGAACTCATTAGTATGCATCTGATTTCAAACACACTCTGTCTCTCTCCTCCCCCTCCCTGTCCTGCTTTATGTCTGTCTGCTTGATTGTCTCTATCAATTATCTGCTCACACTCTCCACTTGTTCTACAAGTGACAACTGGAGGGACAGGGAGAAAAAGGGGAAGAGGATGAATTTTTATGGCTAGAGAGGCAAAAGGGCTGGTAATGTGAGAATACAACTGTAGACTGGTTTTGGGTTTTTTTTGGTGCTTATTATTACATGTAATTTGTTAGATGTTACTGTATAAACAATTGTCTGAACCCCCAACCTTCATCCCCCCATCCATCCAATGCCAGTGTGTGTGTGTGTATGTCTATCTGTGTGTATGCCAGACAGCAAAGTCAGGGGGTCACTCCTTCCTGCCTGTCCATCTAACTGACAGCATTACCGCAGAGATGCACACACACAAAAACACAATGAAAAGTCTGCAAAAAACTGCGGTAAACACCTGTATCCCTGCCTGTCTGTGTGTCCTGTCTGCCTGCTCACCAGTCTGTCTATTTGTGCTTCTGTCTGGTTCAGCTCCCAAACGACGTACTGTCTTACAGCGCCATCTAGTGGTTGTAAAATTACATGACAACATCATATCTTGTTGTGATGTGCAGAATGAAAGTGAATGGTGTGCGTCTCTATGTCTGTCATCCATTATACAAACAACATGTTCATCTAAATAAAAGCTGTTTTCACCTCTTGTGATCACTATTTCTATTCAGGCTTATTTAACCTTTAGCCTATTCAATTGACATGTGTCCTCCATGTCTTTCCAGGTGAAATTAATCTACTGAAACATATCCATGTCTGTTAAGCGCCACATTTAGCAGAATCACATAAATTTGAATTTACCCGATCAATTTAATATATTTTCTTAACCTGCATTGACATCCAGTCTGATTTGGAAATCAAAGAAGTATTTGGTGTTTTATTACCTTCTTCTGCAGCACGTTGACTTTGCGTTCCTTGACATCCAGCATGTCTTTGAGGTCGCTGATCTCTCCATGCTGAGTACTTTTCTCCTCTGTCAACTCTGATATCTGCTGACTCTTTTTAGAGAGGAGAGACTCCTTTTCCTCGAGACGCAGACGCAGCGCATCCACCTGTGCGAACACACACACACGATTAAAAGTCAGTGGAAATAAATATTTACACACCAAAGATCACTTTTTTGTGATAATTACTCGTACCAGTATATACAGCAAAAAGTACTAGTATAAGAGTAGCTGTACCTCAGTCTGCAGTATAGCGGCTCGCTGTTCCTTGGCAGTAAGTGACTCCTTGAGTACGTCCACGTGTTGCTTACTGTCAGAAAACTGATTGTTCAGAGTTTCCAGTTTGGTCCTGAAAGCCAACAGCTCGCTGTCCTTACGACTCAGGTCCTGCTTTGCCTGTTCCATCTGAGCAACACACACACGTGACGTGAAAAGAGAGGGGGAGATAGAAAGAAGAAAGACTCAGTTAGAGTGTGTAATAGAGAGGATTACATGCTAACATGTACTAGCTGTACTGGAGTAATACTTGTGCGTGGCCTTCTACAAGGGCTACTGTATCAGTTTATGCAGGAAACTGTGAGTTCAATCAAGTATGATCTAGACACATTAAGACTTTTTTAACGAAAAAGGAAAAACTAGCATCCTTCCTAATTTTTCTCCTGAAAAGCAAACACCAGTTAGACACACATACAGTGTAGTACTACACCCCTATTAAAACATATACTGTACTTCTAAACTACTTGTTAGTAATTAGTACTGTATGAGAGGGTCAGGGTCGATTCTTTCAGCTGTCCCAAAAATATTATTAGAAACAGCTTCATCTCTACAAGTGACACCTTTAAAAGTTCCTATGGCATCTCAATGAGGTGATTGGGAGTATATTTTGGGATATAATTTACCATGACAAATAACAAGAATGGACCCTAACCACACACAGGAAAATCTATCATACAATATAAAAACCTCAGCAAGATAACCCAAGCCACTAGTTGAGAGAAGCATGCAAGGAGAAAGAGGAAGAGGGTTGGAGATACGCATACTGTAGCACAGTGCAGCTGGATTGTCAGCTTGAAGGCCCAGGTTGTAATTGCACAGTTCAGACTGCTAGAAACAACTATTACTGTCAACAGCCATTGATCATTGACAGAACCTGTTCATATGAACAAAATATCACAGCACAATAAACATAAAATAATGTCCCCTAGGAAACTTCCCCAACTGACAAATACATCTATGGAAGACTAGGATTTAGAGAAAGTCACATTACTTAACCACAGTTTAACACCTTAATTTAAAGCATAAAGGTCGATTTCAAGTACTGCTCTCTGTTGCCCATTTACTACATTAATTTCAGACTAATGTCTACTATTGCCTGCTCTGTCCACTGTACTGAGACATGGTGTTGATCAATGTGGGCTAATATGGCCTATTTGATTGACCAAATGAAAATGAAGTGACGATAGCTTGTGACACGATGATAAAATGTAGTGTATGGATAGATTTAGCATGTTGCTCTCCCACTCTCAAATCAAATAGTATTTTGTGTCAGCTGCTTAGAGTGAACAGCATCTGAGAGTTATAGTTGCTTACTGCTGTCTGAACACACAGTCACACTACTTGGATTCTACTCAAGCAGAAGCCATTAGTCAATCTGTGAGACAGAGGGCGAGAGATCACCAAAGGAAGAAACTAAGAAAGAAAGAAAGAGCAGTAAGAGGTGTCTTACTGCAGACAACTCCTGCTGAAGCTCATTGGCTCGTTGCCTTAGCTCCTCCTTCTCTGATTGGCTGTGAGTTAGCTCTTCCTTCAGTTGCTCAACCTGGCAGGAGAGGAGGGGCGTCACCATGACCACAACGAATCAGCTGCTTGCCACAGTCGCACACCAAATTAGTCAGGCAAAATAAACCTACTCCTGTCGAGGCTCAGCTTATTGTCATGTGACAGCGCTGCATAAAATGTGTGCCACGGCAAGTGAGAGTAACCAGAGAGTTTTTGTTTGCCATAGCATATGGCACATCTAAACACCTCACATGCTGAAATAATACATGAAAACCACCTACTGTAGATCCTACCCTGCATCACTACTACCATCATGCACTAGTATGAGTGCATGCTAGTGAGTAGTGCAGTTTTAATGTCTGTCAAACTTTATGACATGGGAGACCATGAGACGATTGACTTATGAAAACCTAACACACTTTAGGTTCTCACACATAAGAGGTTTTCAAAGTGGGAGGCGGGCCTCTCCAGGGGGGTGGCAAACAGTTTCAGGGAAGGCTTAGTGAAAAAATATTACATTACTTATTATATTATTATTATTAGTTCAATCAATCAAAATACATCACATAGAACTGAGATACCATAGTTAAGGGGAAGTTTTTCCTTCTTTATCAGTCAGAAACTAATAAATGCCTTAGGAACGACTTTGTTTTTGTGTATTTGGTGTAGTCTGAAGATGTGTCAAAGAGCAATATTAGACTATCTGATCATAGAACATAATAATGATCCCACAGGTATCCATTTTCCCACACTTTGCCTGAGGGGAGGCCCACTTTAAAACGTGTCATACATCATACAATGTGTTAATTGATATGTGCCTGTAAAAAGGTAAAAAGGGTATTTTAAAATAAATTGCACTCTCTTTGGACTTGATTGTCTAAGGCTTGCAAGACCAAAGAGTTATGGCTTCTCACATAAACGACCATACATAAAAATAAATAAAAAATAAAAAGGAAAAAGTTTTTTTAGTAAAATATCTTCATTTTCTGGTAATTAAACACATAACTTTATTAAAAATGACATAAACTACTCAAAATCTATTACAAGATATTGACACTGTAGTTTAAATCAGAATACACTTCTCTCAGCAGTTTCTATCGCTTCCTTATGCACTTATAAACAGACCAAAATTCGTTTTAATGCGACTTGGCCATTAAAGAATTCATATTGATCATTACATGAGAACTAATTAGTAGCGATCTTGGTTCACAGTTTATCAGGGCTAACAAATCACATGGAGGATTGTGGATGTTAAAGCTGTTGATTAAGGACTGCCCCAGGTCCTAAATACATGTAAGCCTCCAATTCCTGATGATATAATTTGGTGTATTACTATAAACATCTAAGAATGCACGCTGACAAACGTGAAATAAAAGAAAGAAAAGCTACAGTAAAAAAAAAAGGTGTGAATTGCTTCCTTCCACAAAAACCACTGGAAACAAAAACAAACACATTTTGACTCAAACAAGCAAAAGAAGCAAACAGAGAAAAGAAAATCTACTGAATTCCCTAACTGAATCATCTCCCCACATGACAGAAGTACTGGTTCGCTTTAATGAGCGTGGCTCCCACAGTAACCCTTTTTGTTCTTGACACTTAAGTTGTATCCGTCAAGTGTAAAGAAGACGAGTTATTTCCCAGCCAGCAACATCCTGTAATCATAATCTTTCAAAACACGGAAAATAAAAATGGTGAGACAGGTAGATAGGGTGTGTGCATGTGTGAATCTGTCACCTTGTTCTTCATGAACTTGGAGTGGGATCGGTAGACCTCCATCTGTTTGATCTCCTCCTCCCGCTCCTCGCTGCTCAGAGCACCATTGGACTTGAGCATGTTCACCTCCTCCTCTAGCTCTCTCATGCCGCGCTCCAGTGAGCTGATCTTCGCATCCTGGCAGGACATCAACATGCTCATGTTAAGAAGAAAGACCGGGTGTGGTTTACTGTACCTGGGCCATAAAAATGATTAAAAAAACTGAAATATATTCCATTGGTTTTTCTGACAGATGAGCACAGCAGGAAAGTCCATTTGAAAAGTAACAGACTGAAGAATTAAGGAATGTAACATATATGATGTTGAAGGCAGGTAAGGCTAATACTGACCTACTGACAGAATTTACAGCCTTGATCTTCAGTATTAGCAATATTCAAAGTAGATGGTTTGGAGATGCAGTATAAATATGAATATGAGGAATGTAAAAATGAACAATACCAGTCCTGATGTGAACATGACTGCATTATGGACCCCTTTAATTTGTCAGATCTGTCCTATCTGACATTTACATTGGACACATTTAAGAGGCACTTATTTCCTGTTAATACTTTTAATATTGCAGTTTTTGAAAATATGTGACAAACTGCGAATGTACCTCCACCAAAGGGAGCAATTTGAGCTACGGTAGGAGGTTTGATAGTGGTTTCAATGTGGTTTAGTGTTTCAATTTCCAAAATTTCACCTTTGTGTGCTCAATACTTAGTCAGGGAAATTTGACATGTTGCAAAGGTAACTTCTACTGTCCACTCTGTGTTGGCCAATACTAACTCTACTATATCCTCATCATGTAGTTAAAATAAAAAGCGGATTCTCTGATGGTTGAAACTAATTAATTCAGTTTGACAATCTTTCTGAATTATCCTGCAAAAACTCAGACTTGGTAACAGCTTCATAGTGTTAACTTTATTTATCATGATTCATAACATTGAAAAAAATCATCAGTATGATTACATTGGTTGCTAATAAATACAGCCAGATGATCCTGGATATCTGAAGCTGATACCTGATATCAAACACATGTTTACCTTCATTTCGATGACTGTCTGCAAAGCCTTGGTCTTGGTTGATTCTGGAGCTGCTTCGTATCTCCTGTGTAGCTCCTGAGAGACACAGACACCGCGGTGGTCAGCAGACGGCAGTGAGAAAGACACAGAGGGATGGAGCGAGGGATGGTGTGAGCAGGGAGAAGGTCGTGGGCCAGGACAGGAGGCGACAACAACTGACGGAAAGGGATGGCGGGGGGGCTGAATGGTGGGTGTAGGCCGTGGAGCGGGAGCAGGGAAGGATGGCGAGCGCTGGAGGGAAGGATGGACCGAGGAGGTGGCGTCGAAAGAGGGATAATGGGGAGGACAGGAGGAGGGGAGGGCAATGGGATGGATGGAGTGGCGATGGGAACGAGGGGAAGGTGCAGGGAAGGATGGAGAGGAACACAGTGGGGAATGCCATGAGGGGGAGAAAGGAAGAGAGGGTTGGAAGGGGGGAGAAACGTGGAAAGGAGGTGGAATAGGGATGGAAGGAGAAACAGGAAAAGAGGGAGAGACGGGCATGGAGGGGGAGGAGGGAATGAGTTGTTTCCCTCTCATGAAGGCGCTGGCTTTTAGCCTCCTTGGGTCGATCCGTCCATCCCACATCCTCCAAAACTGCGAGGAACGCCACTAACTAAGCTGACACCGTTTCAGCCTCAAATCTGAACGAAGGATCGAATCTGACAGCCTGAAATGATGCTAATTCTAGGTTCAAATAAAATGTAAAATGATTAAGAATCTTTAAAAATCCACATTAGATCACAAATTCGTTTCAAATGAAGAAATCTAGCCTCATGGGATACCAGTGTAAATCTCCTTCAGCAGCATACTGAAAATCCTGCAAGAATTTGGTAGATCTACACTAAATTTCTTTTCACAAAAAATCCCCTAAATTCTAAAAAAAAATCTAAATTTTAACTACCCTAATTTACTGAGTTACATGAAACATAATCCTATCTGTTTGCTGTTGTTACCACATCACATCTCACTAGTCAAATGAAGTGAGAGCAAAGGGGGAGTGTAGCGGTATGTAAAGGCACAAAAAAGCACAAAAAGGACAAGGAGAAAAGAGTACTAGAGAGGGAGGGAATGAAAGCAGAGGGGAGGACGCAGCAGTGTACGCACCACTGCTTTTCTTTGGAGGAAACACACTCAGAGGCTAACAAAGACAGCTAATGCATGAGCCAGGAAGCACAACAACACACATATGTAAAAGGGATAGTAGGGTGCCATGGCTTAAGGCGCACACATGAATGCTATGTTATGTTCAGGACCCACCCCCCACCCCTCCCACACATACACACATACTCATACACACATTCAGATATTCCCTTAAAAAATATTTTTTGTTTGGTAATCACTTCCTGGGGAGTGTTTCTGGTAAATTTGATGCAGCCATTGCACAAGCATGGAAGCAAAGCTATAACAACTACATCTTAAAAATAAAAGAATTTGTATTTGTAAAATATATAATAATCAGGTGTTTGTACTCAGCCCTGGCTCAGTAAATGGGAAACAAAGTGCCTCAGACCAAGCCTTACAACATTTTTCCAGTCGTTCCAGTCATGATTTGTGTGTCAGGTAACGTTAAATGGCTTGCCCACGGACATTCAGCTCACGTTCTACTTTGCCAAGGTATACTGCTGTTGTGATGTTAGCTATAGAAGCAGGAGAGGTGTAAGTAGCGCTTTCTAGAGCTGGTATGCTGGCTCTGGGAAACCGTCATGTCCTCTCTGCATGCTAGCTTCACAGATGCAACTGTTAAGCCACAACTTAGCTAACTTTAGTGACATTACTTGCAGTGTCGTTGTTCCCTCTATATTATGGTATTGGTCATGTTGTTGGCCTTCTCCAGTTACCCAACCTTCAACCAACGAGCAAACGTTTTAGACCTGACTTGTACTTTTACAAGACAATAACTACTGGCACATTTCTATAGCAGTTGCTGATTAATTGACACTGTTATACCCATTTTCATCAGGTCAGATCTGTGACCAAGCAAATATCGACAGGCCTCTTTAATCTCCTCCAAAAGGCCCTTGTTAGAGCATTATCTGTAGCTACTCTTTAATAAAAGCTGTTTTGTGAGTGTTACTGTACTTGATCATTTTAATAATAGTAAAATAAAATATTCCATTGCTATAAATTTGATTTTCAGCGCTTAAAGTCAAGTGATTATGCACAATTAGGTACTCAGTAGCTTAAATTCAAATCCTTATAGTCTTCCTCAGCTCCATCCCCAATAGGGAAATATTTCTCTTACAGTCAGCTGTAGGAAGTTGCCAGGGCTGCTCTGTTAATTAGTGAAATGAACAATGTCCAAAAAAGAAGTGTCAGCGGTGCAGCGGGAAGTCTGCAAGACAAATGCAATTGTCACTTTAACTATCTACTATTTAACTATCTTCCAGATATTGCGTAACCTTATTCCGGTTTCCCTGAGGAGTTTTCTGTTGTGCAATTACCAATGACTGTTGTCAAAAACTGTCAAAAACAGAAACCCTGTCCAGCACACTGATGCAATATAAAGCAACACTGGCCAGAAAATATAATAGTTTGAAGAGACTGTATCTCCTCATTATCCTTTAAACCCTTTCATTTCGCTTCCCAAGTCACTTTCTCAGTCATTTGCTGCCTATGATACATTTAATGATGCATCATTTGCTTCTGTATGTTATCTTTCAGTGTGTAACTGAAACACTTGTCAACCTGGTGGCTTGTAACAAAACAAGTTGTCAACTGTTTATGATAATTATTATTTTCAGACATATAATATTATACTGTATTTGTCCTTAAAATCCTTTGTCCTTTACCATCAAGAGGTAAAAAAACATGTCGGTCTGTACACTGACAAACACATTAGTGTATTTTTGTTTTTGTTAGTGTACTGTATTTGATCTATCAGTGATTAATAAACATTTCATTTTGATTCATTCCCTGTCTGTTAAAGTCTTTTTTTGTTACTCAATGCAGCGTTGCACTTTTCAAAGTGCATCACAGGTATCTTGTATACCGAAATAAACATTTTGTTACTGAAAATGTTAATGTCCACCTTTGATCATTTGATCAAGTTAACTTTTTAAGGTTCGGCAGCAGGGCCACACCTCAACCACACCTCTAATTACCTGTCAAGCCCATCTATCCCTGGTCTCCTGCTCCGTTTGTCTCAGATTGCTCGACCCAACCTCCCTTTCCCGCCTGGTGGCCTCCAACACTAGTCTAACAGACAACATCCTTCTTCCATCATCACCCCTCCCCTTTACATACATCCTGAAACATTTATACATTCTTAATTTCCATTAAACCTTTAAATGACATATTGTTGTGGTGTGGTCCTTGTTAGAGAATTGTTCATTAACAACATCTTACCACTAGAGGAAGCTGTTGTATGAGACAATAAACACAATGATGAACGGAGAGTTAAAACAGCTGAGAGAGATGTTAGAAAAGAGACACAGCGAACAAGAGAGAGTAGAAAAAATAGCATGAATAGTGCATTCCTGTGTTTGTGTGCGCTGATGTTTCTGTGTTGCATTAACACTGGATTATGAGCCAAGAGTGGAAGCAGCCAAGGGCCTTGCCTGGATATTACATGGTTTGATTTGCGCACACTCACATCTGGATATACAAAAAGACATATACCCGCTCACACGGGAATGCTTGAATGCACATTGTTTCTTCTTCGCCAGTCACACCCACACACCTGTGCACACACACACACACACACACACACACACACACAAATACCTCTCTGAGTTGTAGCATCTCCTTGTCTTTTTGCTCCAGTAGGCCCTCCAGTTGGTGGATCGTCATCTCAGCATCGGCCAGTCGCCTCGTTCGTTCATGGTCCTCCTCGGTTGCCCGTGACGACAGGCCTTTACTCTGCAACATTTCCAGTAACTTCTTTATGGATTCATCCCTGTTAGAGAAGAAACATTGATTTAAAGTTCCATTTCACACATTGGCAGCCCAAAATGGCAGCAACAGATCCCCAAAATGACGTATCTTAACGAATTTCATTTTATCTTTACCTGGCGGTTAGTGTGTGTTTCTGTGTGTCTATCCTCAGCTCCATTTCTTCCACAGTCTTCCTTAGTAGGAAGAGCTCTTTGACCTGACGCTCGTACTCGCCGTGGAGACGCAAGAAGTTCTCCTCTGTCATTTCCTGAGGGGGGATGCCCTGGTTACCGAGGTGACCGGACTCTGAGTAGTCGGACTGGAAGAGCTGGTTTAGATCTCGCTGGATTCTGAGCTCGTCTTGTAAAGCCTGGATGTTGCATTGAAGATGCTGCAAGGAGAGAAAGAAGTTCAATTTAGAGTTACAAATAGGAGTAAGAGATTAACAGGTGCGTGAGGTGAAGCTGCTGAAGAGATTGTGAGAGTACAAAGTAAGACTCTTCTGTTGCACAGCAGGACTATAAAACATTTGCAGAGGGCTGACATGGTTGTTAATCAGTACTATCGACTTAACCTTTACTGAAACTCAGATTTGGGGATTTCCAAACCTATGACCATATGAAGACTAGGTTATGGATCCGAAATTGCCAAAAAAAAACAGGCGCCTGGGGCCTAAAGGCCGTCTGTTTAATGCATGTCAAGTGGTTTGTGGTAATTTGATGGTAAAAAGATATTGTTCACTTAGACGTCACTTGGGGGCATCGGCTGCAGGAAAACATTTTTCCACCTCCTGGTTGAGGGGTCCTGGCAATGTCCGCTGGGAGAGCATCCCAGAGCCTGCCTGAGGGATTATATCACATAAGACAGCATGTTTCTGTCATCTTAAGTGGGTGAGCGGGTTATAAAAGTTGGTTGGCAGGTTAATACCACTACAATCAAGGATGAGGACAATGTGACATGACTATCCCTGAGTCAGAAAAAGGAAGAGTTTAAACCGAGTGTGTGTGTGTGTGTGTGTGTTGTCACAATGATGTCCCCAAGCTTTTTTAAAAATGCGTCACACATAACCTGAACAACATCCAGGTCATCACAACATGAGTCATGGTGTATTTCCAGAGATAAAAAATAATGCAGGTAGTAAAGTGCTATAAGAGAAAGTGCACAAATTAGAGTATAAGTAAACAGTAGATTAAAGAAGAAAAAGAAAGTGAAGAGAAAAAAATAAGGGCAGAGATGCTATCGCTCCCTTGCAGCTATCGTTAATCAACATTGACGGGAGAAAGAACAAGATTACAGGAAAAAAAAGAAAGAGACAGATGAGATCTGGATGAGGACTGGATGACAGGTAATGAGATAATATCAAAGCAACTGTCTTTTACGATAGCTCTTCTTTATATTGCATGACAGCCAGTGTCTTGTCCAGTCGTGGTTATTTCTATATTTCTACAAATGTCGTGAATAAAATACGATTAACAATTTTAAATTATATTTTATCCTTTTCTCCGCTTATTGTCTGTGTGTTTGTGTTGGTGAGCGGGTTGGTCTGCTGACTCATACAATAGCTACACACGCACACACACACACGCACACACACACACACACGTGTTGACGGCATACTCTGACATTTATAGTACTTCCCTGAAGACAGGCAGATATAGGCTCTGTCTCCCAGCCAACTATGATTCCTCCCTCAGACATGCAAACACAGGCTCAACTAAAACATGTTTTTAAATAATGCACATATACAAAGTTGATTTATTTGTCAATCACCAGAAGCATGAAAAAAACATAATTATTTGTTTGAAGAACTTTATCAAAACAAAAACAAAAACATTTATGGGTCCTTCTCGGTCACTGCTCTCCTCCAATGAACACCACCTGGCTCTGCCATCCCTATACACAAAGCATTTGCAATCCCGGCTGTTCTGATCTGTGTCACCGTGATGGTGGAACGAGCTACGATATGCCATCAGAGCAGGGGTGTCCGTCTCTATCTTCAACAAGCTCTTGAAATCTCATCTCTTCCGAGAACATTATCTCTTATAACACCTCTAACATCTAACATGCACTTCCTGTGCTCTTCTTCTTCTTCTTCTTCTATCCCCTTACAATTCTCTTGTATTGACTGCACTTTTTTACTCTAACTTCTTTCCCTAAGTATTTACCCGATTGATGCCATACATGCTATTAGCTCTTACTAGTATTTATTGCTGCTCTTACTAGTATGCATTGTCAGTTGTAGATCTCGTGCTGTATTGATGATTTGTTGATGATTGTATGTTGTTCCACAAATGTAAGTCGCTTTGGATAAAAGCATCTGCCAAATGAGTAAAATTATTGTTCTGCTTTCCCCATTGTGAAAATTTGCATCTTTTCTGTCATCTCACTGTAAACTTAATCCTTTTGTTTTTTTTGGCTGTTGGCCTTTAGAAACTTGGGCAATTTACTTTTTTATTTACCACTTTAATTTTGTTTTGTCAGGATTGCCTCAAAATGTGTATACATTACGCACACTTACATACAGTACTGTGTGGAAACAGGTGTGGAAGTGAGAATGCTTTCAAAAATAAACATGTTGTTACGCCCCACCCTTTGGCAACATGGGGCGAACAACACCCCAACACTGACCCAAACTTAACACATATAAACACTTTTAAAACAACCAAATTAAGGGAATTTATTAACATAACAAGACGATAAATTAAGAACACCAAAAACACAAGAACATAACACAAAAATGCCCCAGGTGAGATGCAGCAAGACCAGCAGTCCCAAATCAAGAAGCCTCTCTTCTGATGCTTGCGCAGGAGCTTTTAAAGCCCGCCTTCCAAGGCCAGGTGGACCTTGTTCAGTAATTAGCTGGAGCACTCCCAGAGCAGAACTGGAGGACAGAAAAGAACATGGACACAGCATAGGGAAACACATACTGCCGTAATAATGTTAATAGATTATATTTATCAATTAACAAAATTCAAAGCTAGTGAACAGAAAAATTCTCAATCAAATCAACATTTGGTGTGACCACCCTTTGCCTTCCAATCAGCATCAATTCTTCTAGGTAAACTTGCACATAACTCTGCAGGTAGGTTGTGCCAAACATCTTGGAGAACTACCCACAGTCCTTCTGTGTATTTAGGCAGCCTCAGTTGCTTCCCTCCCTTCATGTAATCCCAGACGTACGATGATTTTGAGATAAGGGATCTACTATTCCTAGACTTCTAGTTCTTCTTTTACGCTGAAGATAGTTCTTAATTACTTTTGCTGTATGTTTGGGGTCATTGTCATGCTGCAGAATAAATTATATTTATTCAGTAAATTAACATAATGTGTCTTTCATCTGCTGCAGTAAATCTTAGTATGCATTTAAAAGACCTCAGACAGCACATCTGGAAACCACTTTCTGCCTTGAAACTTCTGCCTGGGAGAGACCTTGCTGATGCAGTATAACTACCTTGTGTCTTGTTGCTGTGCTCAGTCTTGCCAGGGTGTATGACTTTTGACAGTAAACTGTCTTCGGTAACCTCACCTTGTTAGCTTCACCCAGTTGTCTTCCTCCTACACAGCTGTGTATGTTTCAGTTAATGATTGTGTTTCAATCTACATATTAAATTGGTGATTATTAGCTACTGTTTGGTATAACTGTTTAATTATACACCTGTAGATATGCCTACAAAATCCCTGACTTTGTGCAAGTGTACCTAGAAGAGCTGATGCTGTTTTGAAGGATGGTGACACCAAATATTGATTTGATTTTGAATTTTCTTTGTTCACTCACTTCGTATTTTGTTAACTGATAACTAATAAATGTTTGAACATGTCTATTTTTGAAAACATTCTTACTTTACTGCATTTTTCCACGCCTGCCTAAACCATTTGCACAGTCCTGTACAATTTATTTTATTCAACCTTTTAAAGTTTGTTTCCAGTTCCTTCTGAAGTCTGTAACCTCAAATGCCTCATGTATGACTAGTGTTATATAAATGATTTCGCCATTGCCTTTTGAGCAATGAATCGATTAACAGTAAACAATAAGTAGATCAATGAAACAATGAAATTAATCATTGGTTGCAGCCATAGTTATTATTATAATCAGTATGTACAAAGAAAAATGTGTTCATTACAGTAATATGTATAGGATATTGTATATTTCATGTGCTATTTAGGCATTAAAGAAATGCACATGCATGCCCTATATGTATAATTATATACTGTAATCAGGAAAGTACACACATACACACAGTGTCACACACACCCCTTCACTTCCAGCATCCAAAAGTATGTCAGAGTTGCAGAAATGAATGTGCGTTGCTCACAGTAACAAAGTCAAGCAAGCACAGTATGAACACATACACACAACTTTGAAGGGTTACATATAAAGAATTCAGAATCTCTCTCACACACACACCCACACACAAGCTTCTTTCAAATTCCCCCCAAACACACACACAGCTGGAATGTAGAGCGGAGAAATGCCAGACCACAAGAGAGAAAGAAGGAAAAGAGGGAGTGAGTTCTAAAAAGGAAGGAGGCAGAAAGAAACAAAAACAGAGTGAGATAAGGAGACGGCAGCGAGAGACGTTCGAGAAAACAGAGTGTTAATTGTGTCCAGCAGACGCAGAAGGAGGGATGAAAAAAGGAGAACGATAGAGAGAGGGTCAGAATACAAGTTTTTGTTTTTCTTCTCAGTTTCTGCTGAGTGGTGTTTGGCTCCTTCACCTTTGACCCTGTCAGACACTTCCTGATTACAAAGGGGAGCGCTCAGAACAGAGACAGAAACGCAAACAGACAAACATGTACTGTACACACTCTTGACATAGTCACGTTTTACACTGTGAGTCGGATCACAAAAACAAACAAGTCATGCAACACGTAAAACAAAACATGTAAAGAAATTTTAATCTTATATTAAAAATAAGGTATTTACATTTTTTCAGATTCCAATGATAAAACAGCAAGACAGAGAAACAAATCTAAACTGTATAAATGTGAAAAAGACACAAATTAAGAAGACAAATATTTCCTTCAGTTGTCAAAGGGAGGGAAAGATAAACTCATCAAGCTTACTGAAAACAAGTGCAAGATGGGAAATTATCTTGATCCCAGTGATGTTTAATAAATCAAAACATGTTATTTGTTATTTATTTTATGAATAAGACGGAATTGCATTTATGTATACACACCGGAGCAAAGCGGACTGAAATTACATTTCTGTGTACTTTATGAGCACGAGAGAGTCTGAAAACTCCTCAAATTTCATGATGACTGTAAATACGATCTCTATTAACCACCATGACTGTAAATACATGCACTTAAGGAACCAGGTTATTCAAAAACCAGAGTTTACATGCACTCCAACAGCCTCCTTGAAAAGGGGAAATGACATTGCTTAGGTCAGGTTTAGGCTTCTGCGCTCTGCTGTAAATAAAACAACGACAAACGACTGTTTGTTACGAAGTCTGCAAATATTTTATTCTCTTCAGCAATCTATCACTGGCAAATTACAACATTAGTGGTCACTCTGGTCTGAAATGAATAAATGCTAATAGAAAATACAACAAGGTCCCCCAAGAACCTGCTTATAAGAGCCTCTATCAGCATCCTGTTTTTTTTGCCCGACTGATTAGAGCTGGTGGCCACCTGTGACTCTGTTGTCAGTTTATATCAGAAACAAAAGTACCCAGAAGCATCAAATGATCCACATGACTGCAATAAAACGCCACTATTCAGCTCTACTGCGCTCTCTTTTATTTTACTCTACAAACTTTAAAGCAACACACTTCTGGGTTGCTTCATGAGCAAAAACCTAGTGGAAGAACCTGAAATGAGTCTCACAAAGAAGCTGCAACCACCATTGGCCTGCAGTCAGTCCATTACAGCAATGGTTCCATTTCTTATTTGCTTGTGTCCCCTTACAGACAAGCACCTTAGGTTGCATTACAGCATTACAGCCCTGCTTAAAGCAAAGTTTCATGACTGAACTGAGATCCAGTTTTCAGTAGTATGGAGGTTGCTCGACATGACCTGATTATGACTTTTCTACACTGGGTAACAAATTCACCTCAGTAGAAGGACTAAAATGGGCTTCTCACAAATCGAATGGCTTCGTCTAGAAAATTGTATTTGGAATTTAATATAACTGATACATTACTGTATCTTTGGAAGCAGAAACACACTTGAACTAAAATATAAAAACATGAATTCATGACGACAAAAAAGACATTGTTGTCTAATGAGCAGTCTACATAATCCCTATCCATATTTAGAGGAAAAAGAGAGAAAGTCCGTTTGTGAATATGGTGACAATTTTTCCATTCGCTAGTCATCCCTCCCTGAGGACACTGCTCATCTGTCGTTCAATATTAACCATCTCTCAGTTATTACTCCTCTGTCTCATCCCTCGCTTATTCTGCGCCCCCCCCAACAAACAGACACACACTGTGAAAGCAACACATACAAACACACTTGGATAGACAAACGCATGCACACACGCAGACATAATGTTAGAGGCAGTGCTCATGATGTGTGTGTGTGTGTGTGTGTGTGTGTGTGTAATGACCGTGAGCAGTTTGAAAGCGTCGCCCACTCAGGCATCAGACAACAGGGAGATTAACATGCTCCCTCTCTTCTGTCTCCGAGGATAAAGGTGGAGGATGAAGAACATAATGAAGAGGAGGAAATTACTTTTTTTTTCTTTAAAGACGAATGAGTGGAAGAAAATCCCTCATTTTCCGAAAGAATGAGCTGACGGAAGAAAATGGTGTCAGATTATACATACGTATGAAAACCAAAAGAGGGAGACAAGAATAAGTGTGGATGGAAGAGAGGAAGAGGTAAATGAAGGAATATAATGACTAAAAAATAGCCCCGAGGGGAGAGCGAAAGGGAGAAAGCGAGTGAGAACTGCTGACCCTAATCAGTCACTTTGAGATGCAACATCAGGGTCAGTAGTGGGTTTAAAGAGAGAGAGGAGAGAAGAGAAGGGAAGAAACATTGCAGCTGTCACATTTATTTAACATTAACGCATTTCAGATGTCAAGCTCTTTGAACCAAATAGACAGACAGAGCGACCGACTGGCATAGAGATAGATTTTAGAGGGGCAGAGTAAGGGGAAAGAAGAGAAGAGCAGGAGAAAAAGGGGCGTGACTGCACTGCAATTCTGCTCATTCCTCACTGACTCTTCCCAAACCCACTCCTTATAAGGAAAGACATGGCTACCAAAGGCTTCCACACACACACACACACACACACACACACACACACACACACGCACACACACTTACAGAGAGTGAAAGTGAGAGAAGAAACTCACAAAATCACAGCCTTGTAGGAAAAGAGGGAAAACTAACCCTCTCTTTCCTTTCAGTTTAAAATCTCTCTTGTCTCTCTGTTTCTTTCCAATATAAAAAGAACACTGTGCCTTTTTAGAAGGAATGCAGACAGAAGAGTGCTATTTCTCCATCTCTCCCTCTCTCTATCCCTCTCTCTCGCTCTGCATTAGAGTTAAAGTTTTATGAGACTCCTGAGCATGAGACTCCCCCTTTTCTCTCTCCCTCTTCCTCCTCTCTTTCTCCGTGAATTCCGCGAATCTCCTTTTTGCTCTTTCTAGTCCATTTATCGCCAACTCCACTTCCTCCTCCCTCTGCCCATCTGCCTTTTCCTCCCCCTGCTATCATTCCCTGTATTTACCTTATTCCCTCTTCCTCTCCATCCCTCTCTTTCTCGCTCTCACCTATCTCTCCATCCTGGCTAAATAAACACAGGTTTGAGGACCATCTGCTACTGATGAGCATTCATGTGTGAAAAACGCACACACAAAACACGCCCAACACATGAACACACACGCACACATATTCGAATGCAGAGATAATAATAATAACGAAATAACCATTTTTTCAAGGTTTTTATCTTTTAGTCAAGACATGTGAACTCCAAGACGTGGTGGGGGGGCAGTAAGTGTTGCACACATACACATAGACTTGGATACACACACACATGTACAGTATGCTGGCATGAGCGCACACACACACACACAAGAGAGGAAAAATGAGTCATGGGTTTATGAGCAGAGGATAAGAGGTGCAGACTGCAGGCAACAGAAGGGGGAAGACAAGTTAGGCAGAGAGAGGCGAAGAGATGACCGTCACTGTGTTTTAAAGGCTGTTCATGTATCATATGTATCAAAGACAGGCAAAAAAAAAAATTTGCTGAGCGAACATGCTGTCTTTTCCAGGACTGTCCTGCATCATATTCAGACCGTCAAACACATTCACACTCAGATTTGCCCAGTCCAGCTTCAGCCCTTCCACCATTCAGAAATTCAAAGAAAACCTCAGCAGGCCCTGCTCTCTCTTCCCCATCTGTTTGATTATATCAGCTGATTTGGTCATCATACATCTGATGAAACATGGGTTTTCTGGTGGACACAAAAACATCCTTACTTTGGATTGTGAGGAAGGTGAAGTGGTTAAATAACTGTCACATTGACATTCATCTCAACTTAAATGCTTCCTGGTCTGACTGTGAGCTACTATACTTATCATAATTGTGCATGCACACAGTTTAACTGTGCAATGAGGGCGGTGTTACTGTTGGCTTGTCTACAACCTGTCTACTGAGCTGACCAATGTTTTTTCCTTATTTGGACCTTGTTTTGGAGATGTTGCTGTGAGTATGCAACTACAGTGTTTTCATAACCAAAAGAAACAATGGTTACATCTAAAACAATAACATCCAAGTTGTGATAAACTGGAATTTCCCTCTTAAGAGTCCCTGACAGATCCTCCAAGCATGGAACATAGGTTATTTGATCACTTTACCCACATCTCAAGTAAGGGTCCCCCCAAGGAGGAAACAATGATCATTTTGGTAAACATCCCCATCTTCTCATCAGATGTTGGGTAAGATGACTGGTTGACCAAACTCATTTGTCTAATGATGACAAGGTCAGCTGTCTGATTACATCAAAGAACAGAGGAGAGACAGCAGATACATTACATTTATTACAAAGCGACTGTATTACAATAAGCGCATTCAACCATGTGGATGCAACCCAAGAATTGCAAGAATCATGCAATTGCAGAGTTGTAGATGTGCAGCTGAGAAGCGTTGACTTCTGAGGAATGCACAAAATGTTTGCAGAATCCTTGTGAGAGTTGTGTGTGTGCACATTCAGCTTTTTTTCTCTGACTCTCTTTCCAAAAATCCTTCTCCTCTCCTTCCTCTGCCTCATCTGTAACTCCCATCCAAGAGATTTACATCCAAGTTTTTAACATGAAAATCCAGCTGCCATCTTGTCAAAAACTCAGATTCAATATAAATCTTGTTCTCTGAAGGCATCATCTGTGTCTGTACTTCCTGCTCACATGTTGTTGTTGAGACTTAGATAAATAGAAAAGGATATAAGCCAAATGGCTAGTAATAACACGTCAATATGTGATCAGTACAATAATGCCACATTTCCTAAAGTTTTCCCTATTTCCCGTCTCTCCTTTCTTCTTCATCATCATCCCCAATCTATCACTTCTGTTTCCATCCACCCTCCTTTTCTTCACCCGTTTCTCTCCCGTCACATTCATCAGTCTTTCCATTTCTCTGTGCTGCATCTGCTGTTCTCAGCTCAACTCGTCCGTGCCTTCCACTCATCTCCCCCGCTCTCCTCCCTCCTCCTGGCACTTGGCCCAATCGTTCCAGTTTGATCTATCCTTCTTATCCACTTTCCTAATTTCCTCCCCCTTCCTGTCTGAGTTTTACACATCTCTACATCTTAATCCATCTTCATGATCCATTCTTCTCCACCCCCCTCTCTTTCTCTCAGGTCTATGCTGGTATACGGATTGCCAATCGGGTTGTTTTTTTTTTTTTGCAGCCAGTTGGCGCAGAAACTCTTGCTGGCAAAATTTTTTTTCTCTGTACAGTAAATGGAAATCTCTCACAGGAAACACTTGGCACCGTCCATTTCTATTGGATTCAAACTAATCTGAACCCATGAGGACAAGCTCAATGACAGCTTGGAGTAATGAAATTAAAAATGCAAGATGCTCAGTTCAAATTCAGGTGTAATAACATTAAGTGCACTGAGCAGCAATTATAATTACTCAGTCAGCACACAAACAGTAAAATATCTATTATGTGTTTTAGTACTACCTTTTGTCTTTAATACAGAACTGTAGTTAAGTCTTTATTTAGTGTGCTCTTCTAAAATGTTTTTGGTTGTGGTTATTTAACTTGTTGAAGATGGGTTAAGCATTTCCAACAAAAATATCGGAGTTCAGGTGACACATTGGATTTACACATTAACCTGAAGGCCTGATTTACTGCCATGTTCATAGAGTGGAAAAGACACTCAAGTGCCCGTCTGTGTTTCCTTCTCTCTGTTGCTCTAACTTTGTTGCACTGAGCAAATGAGAAAAGGGCAGGAAAAAGAATAAGGAAGGAGTAGAGAGAAAAGAAAATCTCCCCTTTCCTCTCATGTCTCTGTCTCTGCTATCCTGCCCTCGACCTGAAGGCAAAGTGCCGCACAGGTGTAAGGGGCACTGTGCTCACCTGCCAATTTGGATTAACCTCCTCACACACACACACAAAGAAAGAGCTGGTGAACCTTTTGCCCACTGGCCTCGGTAGTTAGTAGGTTTGCCACTTTAACTCAACCAAATACAAAACTGAACTTCTGGGCTGAAGATAGACCAAAATATTTGGACAATAATGGCATTTGGTGAAAATCTATGAACAGATAGTCCTATACCAATACGATCACATGATCTTACTGAACCAGTGTCAGTCTATAAAACCTGCTAACAAGTTGAAAACAGCCTCATTGAGATTCATGTTATTATCATAGAGGATTAATCTTTTCTTCCTTTCTAGCGGACACAAACGAACACACACACACACACACACACACACACACACACACACACACACACACATTGAACAGAATGAAAACACAACACCTCTACTTTTCCACACACACAAACACAACTTCTGAAATCATCCCACTGCCACGTACCTTCTATTTCCATAAAACACAGAGAATGAAAACAACAACATACACACTTGATAAAAATGGCAGACGCAGTACAGAGTAGTCCTATACAATACATGCACAGAAACACTCATGCACTGTCTCTGCAAAAATACACAACCATCCAAATACACAATTATAAACATGCCTGCATGTTTATAATTGTAATTGTGTATACTGTGCCACTAGCGCCTCCACAGACACACACTTGTCTGTACAAAAAGCCCAATTGTCCTGACACACACATAAGCCTGCCAACAAATGCGCAAGGACACAGACTCCCTCCTGGTACTCTTCTCTCTCTATCACAAAACAAACACATACACAAACACACACTACAGTCTCAACACACCTGAAACATGTATGAGACTGCAGACAAAGCCTAGTCTCCATACAACCCCCTTTTTCAAACATTTAAACGGTCTCCCTCTGTCTCTCACAAACTCCAAAACTCACACACATGCTGTTTCTGACGTCACATGGCTCGCCTGGAGTACAGTAGATGATAGATTGAATCTAGCAGGCCCAGAAATGGACAGAGTGGATATTGTTCAGTTGGTATGATTCAGAGCTGGGATAAACAATGTAGAACAGAGAACAAGAAGTACACACTGTTCAAAAACGTAGCAGTTCTTAAATTCATTTAGAAAAACACAAATATCAATACACCTTATTGTGATCATCTTGTTTAGATTTTAGCTATAACATAACAACATTAGTAATGTGTCATTTTAGCATTAAGACTCCTTAGTTAAATGGAATTATTTTCAGAGTAATTAGTAGCAGAATGGAAACAGTGATGCTGAGTTAAACCCTGGATGTCATGGTTACAATCATGAATGTTTGCTGCTGCTTCTGCTTGCAAATGGACCATTGTCAGAAGCGTAGAGGGCAGAAGAGGAAAGAGATGGAAAGAGACAAAAGGTGTGCTTGTAAGTAAAGCTTTTTCATTCCAGACATTCCTTTATTTTTTTCATCTGTGCTTCTCTTTCTTTCTGCGTGAAACATCGTGCTTACCTGCTGTGATCAAAGAGGTGGAACAAACTGGACGAAATCAAACACACAACAGAAACCAAAGGAAGGCAGTGCACTAAAAGTGACAAAGGAGACAGACAACACTGACAGTATTACAGCAGGCATCTGTTTTCAGGTCAATAGATTTATTAGAACAGGGTGTGTCTGTTCTATTGAATTCAGTTCTGTGTTAAAACAGCTCCACAGGCCCAGATGGAGAGTGAAGGAGAGGGAAGAGAAGGACAGGGGGCTGTGAAAGAGCGGGAGTCCGAAAGTGGGAGTGAAATGGTGAGACAGGCAAAAAGAGATGGAGTGTGTGGTGACAGTGAGTGGAAGGTGTGGTAAGAGAAAATTACTGGCTGTGGGAGGCGACACAAGAGAAAGCACAAGTACAGAGGCAATTGGGCTCAACCTTAAACCGATTTTCATACAAAAATTGATCCAATTTCTGTATGTGAAAGGTGTTGCTCATAGTGAAAAACCCAGAAAGATCACCAGCTCTATGGGGCCTTTCAGCATCTTTCAGCTCAATGTTGTGGTTTTCCTGTCCACATCTTTAATGTTTTGGTTCACTCTTACCGCTCTCATTGTGTTTTTTTCAGCCACAGCAGGCAGTTGGTTTCACCAAAAAAGATCTGATAAATCAACTGTACACTACCTGCCTGGCAGAAAGACAAAGTTAGCAACCAGCTGGTGAACATAATAAACACATGTATCAGCTAAGAAGCCTGAAGTTTCTCTAGAAGTTGGTGGAAACCAAAATAGTACTAAGAGGAGAGTGAATTTTGGACTTATCAGTTGGCAAGACACACAATGGTTAATGCTAATCTTGCTCCATGTCTGCTGAATGTGGAAATAGGCAACTGTTTGCTACATAATCACCAATATCAAATTTATAAGGTGATGGGATATCAGTGTTGTGTTTCTGGCCTGTTCTGCTGTACCTTTAACAATAGTTTTTAACAACACTTTTCAAAGAAAAGTAAGAAATATCCACAGTAGAAAAGTATCAAACCAAATAGTAATTAAGAAAATTAATCTTTTCTAATGTCATGAAATCATTCACATTAATTGATCAGTTGTTACATATAGTATGACAATATTGTAGATTATTATACCGTCATTTATTGGATCTTGCTAACAAGGACCGGAGCCCAACAAGTACAAACACGAGATTAGGAATGTCTGTTATTCTGGTTTTGAATCTGACACTTGTAAGTATATGAGAAGAAAAGGATTCATGCAGAGGGAGTGCAGACAGAGGGACAAGAAAAGATAAAGACAGAGGCGGGCGGAAGCGAGGTGAACACAGTGGGCCGAGCATGAAGGAGGAGGTGAATAAGTGAGGAAGTGTGGAGGAAAGAAGGAGGGTGGAGATGAGATGTGCATTCCTCAGCAGGGGCGTGACACAGCGTACGTGTGTGTGCGTGTGTGTAAGCGCATATCCTAAAATGACTGGGAGGTAACTTAATTCAATTTCTAACACGAAGATGATGGCAAAGAGAGAGAGAGAGAGGAAGGACAGTAGGAGGGAGGGAAGAAAGCGAGAGCTGACTCACCATGTGATGACAGAAATAGCAGAAGAGAAGGAGAATTAGTAAGAAGAGAGGGGGGAAAGGCGCGAGGGGATGGAGAAAAGCCAGAGAAGAACAGAAAAAGGGAGAGTAAAAAGAAGGAAAGTGACGAGATAATGAGAGCGTGAAATGAAAAGCATGCCTTTGGTTAAAAGGGTGTGATTTGTCCGGAGGAAAGAAAGGGCATGGAAGTGAAAGATATTAAGAGTATATTGTTTCCCAGCATTAGAGATTACAAACTAGTCTTACATGTCTCAACATGTGTACAACTGCACACACACATCCCCAAAGGGGAGTGTGTGTATAAGTGTGAAGGCAACTGAGGATTTTTAAAGTGGTGGTGGGAAATACATGATAGAGTGATCAACTTATCATCTGTTCTTTTGTTCTCTCACACACGGCATCACTTTGCACACATGGCACACATTTACACTCAGATTTATGGACGCGTAGACGCAGGCATGCGCACACTGTTCACACACCCGCCAAACTGGCTGTAAATTTTGTGGGAGTGATTTAATATTCTAGTGATGTAATTTCACAACCTGAAATCCTTTCCCACATATTACTTCATTTCAATTTGTCTTGGGAGCCTTTGGACCAACATCAAAGCCCCCAAAAAATTCAAACACAGACATACGCGGAGATAAGAGCACCGGTTAATGACTGAAATGTAATGTATTCCTTTTTTAAATTACGAATAAATGTAGTGAGGACTGAGCACTTTCTGCACTGGTTTCAAGATGACAGCGTGTGAAATGAGTCACTGTGAGGCAGCGTGCGACTGCAAGTGGGTAAGCGTGCATGTCATCTCTTGTATAATAGTGCGGCCTTCTGCCAGACTAGCTGTGTCTCTGTCTCATCCAGATGGCTTCTGAACCAACAGACAGCTGGGAGTCCCCAACCAGCAAGCCCGCTTCATCTGTTTACCGGTCTTACCGCCTTACATCAGCGAGACAAATCCACCAGAACAGTCCACAAAATGATCAGGGTATGCTCCCCTTTGTGCCAGTCCACATATTTTTACATAAAACTGACTAGATCAACTCTATCACAGGTAGTAAAGGAAAAACCTTATGCAAAGCAAAAATTAAAAGGGTTGGGCTAAAGGTCATTTCTAACTTTGATTTCTTGACTTTCGAGGTCCTGGATTAGCTGCGATCATAATGAAAGTAACTCAACCAAGGTCAGGAGATTGTTGTTGACGTTTTCATCTTTGTTCATTTGTTACTAGGTTTCAAGCAAAGCCAGCCCGGAGACGCAAACAGTAAATCACTGTCAAAGAATTTGTCCCACAGAAACACACACATAGTTGTTCACACACAGATGCTTTTTATCCTACCTGTGTTTCCTCCTGTACCACTCTGTACTGTTCCTTCCACACGGCCATCTTTGTGGCTTCATCCTTCCTCAGCGCCCTCTCTTTCTTCAGCTCTGGGCTCCAAAACGTCTTAATGGAGTTCATAGAGGAGCTCAACTTCGATTCTTTAGCCTCCAGCTAAAAGAAATCATCATCAAATGTTGTGACTTTGTTTTAATAAATGTATATTTGTATATTTGTATTGATTGGGGCCTTAGGAATTCTTCATCATTGATGACTTGCCTCCATGTATTACATATTCAATTTACTGGCTTTTAGTTTGTCCATATAACTAAATTAAGAACAATAGACTGTAAAATAAAGGCCTATACCTTCAGATAGGAGTATGTATGTGTATATGCAAGTGTCCTTACTTCTCTGCGGAGTAGTTCGTTCTCTCTCAGCACTTCTCTTAACTGTGTCTGTAGGTCTGACATTGCACCGTCTCTCACCTGGTAACACACATACAGTATTAGTGCAAAATGTTTGACACCAGCAATACCATCATTTTTGCTCATGCCTGATGTTATAAACATTCTGTAAACTACTCCTGAAAGCCACTGCTGGTGCTCAAAAATATACACATACAAAGA
The DNA here is from genome assembly GCF_014851395.1 of Micropterus salmoides. Lineage (NCBI taxonomy): Eukaryota > Metazoa > Chordata > Actinopteri > Centrarchiformes > Centrarchidae > Micropterus > Micropterus salmoides. The sequence continues at coordinate 14,354,295 of NW_024041484.1, forward strand.
CAGACTTGAATACTGTAGATGAAGCACTTAGAGACTGTTACTGTGATTAAAACTTGTCAAGACTACAAATATGCATGCAAATATTTATGATTTACAGTATATCAAGACAATATTTTACAACAAACCATTGTTTCAAGATAAGTTGGGTTATTTGTATACAAAATTTCTTCATATAGTGCACACCTGACTGCAATATTAATGAGAACATGCTACCCATAAAAATGTTAAATTAATCTTGACACAAGGACAGCAGTGTATTAAAAAATTAAAAGATGTTCAATTAATTTTTAAACAACAAACAGAGATGCTTTGGTTTGAAAAACTGGTTTTAGGAATTTAGCTGACGCACAAAGTGTCTTACAGTTCTGCAAGCAAAAAGGTAGAATAGGTTCAAAATGTTTAAATCACACTTTTTAATTACAAATAAGAGAGTCAAGCTTTGGAGTCTTAGCATCCGCACAACAGACATGACATACAATCCATATAAAGTGACATACAATAGAGCAGAGAATTTCAGAGATGGAGGCAACAAGCAGATTAAGGGGAGGCTCAGAGAATAGAAGTGAAAAAAATATTAACATTAATTATCAAAAGGAGATCACATAGAAGTGCCTAAATGTGTGTGTTCTGGTTACAGATATAGTTCAGCTATACAGTAGTTTAGGGGGAATTTTTCCCACTTTCCCAGAGTCAGATATTAATAAATGCCTTAGGACAGACCTTTTTCGTCAGAAGTTATGTCAAACAGCAATATTAGGCTACCTTGGCTCAACTGCTGAGTGTCTATGGGATCAAATAACATAATCGTGATCCCAAAGGTATCCAGGAATTGAGCAAAACTAAGTAAACTAAGGGCACATTTTTCCAAGCTTTGTCTGAAGGGAGGCCCACAATCCCAGACTTTGAAACCCCTGCAATAGAGGAAAGCTTTAGAGGGTTATGGAGAGGACTTCTTGTTTAAGAAATAATTAGAAACAAGTGGAGGAGGGAGGTAGGGGTGAGGAAGGAGAGATACATCTTGGAGAGATGAGCTTTCAGTTTATGACTAATGGTGCAGATGAAGTGGGAGGGCAGAACTTAGTCTATTTAAACATACTGCATGAATACCCACACAACTCTTATTTTATTAAGCTGAAGCATGACTTAAGAAGAAAATATTAAGCTTTACAGTTATCTGAACATCTATCTCACAGCCCCTCCAGCATTGGACAATTCATGTGGGACAAAACATTGTGTTTGCTAAGTGCAATTGATTTTATCTTTTTATGTTTATGTCAGACTCCTCACTCCTCGCTCAAAGCTGAGACAAAGATTATTGACAACCTAAATCAATTTCATCCACATATTTCCTATTTATTTGAAGTTTATTTGAGCTCAACTGTTTTGTCTGCTGTTACAGGATTTATTTTTTAGGCCAGAAAACAAATTGAACTCATCTTTTGATGGAATACTTTTACACAACTTTTTGGAAAACACACTTTGTTTTCTTACCATGAGTTAGTAAATGAGAAGACATATGTGTACGATGTGAAGTGGAATGAGGAGATGGTTTTACAGAGAGACTGGGTAACTTCCAGAAAACCATGCTGTGTCTTAATGGTCACACAACACAGCAGCTTTTAAAATGTCTGCTCTTGTGGCATTAGGTTCTTAAAACTCCATCATACTTTCAACTACATGTCAAATGTTTAGGGCATACAGATTTGAAGAGAAAAAGTAAATAGACCCTGAGCACAAATGGAATACAGAGGAAGAAAATGACAATGAAAATCTCAAATTTTGTTGGTGCAAACTTCAGCATGCACAAAATGCTGACTTCAAGGTTGCAGCAATAAAAGAAGAAAGAACTGCGATGCCTCACCTGTCTCATGGAGTGGGGCACAGTAGCCGCCTGTGAAAGCTGGTTTTGCATCTCCCCACCAAACGCAATCGCATCACTGGGTATAACCGCACCACCACCTCCCCCTCCTCCTCCAGTGTTTATATTAGGACTGCTCCCCATGATGGCCGCCCTGATTCCGTAGGGCACCCTGGCCCCAGCCCTGCCCAGGGTCATGGTGCTTTTGGGAAGCGAGGGGTTCAGCCCACTGCCCAGGCTCCCAATGCCGACCGGGTCGTCAACTGTGTCAGTGAAGTACATAGGACCGCCTGTAGCATAGGCAGCATTTAGAGACTGAATGTTCTCCATGGACAGGGTTTTACCGGATCCAGTAAGTCCGCCAGTGGAGCTGCTGCTGCTGTTTCGCCGGTGTCCAAGGCGTGGGGAGCGAGGGAGGCGTGGGGAGCGCCCAGGACTCCCAGACACTGACCCGTTCCCATTAGATCCAACAACATCCAGCTTTGAGACGGAACGGGAGCTACCGTACATGATAAGAGAATATGGTATATACTGTAGAGACGAAAGAGTGTCTGGATCAAATTTATAAAGCAAGTGAATCAAAAATACATAGTCAAATCTGAAGTACTAAATGTAACAGCTGATTAACTCCCGGTCAGTCTTCTACTGTAGTCCTTCTTGACTTGAAATATCTTGCTGCAGTGTTGACATAGCTGTGATCAAGGCCTTTCCAACACCTCACTGTAATAAGTGGGCTTTGTTAGAAAGCAGTAATCAATACGGGTTTCCTTTAGATAAAGGAATCCGCAAGGCCCAGGATGATGAGATCACCTAAAAGATATTGAGAAAGAGACAAAACCTTAGTGATCAGAGGAATAAAGATATACTGCATTTAAGGTACAAAGAAATACACTGGATTCTTAACAGGTTATGGTTTTGATTAACATACTTTTAAGCAATACACTGGTTTATTCTTGTTGTGTTCAGTATTTACTTGTGCACTTCTGTAAGGCCAAAAAATAGCCAAACAATCCACTAGGTGCTCAACAGAAAATCATGTGAAGCAATCTATTAAATCATCTGCCCTCTTTGCCAAAAATCACTCATTAAAGATGCCCACGACTCTTTTTATTTCTGCCACCACACTGACACGGACACACATACACAGCAAGAGGGAGAGATATGTAAGGCTGATATGCTCAGTTCACAGACTACAGTCAAAAAAAGCTTTCACATAATCCACAATTTGTGCCAAAGGCAAAAGCATCACCTGATGTGTCGGATCGTATGATCACACAGGCCGGGTCATCTCTCCGCCACCCGTTACACCTTCTTCTCAAGATTCCACTATGTCCTAACTTCTCTGGTCATCACATCAAACTTACTGTCCTGCAGCCTTAGTTAACAGGGTGATGGCAGATAACATTCAATCAGCTGATTTAATCTTCATACAAGCTAATAATTCGCTGCTGGTTGAGTTAGATTATACTAAAATTGAATAATGCATGTTTTTTTTAATTCAGTCAATTAAATCTAGATATTAATCCATTTCACTCTGCAACAATAAGGTGGGATGAAAAAATACATCTAAAAGAAAAATAAATTATTGCTCATGGGTCCTGTTAATAATATGAGTCATGAGTCACAGTGAATATGGGCTACATTATTAATGATAGCAGTTCCCAAGAATGTAAACTGCCACAGAGCCATGAAATAGTGTTTTGTCATACTTTTACAGCCTGGTAAGTGTCTGTGTGTGTTTGTGTGGTGGATGAAATAAATATTCAAACTGTCTGATTAAGTCAGTCAGGTCAAAGAAACCCTGAACTTAACACAGCTGTGAAAATAATGTACAATGTAATTCCTATCAGAGTCTTCTGTGAACTCAATTTAAAAGGTGTAATCAGTAACATTCAACTGTCTTTTGCAAGAAATTAACATAACTTATGAGCAACGTCTCACAGATGTTGCTAAAAATGCCTCCGTGGCTGCACTGCACTATCCCAGCCTCCCTGAACTACCCACCATGTGCTATCCACTTAGTTTCACTTTGTTCAGACTCTGACAAACTTTAGCTGGTTTTAGGTGTTATCTCTAGAGTCACTTACTGCAGTGGTTCTTTAACTTTTTCACATCAAGGACCCTTAAACTGACACCAATGGGACCCTATTTGATAAGATTTTGTCCCAGGGTCGGCCTTCTGATAGGATTTTTTGGTTTTTTGGTTTTATTACAGAAAGTGTATTAAACCCATGACCAAAACAGTCATACATTCTGTCATCGTGTGTGTGTTACTCAAGGACCCCTGGGGTCCCCGGAACCCACTTTGAGAAGAACTGAGTTACTGTATTGGATAAAGACAGTACATTTACAGATATTTAGACTCAGTGTCCAGCTGGTCAGCAGTATCATTCAGCCATCCCGAGGTCAGTGGACACATGACCCCCTGGACACACACATGGCCACACTCTCATCTCACTAGCATGAGCTAAAGAGAACTAAACCACTTCAGAAATTGGACTTTTTTCTTCTCTATAACACATGATAAATCTTAGAGTGCAGAAGTATTTACCCTCTAGTACTTACAGTACAAACTGTGGCTCTGACCTTAAAACTGTAATGTTAGCAATGAAGGATTGTAAGCTGTTAAATTTACTCTGGAGCTTCAGTTCACAAAAAGTGAAATATATGCCAATTTCCAATATTGCACAATATGACACTAAGTATTCAGATATTGTCACTACATTATCAATAAAAGTTGAACATACACATAAACGTTGGACAGTGGCGATATAATTAGCTTAGTTTCAATATAAAGTGATTTTGCTTTTACAGTTTGGTAGAGATTCTACACATTTCTTGTAGTTTGTCTTAAAAATCTTTCCCTCAACATGCGGCCTCTTACAAATTGCTAACTACAGAAGTTAACATTTCAGTAAGTGTGATTAACTGTAAAGCCCTTCAGCCGACCACTACTTTGGATCCCGACCCAGGCCTGTAACAGCATCTTTCCCGCTGATGTTCTGCTAGGAACAGACCTTATGCCAGGGAGTCGTTACTGACAACCAGTCGGTTACAGCCACACACACTCAAACCCAAACAGGGGACCATCTGCTCTGTCTCCCCTCAGGCCAAAAACACACACCTGGACAGAAACAGGCCAGGGCCCCGCTTCCAGCACAGACACACACCCACACACATGCACACACACACACACACACACACACACACACACTTACATTCAGTACATGCACTTACACAAATAAATGCAAAAACTGAGCAGATGAGTAGATCTCCACAATCAGTCAAACCAAACACATACAGAAAAATAGATAGGTCAATCTACAAACACGCAATTTTAATTGGCACAGACAGATTGAGAGAGTGTGAAAGTGTGTTCAGGGCTTTCCTCCTCCTCCACCCCCTCTGGTCCTGCTGACCTGTAGATAATTTATATGCCCATGTCCCAACCCAATTCTCCCTATAATGCAAAAATGTTCAGCACATCTACCTTCTTTTTAAGCCTTTATTTAAGCATTTATTAAACATACACTTTTTCAGCCATGACAAGCCTCTGCTAGTTAGGCATTGAGCAGTTAGAGGGTTAAGGCATTTCTGCTTGGTTGTAGAAGACAACCCAGTGGTAAGATCCACAGGCTCTCCTCTGTGACCAGAATGCTGCCAATTGTCCAATTGTAGGGCAGCAACAATCATCAATCACAATTTAATAATAACATAAATCTCCTGGGTCATTTGTTTAGTCTGAAAGTGGTACACCTAGTTTAGGGCTGTAGTGCTGGAGCCTATCCCAGCAGGCACTAGTCAATGATGGGTGATGGGCACCCAGAACAGGTCATCAATCTATCACAAGGCTACACACAAATACACTACTTTTTATTTTTACGGACACAAGGACGTCATGGAAAAACACACACCATGTTGTGTTTTCCACAGTTCAAGTCTAAGGGTCACATGAAAAAAACACCAGTGCGTCCCACAGATTTGTGGTGGTTTTAGAGTCAGATGAAAATAATATTAACCTCAAGCTTATAATGTCACAGGAACCTACCCCTCTGGCTAACTGTTCAATGAATCTGCGCTTTCAACAAAATTTCAAGGAAGATCTTTGAAGAGATGAAACAACAAATACAAACGCACCAATGGCACTGGAAACAAGCACACAAACAAACACATCCATGACGCAGTTGGCATCATGAGGTGGAGAAAACGCTAGCATATGACTGTCCAAGACCCATCTGTCAAGAGGCTTACCATCCCTCTTGCCCTTTCACACCCGTGTGAAAAAGCAATATGGTGCTGGCGTAAGAAACATCTGTTAAACACTGCTGCACTGAGAGTTCATAAGAGTTCATTCTTGACCTTGGAAACCAGGAGATGGAGCTGAAAGCCCTGAAAAAAGCTAGTAAGTCGACCTTGAGTTAAAGTTCATGCTTTGCAATGAATACGATGCCCTGGTAAAATATGTTACAGAAGTTGTGATCATATCTAGTGCTGCAACTAATGTTTAACTAATCTACTTTTTATTTTATTTTATTGTTTAATCTACGGATTATAGAGCCCAAATGCAAATTTAGAGCCCAAGGTGACATCCACAAATGTCTTATTTTGTCCGACTACAGTCTAAAGCCAACGATATTCAGTTAATATCATAGAAGCCTCTTTTTTTTGGTTATTGATTTATTTTATGTCAATCGACTAACAGACTAATCCTTTCAGCTCTAAGCAGATCAATATTTGGACTAATGTTAGTGTTGTGAAATCAGGATTGCACCTGAAACAGGCCCAGGACTGAACCTGAGACCCACAATAACTTCATGCCCTTTATGTTCAAAACACAGGAAACACCAGTACACACAACGCCCTGTGTTTCATCCTCTGCCTCCCTGAACTGCTACTAAATGCATTCTGCATGTCTCATCTTTCCTCCACACCCTCCGTTCTCACACACACACAATGTTGTCTTGGGCCTCATAAAATCCTAGAATATCACACAAGGCTACGAAGAAAGCATCCATGGTTGAATGCCAAGTACTGACCTGTACCTTTCGGTTCATCACAATGAGCAAACTTTTAAAAGTAGTCCTGTGATCCATTGTCATTATAAAATTTTTGATTATAATAGCTTTACAATTAACATGTCACTATCGCGCTTAAGAGCCAAGCAGACATGATGGGGATGCTTTTAGTTACCAATACGAGAGAGGATGACGTTTGATTAAAATACTTACACCTGTTTATTCCCGTCGCTCTTTCTCCTCCCTCTAATCCCTCTTCTCCCTCCCTGACTCTCACTTGTCTCCCTGATGCTTTCACTTCCTCTCACCGCCTCTCTCTTTCTCTATCAGCATTCCTGAAAGTGTTCAGCATGTTCTATTTATGCGATGACCACCCATCCATCTGTCACACTGCACAAGGCAACACACACAAACACGCGCCCCACTGCGCCTATACTTAGCCGGCTGGTGTTTCAGCGTGGGAGCCAAATTTGACAAAAGTTCGCCTCCTGCCTTGGGATGAGCGTTCATAAAAACACATTATACTCAACTTGAATATTATTATTCTCCATTACTCGCTGTTCCTGTCAGGCTCGTTGTGATATGATGTGGCTGGAAAGGACTCACTGGTGCTGTCTGGGGTCACACATCTCACTGAAAGTCAACTCGACAGCCCGGCTGAAGGGGAGAGCCGTACTCATTCTGCACCTAATCTGTGTGAAGATTTAAAGGGATGGATTTTTTAACCCTCACAGCTGCTTTATTATGATGATAACTTTAATTCTCTGAAAATCTGATTGGTGTTTCTCTAAAGAGCGCAAAGGTGAGGTGAATTAGCATTACTAATACTTCATAGTAAATGCAACTTCTCAGAATTACATTTAAAAATGTTTATGTTTCAATTTAGGAGTAAAAACGTTATGCTTGGCCTGAGCAATAAAACACATTTATCAAGATACTTAATCCAACGTACAGCAAAGTGTAAGAGCAACTCTCAAGTTATCATTACATGTGTGAACTGAGAATAGCCAATGAGACACAAGGATTTTAAATTGTATATTGTATTGTACTGTATTATGTAATCTTAATCTTTAAAGAAGTTTATTTTACTTAACATCTCAAGTAGCAATTACATACAAAAAGGGACATATTAAGAAGGAACTGGCTGACATGAAAACAAAAACAAAGCCAAATTGGAGCAGGAAAGAAAATCTGCTGGACAATGAAAACGTATGAAACGTAACTGCAAGCAAAATTAATTCCTGCTTTAATTGTGTTGTTTGCACTCTTGGTTAATGCAAACCTGTATGTAATTATTATTTATTTTTTTAAGATGAGAGATTTGCCATTTTTTTTAGGCTGTGTGCAACACATTTCCCGCAAGGAGAAAAACCAACTAATTCTGCACATTGATATGGGAATTGGAAATTGCCAAAACTGCATGGGAGCTTTTTCAATGAACAGAACAGCCCAATTACACTTGGGAGAAAATATTAGGCAGAAGATGTCTGGGCAAGATACAGATTTTGGCACACTCGAGGGACTGTGCTACTTGTAACTTCACTCTGCTTCACCAGTCCTATCAGTGATAAGATATATAATATGGTTTAGACACTGGAAAGCACAACACTGATAAGGAACAGATACTATCAGCTCCAGTCTATTGTGTACCACAGGAAATTAATCCGAGATGCAGGCTGGGCAAACAAAACGCACATTCACACGCACTATGACTCACCCGCATTCATGCACATAAACACACGGATGCACAAAAAAGTACATCGGTGTCATGCACATGCAAACACACATCGCACACTTATCTAATCATGGCTGCCGCCTACGTAACAAATATGGAAAATGTACCGTTGAGACTCCACAATTAACACAAAGGCAGGGAAGCACAAAAGTAATTCAGGAGTGTGTAGTAGTTAATGGAAGAGAAAGTGACAGTGTGACTCCCCCAGGCTTGTCCTGGAAAGGGGAATGTGCTCGTACAGTCGACTTGCCAGTTTAAATAAAGATGAAGGGAGTTGAGAAGGTGACCCGAAAACCCTCTGAAAGTCTATCTATTTATCTGAGGTGATAGAAATAAATCATACCCCTGGCAAAGTGATAAACGAATAAATAAATAAAAAACAAGGGATCAAAGATTATGGTCTTATGATAAAAGTCAGTTTTGGGAAGTGATTTGAAAGAGCTAATGTGTTTATCAGGAGAAGTTCTGCATGTTGGTCATGTTGAGCCCTTAAGGTTTTTACAATAGATGTTGAGCCTGGAGCCAGTGCAAAAAAACCCCCCCAAAAGTTCAGAAAGATATAACTATGGGCCAGGATATGCTAAGTTTTGAAAAGAAATATTAAAACAAATACTACAACAACAACAAAAAAACACCCAAAAGTACTAGGGCAACTTTTGCTCAAACTACCCTAAGGTGTGCAGAGCCTGGACATTTAAAAATGTCCAGTGTTGACAATAATCTCAGTGGGAGGAAGCAGATCAGTTCCCTGACTGTTTTCCCGGAGGAGGGGCGGTGCAAATACAAGGGAACATTGCAAAACACACGCAGCTGATTTCACCTCCCCGCCTTAATCGACACAAGTCATATCGGATCTAGATAGTTTGCTCGCAGTGATTTGGTTTGCATAGATGTTGTTATCCAGTATTTTACGTGTTGCTTGATCTTGTCTCGACTGAGACATGGCTGTTGACAGTCCTGTACAACCATAGCAGCACTAAACCCCCAATTTTAGAGAAGAACACAGATATGTGCCTTGAAAGAGTTCAGAAAACAAGCAAACGGTCTGAAGAAATTGAGAATTTTAAGGCATAAGAATATTAGTGATATCTACAGGAGATACTCACTCACTCATCGTCAAGCGCACAGGGTCGCCGGGCTACAGGAGATAAACCCACTATAAAGTGCAATAAGGTCACTTAACTGGTGCTGTAAAATAATACTTTTGGATTATGGAAGCAAATATATGGCTTTGAGAAACTACCAGGCTGTCAGCAGCACGCCTGGAAGACAGCTAACAGATTGATAATCGCATTTAGAGGTACAGAGACGAGACATGGTGTTATTAGCCTGTTATTCCGGGGAAAGCCTCCGGCTGCACAGCTACAATTGGTTTATTGAACACAACGCGGGGAAGCCTTGTTGAATGGGCTCGTCTGGCACGTCTGGCAAAAATACGAAATGTAGCCTATCATCTGTGGCCATAACACGTCTACTGCTCCCCTCCGGCGGAAATGTAACAGAGCCCTACTGTTAGGTCTCACAGCTGACCTGAAACTGCTGCACCTCAAAGCAGCCGTCACAATTTAATTAGCGCTGATGTTCCTTTTTTATTACGAGTCACACAAACAGAGGGCACACGCGTCAGGCTGAGAAGTGGCCAACACACACACACACAAACGTAGGCCTGTGTAATAAAACATGCATATACACACGCGCACACCCAGACTGCCTGCTAAGTTCACATAACGTTACTCACTGCGGTGTGTTTACGTTGCTGCCCACGGTTGTGAAATAAGCTATGTGTTCCGTTAAGAAAGGCCAATCACAGTATCCTCTTCAGTTATTCTGCTGCTGTCAAACCTCAACGATATGACGTTTCGCGACGTAACGGACGCTCAGCCGAGGTCAAATGCTCTCTTTCGGGGATGTCTCCGCGTCTCGTATCCGTCTCTCTGGCTCCTGTCTATCTCTTCTGTCTATCTTTCCCTCCTTTCCGTCTTTGCCAGGTCCACCACTAGTGGCTTTCCCAACTGCTCGGGCGCTGCTGTGACGTCACGACGGTGGAGCGCGCGCTCCCGAGACGTACCACCCACCCAACTCCTCCCTCTTGTCTCTCCCGGCGGAGTCGCGTGCGTGCTAATCCATGATTATTAAAGTCGCAAATAAATGAGATTAGTACTTTTCATTTTTAAATATAAATTCGTGTTAATACAAGACCATTAATCATTTTGTGATTTTTTAAATAAAAATCCTTCATTTTTACATCCTGTAAAATAATAAAGGAGCATTTCATGTGCATAACTGTTTTAGAAGAAGATCTGTTTTAAAATAAATTATCTATTAGTTTTCATTGGTATCACATAATAAAACTCAGTTAAAGTAAAAGTCCTGCATTTGATTAAAAAGCTTACAGTTTTGGAGGGCTGATTAGCAGAGAAAAAGGAGCGAAATTTGAGCACGTTTTTTCTCCTGGGAGCAGGGATTGACATAAAACGGCAAATTTAAACTCTTAAGATGAAAGAAAATAGTGTATTTTTTATATAGGCTACAGTGTATGGTGTTAACACGTCCACTTCATCAGTTTCTGAGTTGAAATCCTCCAACCTTATATAAAATGAAGTTAAGAAGTAATAATGATTGAATTTGATTAATTAATAAATATTTATGTGGTTACTTTTTAAGAAAGAAACTGGAGCCTAGCTTGTAGACTATACAATATATATCCTAGGCCTTCTAATAAATCTAATTTAAGTTTTGTCCCTTTATGACCAGGCTTTTGACCAGGCAGTTTTCTTGTTTTAAACACAACATCTGTTTAATTCTGATCCTGCATCTGTCATGCTGCTGCCACACTTTCTCTTTTCCCTCCATCTGCTGTTGTGCTCTTCTACAGGAGAGAGAGTAAAAGAGACCCGCTTTTGAATGGATACTTTATGTTAGGATGGTGCATGTTGATTTCCTCAGTCACATAACCTGGTCTAGCCTAAGTCATACCAAACATCTATAGTAAAAACTCTGTAGTCATGTCAAGTAATAAGTAAATAAATATTTAAGTGTTAAAAATAGGACAAAGCATGCCAAAGAAGACATGGCTTTGGGCTGTGGGGTCTGCATCTGTGGTTGCGGGCCGACTGCAGCCCTTATATTCCTGCTTGACACCCGTTGCTACAAATATTATTATTAGTCCTATTACTATTATTATCATTAATGTTGCTATCATTACTAGTACTGCTATTCATGTTCTGTCTGTAACACTATCACTTTTAATGTTTTTATATTGGATATAGTGTTGGCTCCCCCCCCCCCAACCAGTGAAAGCAGATGGCCGCCCACCCTGAGTCACAATTCTGTTCAAGGTTTCTATACCTGCTGAAAGGGAGTTTGTTCTCACCTATGCTTGCTCATGGTGGGAACTGTTGGGGCTTCATAATATTACAAGGGTTAGCCTACAGTCTAGGCCTGCGCTATATGAAAAGTGCAATGAGATATCTTTTATAATGAACTGGTGCTATAAAGCTGTGAGTTGTACGCCAGACTTATACCAACCACCATTAACTTTCACTTTCAACCTTGCTAAATTTCATCCTCTCAGTCACAGTTATCCAAAGTTGTCAGCAGGTCTGTTGGATATGATTTTCTTCTCTCTGTGAAAGGACTGTCAATCTGTTGTCATCTAATATTCCTGATCCACAAAGTAACCTTCAGATCTTTATTGATGACAGTGTTGTTATTCTGTTAATTTGGCTTTACAATGGCCACTAGAAGAGATGATGACCGAGGTTAGATTCAAATTGGGGGTCCTAGATCAGTTATGTGAGTTGTGTGCATAGGTAGAAGCTGTAGGATTTATATGGTTGAATAAATACCCCTCAGGTGTAGGACTCATTTTTAATGACATATCTGTACTTTGAGTTAAATTTGTAGTGTGCAATGTAACATTTATACATGTTAATTTAACTTCCTCTCTTTTAAAGAAAAAGTCCTCTCTTTTTAGTGTGATGCTTATTCATTCTTTCTGCATCCATGCATTTGACCTGTGGTATGTTGACCTACATACAGTATCTGACTAGAGTATGTGGCATGTTTCATAGCTGGTCACCGTGGCCTCTCAGGTCTCTTTTTCTCTGCCTGTCTCTCAAACACAATTATACATCATCCTAAAGAAATCTTTCCAACTAGACAATGATCAAACACACACACACACAGTGTCCAGTTCCCAGGGCGCCAGTCAGTCAGTCAGCTGAAGTATAAATAGTCTGCTGGGTAAAGTTCCCCTTGAGAGAAACACTCCCAGAGACGTGGACCAGCGCTCCCTTCTGAAATGTCTCTGCTAAGCTGATCAGCGAAAACTGTTATTGGTGGATTTATGTATTTTATCATTTAAAAAAAAAAGACTAAAAGCCCCACTTTTCTAATCATAATAAAACACATTGCACATGAAGCAATTTTTCCAGAAATTCTTTTATTAAGTATAATACATATCAGTTGCATATTACATACATTTGTCAGACATGTAAGTATGCCAGATGGATGTCTTTGGCCTTCCAAAAAGCTTGTATTTAAAAGTGCAATGAATGGAATGTGGACCCTGGAGTCAACACAAAGTGATCAAGACATAAAATGCCACATATTATGTGTTCATAATTGAATACTAAAATAAAATAAGTAATGTTCATTAATGCAACAAGTAAATTAACTGCAAATTTGGTGCCCCCAGAGACTACAGTATGTAAGTGTAAGCTTAAGCTCGCTGATAAAATTATTAATGCTGTGACTTTTGGTTATTTTCATTATAGATGAATCTGCTGATTAATTATTTGGTATATAAAATCACAGAAAAGCTTGTCCATCACAAGTTCAGAGAGCCCAAATGAATACATTGAAGTTGCTTGTTTTGTCCGACCAACACTAATATATTTAGTTCACTATCATATAAGCCTGAGGAAACAAGCAAATATTCACATTTGAGACGCAAGAACCAGAGAAAAAAATTACTTTAACGATTAATTTATCAAAATTATTGAAGATTCATTTTTGGTAAGGACTAATCACATTTTTGAAAGTGACAAGGATGAAATTAGGCTCCTATGATCCCATTTTCCACTCTGTTGTTTCCTTAAATCATCCCTGAGAAACAGACTAGAATGCCGGTTAAACAATGAAGCCATCTCCTGGTCAGACACAGGAATTGCAACATAGATGTGGCAATAATGAATGACTGAAAGATGACCATCACCAACCTTCAAGTAAGTGATCTTCCCTGCTTTGTTCTTTGACTTCTTGCAATATGGTAAAAAAAAACAAAAAGACAGAAAGCTAGGAATTAAATATAAGAATATATATATTACACTGAATTTTATTGTATTTTTGTAAAGTGTGATACTACTACAACGATTACTACAGTCTAGATTTCTTGATAGGTCTCTGCTGCAAGTAATATACTGTAATATATTCCAATAATGTGTGCCCCAATACTAACAAACATACAATAAGAAATCTGAAATGCGCTTTTTGGTAGAAGCTACACATGGATTTTCCTTGATATATACTGCACCTTATGTTGTGCAGACCATATGAGTAATTTCAAGCATGTTGTCAGAATCATCTCCATAGATACCAAAAACAGGGTGGAGCTTTGGTCTGCTACTTAAGGAAGTGCCAGCCATAGAATAGAGAAAGGCTTTTAGTGCTGGCGTTGTCTCAATGAAGGTACATCCACTGTGGGAGAGTCCTGGCGTCCACATCATTGAAGGAGACCTCTCCCTTCTCATCATCAACAAAAACACCAACTGTTTGGGGCCTTTGCCTCAGGTACACGGTAGCAGAGTCAACAATATTATTACCAAAATGTTGGTCTTGGAATTGGGTAGTGATTCCACTAAATGTCCAGGCTCTGTCCTCAGGGGAGGGAAACAAAAACTTCTCCCAGTTAGTGGACTCTTTGACCACTCCCAAGAGCCAGGCTTCACTCCCACTGACCCGAACCTCATAGAAGAACCTGCCTGAAGAAAAACCTTCTTTCCCAAGGACGAAGCGTTGATATTCAAATCTTCTCCCGAATAAAGCAGGAAAAAAAAGCCTGCCATCACTAACTCTCAGTTGTTTCCCATCCTCAGACACCGCACTGCTGGATCATCATCAGCTTGTCCTGAGGCGGATCCCACACTTCTTTAATAAACTCATCCGTCATCCATTTTTCAGCTGCCGCCGGCTGTCTAGCGGCCTCACAGCCATCAGAAAACCTGACCTCGTGAATAAGCGTCTCTATCTCATTAGTGAGTGTATTTTCCATCTGAGCCACTGCTTTTTTCACCACATAACTCTGTCTTCTGATGTCAGAGAGGTCTAGGGTAAATGCAGGGGTGGAGTGGGACAGAGGGTTGAATAGGTCCTCTGTGTGTACAGGGATGTAGAGAGATGGCCAGCTGTGCAGCAGGCGGAGGTGGTCCTCTGTTTGTAGAAGTTGCTCCATTTCGGATTTTCTCCTCCTCAATTCAGCGACTTCTTGCTCCAGCTGTGTCACGTGGTCTTTGGCCTGCTTCAGTGCATCTTTCTGCTTCTCCTGCATGAACTCAATCAGCTCAGCTTGGCTTCTTTGCAGAGAGACCACCAGAGCAGTGAAAACCTCAGCAATGTCTGCTACCTCGTTCTCTGACTCTTTCTTGCTCTATTCAGCTAAGTATTTGATTTCCTTAATATTCCTTTTTTTAGCGTTTTCCATCATTTTTATCTCTGACATCACATCGCCCAGCTGGGCTTTCCTCTCTCCGAACACATGCTCCAACAGGACGGCCTCATGCGTTGCATGGTCGTCTTTCAAGCACATGAAGCAAATACACATCTGATCCACGTGACAGAAGAGCTCAAACATCTTGTCGTGCTTCTTACACACCCTCTCCTCCAGGTTTGACACGGGGTCCGTCAGCTGGTGCTTCTTGAGGTTTGTGACCTCTGATGGGGCTACAGGTGAGGCTGGCAGTATGAAGCCAAACACACCAGACACGTCTTCTGGGCCTTGAGCTTCGGCCCAAGGCAGACGTCACAGGGCACCTCCCCTGGTTTGCAAAGGATGTCATCATCACCCCTCACACTCATGTTGTTGAAATGCTCCACCATATCTCTGAACCCTGTGTTGACTTGGAGCTGTAGTCTGTTGCGGAACTTCTTCTTACAGAGGGGACACTGTGTCAGGTCACTGCTGTCCCAGTACCCTGTGATACATGTCTTGCAGTAGTTGTGTCCACACGGAGTCGAGACAGGCTCAGCGAACACATCCAAACAAATTGAACACAGGAGCTGCTCTTCACGTGGGAGGCTACTGTCTGAGGCCATGTCTAAAAGTACAGGAGAGGAAATTAAACACCATTCTTGTGGTCACAGCAGTGTACACTGACAAACAGAGTCAAAGGCAGTGCATCATTAGTCACTGAACACAGTAACACAGGGTGAATTTCCTGAGGCAAATCACCAACTGAAGTGGATGTAGTCATTTAGATTTAACTGGCCCTTCAAGATGGTGCAGACCTTCAGTATGATGATCTATGGGATGTGAGTTTCTCAGGCTGGATTCTTTCTCTTAGAAGTTCAAAGTGTATGAATTATCTTATGGTTACAGTCATACTAACACTCACAGTATGGTCAGTAAAACAAAAGCTTTGGGAATTGTAATGCTGGCAATGAGCCAATGATTATTTCCCCTCTGACACCTAAAGAAGACAACATTTGAGCTCAACAGCAATAAAATAAAGCAATTATTATTAGCAATTAGCAATAAAATTGTGAATTTAGTAATTACTCTACTAGACTAAATACAGAACACACTGCAGATCCTGCCACTTTCAAACACAGCCCAGGTAGTTTAGCATTGTGGTAGTACCTATAGTGAGCGTTTAGCTACTGGGATATTTTCCACTTGGACACAAAAAAAGAATTAGAGCCCTTAAATGTACCTTTAGACGTGTAGTTTCATTTCCTGGGAATGACACATGATCCCTCCCTTCCTCTTTCCCTCCGCTCACTGGAAAAAAAGTTATTAAATCTGACAACAGCATTAGCATTACCCTCAGACTTTTTTTTTCTTCTTTTCACTGTGTACAAAACTGCGAACTATATATATTTTATACATGTATACTTGCCTTCTTTATTGTTGTTAGATTTTATTTTATTTATTTTATTTTATGGTTTGCCAGTTGTCATAATAAAACATTATTGTAACGGACTGGATGACTAGTTGGTGTTTATTGTGGAGTCAGAATGTCCCTAGTAAGATTGTTCTAGTCACCCGGCAGAAAGGGCTGTTTACCATAAGCAGTATGTTTTCCAATGTTCCAGGATGTCAGTGAATGTCTTTTTCCTGTCAGTGAATGTGCGATATGTTTAGAAGCCTGTCAATCAACTGTGTTCGTACCTGTGATTGGCAGAGAGTTTAGAGGGATGGTTGTTATTGTTCCTGCTAGGCCGAAGGGAGGGTGTGTGTGAAAAAAGAGAGGTGAGTTTTTTTTATATACAGTCGATGGTTGAGGGTAGTCACGGCAGTTGTTTTTGGTTGTTGGCTACGGCCCATAGTAGCCTGTATTTTGTTCAGTAATAAAGAAGGAGCAAACCAGCTATCATCTCGTAGCTTCTTATTTGAGGGACGCTAACGTTACATTATCATGAATCTCTTTAATGGCATTCTATTTAATGGGGTGGTGATGGCGAAATGAATAAGCCACATACCTTTGGTTCCCCACTGTGACCCATCCACCAATGTGTCCCTGAGCAAGACTCTTCACCCCTAGTTGCTTCTCCGACATAGCCTAACGTTATGTCTGACATAGCCTATTTAGCAATTGTAAGTCGCTTTGGATGAAAGCGACAGCTAAATGAATAAATGTAATGTGAGCTAATTCTGCAATTTAACACTTAAAAAATGTCTAAATGGAGAAGGTGCCTCTTTGAAGACAGGGCATACTCATGCACGTGTTCATTTTTAATCATAAGAGTCATAAAGTTTGTTTGCAGATTATTACAAATGTTTTAGCCAATTCACTTTATTTGGAGGACTGCACCAAATAAAGTGAATATGTAGGCCTAACTTACATGTAGCTGATAGGCTGAATCAATAAACATAGAAACGCGTTGCAGAATTGAGAACATTATGTATTAAGAGTCATGATAAAAGTCTGTGATTTTAATGAGAATATTACTGTTAAAAATAGCGATTTGTTTAGATGTGTGGGAATCATGATAGATGGAAACCGGACACAGACGGAATAAGTAGGCTATGTCGACTCTCACCAGAACCATCTTTGGTTGATGTAGGGTGTAGTTCTGTTAGCCAGCATCAATAGGCTACAAGGTCATAGCTACACGCAGCACGTAGACTACAATAGTTCATTAGAAGAGGACTGTTAATATTGCAGGCGTAATAATCTACCATAATCTTCTTTATTAAGCCATTTCCGTTGATCCGAACAGAATGAACCCAACTGCGTGCGTTCTCTAGCCCGGCTAGCTCAGTCGGTAGAGCATGAGACTCTTAATCTCAGGGTCGTGGGTTCGAGCCCCACGTTGGGCGTTCACATTTTGAAATATGAAATACCGCAGTAGTTCGGTTACATACTTCGGAAAGTTCGGTTTGCTTTCCATCCTGCCGCATTCCCTTACACTATAAACCTTAACAGCACGTTATAACGTATCATACTTGAAATTTAGAACATTGCAGCTAGGCTCCCTAACTATAGTATGAAACAACTAGAGAAAGCTGACCCTTTCTCTTTGACTTTACTTCCGCTCAAAACAGCCATGGCTGACCAGTTTGAGGAAGCTCCAGCTGAATATGTCCTGACCCAAATTTTTCTTCACTTGCTGTAAAGTTGGCCAATATGCAGTCATCATGAGCACACTATTAAAACTAATCTAAAAACAATAAAGTAGGGCATGCAGATTGGTCTAAAGCTTGACCTCTGACCTGCTGTGATGGTCCAGGCAACTTTCTTGCATGACATAATAAAGTACCAACAATATTCAGAATCATATAATAATAATAATTCATGCTCTTTTTTTCTTTTTTTTAACCATGTGTTTTATTTGTTGATTTTGTTTGTTGTAGTGAGGCTGACATTAGTCCAGGGATGCTTTTATGATCCTGACTTCTCTCAGACACTAGATGTCACCATTACCTAATAAAAGTGTGGAGAAGGAGGATTATACAGTGTGGTTGTAGATGTCCCATTTAAATGACGTTTTACCATATGTGTACTTGACATAGTTTTAAAAAGTTAGGTTGATAATGCAGTATTTATGTAATCATAAAATAAGATATTAACATGTAACAGCTCTGTCAAATACAAATGTGTGCATAGCTAAGATAGACATTAAATGTTAAATAAAAAAGTCCACTGAATGTACGTTGCTAAGCTATGATGAGTGTGCCTGTGTGGGTGTGCAGTTTAATATTCAGCGGAAGTGTGTGTTTGTGTGTGTGTGTTTGTGTTTGTCAGTGAATTCGCATCATAAGCCATGGGAAGTGTCCAGTGCGCTGCATGCCGAAGGTACTGATGAAGAAGTTGAGGGCTGTGGTGATGAAGACTATAATGGTTGTTACGTTGTTCAGGTAATCCAGACGTTTCTGCAGGGCGGTGTTATTCAGGTCCCGACGCCCTGTGACACACACACACACACACACACACACACACACACACACACACACAAGACACACACATACATAGTAAAGAAGTGAGTGTTCAAACTACGCTTGCTTCTCACACACTGAGACTTCTGGTTTGGTCAAGATGCATTACATTTCGATTCCTTTAAAATAAATACACAAAATAAAGGGCAAAGGCAACTTTACTTCGCTCCTTCAAACACTGACATCGTCAGCCGTACGGACACCCTTGCACACACACACACATTATCATTAGGCCCACTTCATGTCCACTTTGTTACTTTGCATGTCACTCTTCAGCAAAAAACACAATAAGCAAAGCACAGGCTTCTGTTAAATCACTACATTTATTCAGCTTGTGAAAGTACATATTAAATATTACCCTGTTTTTTTGTCTGGTATTGAACCGTAACGTAATTTACTATGTCAAACAAGATATTAAAAATAAATTCTATAAAAAATCCAGGGAAACACATGTAAAGTGTAAAACTGTTTGAAATTCGTATAATGGAACATATGCACAATTTTTGCACAACCACATTATTGCAGCAAGTAAAAGAATGCATGTTTACACAGATATTCAGTTGGTTAATATGAAAATATTTTAGTTGGATTACAGCTTTTCAAAGCGTGAATAATACATAATTGTTTGAATCAACAAGTGTGTACAAATGGAAATGATGCAAATGGTGTGTGAGTTGCATGCATGTTGCGGTGTGTAAATGTGTTTGATATGTCAGTGCGTATGGGGTTTTGTTTGTGTGTGTGTCAGTAGTGGAGTCGAGCCAGCAGCCAGCGGAAGAAGCCAGTCCTCTTGGATCCAAAGAAGCTGACGAAGAAGTTAATCACCGTGGTGATGAAGATGACGCCTGTAGCAAGGTTGTTCAGGTAGTCGAGTCGCTTCTGATTGGACACCACGTTCAGGTCCCTGCGGGCTACAACACACAGGCATACAAACACACACGGACAGACACACAAACACACAATTTCAAATGTTTCAAACACTTCCATCCACACCGACACATACAGGTGATGCATGCATACTCACACGTACACATAGGCCTACTCACAATGATCCCATTAAAACAAACATACAGAAACGCACCCATACAAACAGCAGTCAGTCACCCTCAAGCTTCTGTCTAGTTTATGTGACATTTTGACCAGACTTATAACACAGCTGCTGTTTTATTTGTATTAAATAAATTCGACATGAAAGATGTAATCCCCTCACTCAACAAATACAGTTTAATGCTGCCCTCGAGGGAAGAACCCCCAGCGGCTCCTGTTAGATTAAGCTGCTCAGTAGCACTTTGAGAAGATGTTGTGGAGCTGAGGCAGACAAGCAAATGGTGCGAGTGATAGGCTGAGGCACCGATCAATCAAGGCAAACACAGTTTTCTTGATGTCTTTTTACGGGTCTTAACTCACTGAGCTTTGATCTCTAGCTATTATGTTCCCTAGGTAGAGCAGGTGAAGAAATGTTTAAATCTGAGAAAAACAAATGTTGTAGGCCTAAGGATTACATTGGCTACTGAGACAGTTATATTTTTCATTCAATTAAATACAACTAGAGTTTTCCTGAAACTGACAGACAGCAGCCAATAGATGTTCAGCATCCTAAAGGAATAGTTCAACAATTTTGGAAATATATACTTTTTTGCCAAGAGTTAGATGAGAAGAATGATAACCTCTCTCATACTGTAAAAATGAAGTTGGAGCTAGCAGCTGGTAACTAAAAAAGTGAGCTTTAGAAGTGCAGGTAGGCACATTTTGTTACATTTGGGCATAGTCAGGCTCTCTGCTTTCCCCTTTTGCTAGTCTTTGCGCTAAGCTAAACTAAGCAAAGCAAAGCTAAGCAAACTGGCTGCTGGCAGTATATTCATGTTTACCACACAGACGTAACACTGAAAGTTTCCTTCTACATTTTGCTTTGAGGCTAAATGCTGGAGCGAACTCCCAATCTGAATGTGTGTATGTTCATGAGTGTAAAGGTGTGTCACACTACAGTTATAAACTGCATTTTGTTCAGCAACAGAATGGATAAAAAATTAAGCTGGATTAGTAGGATTACATCTCTACTGTGGCGCCATCTGGTGGTAGTATCATGAATAGTGTGGAAGTATGCAAGTTTTTATCAATTTAGACACATAAATTCTACACAAAGCAACTTTGAATATGCGCTTTTATGTTAGTTTTTGTGGATGAACGTACGTATATCGTGCAAATGTCCCAAATGTGTATCATAGAATGAAACGCTGAAGCAGCCATCGCAGGAAGCAGCTGCGTTGTGTGCCGAAGGCGGCTTTGATGATGTTGACGATGAGGGTGAGGAAGATGATGCCGGTGGTCAAATTGTTAAGGAAGTTCAACAACCGCCGATATGAGGGTAGGAGGGTTAGCTCAAGACGAGCTGTATACACACACACACACACACACACACACACACAAAGAACATACATTACATGCACAGGCAATTTGAACACAAGCACACACACACACACACACACACACACACACACACACTAGTTGGTCCTTTGGCCCAGTCCATTCACACTGAATAAAATCAAATAAAGACATCAGAGTACAGTAATAGTGATAGTGATTAGTACTATAAGTAGAACAATGAGTATGTGTTCCTGTGTGTGTGTGTGTGTGTGTGTGCATGTGCGGGTGGGGGTTGCATACATATATATATATACATATATATATATGTATATAGCAATTGTAAGCCGCTTTGGATAAAGCGACAGCTAAATGAGTAGGCTACATGTAAATGTGTGCGTGTGCCCTATGTTGAATGTGTCATAATCTTTCCCTGCTTCTCAAAAAAATAAAAAACATCTGCATAAAAATAATTCCCTACGTCAGAAATTCAGAAATGCATCCTGGCAAAGAGGCCCGTGCGCTCCATCCCAAAGACGGAGATGAAGATGTTGGTGATGAAAATGAGGAAGATGATGACGGTTGTGGTGTTGTTCAGGCTGTCCAGGCGCTTCTGGTTGGTCTCTTCGGTGACGTCTCGCCGCGCTGCAACAAACACACACGTACACACACACACAAATACCAAAAATAACAACAAAACAAAAACTGCAAAACTGCTCTCATCATCCTTTTATATTCATAGTTGTTTTTTATAGAAGATATTTGTTTGGTTCGACGTTTAACACGGAACATATTATCTGCCAAAATAGACAAGAAAGTGAGTGGACTTCAACCTACACTGCCTGTGTGTTCAAATAAATGTGTCAGTTTATTAGTATGTTAATATGATTGGTTAAAAACATGGAGGATGGATTTCTGGAGGTGGTCTTGAAGCAGACTAATGCTTTAATGTGATTGGCTTACCAATGATGATGATCAGGACTCCAGCCACTATCTGGAGGGCCAAGGAGAAGGAGATGAGTGTCAGGACAGCAATGTAATACCTGAGGAGGAGAGAGAAAAAAAAAATATGCAATATGTAGTTATCAAAAAATACAGTTTGAAGCAACAGTAAATTTGAAAATTCAAGACCTTGAAACCTAATAAAACTCTTCTATAATTTCAATGAATATATAGGCAGAATGTTTGTTCATTCAGTTATATTTTCTCCTTGGCAAAACACTAGTTTTAACTGAATTGACAGTGGAACTTTGGAAACCGTGTAAACATTTCTTATTTAAAACACTAAAAGAAAGTGATCTGTCTTTCCCTCACACACATACTGTACCTGTATCCAGCTCCCTGTTCGATTACAGTCTTCATGTGTGTGATGTTAGCCAGGAACAGAGCGATGTCCAACATGCCCTCAGCTGCTGTCTTTTTGGTGGCATACAGGTTCATGTTCAAATTAGAGGCTGAACCTCCCTGAAAGAGAAAGGTACAGATTTCAGACATCAAGAAAAACGCATCAGATGAAGTGTGTGTTTTATTTATCAATTCTTGTGACCAAATCCGAGCCAGAAAAATGTATTAATGACAGATTCACCGTCCAGGTCAACAAGATATTGATTTTCATTATCAAAAGATAAGTAAACTGTTGTCATTGCTTATTAATTGGACCCTACATAGAACATTGGAATTATATTTGTCATCACACAGTTTCAGGAGCCATTTTCCTGTATTTGTGTAGGGATGAGATAAGCGTTTCTTTTATTTTGGCAGTTTAAAGCTGGAAAATGTTTTAATTTTTCTTATGCTTCATTTACCATGAGAGCTCTGATTGCAGCTCATTTTCCGATGGTTGGGAGTAATTGTTTTTTGAGTGGTGAATAGTTGCACTTGGTTGCACATTAGAGGCTTCAGAAATCAACTGTGTGTATGCATGTACATGTGTTGTATGTTAGAGTAAAGTAAGTAAGTGTGTGTGTGTGTGTGTGTGTGTGTGTGTGTTGCATTACATAACACTGCAATATAGATTAAAGTGTTCTGTCCACAAACAGACTGGCTGTGTCAGTGTAGTTTGAATCAGTGCTGTCTGTTCTTTAGATTGCACAGAAACAGAGATGTGTTTAAGGAAGACATACATCACATATATAAAGTCAATTCTGCCCACTCTAGGGACACATTGTCCGTTATGACCTCACTCTGCTGTAATGTGCTTTACTGCTCCAGAATAAACAAACCGTTGACACTGTACATGTACAGTAATTGTTAAACCCTGCAGCTTCTCTAGTGTGCTGCCTCTGTTTTTTATATGGTACTGTGTTAAGTCCCATGCTGGTGTCTTGGTGCAGTTCTCCTTCACTGTTGCTCCACACTACAATGGAAATAATGTGAGCAACTAAATGACATGAAACAAATAGTCTCATAAAAAACATTGCCAAATACAGGTTTGGGTTGTTTGAAATGTATTAATTAAATTATGAAATTAATGCTCTTTAAGAAGCCTAAACCTGTTTGTGAATGAGTAATGCTCTTCACTATTTCTAGAGAGACAAACAAAGGCCGTTACTGAATTCTATAATTATGAAGAGCATCATATTGTACAGCAAAATAGCCTCAACCAGGATTTTGTGTCAGATCAGCCAAAACTCAAAAATGTGAGCATAGTTTTTGTGAAATTGATGAGTGGTACCATGGCCAGTACCGTTGGTAGATATAATGTTAACATGGTAATGGCCAAGGCACAAACACTGTGCCATGATGTACTGTACAGTATGTCAACATTTTGGTGGACCTTCATTACTCTTTAAAGCCACCATGCATAGAAAGGTGTGTTTCTTTATGATAATTTCATGCCAATTTACTTAGCCAGCAGATAGCTCCGTTGGTAGAATACAGGACTTGCACCCTAAGGATTTCAGGTTTGAGCCTTGCTTTCTGTAAAGGTTTGTTTTTTCTTTTTTTGTGTGTTTTTTAATCATTGTCTTCAACAAAGTTGTTATCAAGAGATTCAGGGGAATCCAATCACACATTTACCAACGGCTATTTCAAAGGTTCTGAAATAGCCGTCAGGAAATGTGTAGTTAAATGGATTCCCCTGAATGAGAAGCGGATGAATTTCCTCTGCCTGGGAATGATGGGGAAATGAAAAGTCTACTCCAGCACATAATTAATTGTGAGCATGTGAATCAGTCATCTTCATAACAACTTGGAATATGAAATATTTAATAACATGAAAGATTTTTTTTTTAAAATTAGTCTTCCATGAGGATTAAACACACAATCTTAAGGCTTTGAACCATGTACCTTAGCAACTGAGCTATTCAGTAACCCTAATCGCACCATGAAATTACCATTAAGAAACGTTCTTGCCAACCCCTATGTTAAACTACTGTTTTGTTATCTCGAGATCACGAGAAAATGATCACGTTATCATGGGAAAACGGAGTAAAATAAAGATATGAATCGATGGCCGCTTAGGGCTTCCGTACTTAACATGTTTTCAGTGGTTGCGTGAGCAAACAAGGATACTCAGTGTTCTAGTGGGCTGAGACCATGTGTCTTTGTTTCTGCCTCATACTCCTACAATGCTTGCTCTTGCAAACTTGTATGTACTGTAGCTAACCGATGGCTATAACCAATAGCTCCACAAAACTACTTACATCCACTTCCCTCTTGCCCGTGAGTACTGGCAGACTTCCTTCTGCGTGGAGACAGCAATTTGGCAGGTATACTTTGGTAACAAATAATTTTCATTGAGTGTTCATTTGAGGTCTACGGCTTATCATAACTGTGCCATGATTTCTGGAACAAGATGTTGATGCTGACATTTTCAGATGTGGGTTTTGGACTCTTCGAGGGCCACAAACCCAAACCAAAACAGGCTGGCCTTCTACATAAGACGAAAAGAATGCTTTTTGGGGGGGTATTTTTACCGCTGCACCGCTCAGTTTATCCAAATGTTTACTAATCCTGGGGTTTAATTTTAAATCTTATTAAGGATCTTTCTGTGGACATGTGCTATTGCTGTGAACCTCATCAAATTAGTACACATGATATATTTTTGCGCCGAAAATTGATTTATTTCCCAAAATTGATTTATTCCCCATACAGTCTGTGTTACAGGACAGCTTGATCCAGACTGAGTTAATATTCAAGAAAGTATGAAGCAATTCCTAGAACTGTAAGACTGTCAAAACACCATGAGCACATGTACCATGACCTTATGTATGTTTTTTGGAGTGTGTGTGAAAGAGAACAGGCAAGGAAAAGGAGAGAAAGACGGAGGGGTGTGAGGAAGTAATATAGATACAGAGAAACTGGGAGAGAGAGAGAGAGAGAGAGAGAAGAATACTGGCATGTTTCCATCTTTTCTCCACTTGGGACTCATGTGGTCACACTTTATCAACATCAGCCTTGGGCAGCCCACCAAAATACACACACATACTTCACACACACACACACACACACACACACACACACACACACACACACACACACACACACACACCACAATCAAAACATTGGAATGGCCTACATAGAGTTTTACACGCCATGTGTGTTCACTTAGTGTATTACCGCTCTGAATGTACCAATTGTGCTTTTATCACACTTAATCTGCACTTAACTTGATTTATTATAATATGTGCATAAATTAGTGTTTCACCCTTTGTTTCATATAGTGGAGGGATAGATCCTTTTTTACAGCAGTAGTCTGGAGATGGTGGTTGCAGGAGGTCAGCGGGGTTACACACAATTACCCTTAGAAGCTGTGGATTACAACCAGCTAGGCTCGGGGGGGGGCTCTTTCCTCATTCTTAAGGGTCAAACACATAGCTAACACCAAATTAGTGTCTCGATATCCTGGTTTTACTGGATATTTTCCAGTTATACGGTCTCCGTACACTTAGCAGCAGTCTATACAACTACTACTACTAATTTCTGAACGATTAAAAATACTGTTCCCACACAAGTCAGTCACATCCACATACAATAAAAGATGAACTGGGGAAAAGAAGCTGCTACACAAAGAATAATTGTGAGATTGGTAGGTGATGTCACAGAACACAGTTACGCTCACTGAGTGGCAGAAAGACAAGCAGCAGCGTTAGCTTTAATCAGCTAAAACACAAAAAACACATCTAAAATGGGAAAGAGCTGGAGCACTGGCTCTTTGGTAAGCAGTTAGGATCACTGTCGAGTCCGACTGCCTTTAATTTGAGCAAATAATCACTTGTTTCACTCCCGGTTTGCTAAACGCAGCCACGGTAACAGATGCTTTGCCACTCAGTCCAGTGTGTTCTGGAAGGGGAAGTGACATCATGTGAGAGTCGCTGTCTGGACACCATGAACATCTGTGCAAAGTTTCATGTAAATCCATCTAATGCTTGTTGAGACACAAACAAAAAAGTCAACCTTATTGTGGCTCTAAGAGAAAAATCAGGTGGTCACCAAAGTCTTTAGAGTACATCCTTTGAGGAGCATGAACGTCTGTACAAAGTTTAATGTAAATCCACCCAAAAGTTGTTTAGATATTTCAGTCTGGACCTAAGTGGTGGACCGACTGACAGACCGATATTACCATCCTTAGCGCCAAGCCCCTAACTTGGCTAAAAACACAGTAACAATGTCCTGCATCTAAGGATAACTATAGCAAATATTAATAATAATAGTATATATAAATATACATAACTCCCAACATATTCTTGAGCTGAGTAAGTAAACTGTACTTCTGTACACAGAAGTTCTCTTTTTTTGGTTTTTGAGGATGTATGGTATTTATATAACAGACTGTTCCTAGAAATCCAGAGTACTTGTAAAACCCCATTCCTGAAATTCACTGATCCACAGCCCAGGGCACAGGACCACATCACAAAATGTACACATGCCCTCACCCAGACACACCAGATCTACAGTACACACATAAACACATACTTGTTGTGTACATGTATGAAGTACATACAAGAATATGTTGTTCCACATGAACAGGTACACAACCAGTGCACACAAAAATATACACTTCTAACTTTTACACTGCTAACTGCACATAAACATACACACACAAACACACAAACCTGACGACATGGGAAGCCCCCCCCCCCAACAACCTCACAGGAAGTGCTCCTCCCCTGGACTCCAATTGGCTGCCACAATAGCCAATAGGCAGGGATGCCCAACTAGGAGTGGAGTTCTGGTTTTGTTCAAGTATCTTATTTGTAATGTCCGTCTGTCTCTTCGTCTCTTGCCTATTTGAATTTTTTTTTTTTCTTCTGTATTTTTCCAAGGCTCTCTCTGCCTGAAGGCATCATCTTTCTGTTTGGTTTTTATGGAACTGTCATTTAGGCTGAGGGAGTAGGAAGAGAGCAGAAAAGCAAATGAAGAGAAACAGATAGCGACACAAAGAAGAGGAGTCAGCATGAAGGGAGGAAGAGAGGCGGTAACAAAGAGTTGAGTTGTGTTTTCTCTTGCTGGCTTACTGGCAGTAGAACAGTGTCTGAGTTACTACTGACAAATGGTTTTTACTATAATTATGACCCGTATTTTGCCTAAAAGTAGGAGCAGGCCCGAGATAACTTTTCTCATGAAGCTTTTCATTTTAGTAACTAAGCGCCATGATTTGTTATAAATGTCTGATTTGAAAGGATTTTCAAAGGACAAATCACAGGTCACTTGGTCGATCTCCCTGAGGAGAGGTGAAACCTCCTGTTAAAGGTATAATCCTTACGATTTCTTTATATCAAACCCCATTTTAAACAGTTAATAGCTGATGGATGTATTTGCGTTCTGCTTCTTCAACGCAGAAGCATAAGAAATGGAGATCCATCTGCTTGCCCTCCAAACAATTGCCTCCAAACACTCAAGTCATGGTGCAGAACTCCACTGCTGAGTTTATCTGGAGTTCTGCACCGCAACTTGACAGCGCAGATCATGAATTCTACCCTTCTGTCATTTGAAGTCATCGTTGTGTGTCATGTTGCCAGTGACGCAAAAGACAGAAATCCAGTTTGACTGAAGAAGAAGAAGACGAATTACATTATTAATCTTTCTGAAATCTGATTGGAATCGCAGTTCAGACCACCTCAAAATGGAACTTGGATCTGATTTGCAAAAATGGCATTTCATGTGTTTTTTGTGTCCACACTTTCTAAAATTAATCTGGATACAATTTAGATATGCCAAAAAATGTTTTCGGCTGGCAGTCTGAACAAAACCAAAAATTGTAACTTTAAAACTGCACTAATAAAAATATTTCTACATGAACAATGAGTCAGTTGACTAGGTATAATATAAAAGGCGTTGTTATTGATAAACCCTAGTCTAGAGTTCCTCTCAACTCTAAGATGCATTTGAGCATTAGCAATGCTTTTAGCAAGCTTTAGTTTTATGGCCTACAGCTTTACTGCTGTGGTCTAGTCTCACCACTCTCATGTTTCCAGCTGTAGCAGGCAGCCAAAAAGCTTGAAAACCAACTCAACACTACCTGCCCAGCACAAAGAACAAATACACAAAGTTAGCGACTAGCTGGTGTCATAGTGGCGCATTTAGCAGCTAAAGAGCCTCATATTTCCCATCATGAGAGCAGAGATAAAAACAGAGCTGACAATGGGAGCTAATATTAGCCAGAAACACGTTTCCAACTGAATACCAATGTAACTCTGTGTGTCCTAGGTGTGTAACTCAGCAACTGTTTGCTAAAAAGTTTACCGTATCAACATTATAGCATCCTAATATGTCAATGTTGTGTTTCTTCAGAGGAAAACTTATTAAAAAATTTAAAACTAACAGTGAAAAAAGTTTCCACGGGGGCCTTCATCGTGGAAATACTGGGGATTTGCTTGTTGTGAAACCATTAAACTCTAAAAATATCACGTTATTGTCAAATATTGACAAGCCAAACATCACCTTTTGACATTTTCTGTGTTTGTTTTGGGGGACACTGGGGTCAGCACGTGAAATGCTGCGTTCCAGCCAGCTTACTTGTTTGTCTGTATATGTGCGTGCTTGACGACGGGTGGGGGTGGTGGGCATGTCGGTGAATATACTTACTACAGTGGACAAAGCTCAACTCAGGCACACACAAACTGTGCTGGAGTCAAAACATTTATTGGGAAAACTTTGAAGATGGAAAGACATAGAAAATAGGGAGGAGGCTGTTATCCACACACATGCACAGA
The DNA here is from genome assembly GCF_014851395.1 of Micropterus salmoides. Taxonomy (NCBI): domain Eukaryota; kingdom Metazoa; phylum Chordata; class Actinopteri; order Centrarchiformes; family Centrarchidae; genus Micropterus; species Micropterus salmoides. The sequence continues at coordinate 14,384,077 of NW_024041484.1, forward strand.
CCATTTCTGTCCCCTTCACCCACATGCAGTAGGTTTCTTAGCAAAGCTGGCATGAAAAAACGGCGTTAAAATGTGTGTGAGTGTGTGTGTCTGTGTGTGTGTGTGTAATATGGCCCATACTTTATTATGCGTCTCTCTAACAAACCTGTACCCTGCTGTGTCCTTTATGTCACATCTGAGTGAACCCACATGTCATTTTAAACACCTCCTCATCCTTTTTGATCATTCCCTTAGTGCTGTTTTTCCCCTTTTCCTCTCCTATTTACTATCACATAAATCACGACTTGCTTCTTGACTCCACTTACTGCATTCTGCTTCGAAAGATTGAAAAACAATACAGCATCAATATTAAAACTATACTATAAATAAAATGAATTACAATCAAATAAAATGTGATCTTTAACCACCTTTCTGTAAACCATGATCTCTCTGCTTCCTTTCATCTGTTTATCTGCTGAGCTCTTGTCCTATCTTGTCTCTCTGTGATGGCCAAAGTGTCATCTTCCTGTTATCCTATGGAGGACGAGCTGTTATATAGCAGGACCGAAGCCTCAGTAATTGCTGGGCAGGATGTAGACAGAAATCCATTAGTGTGTGTGTGTGTGTGTGAGTGTGTATGTGTGTGTGTGTAAGAGACCCCATTCAAGTTTTAGACCTAGAGAGTGAGGACATTTCTTTCTGGTTCTCATTTCTGTTTGAGAGACATGTAGCATTACGGTTAGGGGCTAAGGAGTGCAAAAACATACATAACAGTAGTAGAAAGTGTGGAAAGTAACTTGGGGCACTTACTCAAGTACAGTTCATTTTACTGAGTTACTATTACATTACAGATTATCATTTTACATACAAATCAAATTATCAGTTTATGATACCTAAATGAAATTTGATACATTGGTACAGATTAAACTACCCAATAATATATAAAGTAGTCCACCTAGACCAGTTGACATCAGATGCATCATACACATAATACATCTGTGATAATGATCCAATGATATAAGATATAACAAAATATAACTCTGACAAGGGCCATTCTGCTGCACAATGAGTACTTTTACTACTTTAAGTACATTTTGCTTAAAATACCTTTTAAGAAGTACTTTTACAGTGTTGTAGATAACAGACATTGTGTACCTTCATGACCTTTAAATCTTTACATTTTATTTTATTTTATTAAAAGTAAAGCTGTTTGTGTGTGTGTAAAAAGCACTGGGAAAATGAACAACCCATACAACCTCAGTGACCTATGACTTTTGATCTCTCACCCCCAGTGTTCGGACACTTGACCACACCAAGTGGGAAGCTTCCGGTCTGAGACGCGACGCCAATGCGGAAGTCCCTTAAACCTGCATTCTATTGAACGACCAGCAGGGGGAAAATCTTCTGGTTGCAAAAAGAAGTCCGGTTCCATTAGAAATGATGGTAAAATGACCGTACTCACCTGATTTATTACCTCAGTAAACACTTTCCTAACGAGTTATGGTCTCAATCACTAGTTTCAAGTCTTTTTCAATACAACATGATGTTCATTTAGTAAATTATGGTCCTATTTAGAGGAAAATAGACCATAAAGCAGAGTATGCTTCAGGGCGGGATTATCTATGATTGACAAGACATTACCATGGTGACCTGTCAATCAGGCTAAAGGTATAAGGAGTTGGCATTTAGTTTTAAGACTGTTTGCTAGACAAAATTAGCCGGTTAATCAGCCGGTTAAAATTACTAGCTAGCTGGCGCCACACACGGCCGTTAACTCCACCGTCTTGTCCAAATATGGTCATGTCTAGGGCTGCCACCTTTGATTTGTGTTTTTGTTTTTGTTTTCTTGTGGCACTCCCTTACGTAGATGCTCTCCCTGACGTAGATGCACTCCCTGACATAGAGGCTCTCCCTGACCTAGAGGCACTCACTCTGGACTCCTTTCTACACTAAGTACATACATTAAATACACTTTTGTATAAACATTGTGTAAACATATACTAACTGTATAATTATAATCTATTATAAAATCTAATCATTTGTCAAATGATAGGCTATACTCCCTTTAGCAATTAAAACATGATTAGATGTATTATAATAGATTATAAACAACTTTGTTTTGTTTTTGTTAACTTAATAAATAAATAAATTTGGGCAACCTAACACTGACATTTCTCACCTCTTTTTCCATGTGTATTTCTCATCCCTTTTTGCTGCCTGCAGAAGTCCCGACTGTCCCTCAATGAATGCATGATAATTTAAAGTTTAATCTAACTTGAAGTTCGGCTTTGACCAACCCCACTGACATCCTGTTCCTTTTGTCTGACCAGACATCCTCCATGTGGCTAAATACACGCTCAACATAGGCGTTGCTGACAGGGACAGAAAAAACAAATGATACCACTTTGAGCAATTCAGTTGCTGTTTTCTCCTTCTTGAAAAAAAAAAGCCTATTTCTTGTCTGGTGCCAGCTTTTCTGGGATGCTTTCAAATACATCGCTCAGTACAGTGTAGTTCTGATACAGTTTGTCTTCGTCAATGCTCAAAGCTAATTTGTTGACCAGTCACTCGAGAGCATCCCATTCCATTGGACCGCTCAGTCGCAGACAGCTAGCGTTAGACATACAGTGGGTACAGAAAGTATTCAGACCCCTTTAAATTTTTCATTCTTTGTTTCATTGCAGCCATTTTCCAAAAATCAAAAAAGTTCATTTTATTTCTCAGTAATGTACACTCAGCTCCCCATCTTGACAGAAAAAAACAGAAATGTAGAAATTTTTGCAAATTTATTAAAAAAGAAAACTGAAATATCACATGGTCATAAGTATTCAGACCTTTTGCTCAGTATTTAGTAGAAGCACCCTTTTGATCTAATACAGCCATGAGTCGTTTTGGGAAAGATGCAACAAGTTTTTCACATCTGGATTTGGGTAAACTCTGCCATTCCTCCTTGGAGATCCTCTCCAGTTCTGTCAGGTTGGATGGTAAACGTTGGTGGACAGCCATTTTCAGGTCTCTCCAGAGATGCTCAATTGGGTTTAAGTTAGGGCTCTGGCTGGGCCATTCAAGAACAGCCACGGAGTTGTTGTGAAGCCACTCCTTCGTTATTTTAGCGGTGTGCTTAGGGTCATTGTCTTGTTGGAAGGTAAACCTTTGGCCCAGTCTGAGGTCCAGAGCACTCTGGAAAAGGTTTTTGTCCAGGATATCCCTGTACTTGGCCGCATTCATCTTTCCCTCGATTGCAACCAGTCGTCCTGTCCCTGCAGCTGAAAAACACCCCCACAGCATGATGCTGCCACCACCATGCTTCACTGTTGAGACTGTATTGGACAGGTGATGAGCAGTGCCTGGTTTTCTCCACACATACCGCTTAGAATTAAGGCCAAAAGTTCTATCTTGGTCTCATCAGACCAGAGGATCTTATTTATCACCATCTTGGAGTCCTTCAGGTGTTTTTTAGCAAACTCCATGTGGGCTTTCATGTGTCTTGCACTGAGGAGAGGCTTCCGTCGGGCCACTCTGCCATAAAGCCCCGACTGGTGGATTGCTGCAGTGATGGTTGACTTACTACAACTTTCTCCCATCTCCCGACTGCATCTCTGGAGCTCAGCCACAGTGACCTTTGGCCAGCTCTAGGAAGGGTTCTGGTCGTCCCAAACGTCTTCCATTTGAGGATTATGGAGGCCACTGTGCTCTTAGGAACCTTAAGTGCAGCAGAAATTTTTTTGTAACCTTGGCCAGATCTGTGCCTTGCCACAATTCTGTCTCTGAGCTCTTCAGGCAGTTCCTTTGACCTCATGATTCTCATTTGCTCTGACATGCACTGTGAGCTGTAAGGTCTTATATAGACAGGTGTGTGGCTTTCCTAATCAAGTCCAATCAGTATAATCAAACACAGCTGGACTCAAATGTCATAAAATCTGTCTGCACAACGCGAGATTAGTTGGCTGCGCAATCGGCTAATTACTCCGTGAACATCCAGTAGAGTAGCACTCTCATTTTCCAACTTCTGAATTGCGCTGTCAAATTCCTGCATTACATTGTGCATGAGCAACAGGAAGCATTCAGACACCGTCACATCATCCTTATCATTGCTGTTGGCAGCATCAGCACCACTTCTGCATACAACCTTCCAGATAATGTCAGGACAATCCTTCTTTCCCAGTGACAAAAAATAACACTTGAGGGCAGGCCAACACTCCAGGATCCGTTGAATTGCAGGCAATAGAGATAACCAACCATGTTGGAACATGCCTCAGTATCTCTTTGTACTGTACTGAAGTAAACTCGCAAAGCTCTTTCAGAGATTCGACTTTTTTGGCTGAGCATGATAATTCGCTGTAGATTTTTAGGACAATGGATTCAACATCATAACCTGCAGCGCTGGCGTTTTTCAGGGTGTTGTGGATCAAGTGGCATTTGCAGTTGCCCTTTACGATGTGTGGACTTTCAGTTTTTTGATAGAATTATGCTTGCCAAAATTTACAGATGCATTGTCAGCACCATATGCACTGATCTGGCTGGTACACAAGCCATTTGTTTCTATAATATCCACAATTTGTTCGTAGATAGCTGTGCTGGTTCCATGGGGGTCTTCGTAAAATTCCAATAGCCCATATTTAACACCCTCATCTTTGTGGAAATATTGGACTGTGTATGGATATAGTTTGGCGCTCCTTGAGTTTGATGCATCAGAGCAGACACTGCTAAGCTCCGCTACTGCTATCCTGTCTTCCTCTGGTGAACCTTTCTTTGTCATAAACATTGCAATGGCTAGATTTTTGCGTTTGCTTAATGCAAAACTCTGGTGCTTCTTTGTTTTTGCATGATTTTCCAGCACTGTTTTTCCTTCATATTTAACTGAAATTTTGGCAGGACACAAAACACAGGTAGCAGAGAACGGGTCTCCTTGGGTGGGCCTTACTCATTCAGAAAAGTTTTCTCTTTTCGCCCCGTCTGAGTTGTAGGTTGTAAATCGTTTTTTCTTTGACACTGGTGGTTCATCCGATTTTGTTGTGTTATCCTCCTCATCCGTCTCTCCCCCCATTTCACAAAACTGACTATATAGAAAGTTTTTAAAAAGCTAACTAGCAACTGAACTCACACTGTTTTATCCTGGATGTGTGGATGCGCGCGACCGAACGAAAGCACGGGCAGTTGCTAAGCAATAAGTTGAGCTTTGTATTTCTGCTACCAATCAAATAAAAGTAAACACATGGCATTGGCCAATCCACTGTTTTACCCGTTTTTACCCATTTACGGACACAGGATTGGATGTACACTTCCAAGAAGAAAACACAGTTACAGAAATGGTTTAATTTGAAACCAGGAAATTAGAAGTACAGTTTCTGTCCGGTGGTGAACGTGCGATGTGCCAGCTGCGCTAAGCTGCCTCGGGGGTGTGTGGGGGTCTGGGGCTCGGGGTTTTGGAGCCTCTGGATCTGGGGCGGGTCTGCGCGCTGGGGGGGCTGGGCCCCCCTGCACCGGTCCTGGGGCTGGGCGGGTTTGTCGCTGACTCTGGGGTGCTGCCGGTGCTAGAGGGGCTCTTGCTATAAGCCCTGGGCTGGAGGGACCTGGCGTCCTCCTGCTTAGGGGGGTGGGGGACAGGACTGAATGATGGGGCCAGTCAGGTATCTGGTCCCAGTGAGGAGGACCATTCTAGCCTCCCTATGACCTCCCTCACCTTCCCCCCTTTGGTCATGTCTCACAACATACACCCTTAGGACTCTGGGGGGCGGGCAGGCTGCAGGGCGTTTGGTGGGTGGGGCTGCTTTATTGCGGCCTCGCCCTTCTTCCTCCCCCACTGACCGCCCCTCAATTTTAATTACACATTAGACACAGAGGGCTTGGGGGGTGGGAGGGGCACGATGGGAGGCTCCACTACCTGACAGTTGTGGGGTGCCTGTGTCACAACTACCCTCCAATTTTAATTGTACCTTAGTTACCACACACCTTATCTTTACTCCACCATACAACACTTCACAATCCATGACATGCATCCAACACAAAACAATACATTTACAGAGGCAGGTAGAGGGGTCGAAGGAGTGGGGGGGATTCTCATTGGCCTCGTGTCCTGCCCCTTGAGCCCCGGGGATGGCTCTCCTGGCATGGGGGCCCGCTCTGGACCTAGGGATCTGGGGACTCGGGCTTCTGGCTTTTGCTCATTTCTGGGCGGATGGTGTGTCCCTGGGCCTGGGGGCCCGTTGTCACCTGGGCCCACTTCGGCAGGGGTGGGGCTATCGCTGCTTCCCCCTGCCGGCTCTCTCACAGTGGGGGCATTCTGGAGTCTTTGGGGCACATGGCCGGTGTTGTTGGGGTAGGTTTTGGTGCTCCTCCTTGGTGGCTTGACTGGGGGGGCTGGGCCCCTGTTCGGGGATGAAATTGGCCTCGGGTTCATGGGGCTCGGGGGCTGCTGGTTCTGCCTGCACTCTGGGGAGGGATGCCTCTGGCTGGGCTGGGGGACTGTCGGGCTGGGGGACTGCCGGATTCTCCGCGTTATCGCTCCCTGGCGGCAGGGAGCTTCCTGGCACGGCTTTCTGCTGTTCTTCCTCGGGGCGAGGTGCAGCTTGCCCCGGGACATGCGGTCTGGGGTCCTTTGCGCTTTGTGGGGTCGCGGGGTGCCCTGGCTACTGAGGGTGGGGTTCTCTGGGCGCTGCGCAGGTTGAAGGGCTGGGATTGTAGGGCGATTGTCGATGCATCTTGATGCAATGTGCTTTTTCCCTGTGCAGGGTCTCTGGATGGCTGCTGGGCGTTTAGTTTGTGCATTGGAGTCCGGGGAGGCATTTCCTTGCTGGCTTGGAGGGACCAGTTTGCGCCCCTGGTTTGCTTCGTTGGCATGCTTCCCCATTTCTCTGTCGGCCAGTTGTTGGACCCCTCTGGATACTGAAGTATAAAGTTAGTTTTCGGGATGTGCAGTGTGGGTGCGGGGCAGGGCTGTGCTCCGGATTATTCTGGGCTTGTGCCTGGAGTTCTCGGTCCTTGACGGGTGGGTGGATTGGTGGTGGCATGCAGCTGAGCTGGTTGATTTTGCCTCGTTGCTGGTTTGGCTGGTGTTGCACGGCGGCCTGGGGGCGTGCTGTGCATGGGGGATGTCGGCTGGCGTGGGCGGCCTTAGTTTTTCTCTGTTTTTGCTTTCTGCAATCGGTGTTTCCCTCTACTATTCCCTATTGTCCCCACCTTCCATCCCCCTTCTCTTACAGGTGTTGTCCTTTCTCTGTGCTGTCTGTTTGTGCCCCCCCATCCCCATGTCTGCCCCCCGGTCTGGCCCGGTGACAAATCAATACATAATTAAATAAATAATAAAACAGACAAAGGAGTATATTAATGCTCTCTTGTTAAAGTAAAATCTGTCTGGCACAATATGGTATCCAGCTCATCATACTCTATACCAGGCTGCTAGGCAGGACAGGTTTAAAAAAGAAACAGGTGACGTCACGATGATTACGTCCACTTTTTATATACAGTCCATGGCCCACACACAGGCCTACATGCAGTGCCACAATGTCACCCACAAGACCAGAAAACCAAGTTAAAAACTATGATTTAACATGACACATACAGACACAGAGTAACTGGTATATTTGACCACGTGTGTGCATGTGTGTGCTTCTGTGAGCGTGTGTGTGTGTGTGTGTCTGCATTTGGACTCCAATCTGCCATCTGGAAGTAGGGGAAAAAGCGTGGCAGTAATCTAATATCAGTTGACTCTGCATTCCTAACCATAACCACATGAGAGTTTCCCATATCAGTGAATCAGCCAGCTGGCTCCTCCAGCCCTGCAGGGGCATCCTAAGGAAACCTAACAAAGGGACACACTTCCAACTGAAAGATTTTACATACATGATATAATAAGGCCTTTTTGCTATGTTGCCTGCCACCCCGGAGGGGGAGGAGGAAGAAGAGCAGTATGAAGAGGAGTAAGAGGTGAAAGAAGAGGAACAGTAGGAGTTGGAGGAGGAAATGTGACAGGAGGAAGATGAGGAGTAGGAGGAGGTGGAGCATGAGTAGAGTGGAGGAGGGGGGAGGAGGAGAAGGGAGGAGGAGGAGGAGGTGGAGAACGAGAATCTCTGGGCTGTCCCAGACCAAAAACAGGATGCTGGGGCAGAATAATTTGTTGTTTGGTGTGTTCTACTGTACAGCACACTAAGAAATAAAAAATGTGTGCAAATGTTGTTATTTCTTTTGTTGTGTTCATCATGTGAAAAGGTTTTTGAGGGGGAGAACCACATGCAACATTACTAACAACCAGTTTTTGTAGTATTGTTTTGAATTTATCTCACCAGTGTGTAAAACTGTGTTGTAGTGTGTGTTTTTGAGGGCTTGTGTATTATGTCTGAGGGCAAAGTTTGTTTTTTCAGCAAGATTGAATGGTTTTGAGTAGAGAGCTTCATTTGACCTGAAAATAGGATGTTTGGGGAATTGGGTGAGGGGTTGTGGATTTGTATTTAGAGTTTCGAGAAAAAGAGGCATCATTTTAAGAAATGTGTTTAAGCAATTGAGAAAAAGTGGCCTTTTTTTTTTTATAAATCACTGAGTAAATTGATGAGATCTGGGAATGCAACAACATAAAAAAAATAGTCTTACATGACAAGAAGCACGAGCAGTCAGATAATTAAACATGCTTTAAACAAACCCCCTCCAATGACAAACCTACAGCATTTGGGGGAGAAAACAAAGGTCAAGTGTGCTCACTCTCAATTTTACCTCCAATACATTAATTTTAATAATATGGCAAAACATTTGACTTGTTTTCAGTCAGTCTGACTGATTGTGTTTCTTGCCCTGTTGGTCTTTGATGTTATAATAACCACTAAAAATGAGGGTCAGAAGAACTATGAAAATAAGACCCAAGTTGTAATAAACAGGAATTAACTAGTTGATTAAAACATCTATTTAAGTTTTATGTTAAAAAAATACTAATCTAACATATTGACTCTGTGTTTAGGAGGCAGCTGTCTATATTATGAGGCAGACTTTGACAATGGTGACATGTGCAGGTCACAAGTTGTGCATGTGTGTGTGGTGTGTGTGAAGAGGAGCCCATAAACACCTCGTTCTCCTCTGATGTCAGCCATGCTGGAAGAGTCTGTTGCATAAGAGGTTGACGTAAGTTGCGTAGTGTTATAGCATGATCTGGAATGCTAAATACCCTTGAAGAAATGTAAGCCAGATGTGTGTGTGCCAGGACGGTGTGGGTGTGTATCACATGCCAGTAGTGTGTGCACCATCAATGTGTTCTTAAACACATTACATGCTGTCATGGCAACATTACATACACACACACATAAACAGAAATGTTCTGTTAACTTCTGTGTTGACAAGCAGGAATGACAAGACCAGCCTGAGTAACCTCACTGCTTTAGAGCAAGTTCAAATCTGAAAAATGTATATCTTAGTCAGACTGGTGTCAAGGAGACTTCTTTTGGGTCTAATTATAATGACAGCTTCAATGTATAACCTTGTACTGAAGCTTTTTTTCATGCAAATGTAATATTCTTTCAACAAAGTGTCCAGTAATGCTGTAGGTTACTGCACTTTACACATAAGAAAGAATTTGTACTGTAGCATATGGTATAGTCTCTAATTTGATCATTTTCCTAACCTGCATTTTTTAAATTGCATCAACACTGTTGGATCTACAGTGGAATCAAACAGGTCTGCAGCTGATCTAATTTTCACAAACACATACACAAATTCACAGTTTCATTGTTCAAGTTTTTTTAACAGCAATGAAAAAAGGGAGAAACCTCAGTAGGAGCGACACAGGGGGACTCAAGGATGGACAGACATGCAATAGATGTTGTATACATAAAGCTAGCAGTGAAACATATGTCTTTAATTTTTTTGTAAAATTCTAAATTATTTGCAAATCTGTTATAGTCTTAGCTTGGCTTCTTAGACTAATCCCTCTGCTAAACGCACAAAGATGATTTTGATCTTCTCATCTAACTCGTGGTAATTCTGCAAAGAAGCACATTTCCCCAAATGTATGTAAATGTTCTGTATAGTTTTTCAAGTATTGAGTATCAGTTTTGTTTTTGTTGGCTCTTTGAGCCTTATTTGATCTCGGTACTACTCGGTAGCTTTTTTTGCACAACATAACACAACGGTATATAAAAAGCCATTGGTTCCCTCCAGGATGATTTGTGGAGTTGTAAAAATATACCACTCATTGTTGAGTGTTTTTATTACAGGGAAGGCATGTTTGGAGAGTGGATGGACTGATATCAAAGAGTCTTTGTGAGGCCGAAGATGGCAGCCATAGCTGGAATTCCTTGTGCTTCTTTGGGGTGTTTAACCTGTCATAAATGTGCATATGGCTATGCACTCTGTGAGAGCATCATAAATACTAGAAATAACTTGTTGCAGTCATTTTGCAGTAATAAATAAAAACTAATAATACAGTCGCAATGATTTCATCAAGCTGTTAAAAAGCTTTTTTTTTTCTTGCACCATCTTTCAAGAGGTCAGAGGTCAAGGACCTTCAGGGGCGCTAATGTTTGCAGACCTTCCCTTTGAAGGAATGTTCCCTCTAAACACCTTTGCTGCAGCGCACCAGTCATTTCAAAGTAAAACTGCCCATGGAACAGTGTTTACACTGAGAGTTAAATGTTTCACTGAAAAAAATGCTTAACTCGTGTTTTGTATCTTGTGAGACTGAAGTTTAGGAGTTATGCTGCAGTGCTGTATTCTATGCAGTGAAGACAAACGATAATGATAAAAGAGTGGTACCTTAATTAAAAAAACCTTACTGTAAATTACATTTACCTGCAAATGTAAAGGTTTTTTAATTAAGGTTCTTTAACAAGTAAAGGTCAGTAACATCCAAGTTGTACTCCAGAAGATTTGAGAGTTTGGATTTCTTAAATGTGTTTACCTGACACACCACACCCTAAGCTATATTATAATCACAATCTCAAAATATTATAGTTACTAATTTTTATAGGCTTATTTTTTTTCTAAATTTGAACAAATGAATGACCCCACTACAAAAAGACTCTGTAAAACTTATTTTAAAATTGCCCAAACATACACCATTAAACATACAGTATGTGCAGGCGTTTGGAAGGGCTCACTGTGCCACTTGCTTTAGAGCCAACTAAAGTGCGTTAGAATTAACAGAATGAGGGACAATTGTTGAAAGTAAAAGAAAAGGAGTTGTGGAGGGCATGAGGCTGCTGAGCAGGAGGAAACTACATGGAAGTTTTTATCTGTAATATTTCCACCATTCAAATGAACAGATTGAAGGTTCAGGGTTTGAGTGGTTGACATCACACGCAGAGTGGGGTTAAACTCTACTTAAACATTTCTCTTCAACTTAATCTTTCTCCCACAGTTTTCACTCTTCCAACATGTTTTTTTTTCACTGAACACGTGGGAAAATGTGTTCTCTTTCTAACAATCTAACTATTTAAGCAGACGGACTTAGACATTTGCCATTATGAGCCTCTATTTACCAATGTTAATGACACCACAAACACATAATTCAGTTGCGTGCAGAACTGCCACTGTATTACGCAGAAGGCTTAAAGGCACATGGTCATACTGTATGCACAGGCAGACATGTTGATTTGATTGATGAAGCAGCCAAGTTACAGCCAGTGTTACTGAGGTTCCATTCTCTATCTTCACCCACTTTTCAGAAATTTACACTTCAAGCTGTCTGTGTAAAATCACTAGTTTATCCTGTAATTAACACCTACAGTAACCTACCACTCCTGACATTCATAAAATATTTTTTTTAAATTCAAAATCCACTGTGTGTTTGTGCAGCATGTGTGTGGGTGTGCGTTTGGCATGCTCTAGGTATGAGAATAAAAATCACTGAAGCATCAGAAACAGCAAGAAACCTGTTAAATAGTTTAATCATATGAGTCATGTAACAACCCCTGTGATTACACAATGTGTCCTAACAGTGTTTGTGGTTTGGCGTAATTATGATTCATTGACTCGAGAAGGCAGTTTGCCACAAAATGATCTTGACTTACAGTCACTTTGGACTGTCTGTATCCAAAGCAAACAAAGAGTGTGGGACAAGGTCACTGTCTCACTTTCTCTGTGTATACACACAGCTGACCCTAAACTCGACTTTGTTGTTATGTGTATGTCTCACTAGCCTAAAACACAAGTTAATATGTGTATAGAAAAACAACAAGTGGTAATTTTTTCATTCATGTGGAACAGTAACAGCAGGTGGAAAACGCACGTTTAATTTCATTTTGTCAGTAAGTCAACAGGCAGAGTGTGTGCATGACACGAGTAAATCATACACGATAAGATGCAGGTCAAAGGTACACATAGCCACTGCCTGGAGGTGGTGAAGTGTGACTGTGTGTGTGAGTGATCCGAAAGAGTACTGTCAGAATATTTGCATGTGTCATGTAAACGAAGTGTAATTATACAGGAGCAAAGATTTGCACATGCACGCATGCACATCTGTGCTTCCTAATTGCAAAACATACCTGTACATAACGTCCTGATAATGCTCTGTCCACACTGCTAAGCAAAAATACTCAAAACACTTTAACACACATGGACGCAGTGTTAGTTCCAATGAATGTATGACAGCAAACTTTTCATTACCCTATTGCAGTAGCTATACTCCGGTGTATTTACTGCAATTCAGCAGCCTATTTGCACACACAGGGAAGTTAGCCATGAAGATAGTCTTCATTGCAATAACTGTATGGGCAATGGGTTTATACCAGAAGTATACTTTTAAAGAACTTCCTCTGCAGATTTTATACAGCTGTTTTTATCACACGTATGCCCAAAGTAAGAAAAGAAAATAGGAAAAAGCACAGTCTAGCTCCCTGGTTACCACACCAGTTTGTACTGCTGTGGCAATGTGGTAATGATCAACAAGGATCTAAGACCCCTGTCATCAAAGCTACCTCAACAACCACTTGTAATCTCAGATTACCACAAGACCGTGATGCACTACCACCGCTGAAAAGGGTTTAATCGTCATGATGGAAGTTTTCCACTGAGACAAACCACTCACCATTCAGTGACACATCTGCTTTATGTTTTCACAAACATACAGTAGTTGCACATCCTCACCTTTAAATAAACTAATTTGAATCAATTTACGTTCAGCTACATGTTTCTTTGCAGGCAGTGTATTGCCCATCACATAGCTCACAAAAACATATAGGTAAATTTAATGATGCAGTGTGTCCATTTATCCATCAAGCCACATGTCAAACACTTTGGGCAAGAAAACCCTACATACAGACATTTGAAAATGAAATGCATTAACCACATGTCAACGCATAGTGAGGTTCATTACAAATTGTAAACCACTGACTTGTTGCTGTGAGTTATACTCTCAGGTAGGATGGCCTGCTCTTGCCTCCCGTATAGGCTCATACATTATATATAAAGGTGCACGCCTTTATATATAAGGCCATTCTTGGTATGCTCCCACGATACCTATGTAGCTTTATCATGCAGACAGTACTCGGAAAACTGGCCTTTGTGTATTCTACATCCTCAGCATGTAATATGTTGCAGAACTTGAAACTCAATTAATTTATCTTGTTAAATGCTTTTAAATCCAAAATGAAAGAATTAGAGGCAGATTCCATGGGATGTCAATGTCTTTAATTCACCTGATTATGCAACTACTAAAAATTAAATTTTCTCCTTTTGAAATGTAAGTCCCCTATGCTGTCTTATTTATTCTTTTACCTACAGTGTGGCATTTTATTTTGTCTCCTTTTGTGTTTTCTGTCTGTAACTATGTGTTTTGATTTATGCTGCTGACTGTCTTGGCCAGGTCTCCTTTGAAAATGTGATCCTTAATCTCAGTGGGACTTTCCTGGTTAAATAAAGGTTAAATAAAAAATAAAAGTGGTTTGTTGGACTAAATGCTTATGTGTGCATGCTAACCTGCCCACACTGATAATGCTAGTCTGTTGATGTTTAGCAGGTATAATGTTTATTATGTTATATAACCACAGCGAGTGACCATGCTAACATTTGCTACTTGGCACAAAAGGCAAAGTACAGCCGAGGAAGATGTAAATGTTATGTCGCTAGCATGGCTAAAAGCAATGTTGCTTTGTTTCAGGATAGATCGTGCATCACTTCAAAGCAAAACAAAATTTTTCACACAGTTATATTTGCTATTTTTTAATCAATATATAGATAAAACATATAAACATATGTATTCATCTACTTATAGATATGCATCTATTTTTTATTTGATCTTTTAGATTATTATTTAAAATGGCAGCTCATAAGTGTGTGTGTCTGTGTGTGTGTGTGTGTGTGTGAGTGTGTGTGTGTGTGTGTGTGTGTGTGTGTGTGTGAGTGTGTGTGTGTGTGTGTGTGTGTGTGTGTGTGTGTGTGAGGCTCTGACAAGTGGTGACTGATTATTTCACTAAGTGAAGTTATAGCTGTTTATTTTCGCTGTAGAGGTCAACGGACATTCCTGAACAAGCAACAACGCAAACATACAACCGCAAACATGAACACAATGGATCATCAAACTTTACATCTTTAAGGGCATTTATTCAGGCCCTCAGAGGCTCCTGAACATGATGTATATATTTGCACAGAGCAGGCTTATGTAGGCAGAACACTGAGAAAAAAATGTCTGGTCACGGGGAAATTTCAAAATAAAACCTGTGAGATAAGCCCTACATGGTTGTTAAAGTAGTACACATCAAAATCAGTGGTTGCAAAATACACTGCTCAAAAAAATAAAGGGAACACTAAAATAACATTCTAGATCTGAATAAATGAAATAATCTCATTAAATACTCCTTTCTTTACATAGTTGAATGTGCTGACAACAAAATCACACAAAAATTATCAGTGGAAATCAAATTTATCAACCCATGGAGGTCTGGATTTGGAGTCACACTCAAAATCAAAGTGGAAAACCACACTACAGGCCGATCCAACTTTGATGTAATGTCCTTAAAACAAGTCAAAATGAGGCTCAGTAGTGTTTGTGGCCTCCACGTGCCTGTATGACCTGCCTACAACGCCTGGGCATGCTCCTGATGAGGTGGCGGATGGTCTCCTGAGGGATCTTCTCCCAGACCTAGACTAAAGCATCCGCCAACTCCTGGACAGTCTGTGGTGCAACGTGGCGTTGGTGGATGGGGAGAGACATGATGTCCCAGATGTGCTCAATTGGGTTCAGGTCTGGGGAACAGGCGGGCCAGTCCATAGCATCAATGCCTTCCTCTTGCAGGAAATGCTGACACACTCCAGCCACATGAGGTCTAGCATTGTCATTCAGCATATGGTCTCACAAGGGGTCTGAGGATCTCATCTCGGTACCTAATGGCAGTCAGGCTACCTCTGGCGAGCACATGGAGGGCTGTGTGGCCCCCCAAAGAAATGCCACCCCACACCATTACTGACCCACCATGCTGGAGGATGTTGCAGGCAGCAGAACGTTCTCCACGGCGTCTCCAGACTCTGTCACGTCTGTCACATGTGCTCAGTGTGAACCTGCTTTCATCTGTGAAGAGCACAGGGCGCCAGTGGCGAATTTGCCAATCTTGGTATTCTCTGGCAAATGCCAAACGCCCTGCACGGTGTTGGGCTGTAAGCACAACCCCCACCTGTGGATGTCGGGCCCTCATACAACCCTCATGGAGTCTTTTTCTGACCGTTTGAGCAGACACATGCACATTCGTGGCCTGGTGGAGGTCATTTTGCAGGGCTCTGGCAGTGCTCCTCCTGCTCCTCCTTGCACAAAGGCGGAGGTAGCGGTCATGCTGCTGGGTAGTTGCCCTCCTACGGCCTCCTCCACGTCTCCTGATGTACTGGCGTGTCTCCTGGTAGCGCCTCCATGCTCTGGACACTACGCTGACAGAAACAGCAAACCTTCTTGCCACAGCTCGCATTGATGTGCAATCCTGGATGAGCTGCACTATCTGAGCCACTTGTGTGGGTTGTAGACTCCGTCTCATGCTACCACTAGAGTGAAAGCACCGCCAGCGTTCAGACGTGACCAAAACATCAGCCAGGAAGCATAGGAACTGAGAAGTGGTCTGTGGTCACCACCTGCAGAACCACTCCTTTATTGGGGGTGTCTTGCTAATTGCCTATAATTTCCAACTGTTGTCTATTCCATTTGCACAACAGCATGTGAAATTGATTGTCAATCAGTGTTGCTTCCTAAGTGGACAGTTTGATTTCACAGGAGTGTGATTGACTTGGAGTTACATTGTGTTGTTTAAGTGTTCCCTTTATTTTTTGAGCAGTGTATTATAGTATATTGTTGAATATGAAATGGAGATGCAAAAAAATGCTAATTAGCAACTTCATAGCCAGCATCTTTAATTAAATGCCGTTCACTTTTGTCTCTCCAAAGAAATCTCCCCAACATATTACCCCTTGTGTCACTGTCTTTTAAAAACAAAAACATGAATGACAATGAAACAGCATAGTAGAACAACACATTTTTCAAGTAATGGTAGAATAAATGCAACGTTTGTGTGTAAATATGCAAGGATTATCACATTGATTGAACACAGTTTAGACATGCTTGATGCCTTCATGGTTTCACACAGAGGACAATTATAACAGAGTGCCATTGTTTCACTTTCAGTATGATCCTTTCATTGTGTTGAAACCAACAATGGTCCCATGAGCAGCACAGGCACTGAGGGACATCAGCGGATCATGAGGTAAAGCAGAACCTCACCCACCACCCACCCTTGTTCTTTCCCCATCACTCCTGCCCTGCTCCCACTATTTTCCGTTAATACATTTGAAATCACAAATGACCTCACACAGCTAAGTAATACTATTGCATTAACCAAAATATTATCATGTGTGTTGAACAGCCATATAATAAGTTGATAAAGCACACATTTACTTATTTACACATCTCGCAGACATGAAGCAACATTAGCGTTGTAATGTTTCTGGCCACCTCATGAATGTAAGCCCAATATTCACTCTTTTATAGCTCTGTTTTTGGTCTCCACCAACTCTTGCAGAAAATATCTGGAGTTTTCGCTGGTAAATGCTCCATTATGTTGACCAGCTAACTGTGTCTGTCTGCCTCTTGGTGCTGAACAAGTAGCGTAAAGTGAGTTTTTTAGCCGACAACAGCCGCCTGCTGCATTGGAAACTACGCCAATGAGAGCGACCAGATTTCATCAAAACAGTAAAGCTAATACAACCAGCAGAAAGATGCTAAAATGCCCCACAGAGCAGAAGGAACTGAAGTTGTTGACTGATAATTCTGTGTAGGTTTGCCACTACAAATGACCCTTTTACATGACACATATAGTCATTTGACCCATTGTTAATATAAAAATATTAATAAGAGCAGCTAAAGTTGTATTTGACATTGTTTATATTGGTTGAAGTCAATAAAATAAATTATTGGCAACCACATTCAAAGACTTTTATCTCGTGGACTCTTGCTGACATCTGAACAAACAACAGACATACCGGCACACACGCAATGATTGACATCCACATACAGTCACACACACACGCTGGCAGCCACACAAGCCACATATTTACATGTTCTCATAGTTCATAGTTCAACATTTTGGGACTTACACTTATTCGATTTCTTTCCGGTGATTAAATGAGAAAGATTTAAAAAAAAATCAATTTCACATCTGTGAACTGACTCCTACTTAATGCACACACTTTATGCTTTACACCCCCACCACAACCCTCTAAAGCATCGTATATGTTTATGACATTGTACATGTTTATGTCTATTTTTATCGGTATGCTGTTCCACAGTGTGTGGCTGTGTCTCTCTATATGTGATTGGCTGGGATCCAGGCACAGTGCACAGTACACTATAGACCTCTATGAGTTACACATTTAAGTGAAGTGTATGGCACCTCAAAACACGGCAGCTAAATGTAGCTGCTTTACATGTGCAGTTGATAAGCAACGCGCACTTCTCTAAAAAAATAAATACATCTTTATGAATTCTAGGAAAAACCATTAAATAGTTACATTGTTTTTATGAGCAGGGTGTGTACACAAAGCTACATGGAAAGTCTGTGAAAAGATAGACATACAGTGAACTTGGATTTAAGTCTGCTGTGCATTTGTAATAGATGTGTGTATGCATGTGTGTATGTGTGTGTGTGTGTGTGTGAGTGAATTATAGTGTTGTGAGTTACAGTGTCCCAGTGGGGGAGCCTCAGCACTAGAGAGGGGGTTTCCTGTTCTTTCTTGGCAGATATGACTGGAACAAGTGGATGAGGAACAAAAGTGTGACACAACACTGTTGGCCTGAGGCTGCCGCTAGTGATTTATTTCATGTGTACTAATCAACTCAAGGTTTTAAGGGTCATCATTTAGTTACCCTGACAAATAATGTCTTTATGAAATATATCATGCAGAGTCCAGAATGAGTCTTTCGCCGGTTGAAAAATAACATTTAAATTTAATATCGGAGTCAATATTTTAAATCCTACTCAAGTCAAACTAAGGAGAGGAGACATGTGTCTATGGTAAGAATACTTCTGCTTTATATCTGCTGTGTTTCACTCTGTGACACAATAATTGCAGATTTGTGAAAGAGAAAGAGCAGGAGACAGGGAGACTGGTCTGTGTGTGTGTGTGTGTGTGTGT
This sequence comes from Micropterus salmoides, assembly GCF_014851395.1. Lineage (NCBI taxonomy): Eukaryota > Metazoa > Chordata > Actinopteri > Centrarchiformes > Centrarchidae > Micropterus > Micropterus salmoides. Next base: position 14,402,641 of record NW_024041484.1, read on the forward strand.
GTGTGAAAATTGAATTGTTTATATCTGGTGGAAGTTTTGTCTGGTATCGCTCATCTTGGCTCTTTTCGCAAAAGCTCCCTCTCTGAACCTGTGAAAATCTTTTCACATTTCTGCACACACGCACAAACGGCAGCGAACTGGGCTTCCCATAAAGCTGCTTAAGATTCAAACCGAGTCGGCTGTCATTTCCCCCCCAATATGAAAAGAAAACACCCCAGCCCCCTCTCCACCCCCCAGACAGAGGAAGAAGAGGAAAGAGAGGAAAAGAGATATATGAAAAGCGGAATGGGGCAGTAAAGAAAAAAGAGAGAAGATGAAGGAGAATCTGTGAGGAAGGCGGAATGACAAAATTTTAGAAACAGAGCAGAGAAAAAATGGGAGTGAGGGCAGAAAGAAACAAAGATATGAAGTACTGTATATTCACTTTATAAAAGTTAATTTCAAAATGAGTACACACACACTTGATCATACAACATAACCATGTCTTAGTGTTCCTGTATTATGCAGCAAAAAAACCCCCAATTCAAATCCTGAATAGGCCCTAAGCTTAGACCTGTTATTTTGAACATCCATTAATATGATTATTATTGTTATCACTCATACGACTTCATATTGCAAGCAAAGCACATTGGTAACCACTTACACCACATGCTGGTTTTTCACTTTAATGGATATCAGATTCTACCGGGTCAAAATACTATATATAGTTTGGACATACAAAACAAAGATAACATTACACACCCATTACACAACATCATCATCATTTCGTCATGTTCATTTTAAGATGAAGGTCAGTTGGGTCTCGGATGAAAGTTCCCAGAATCACACACACAAGCACACACAAACACACACTTTCTCGTACTTCACACCCATACTCAGAATGTGGCATTTGGCATGTAGGGGTCAAGAAGGGGTTATGTACACACACACACACACACACACACACACACACACACACACACACACACACACACATAGCGTCAAAGAGAGGCAGCAATGTATTCTGGGAGGTGAGAGAAGTGGGAAGGAGATGAGAGGGACAGTAGTCATGGAGGGACACAAAGCACCAGACACAAAAACAGATGGATAAAATAAATAAACTCCTCCGGTAAAAACACTGTTATTCAGAGCAAAATACAAGAAGGATAACACCTGAGAATACAGTTGTTGCCATTGTTAAAGCACATGTAGACCTATTATTTTGATCATCTGTCAATATGATTATTATTGTTGTTGGTATAAGTGGCATGTAGAGTAAGACCGGCCTTAAAGTGACCCTGCCCTTCTGGCATCTGCCAAAGTCACTCAATGGCCAGTTCAGGCTTGTTCACAAGAAACAGTTTTGCACCTATCTGAAAAATAGCTGTCATGCTCGCAGGGTAGCAGTGAATTTAACTTTCATTTTGTGCCTCACACCCTTCCACTAAGAGGTGAAGTCTATGTTTCTTTACAGAACTGTACGGTACACTAAGAAGACTGATTTACATAAATAAAGAAAATAGAATATCACCCTCCCTTATCTTTTGAAAAGTAACCCATACTAGATCTTGTATGGAGGAAAAGCCTTACTGCATTGACTTCTACAGATTTAAAGGTATAAGTTAATAACTTTTTTCCCCCATTAAATACAATTAGCAAGTCAACACTAATCACCCTTATGACCATATAATGGCGTGGCAGACCAATATAGGAAGAAGTGCTACATCTTGCAAGCAAAGCACATTGAATGGTAACCACTTTCACCAGATGCTATTCTTTCAGGCTGCTTAATTTGATTGATTATGAGAAAGACCTTCAAAGCTGTTGTACACAGACAAATATTACAGGGAAGTGGTGTCATTTTATTTTTAAAGCACCATTTAACCACTATGGAGCTACCCTCTTCTGAGAGTGTGACCATTTAGCTGTCTTTGAAACATGACTGTGATGCTTAGAAAGGTTGTGTGACTCCCATTAATTCTGTGTCAGAGCTGCACACCCTGTTGCTGTGGTCTATACATAGAGAGTGACTTAGAGGTGTAAAGCCTTCACACCATAGAAATAGATTCATCGTGGTAGGTTCACACAGACACAGCATAAATCCAATTTTGGCAAATTACACGCTTTCCTTTGGGCTTGAAGCTGTGCTGAGAGCGGTATGTCGGGATATTGAGAAGATGTCATCAACTCAGAAACTCACTCAAAATCAAGCAGTCCAAATATAAATCTAGCGTCAAACTGTATTTAAAGTCCTGTGTGACTTTTACAAAGGTGCTATCTCATAGCAGATTATATAAAGCCAGGTCATATCCCAAAATGACTTAAAGGGCAAATCCAGATAGTTTAGATCAAGTTCATTTTTATTCACTAAAATCTCTTCTGGACAAAACATGGGATTCACCAAGTACTAAAAGACATTCAAGGTGCACCACAAGTACTAGTTCATGGCACAAAATAAGCACACTATAAAAAGGTTTAAATTGGTTTGTTAAATGATACTAAGGATCATCACGAATTGTCAAGATTTCTAGGTATGAAAACTGGAATATGGGAATTTTCAGCCATTTAAACAATAACTAAATAAAAAATAATGAATCTTAATAAATCATTCAGTCCAAAAGGAAAGAAAAACACCAGCATCATTGCACTTGAAAGTCTTGATCTTGGAAACAGCAGTCGTCATTTAACAACATCACCACATGGTCCACTCCATTCTGGAGCTTTTAATCGTATCACTTGATCTTCCTCAGCAGATAGAGACTGCCCACTTTAAAGACTTCTCATCCATGTTAGCTTAAGTTTGATAATGGAAGCTCTTTCTTCCCCTTGAAAACGACAAAACAACAGGGAAACTCCAGCTCTTGAGGAAGACTGTGTGACACAATCGAAAGCTTCAGAGCAGCTACTGAGAGGACCCTGTGCTGAAAAAGACATCACATGTGATTCCAACAAGCTTAAAGGCTGGCTGCAGTATTTGCTAGTTAGTCATCTGAATGAGCCATATGTATCAACTGAGGCTATAAATTACCAGTGGAGGTTTCAGATTGTAAGGAAAACCACATCTAATTATATAGCTAGTATTCTAAAGGAGAATATCCATTTCATAATTCTTTTCACAACCACACCGCTACACCTGCTGCATCTTAAACCGTAAGTACAGTAGCAGCCAGCCATCTGTCTGGTTAAAACAACATGGCAAAGACATGTGAGATGCAAAATGTAGTGATGTTAGCATCAATCATATGAATACAAACCGCTAGCTGCTGTTATGAACATACAGGATGTGAATTGTGCTGACAAAGCAGTTACTTAAACATCTACACACATGCACATGCTTGCACTCGTTTCTGCTTTTCTAGGGATAACCACATTTCTCCCTTCACATCTGTCAACTTATGATTACGCCGTTGAAATGAAATGGAAGTGAAAATGAAATAGTTGTGGCAAAGCCTTGGCATCTGTGAATGTAAACATTTACATTCTGAGCCACATGATTGATTGTCACTGCCTTAGTGGCTGATAAATGTGCTATATGTTATCAGCTTATCTGATGTTACAGGTGTTGCCAACAGTCATTGTGGTCTTCATCGTCATGTTGTTACTTTAATTCTTGCAAATTGCTACTAAAATATAGACCAGTGCTCTGCTTCAGCTTCTGTAACAGCTTACTGTGGTTAAAGTGACCACTTGTCCCCAACATTACAGATATAGGGCACATTGCACAATGTTTTTACAAATGGTAGTATTGTTCAAGGTCTCACTGATATGCAAGTGTGACTCGTCAAAACATGAGAGTTATTGTGTGTGTGTGTATGTGTGTGTGTGTGTGTGTGTGTGTGTGTGTGTGAGAGAGAGAGATAATTCCAGTATAAACTGTGTTCAGTTACATGAAAGTACAGAACCAGCATTCATGAGTGAAAGATTTGGAGGTGGTTAGCAAGCAGGTAAACAACCTTATTTTTCCTGTTACACACAACTGCTGCAACTGTCATCCTGTTGACAGAGACTTGCCTGGGTCCACTCCCCCGAGCTGGTCTAACACCATGACATCAAACAGTGGTTTCTCGGTTAAAAGGGACTAACAGTTAGCTGATCAGCACCACAGGTGGGACTAATGCCGTTGTCAAGCTGTTGTAAAGCTGTGTGCCAGTCAGTTAAGATTATACCAATGTTAACAATGTTTTGTGATCATTGATTTACAGCAAGCAAATGGTTCTCTAAATAATCCATTCAAAATTGCTGCAACAGCAACAAATAATCTAACTCACTCAGGTCATACAGCACTTCTTGCATGCACACACACAAAAAGCAGGTAAAAATTAGAAAATATAAGATACATAATTTTCACAAAATATAAAAAAGTTCATTTAGGTGGGGAAACCCATTAGTTACTAAGGTCACTTCCTGAAGAAATTATTTAATTTTGCAAAGTGATTTGAAATGAACAACATTTGAAAAAGCAACACTTAAAAGTACTGAGATTATGCATATTAAGTGTGGATGACCCTGAAGCCCACTCAGCTCCTGTGTGCCTTTTCTGCCACATCTGTCACTGTCTCTTTCTCACACACACACACACACACACACACACACACACACACACACACACACAGACATGTAGAGAGAGAGAGAGTCTTGAGTAATAGCACTTTGTTCACTGGAAACTGTGTAGCTAAATATACCAGTAACTGATAGCCCTGCTGGTTGATACCACCAGAGGAACCTAACAGGCAGGAATACTGCTGGCCCTAACACTGATACTGAAGATGAATTGCAACAGACACCAGTTTGTGTTTGTGTGTGTGTGCGTGGTGGGGTGTCAGTAGAGTTAAGAAGTCTGTCTGCATACCCATAACTGTAGTGAATTATGACTCACAGGCTTATTTGACAGAACTGAACTCTAATAACCGAAATGTTTGATACTTTAAAAATTACAAAACATGCCTTACAATGTATATGCTAAAGAAAGAAAAGAAAGCTATTTTTAAAAGGGTCTTATGATTAAATATCTGGTGCGCTAACCTATCTCAACCCCCTCCTCTTGGCATTGGTGAGTACCTGCTCTGTTGACTCGCTGCTGCATTAGAGAACTTTATTAGCCTTTGCACCCAGGCCCTAATTGATATTTGATGGATGTTGCCATCGTAACTTGGTCTTAGAATAGAGTACGGGCACTCAGCTGAACCCAGTGAGCCACACAGCAACCCTCTGATCCTCAGCTCTCACATACGCAGGACATACCACAGCTTTGCGGCAAAATTTAGGACAGGAGCAGAGATTCAGAGTCACAGATTGACCAGAACTGAGAGAAAGGGAGATGAAGGAGTGAAGGGAAGAGGGGTCGAAAAAGAGGGGGAACCAGAAAAGAAGTAGACAGACAGAAAAATGCACCTATACTCCTACTATTCACATTTTTCTTTCCTTGTGTTTCTTCCCTTGTTTTCTTTCTTTCTATTTCCTCTCTGTCTTTAACTGTCTCTATCTCTCTCTCTCTTTTCCCACACAATTTTCTCTGTCTTTTTTGGGTGCACTAACCTGCAGAGGGCCGCTGGCTGGCATGGTGGATCTCAGCGATGTCAGGTCGATGTCTCGGCCCTGCTCCCCTCTCTCTGTTTTCCCGAGTCCCTGCATAATAAGACCCGTAGCAAGCAAGCAACCAAGAACACACACACACTCGTGCACTTGAGTGTTGCCCCCACGGCAGTGAAAATGCTAATGCAAGGATGGCAGTGGTCGTAATGAAAAGAAATGATCCTGGACGCCAGGCACCAAGCACCAGGCAAGGCCAGGGAGGACAGCGCAGAGACAAACAAACAGCTTATTCACTCCATCCGCGTCTCCCCCGCTCCCTCTGTCTCACATTGCACTCTTTCAGCCTTCTGTCTCCCTCCATTCTACCCCCTGCATCAAATCTAGGTTGTAAAAATAGGCTGGAATACCAAATGAACCATCATGCTGAAAACCAGGCAAATATTGTCAGAGTGTTCGACTAGTACCATATTTAAAGTTAGTCTTGTCCCTCTCTATGGCTCTTATTTGAGTTACCAAGTACTGCAAACCAATGAACACAAAGTTGTGTCTATTTGTGCGTGTTTGCTCAACAAAAACATTCTGCTGTATTTCTCTTACGTTTTCTGAGGTCACACGTCTTCTCATGAAAGCACTGAGGCTCCACTGTAAGGAGTTTACGGCTCTGGGGTCCCCAGGCTCTGTAACAGGGACCCAAACATACCATGCGCAAAGGAGAGAGGCCAAGTGACACCAGCAGTTTAAGAGACGGATATCTCAAAACCTGGACGAATAAAATCAAAACTGCCGGCATAGCTGCCCACCACCCGAGGTAAGTCAAATATATGTTTTATAATTTGCAAAGAAGAGTTAAAGTCAGTAAAGTGGTTATTTCCAGGAATACAGAAGTATCTATTTGTGATTACAGTGACTGGTCAAACCAGACTAAGTAAGGCTGGTGTTTTGAATTGAGCAAGGGTACGTTTTATAGCTTGTGAACTTAACTTTTTATTTGAAAGAGGAAGAATGTGTTATCGCTTCTTTCAAAAGCTTTACTATTATAGAGGCTTAGACCAATGTAAGTTACATTTAACAGCAGTATTTAAAATGTAGAAGAACATAAACATAGAGGACCCAATAGCCTTCCCTGTGAGACTAGAAAAAAAAAAAGTTTTAAAATGAAAAGGAAGGTTTATTAGATCATAAGGCTGAAAGGTCTTTTGTGAAACCGAGGAGACACTGGAATGTGTGCAGTTGACTTTGGGGAGAGAGAGAGAGAGAGAAAAAAAAGGCTCGCAGTGGACACACAAGGATAACACACCACAAACAAATACACAACTGAAACACTGAATTATTTTCTCGGGCGTCTCTCTCATACACACAACACACACATCAGACCAACAGCACCTGACGAGAAACATACGTGAAAGACAAGAGAATAAAGCTTGTCTCTTCTTCTCGCTCTCTCTCTGTCTTGTTCAAACCCACACACACATATACACTGTGTCCTGAGGGGACTGGTGGTTGTCAACAGTGATTAAACACACTGCTGCAAGCTCATAATCCTCAAAAGAATGATCACCTCAATAGCAGGAATTGCATTAGGTTAAGTGTACCTGAACAGAACATCACACAAACCACACGTACAGCAAACCACTTTGTGAAGAAAAGTGGGGCTCTTTGGTTTAAGAAAAGGAGTGGTTTCCATATTGGGCCAACAGGTAACTTGGTGTATTATTTTTCTTTTCAATCACTTCTAAAAACTTTGATGTTTTTGGTACTATAAGTGCTATATGGCTCTCCTACCCCACATCTATCCCACTTAATGCTAATGCATCCAGGCGTGCGGCCTTCTGTAATCATTAACTGTTGACAGAGCTGATGTACTGTAATTCATTTCCTGAGATAAGTATTGTATAGCTTAATATCCATCAGTCCTGATCTGTTCCAGTCCTGAGCACTCTCCACTTTAATATGAAAATAAAAATAGTAGCAAACAGCTAATAAACTAATAACTAACACAACAAATAAACCTACCAACATAAACTGTTAACACCTCTAATACAACATCTATAGTAAGCACAAGCACAAATGTACAGAAGAACATACCTTGTGTGTGTGTGTGTGTGTGTGTGTGTGTGTGTGTGTGTGTGTGTGTTGGCCTTTATTTAGGACACAGCTTAAGGGACTGAGCTGTAGTCAATTTTCTCTACAATAATAGATAATGTGTTTGCTCTCTTCAGGGCAAATAAGCTGAAGCATCTGCCCTTTCACTTTTTTTTTCTTCATACATTTGCATTAACAAGCTTCCAGGAACTGTGCTAATGTCAGCTGACACTGCCCAAGAAGTTATTTGGGTTTTGAGGTTTTCCAGAATTACACTTCTGCCGTCCTTCAGGGATTTTGGGTTGTATAGAATCTATTCAGTGGCACATAATGGACTATTTGACTCGTGCGTGGATAGTTGGACTATTTGAGCAGCAGATTCCAAGTTAATCCCTAAATGAGAGGTTAAAAACAAACCATTCTGCCCACATTTCTTTTCCTTTAATCATTCCTAGAAACTGACATCAGACACCATTTATTCAGCCAAACCTCCTCATTCTTTGGTTCCTAAAAAAACAGAAAGTCTTTAGAAGACATCTAGCTTTCCCAGTTCTCAAGAAAAAATAAGTGTAGATAAAATAGTTTCCTGATATATATAGTAAACATCTTTACTCCCTGTCCTGGTTTACAGAGACTAACATTATGATGTTTGTGACAGACAGCCACCTAAATGTGCAATCCTATTTAAAAAATGGTTGCTTTGGTTTGTACACGTCTGTAAACACAGTGAAGATGAACAAGTACTTCAGGGCATGCTTGCCTGGTTTGTGCAGGTTTCTATGTGTATATTTACAGTAAATGTGAAAGCCAAAAGTAAAGCTGTAAAATCTAATACCTGTAATTTTGTTTAATCGTCAACAACATTTTGCATTCAGGGGTTTTGTGCCACTTCTGCTCTTGATGTAGTGAGAAGGTATTGCGAAACACAAAACCTGCTACACAGGCTTTGTGTTTACAGTGTCTTTTCTCCGGAAATGGAAATAATTTTTATTTGTGAAAATTAATAGTTATTAATAGCATACTTTCCATGAAAGCACATTTCAGATGTGATTAGCCTGAGGTCATTTGAATCCATTTTTAAAAATGACTCATGCTAGTTTATAAAAGTAACACATTACATGTCACATGAAGCTCTTGGGATAAGGTCAGTGAACTAACGGGGTTTATGTCGTACGTATGACGTGTGTACTTCCAGGTGCAAATGCATGGCCTTGTTCTCAATGAAAATCCTCATGTGCTGTTTTAATTTTACTTACACAACAATTGCAGGCATGACACTAGTAATGTGGTGTTAATGAGGTGAAGTTACAAGTTGTCTCATAAGAACTCTGGGAAAGGCTCTCGCAGGGGCAAAACTCTGAAGTTTAAAAGTGTAGAAATGGAATAAACAATATTTAACTGCTCTACTGTATGTGAAGATTCCAAGTCATAGTAGGTACCCAAGGAAGGTTAAAATCAAGGGCAACTGGACTTGGTTGAAGATACTTGAAGACGTTTCGCCTCTCATTCGAGGGGCTTTGTCTGCTCTGACTGACAGGTAGGGAATCCCAGCCGTTTAACGTCTGTGGGGTTGTTGTCAAGGTGATCGATACCGCTTGGTTCGTTAGTCCTCCTGGCTGTTGTAACAACAATCGTGGATGTTGGAGTCACTTGAGGCCAAGTCTGAATGACCATCGTCGGCACTGTCACATCAGCATTGTCACAGGCCAAATGTGAGTGTTTGTTCACTCTCCTGGGAAGAGATTAAGGGACAGCCTCCCCCATTCAGCGATGGTCTCTTTATTCTGGTGTAAATGGCCTGTTTCACTCTTCTTTTTGAGCCATCTGTCCTCCCAGTCCAAAATATGTACATGGTTGTCATTGAAAGCATGTCCCTTGTCCTTCAAATGTAGATAAACTGCAGAGTCTTAGCCTGATGAGTTGGCCCTTTTGTGTTAAGCCTTGCATTTGTGTAATGGTTGTTTTCGTTTCCCCAGCATGTCAGGCTACTAGCTTACTACCTATAGCGGTAATTGACCATTATTTCCAAGCGCAAAAAGCACATCATTAACTAGCATTAGTTTGTTGGCTTATACGGTTATATTTAAACTAAGCACGTTCCCAAAAAACACATTCACGATGTAGTATTTTCTGACTGTGGAAACCTGTCCTGGGTGCCATCAGAGTGTAATCTGTCCTCCTCTTTAATGTCCTCTAAAAAGTTCACACTCCAGCAACACCAGCCACTTTCATTATCTGAGATAGTGTTATGTCTACAAATACAACAGTTATTTCTCATCATAAAAGCTTTACCTCTTCTAACGTTAAAAGTAAAAACATCCTGTTTGAAAATGCAAACAAGTAAGTTGAGCAGCCACAGGTTAGAACAAAATAGTATGACATTACATTTTTCCTTATTATAATTACAATACTAGTGCTCTACTCTGAAATACAAAAACAGTAGTGTTTCTTTATTTCCATGTCTTCTCCAGGGAGCATTTTCATAATGCAGTTAGCCATCGTATTGTCACCACTCATGTAGTTAATGTTAGCACAATTTGGTAGCTAGCTCCAGCTAATGAAATCTTTGTCATTTCTGAAATTAAAAAAAACAAACAAAAAAACAAAAATTAAGTATTATGAGTGGTAAATCTGCCACCTTTATCATTGTAAACTGCATGTGTGCTGTGTGAAAATGCAAAGGGGGGAAGTTCGGGGGGGGGGTTGATCTTGAGAGGACAAATCAACTGTGGTGACACGTGACACTTTGTGTAATGATACTGACAGGGACATATACAATCCTCTTTGTGGAGCTATTAATCTTTGTCTCATTCATTTGTACTCACATTCTCTCTCTCTCTCTCTCTCACACACACAAACACAAAGATAGGGTTTCAACAGTTGAGTACCAGGCTGCGCTGACCTCTCGCTACCTCTGTCGACACACATGCACTTACAAACACCAAGCAGACAGTGCCAGTCTCTCATTCTGGCGATGATAAAAGGGGCCTTTATGCTTTAGATGTTCATCATAGTGATGCAAGCACACACTTACACACACACACACACACACACACACACACACACACACACACAATTTCAAAGTTAATATAGCAACTTTGCAAATCCAAGCATCTGATACTGGCTGATAACAGTATACCTTATCAGACCAAACACCCACGTGCCTGCACACACACACTAGCAGATATGTAAACACATATGATCATGCCCACATTCACCTGCAAACATATACACTGCAAACACAAGTGAAGGAGCAGGGTACCTTGGGATGAGGGTGTAACTAAAAGCCCAGATCAAGTGCTGTTTGTATCGCTTACAGACGAGCAGGTGCACATGTGCTTTCATGTAGTACACCTGCTCAGAGCGTGACAGTTTTGACTTACAGGCTTCCCCATTGTCTTTCTAGGACCCCAAACATGTTCTACTGCCAAGCATAGTGTACAGTAAAAACAATGATCCATTTAATTCACACAAACACCGATGTAGAGATAAGCCTGCTAAACAGAGAAGTAAAATTTAGTTTAACAAATTCAAATACCTCAAATGAATTGTTTAGTGAAAATTATTGACATTTTCTGTCTTAACAAGGATAATGGAGCCATAAAGAGTGGAAACAAGCGGAAACAGCTAGCTTGGAAGGAAAAGAATCTGGCTTGCACTATAAGACATTATATTTTATTTGTTTAATCCATATAAAAAATGAAATGCTAAAACAAGTTGTGGTTTTACAGGGGGTTATATGTATTTCAGTCAGACCCAAGCTAGCCAAATTTCCCTGCTACCATCTTTATGCTGAGCTAAGCTAAGCTAACAATCTCTTGGCTGGAGCTTCATTATCAACCGACAGCTATAAAAGTGGTATAAATCTTCTCATCTAACTCTTGGCAAGAAAGCGAATGATGGTATGTATAAATTAAATATACATACAAATATTACATTAATTTATTTTTATTTTTTTACAAACTTTGCAGTGGCATAAACAACTAGCTTTTTAAGGAAAACATCAAAGCACTGAGTGTGTTGTCCTGACATACAGCTTGAGAAACCAAAACTCTACAAGGTAAAATGGGTCAACAGTTCATTCTAGTTTAAGTGTGTGTGTGTGTCCTGGACCCCTGCTGTATCCATTAATATCTTTACAAAATGAGGACTGATGTTGCAGCAATTTATGGAGATTGGATGTTTCTGAAGGTGCTGTATATAAAATTTGAATGATTCAGTCACCGCAGGAGGGCTTTGATAACAAAAAAGGTTGACAAAGCACCCAGGCAGTGAGAGAGACAGACTGCAAGCAAAATTCATCATGCACACACACAGACACAGACGTGCATGACGTTCAACCATGTAGAAATAAAATGTTTCCTTATTGAAACTGCTTTTGTTGTATTCGAAATTACTTCAATCTCAGCATCACATGAAAATTACCCTCGTTGACACACACACACACACACACACACACACAATATAAGGCTGAATGTTTTCTTGTGGCTTTAAAATCCTTACTTCCCAGGAATACATTACTTATTTTCCGGGGGAAACAGGAAATTAGATTTTAAAGCAGAACTGTAGATAATCAAAAAATGGTGCACGCTCATTTTTTTGCTGTCATTTTCAAATACTCATTAAATTAGATGGTAACATTTTCCACCTGTTGAATACTCCTCTACACCCCAATTTTGGAGACAGAGACTTCTTGACCCATCTGCACATTTTATCTTCAACGCTGCACATTTGTTTTAACAAGATTTAGCTGCAGAGGTTTACTGTAAGCTTTTGCATGAAAAGAAACAGTTGCTGACTGAAAGCTTTATCCTATTTTGTTAACTCAATGACTACATTTCAAGGCCATACAGTATTTATGACAATTGTGGTTTGGACAATGTGGCTTTGTTTTGTGAAGAATGTAGGTTCCGGCACATGCACATGCACAATGGTGCTGACAGGCACACACGTGCTGATAATGCCGGCTTCCCGCAGTTATTTTCCTCAATGAAAAGGAATGGATTTGGGGGAAAAATCCCAGTAATTCTGGGATTGAAATCCCTCAACCATTAAGTATTTGCAAATACTTAGCTTTAACATGATTTGATAATAGTTTTGTATAACCGCTAACATCCCTTCCACCATTTCAGCTGATCTAAACCCACCCATGATGGATTTCCAAAAGGTAAAAGCAAACAGAGAATTATTATTTGGGGTTATCCTTTGTCCCACAATCAAGCCATTATGTTAAACTGCTATTAAAACAAGTTAGAAACATAGCCAAACAAAGCCAATTTTATGGGACTAGATGAAAATATGTAATTGTCTTCTTTGGGTCTTTCTCTTTTCTTTTTTTAATCACTCTCCATGTTTAATCACATTTGTCTTCCTCTCCTCTCCTCTCCTCTCCTCTCCTCTCCCATCCTCTCAGGCATTCTCTTCTTATACAATTACAGCTCAGCACCAAACCACCGTGTCATATTTAACCTACTCTTCTCTCCGCAGGGAGAAAGACCTAATTTGCGTTAATTGCCTCTAATTTGAACTTTTAGCAGGATGAGTGAGAAAATGTGTAAATATATTGACTTTGGCCCGAGTAGAATAATAGGTTTCTAACAGGTCTGTTGGGAGACAAAAGGAACCACAGAGTGAAAGGACAAAATGAGATGGTGGAGGATGAAAGTTAGCAGTAATATCAGGTGAAATAAAACTAGATATTTACTGAGAATGACAGACTGGACTCTTCAGTGCCACTATCTGGTAGAAGGATGTACTGCTCAGTGATTTGCACTGATCTCCATATTGTACTATGCCACAACACTTAATTACATGCCTTAACTGATATCAAGTTAACTTTATTATGTTATACATACTTTGAATCAAACTGTATCTGTACTTTATCACTGCTGAGGGCATATTTCTGTATAATACTGCCTATATATCATATTTGTTGCAATATTTACGACACAAGATTAAAACACAATTCAAATGTTCACTAGCAAAAGGATGTACGGCACATTTATCAACAAAAACAGTGTGAATCAGATTGCACTCTTGAATCCAACCTTCTTCAGATGAAGAACCAGGGGTGTGTAGCCAAGGTTCCTTAATATAAGAAGAACTGTGGCACAATGGCAAAATCATTTATCACTACCTATGTATATGTACCAGTGTTAGATAAATGGCTAATTTATAAAGTGAACTGGACTTATGACTTGCATATTTCAGTATTTTCACTCCACTGGAGTTAATAATTTCCAAAAATTTCACATGGTGACAATTGTGCAAGCAGGCTGACAGGGAATACGAGGAAATAGACCCAGAATCCAAATGACAGGCAAGGTCCAGGGAAATAAATCTGAAAACACAGAAAACAAGGGAACACATTGACTAACTACTAGTGAGAGGAAGATAACTACGCTAGGACTCTGTCAACATAAAACAGGAAATAACTAAATAACACCCGAAACCATGATGGAAAAATATCAGCATGAACATCCAATATCCTACAATGCACATTATGCGTCTACAAGACTTGGTCCATTTTTCTCTCAAGATGCACACACTCACACCAAAGCACAGAGAGAGTGAGAGAGAGCAAAAGAGAGAGAGAGAGACAGAGAGAGCTGCGTGCAGTGACACTGACAAGGGAAGTGACAAGTTCACTATTGCAACATGAGCTCTTTCAAAGCACATCCAAACACCCAATTACATACAGAACACACACACCCCGAGTTACTGACATACCAGTCACAACTCAAGGGTTTGATTGTACAGACTGTTGTGTGATGTTGTCACACGCAAAGAGTAAACTACTGTATTTTAAAAGAAAAACATTAACCGTACTGTTCCCTTCCTCAGTAAATTCTGCTGAGGTGCCCTTGATCAAGGCACTAAACCAGCTGCTTCACTTGTGTAATTTAGTTGTACTAAGAAGCTCTTTGTGTCTATACATTTGCGCAAAGCAGAGATAGAATGATGTGAAATAAGTCAAATGTTAGTGCACAAAAGTTTTTGTTTCAGTATCCAGAACAGCAGGCTGTTTGATTCTCCAGTTAATTTGAACTGATAAATGACAATTTGTTGTTTCTGGGTTTTAAAAAAATAATGTAATATATAATAATTTAGAGGCTATGGGTATGTTGGAGACCTTGTTCTGTAAAGGTTGTCCTTTTTTTCAAACATTCAGTGTTAAATTCATCTCACAAATGTTATGTTAGAGGAGGAGCACAAAAATGCACTGTCATGTGTCACACATGACAGGCTGAGGTGATGAAGACAGGAAGAATGAAAAAGGAGAATGTGCACATCAGAAGATAAATTACATGCATGACATTCTGATTTTTGATTTTCAGTTAGATAACAAGTGTTTACAATCTGATCATTTGAGAAAAATCCTCAGACACAATGCAGAACACATGTCACAGAATGATGTATTACATTATAGAAATATTCATTTAATTAATTTTGTTATATCACACTGTCAAATTGTAATTGTGCTTATGATGCCTTATACTGCTTGATTAAAGTCCAGTCAAAGTAAAAGAAAGAAAGAAAGACACAAAGTAAGGGATAAACAGGGGGATAAGAAGGAAGTGCCTGTGCGTTTGTAGGAAACACACACACAGAAAGACAGAGAGGCCTAAATTGCCTGTTTTGACGAGTTCTCCAACCTGTTGTAACTCGTTAGGCAGGACATATTCTCACTGATAGAACTAAGCTGGCCTGGGTCAACACAGGTCACACTTTGTCCTTTAACAGGAGAGACTATCTGTCAGTTCTTTAACCTGCATCGACACACATCGACATGCACACACATACTTATGTTTGCAGAAATGCAGGGACAGACCATAGAATTACATGCAAGACACACAGACACTGCCACACACTGCCATGTCAGCAACCTTTTTTGAACCGTATTTTGAACAATGTATTTCACCAAAAAAGGTAAACTGGAAATGAATCTGAAAAAAAAGGTCTCAAAATGTCTTACTTTTATCAGCGAGGCATGAAGATAATATATTATAACATATTTTTGTAAGAGAGGCAATATAGCCAAAGGGAGGAAAAGCAGTGAGCAATTACGCAGACTTGTTTCTATTTAACTGAATTTAACTTGAATTTGTTGAATTTCCTCACCACTTTCACTGAAAATAGTGCTCTCTTACTGATGTTAAAAAAGGAGCAAGCGTGCTGTTCTGTAAGAATCCTATTTTTCAGTCAGAATAAGTGGATAATCCAGTAGTTCATGTGAACATTACTACTAAAGGTTGGCAGGCATCAGTGTTGTCGAGAAATCAATCACCTTTCTTTGGCATTAGACGATAGATTACAAACTATGTACAATCTATTCCATCTTTGATCTTTAATAAAATCACATGCCAAAAATCAGGAAGTTCATCCCAGAGTTCTCTGGAAGACGAAAAACAAGTTGGACACTGATCAACTGATTAAAGTCTAGATTACAGTGTATTTGAAGGATTGACAGACAAAAATAGGTGACTGGGTCACTGAGAGAAATTAGACTCTAACTAATACATAACTATATAGAACGTGGTTTCCAGAGTGACATGTAGTGCAATGATTGCAACGCTGGAATAAGCTTCAGGTTCTTCTAGATTGCTCAAATACCGTATAACCCAATGATAGTTCCTTCCTGAGTCAGCCAAAGATTGGCATTTTTACCAGCGAAGTGTGATTCAAGTGTGATTTACACCAATATGGTCTGTTCTGTTGGGCAAATCATTTAGGAAGTTGTGATTGTCATAATGTTAAAGGAATAGTTCAACATTTTGGGAGAGAGGCTGATTTGCATTCTTGTTGAGAGTTAGATGAGAAGATCAAAATCACTCTCAAGTTTGTACATTCATTTTAAGGCTGCATGAAAAACTAGCTTAGCATAAAGACTGGGGAAAGATGAGAAACAGCTAGCCTGGCTCTGTCCAAATGTAACAAAATCTGCATACACTTTTTGTACGCATTAAACAAATGAGATCTAACATCTTAATTAGTCAGCTTTAGGCAGCTTGTGTTATGTTTGGATAGAGCCTGTCTAGCTGTTTCCCACTGTTTCCAGTCTTTGTGCTAAGCTAATTGTTTACTGGCTAAGCATTATGTTGACCAAACAAATATGAGACTGCTATCAATCTTCTGAAATAACTCTCAGCAAGAAAGCAAACAAGTGCATTTCCCACAATCTCAAACTACTCCTTTAAAAATCTCTCTGTTATTCTTCAGTGTGACTTTTAGTTACACAATATAGCAGAGTGAGGTCAGCGTGTCTCCTATGAGCTGAGAGAAATGTGGATTCATCATGGTGCGGCTCAGGTCTCTTGTTACCTCACTGGGGCCTCATGCTTTACAGCTACTTTGAGAGTAGTCGCCCTAAGGTGTAACTGCTTTGTGTTCCTCTTTCACTCTGGTATCTCTGAACTTTGGGGCCCTGGTATCTCTGAACTTTGGGGCCCAAAATATACAACACAATTTGGCTAGCATTTTTCCTTTAGGTACAACCTAGGTACAGGTAGGTCAGGACAGACCCAGAGAGAGAGAGAGACAGAGAGAGAGAATAAATCAGTCATTCTGACAGAGTAATTTTCAGTGATAGTTTTACAGCTTCCTGAAGGAATAGGCATAGGTGTGTCAAGGTGTGTGTGTACAGAAGAAATGTTGAGGTCAAACTCTTGTTGTCAATTGAGTTGAAAAGACCAAGCTGTTAACATAACACACACACAAACCTATATATGCTGTTTTCCAGCACAGAAGAAGAAGTATTCAAATATACATTCACCAAAGTAAAAGAACAACAAAGAAAGAGTTACACATCAAATTGACTTTTAAATGCTTTATATTGTTGTAGTTTTTGGGCACGTCACCTGTCCAGCCAGGAGTTCTTTTCTGTTGAGTGAAGCATCTGTGACGTGTAAAATAAATAAAATGTAGCATTATGCATGATACATTTGTCATAAGGGGATAAGAGGGATTGTACAAGAATTATTGCAACAGTGAATCTCTCAGTATGCCGCTGTAAAGGTTGATAATATTTATGGAGGCTTCACTGACAAAAAGAGGACATCAGAATCTCACACGCAGTTTGCACAAACCATACATTAGTTGGTAGACTATCTGTTGGCAGTTGTAAATATACTGTATGTACATTAGATGCACTCAACAAAGTCTTTGTGTACTTTCCAAAAGTGTGTTCTGTCCTGACTTGCTGTCATGTTGTTGTGGCAACCAGGCATATAGTTTCACCGCCTTAAGAAAAGTGCAGGATGAACATGTGCAGCATGTGTGCACACAGGCAATAGAGCACCCCCACCACACACACACACACACACACACAGAGGCTAATATTAACCTCCTGTTGGTCATGTGAAGATCCAAAACAAGTCCATGACCATGTTAATGTCCCTGCCTACAATTTAACAAATCTTAATCTAATCTAAATTTGTGGGGTGTTTGCTGATTTCCTAGCAGCAATACTGAGCAGATTATCTTGCTATTAACAGTGGAAGCTGAGATAAGAGCTATATTTGATAAGACACGGCAATGACTATACATCAGTCAGTAGGGTGTACAGCCCCACTGGTCAATGGTCATTTTTATGTCATTTTCACAATTGTTACTTTTGTGAAAGAACATTTGCATGAGTAACTGGAGGAAGTGTGCAGTGTGTTTCTTAATTAGAAAAGATACAAAGTTTTGTTTAACAAAAAAAGGCTATTGTGTGAGCTTAAGTGGCCCAGCTGCAAATTAAAAGTAAAAGCCCTCACCATTTCACCATTTTAGGGTAAATTAGTTATTATTCTAGGTTCTGTGCCAACATAGTTATATTTAAAATGAATTGGGGACCACTTTAATTTTGCCAACTGAAAAAGCAATTAACCTGTGCACTTAACACTTAAATGCCTGATAGGTCATTTGATGAACAGGTGGCAGTTTGGTCTCAAACTGGTTGCTCTTTATGGAAATTGTTTTATTTATTCAAAGTTAAGTCAGGGATACCTCTTTGGTGCGTGTTGATTTCAAGGGCCTTGGTGTTAAACAGTTTGAACCCCTGCTGTCAAATATAAACAGGATGAGCCACAGAGAAAAATAAACAACACTGATGAGCAGGATAAAACCATTATCCTGTTTTGATTATTCTTGCAAGAGGCGCTGCAGCTCAGTATCAGGGTGTGTAAATCTGATAGACAAACAGATTCAGATCTTAACTGTGGTTTCTGATGTGCAGGATTTGATAGGAACTGACTTTAACCTTAAGAACCAAACCAAAAAAATTACAATGAATTAATTAAAACGGCCCATTATGAACTTATTATTCATTTCTGATTATTCCCTACCTTTTGAACTGTAGTAAATCTGTAAGAGAAGGCCACACACACACAAACGTGTTTGTTCCTGTATCCCCGTGGAGACATCTCATTGACATAATGAAATCCCTAGCCTCTTACCCTAACATGTTCCATCACAACCACATGCCTAACCACAACTTTTACTCTAACCCCAACCTTAATCTAGTTGTAACCTCAAAACTAAAACCATGTCTTAAGCATAACAAAACCCGTCTCTACCCGTGGGGACCTCAATTTTTGTTTCCAGGGTGACCCGATCGAGTCCACATCGTTTTCGCGCAGTCCCCACCGGGATACGAAAACACGAAACACACATACTCACATATTCACACAGTAAGGGAGAGAGAATCACACACTAAATAAACATCAGTCAGAAAGGTTGACTTTGGATGTGTAAAACATGACCGAGACATAAAATAAAAGCATGATGAACGACATGTTTTGGTTCACACTGCAGCTGTTGACTGCCTCAGCATCCCAGCTTGTCTCTGGTCGACAAGTCCACCAGAATTAACAATAGTACGTCCGGTTTGACCTGTCAAAATAAAACTGTTGACGATGCACGTGTTGCAGAATGTTTTTCCCCAGGAGTCCCATTTCACTCTGTTTGGCTTCCACTTGACAAGATGCAAATTAAGAATGTTTAAGTTTGATTCAGTTTTATAGTGGTCATTTTTAAAGTGCAGTAAGTTAGAATTTGTCAGGACTGTTTCCATGATTTGTTTATAGGCTACAAATAAATGGCCTACTAGTAAATTTATAAACTTTTGATAGGTTTGTATTCAAAAGGAATTTATTAAACACAAGATTACAAACAGGATTAATAGGTCAATTTTGATATGCCTTAAAATGTTTAGGGAAACCGATATGTCAAAAGTATCTTTCCAACTAAATATTTAATACATTAGCCTATTTAAAATACCAGCAAGGAATTTAAATCCATAATTGTAATAAAATACGTAGACCAAAAGGAAAATACTATGTAGCCTACTTTCCTTTCTTTGCTAATTTTAGTAAAGAAAACCAATTATCTCTCTAAACATCAAAACAAATGATAGAACCACTGATCAGTTTAAACAATTGAGAATCCCTGACCAGATGACCAAATTCCTAATGCAAAAGGAAATCTTTCTCTTTCTCAACACCCTTTACGCCATCCCAATTTTCAAAACATATGCCTAACATTTCACAAAATTGCATTATGTGAGGTATGACACTGAAAGTTTGGGAGCTTACAACTGTTCCAGCAAATGAGAAAAAAAGGTGAGAGATGTTTCCTCTCCTCCCGGATCGCACACAGCAGGGGCACAGCTGGGCCTCTCTTACAGATCAAATCAGACAGCTGCTGTCATCTATGAAAAAATAGCATAGGACAAATAAATCAATTTTTAATTTATTGAAAATGAGGAAAATATACAAACAAGTTAGGTATATCTATACAAACATCAGGGAGAGAGACTTTGGGTAATAAGTCCAATTTCTTTTGTTTTATTTTGAAAGAACGCCTCTCTTCCTGTATACTCGGGATTAACAGTGGGTGATTTGACGCGGCACGTCGGCGTGAAAGCCCTGCCGTCGCGTTGTCGAGTCATCGCCAGAGAAGAGCAGAGAGCAGACGGTGCAGCCGTCTGATGGCTTGAAAACGGGGAATAACTGTGGTTCACAGCGGATTAATTGCACCACACAAGCCAAGAGGAGCGGAACCGCGGCCACTGGAGCGGCCTGGGTGTTGATACGGATGAGGATACGGCATCTTTGAGTTAGAGCGTTGCCTCTTTTGGCTGCGGTAGCAGACCCGGACACAGACAACACAGAGACAGACATAAAGAAGTACCAGAGCCGCCGCGACACCAGCGAGCGAACTTGGCTTCTCTGCCCTGTGGGAGGTGTCATTCTGTCGGCTGCGAGTCGCTGCACGTACCGCTCACCGCGGCGCTTGTTCGGCCCTTTAAAAAAAAAAAGAAGGATAAGGCTGCAGCTAAGTTATGTTTTTGTAAATAGCTTATTTTTTCGGGGTTTTCAGCAACCAACTGTGGCTTTAATGTGACGCACTATACTGACACTTTGGAGCTTTGTAAATCGGAGCGGACTCCCACTGCAGAGGAGTTAAAGGCGTTTAAATCAAGTTTTTACCTTCATTTTTCTGCGGTACCACTACAGCCCACACCGATGTAATAGGTAACGGTACATTTTTTGTATCATCATAATGCTGTGTCCAAATCGTGACTGGTTGTTGCTTGTCTTGTTTTTTTGTATTGCCTCGTTTCGTTTGAGTTCCTCAACAGGCAGCAACGAACCCCTCTCTGCACGGATTGCTGCTCACAGTTTTCCTACAATGCTCACGGTTCAGGACGTTTAGCGGGGGCTTGCACCCTTTCTAACACAGTTAGTAACTTCCTCACAGTTTTTCACCAATGCAAATGCAGCCTCCCCCCCCAATAACTTGAAGATACATTTTGTCTCAAGTTTAGCCTGTATCAACAATAAGCCCCCTAACTATAGCGACTCCCGTGTCTGTTCCCCTGGAGTCCTAATAGCTCCTGTGCTCATTTTAACAGGATGTGAACCCATTTTTCACTAGGATTTAATGAGCAGACCATAACGGACAGAATTAATGTAATTGTTAACCTTCTACATTTAATGATATAATGCATATATTAGCCATATAAGCCCTACTTCTACTTGAAAAGTACTTTTGACCATTCAATTCTGGCCATGCTTGAATGTTTATATGCGCATTATATTTGGCAGGCAGCCTGGCAACAGAGGAATCTTTTCTTCTTTATTTTTTTGCAACAGTTTTTCTTGCAAAACTTTGCTCATTTGCATAATATTGTGTAAAGTTAGCCAGACTTATTTCAGTTATAAAAAAGGACAGCCCTGATTCTTTAAAGCAGCACACCTAATGATAATTAGGTGTTTAAAATTAAATTCTTTTCAATATTAATGTTGCAAGCTTTACCTTAAAATGACCATAGGCTATAATGGCTGATATTTTACATTTGAAATGAACTTGAGTGTACAATTTCTGCTCTTTTTTTTCTGTCTGCCTTAACAACACCCCCTAGCTGTTGTAAAATCACTGTGAAACATCTTCTCATGGCTCAGTTCTTAGATAAGCCATATTCACAACAACAAAAAGGCACACAGCAATACAAGCCATCAGCCTGGTCTCTTCAGATGGTGTCATTGTGCTGTCTAATGTATTACTTAATTGACCATATAGGGCTGTTCCTACATTAGGTAAATTACTCATCTTAACCTCTGGGGATATCGGGTACCATTAAATGCAAAGTAGTTACCATCTATTGTAAGGTTTTTTTCAAGCAATAAAGCTACTCAGGAGCTAAGGAACCAGATTCTACCCGATTGCCTTAAGGCGCATACCTACTGTGACCTCTTCAGCGCTAATCCTGCACCCACTTCCCTTAACCGAGATAATATACAATAGGCCAAATGAATCTCTGGTGTTGTGTTTGGTCATTACTGGGAAACTGTCAGGACAAACTTCACTTATATTTTAAAGTATCTTCTGAACAGTAACATGTTGCATATTCTGTGTTGCAGAGAAACTTATTGATGTATTAAAATGAGATCCATTTGGCTTTGTGGCAGACTTTGTAGCCTATGTTTTGCTATGAAGTGGTCACACGCCATCTGGGTTAATAAATGTGAGCAGTTTGTGCAGTTTACTGACACACTTTTAGTGTGTGCAAAGCCGCCTTGTGCCATTTAAATCCCCATTCATGGGGGACAGATTAATTGAAGAAATCTGTAAAAGACTAAATGAAATTGTGACAATTATTCTGCATGTTTCTTTGTCGATAAGACTTGTGAACACGCGTTATGGGTAGTTTTAAACATGACACCAAAGCAGCTGCTGTTCCCCTGTCCCAGTGCCACTATGATAACAGTAGGATGTTATGTGAGGCAAATTGCAAACTTAGCAAGCATATTTCTTACCACTTTCTAAGTTTTATGTAATGTAGTATCTAAAGTAATGTACCAGTACACTGTCCTCATATGTATTTAGTTTTTACGCAGTGGTTCTATCTATGTCATTCCTCTCATGCCAAGTTGCCGAAGAGTGGCCTAACCTTGAGGTCAGCCAGGCTGTGGTGACTTTGGGCTAAATTTGGAACGTGGAGCAATTAGGCGCACACCCTACTGCATCCTTCCACTGCATTAACTACACGGGGGTAATTGGGAGGGGAAAAATTGGGGTGGGATGCAGTTTTTTGTTAACAGGCTTGAGCTGGAGACCAAAGATCATGCCGGCCTCAACCCGAGTTCACTGATAAATCCCAAACCAAGAGTGCAGGAGTCCAGCTGAATCCTCTTAACAGCCAAATCTGGAATAATGAATAACTTAAGACCGTGCTATATCTAATGTGAATATTCACTTTTTGGTGTAAGAAAACCTACTTTCTTGTGCTGAACTAGTTTCACTATTTTACCAACCAAATTGTTAAGGAAACAAACATCCACATAAGGGTTTGATCCCTGTTTAGTGGTTGGAATTGCTGTCAGATTTGTCAACTGCAACTAAAATTGTTAGCAACATTTGGCTGGTGTTCATTTCCCACCCTGCCTCTGTCACTCATAATAGTCACCACAGGCCAAATGGCGGTAAAAGGAGTAACTGGCAGCTTTATTTGCTTTACCAGCCACTTTGGTGGGAAGGCAAGTATCATTTGGGGGTCTCTTGAAGTTGGTCGAGTCAGTTGGGTAGTCGAGTGAAAGCAGATAGTAAATTTTGCAAGATATCTAAAGAAAATATAGTTTCATCTGACTCTTCACTTTTTCATTTCAGGGACAAGGGCCAAAGCAGACTAAGCTGGCCTAGGCTAGGCCTACCTAGCCTTCTGTCTGGATTTACCAGACGGGCCAGCAACTTCTACAGGGAGCCCTATCTTCAGCGAGCAGTGGGGGGCTTCATCCTATTCTTACACAAACTGCACCAGAGCTCAAGTCAAGCTGAAACTGGATTGGATTTCAGTCATATTTCATCTTATCAGCCTGGGGGAGGCCATACTGGTCTGTTGGAACTCCAGTTCGTCCATGTTGTTGTCATCCCTCTCTGGATGTTGCTATCGGGATGGATTCGGGTGTTAATTTGACGGTTGTCACCTCATTGCAGTGCTTGCACCCCCCCTCCATTGACTGCCTCTCGTCCCCTCCCTCCCCAGTCTTTAAGAGAAAGCCCCTTCCTCTCTCCTGGGGCTTCCCTGATTACAGAAGAACAGAAGGACCTTGTAGGAACTGTTGGTTGTATTGTTGAAACCGTTGCAAAGAGGAAGTAGAGTTAATAAATCCTTGCTAAAAAAACCTACAAACCACAATGAAAATGACTGCGTTCAGTTGATTTTGTTTTGTTACCCTTCCCCTTTTGTTTTTCTTGGAGTTTGATCAGAGGTTGGAGAACTTTTCACTTGAAAAACAAAGCTTGCTAGTCAAGATTTGTGCCCGCATGCACACAGTTTACACATAGGTTGGTCTGATTACTCACATAAAATAAATCCTTATTTATACTTACAGAATTTCTCTTTTGTGGTCTGAGCCTAACGGAGCAATGTCTGAAAGCAGCAGCAAAGCGGTGGAATTCATTGCCCCGGCCCCCCCTCCTCCCTCTGCGTCTCCCTGTCCCTCACCCCAGACCCCCCACAAAAATGTGAACACCCCTGCCAGTTCAGACTCTCACGTGGTGGAGAAGCTCGACGGACACCCTGAGGTCCAACGTCGGCGCCACACGATGGATAGAGACTCTAAAACAGCCGAGCACCGTTTCTTCCGCCGGAGTGTCATATGTGACTCCAATGCCACAGCTTTGGACCTGCCCAGCAAAGCAGCCATGATACTGTCCTCACCTCCAGACTGTGAAGGGCCACTCACTCTCTACCCTCAACAGCCTGGACCTGGGGTACAGGATAAAGAACATGGGAAGGTCCCAGTAGGTCTCTATGTGCAAAGCCAGACCCTTCAACCTGGGCTTGGTGGGGCAGTTGCAGAGGGGAACATACAAAACGAGGAAGATTTACTTGTGGGCAGTATCACGATCGCCGTTCCCACCAGTAGCAGTGTTCAGCATGGTCCAGATGGGGCAGTAAAAGATCCCAGCCCGACAGTATTGGATGTTACCGCCAAAATAGTAGGCAAGGAGCCTGACGTGACATTGCGCCCCAGAGGGTCAGAGGCCACACAACAGGTGATGAAAGATGGAAAAGTGATAGAACATGTGGATGAGGGTAGCGTTAGAGAGGAGAAAGAGAGGGAGACGGAGGAGGAGAAGGAGCTAGCGAAAGCACGGGCAGAGCAAAGGGAGGCCGAGAAACGAGTGCAAGACGATATAGAGGAAGTGGAGACAAAAGCTGTGGGGACTTCACCAGATGGACGCTTCCTAAAATTTGACATCGAGATCGGAAGAGGGTCCTTTAAGACTGTTTACAAGGGACTGGATACAGAGACTACTGTGGAAGTGGCATGGTGTGAGCTCCAGGTGAGTCCAGATACATAAAACTGTTACCTCTTCAGTGTCTGTGCGCTGTGTCTCTTCCTGTTTATCTGACTAAGTCTTGAATTAAATGTAATTTTGTGGTTGTGGTCGCTTAACGTCTCCTTTTTACTATTTCTTGCATGTCCTCTTTTTTTTACCTTGACATCCTGAGATTACTGAGATGCGAGAACTTCCTGTTCACCCGGACTCTTTCCTGTAATACAAAATGAGATCACAATCTGATTGAGATTGAGATACTGGTGCAGATTACATCCTGGCTAAAGCTAGATGCGGTCGATTATTTGGTTTTTGCTGCATTTTAGATAAAGCGTGACTAGTCTAGAGGGTCCATAGCCCTTTCAGCAGGCAGCAAAGTGCAATAGCGGGGAAACACTTTATTGAGAAGTGTCCTATCAACAAGATTTTTGCATTGTTTATGTGTTCTTTAAAGCAGCAGCACTGATGGTTTGGATTAATTTGTAAAACTTTTCAGCTGCTCTGAGTTTAATTCCACATTTCCTCTTGTTGTTTGTCTAGACTGTTGTTTTTTCCCACAAATGATTGAATGCATCTCTCTAAAAAATTGCTTCTTGGACTGGTTTATTGCGAGATGAGCTGTCTCTCAGTGGAGGGCCCTGCTTGAAAATATTTGGTTGACTTGGTCATTATGTTTTTATAATATTGACCTGTACCTGTAGTAGCTCCTTGGGCTGTGTATGTATAATGCTGAAACACAGTTGTGTGATGCAGAAAACAAAACAGTTCTTCTCCTTGGTTATAAAGATATTTCCACACCTTACGGACACATCTGACAAATGGAGGTATGGTGTAGCTCTGCCCTGTCGCTGAAGCTCAGTCATGGTTTTGGTTTGCTACAGACATCCTACAGACGTTTGGTATTAATGGTTGTTTTTTTTTTTTTAAAATGCATGTGAACGGATGCTGCGGTACTTTGGATTACCACTACCACAAGTTGCATATATCAGTATTGAATAAGTGAAAATGCTTAGGTTTGACTTCATGATTGCCGGTAATCAAACCTCATGAATCTGCCTGCTTGATATCTGTAGAATGCCGGATCACTATTTAGGACAGTATTATTCTGCAAGAAAAGACTTACTTGCCGAAACCCCCAGACAGTGTGGGATATTCAGGCTACTGAAAGTGAATGAGTAACACTGTTGCATCTCTCACCTACGTGTCCCCATTATGGTGCCCTTGAGTAGGACAGATGACTTCCTAGCTGCTCCACTATAGTTTCTCTGTGGCTAGACAGGTTGCACTGTGCAGCGCCCAATCGGCTTTCATTCTCAGCCTGTAGATGCATAAAAGGTTAACAAAAAGGCTGCGTCCTGTACACAGTGTAAACATGAGACAGGATGGCACACAGTTCACCACAGGATGCTGTTGCTACACTATGGTGCACTGATGCAACTTCTGGTGGTGTGTGTGTGTGTGTGTGTGTGTGTGTGTTTGTGTGAGAGAGAGAGTCAGAAAACGAGAAAGACAGAAAGTGTGAACAAGACACGTGTGTTGGCGGGAGAGATGAAGCCAACAGAAAGTGGGGGGGGAAAAATAGTGTCTTTGCAGCTCATCTTGTTGACAAGTATAAGCACAGAGACAGAGGTGTGTTCAGTAGTTGGAGATTCAGAATAACAGTCTCAGCTGGTCATATGACATTCAGGGCACTGACTAAACTGAGGTTTTTAGCAGAGGGAGAAAACCGTGACATGGACTCACGTGGTTCTGCTTGCTCTGATGACATAGTTGTTACTGTGCCAGAGAAACAAATTTACATGATACATTTTACTCTGCAGAATGACAGGAGAGGGCATGACATTTTTTTCAATATGATGAGTAGGCTAGATCTATTCCATCCTCTGAACATCCTGCTTCTCTCTCCTCAATGCCTGGAAGTCAAACAAGGTGAGACTGTGTAATTGAATGTTTTCGCTGCAAATCCTCACATGTTTATGTTTCTCAGTGTTTGATTATTTCCTGTGGGAGCCCCCCCCCCCATCTCCATCACAAGATGCTCCTCGAGTCTTCCTGAATCCCAGAAACTAAAATCAGCCTCGTCTGATGCCCTGCGTCTTGGAAACGCCACTTTGTTTATCAGAAAACAACGTCTAACCTCTGTTGCTTTCTTCCTCCATCACACATGCCTCTCTCTTTCTCTCTTGCCAGTCAAAAAGTGGGTCGAAGGGGTCTTTACCAGGTCAGATTCAGACTTGGACAAAGAATTATGGGCTTATTTAATACACGCTGGATTAGTGAAATGACAATTCTCAACATTATATACTGCATATTATAAGGGTATGGAAAGCCTGAGGTAACCAGGCTATATGCATGCAGAGACAAGTATTGGCAGTAATCCTGTGTGTGTCAAAGATGACTGAGCAACTGCTGACATGTGGCAGAATAGTGGGAGTAAAGTTACACACACGTACGTAACATCCACTCACATTCACACTGGGTGGGCAGGGGAACTGGAGATCTGTGGGAGTCAGGATCATCTGGAACTTCGGTCGGTTTTCTGTATGTGTGTACATACGTATGCATACGTGGTGTGAGTGTCTTTCCATCCCTTTGACTCATATGCATATGTAACTGAGCTGCAGTTGTTTAAATTCTAGTGTCTGTGTGTTTCAGAGATAAATTTGGGAGGGGAGGTTATGTGTCTTTATATTCTTTGGCATCTAATCCAAAGTTTCCAGGAGAATGCACAAGTGGATAGAAATGGAGGAACAGGAGGGAAGAGGGAGATGGAGCAGATAGTTTGCTTAAGCTTTAGTGAAGAAAGAGATTGATGAATAGATAAAGGGAGTGGAGACATAAGAGGAGCAGTATCACCCAGTAGCTTCTTAAGATGCTTTGTTAGAATGGATCCAAATTGGTTGGGCAAAAAGACATTGACACAGTTCTCTGAAATGAGAGAAAATGGAGGAGGAGAAATGTTTGGGCAAGACAGAAATGGCTACAGTGTTAACAGTTTTAAATGAGTTTAAATCAGTTCTCAGGTGGGAAAATAGAGGTTATGATGCTGGTAAACTTTGGTAAGTTTTATATTCTCAGAGGCAGGTAAGCTTTATCTTTGTTGCTCATGAAATGGTGAAAGAGGTGAATTAATTTTGAGATTAAACCATAAATAAATGTGGTTATTAAAGTTATGCATAAAGAAAAATGTCAAACATTGCTTCTTCCTTTTTTAATCTAAGAATTGGCAAATTTTTTGCAATTTCTATCACTCTAAATTGAATATCTCTGGGACTGGTTGATCAGGCAAAACCAGTATTTTCATCTGTGGCTTGTAGGGAAAAACATATAGTCTGAAAGGAGTAGCACTTGAGAACAGCAGTGAGCTCTTAGGGTGAAGCATGCAAAACAACTACCAGTAAGTGACAACAGATTTGGAGACATGCTCAATGAAACGGAGATAAAGTTAAGAGAGTGATTCAACTACAAGGCAGTCAGAAGAGGTAAAAGAAAGGAGAAAGCAGGGAGGGAAAGAAGAGAAATGAAGTCTTATAAGTGGGTAGGGATCAAGGGAGGAGGGAGAAAGGTCAAAGTTCAGCCCTGTTGTGCCCGAGGAAATCACTAGGAGCCTGTTCAGCATTCAGCTACCTTTCTGAAGAGGGGGCTGAGTGAGACATGTATGTAAAAAGCAAAAGGATGGAATAAATTGCAAAATAAACAAAAGTTTTGGGAGAACGTTTGGAAGACAGGTGGTCAGAGGAGATTATGAGGAGGAGGATGAAGGCAAGATCAGGAGCAGGAGTTTGAAGAAGAAGGAGGTGATCGTGGACGGAGCTCAGTGAGAGAATAGAAGAATGGGAAACATTGGGAGGAGGGAGGAAAACGTTGGGAGAGAAAAGACAAAGGAAATGAAAAGGGAGGAGGGAGAGGAGCATAGAAACGAATGAGGATGAAAAGAAGAGGGACCCCGAGTCTCTGTTTGTGTGTGCGTGTGACCTCAGCCTCTGAGCTCCACCAGCACTCGAAGACCTTAGGGAATTTCTCTGTCGACAGCAACACAAGGCAGATTAACCCCCTCCCCACACACACACAGACAAGGACACACACACACATTTTTGGGGCTTCAAGGCTCTCCTTCAATAACAGTCATTCAATCAGTGCCACAAGAGGGTTACTGGCCAATGTGCTCAGACAGCTCTGTTGGCCCTGTGCAAGTATTGGACCAGTGCAGAATGTTTGTTTCTTCATGGAAAGTAGTAACATTTTTACAATTTAATACTGGTGTCATTCATTTTTACAGTGAAGTCATATCACCGTAGTCTCCTGACATAGACAAAAGGAATCCACCAAGGCTAACAAATATGGCTCGCTGTGTCCAATTTTAGCATTGCGGCAATTTGTTTATAGCGATGACCCATTTTAACTTGGTACTGGCCTGAAATCTGTCCATGTGTTGGTAAAAGGCCAGAGGGAGGGAGGAAGAAGATATTAAGATGTCATATTAAAGTCAGGGTAAAGCCACTACCAGCTGTAGGGGTGGGTATCGTGAAAACGGGATCTTTGTCTTTTCCGTACTCTTAACTATCAATAATAATTTATCAATAAGCTTACCTGTTCTTCTTTTTCATTCTACAGGATCATTTAAGAAGATTAGTATTGACTTATTAGTATTAGTATTGATTTTTAAATGAACAAAATATTGTTTGTAGAGCAGCAACAGTAAACTGAACAGCCAAGTCACTATATTCACTCAAAAATATTTCACTGGAAAGAAATCTAAAATGTCAGTAAAAAAAAAATTCCTGACATCAAAATGTTGAGTGAAGTTTAGAAAGAATGAAGCACTGTGAAAAAACATGACTCTTTTTATTTCTCAGCTGACACCTGGGGGGCTCCATATTTATGTTATTATAAACAATAATTTTGGTTCATTATAAAACTGTGGCAGGTTGCCACGGTCTAGGTAATAAATAGGAAACACTAAATATTTAGAGTTGAAGATGATATATACTAGTACACATCTATTAAAGAGAGTAAAAGCTGCATCCTGTATTTTACTGAAAGATAAATATCCCCAGATTACTGCAGGGCTGAGGTGAAATGGTTAGACTTTCCAGAGGTTCAGATTTCCCTGACAAAACAGCAAACTACAGCTGTGTCAAGCTTTGGGCAACGGCTGGTTCTCACTGCTGATTGATTCTGAAGTTGCTATAAAGTAGTATTATACACACACACACAGAAAAAGGAATGGAAATTGTGTTTGCAGTTTTCTCGTAAATGTTTTAAATGCTCACTACGAATAATCTACTCCTTTTCCTTATTAGCAATTAATCTAATGCCCATTTGCCTATAAATATAAGTTTATATATGAGTTTATGTGTGTATGCAAATGGGGTGTGTAAGTGCACATACTGCAGCTAGCTTTGGGGATAGTTATTAACTTATTCATTTGGCTGAGCAAATGAGCTGCATATGAGCTCAACTGTTTAATAATAAAAACCTTAAAGGGGAAATGCTTTTTAAACTTGCAGGATAGTTCCTGTCTTTTTAATGTGACAGACAGACAGATGGTTTTGTGGACTGAGTAGTTTAAGAACCACCTGAAAAGAGAATTTGTTGCTGGAGTGAGCAATTTCTCTGCTGTAGCTAGGGTGGAAAATCACCTCCAGTCACTATTCAGTTGTTGGTAAATGGCATGTATGTCTGTGCAGATCGGCTATCAGTCATAAAGCTGTTACTCCTCTCTGAAACATCCAGCTATAAAATGGGCAAATGCCCCGCCTCAATCTAGCAGTTACCATGGGACAAACAAGGTTCCTGCCACGTAAACTGCAGCGATGAAGAGTATCCAGGAAAATCTTTAGGACTTCGTGTCAAAGTGAGCAAGCACACGGCTTTCCAGCACATCAAACCCTGACACACGCTTGCGCACAAAAACACACAGCAAGATGTGTACTTGAGATATGTAAAGGCCTTAAAGCCCAGCCAGTTGGATTTATTAGTGATAAAACTGGAAAATGGCAGGGGCTGAGGTCGCCCATTGTTCAGCTCTGATGTTGGATAATCTGGAGATGACAGAGGATAAGAAGAGGGCACAGAAGATATTTCTCTTTGGTTCATTTTATTGCTCACTCTTTCACTGTAACACTCGGTCTTCCTCTTGCTTTGTCCCGCCCTCACTTCCTACTCGAGCGCCGTCTCGCCACCTCCGTCGCTGTCGTCATGTGTCACTCACCAGCTGGGAGCATCAAAGGGAGGGAGACAGAGCAGCTGACACTTCCTCATATGCAAACCATCCCCGTCCTTCCTTCCTTGTAACGCTTGACTCTGTGTTTACCAGAGTTTCCCCCTAATGCTCAGCAGTAAGGTCAGGCCACTTTGCCCTTTAAAGACTTTCATTAGTATCGATTTCAGTGGAGGGCTAAAGTGTCACATGACCTCAGGTTGAGTTATTAGTTTTCAGGCCTTCAAATGGTTAAAGTGTGATGGATACCCATTGGAGTGAAGCATTTTGTCATGCACATAAATCTCACTGGATGGCTTTGAGGCCTTGGATACAGTTCAGTTATGTGTGAGTGCTCACAGTGAAAAATGACTGACCTTTCTCCCTCTCACTCTGTGTTTATTTAGAAATAAATCGGAAGCGAGTGTAATCCTGAACCCAGATTTTTGTGCATGTTTGTGTGTTTGTGCAAGTTGAGATGAAGATGCCGAAGTGTTTTGGCACCTTCTTCTAAATAAAGTCATCCAGCGAATGAAAAGAGCTTTGAGAGAGAGACTGAAAGATGCTTTAGAAACTGCTGAGGGTGTGTGTGTTAAGTGTGAGTCAGGCACAGTGAATGCATCAGGCAGATGTTAGATGACTTGCACATTGAGACACGATGACATGGCTGAGGCACTCTTTGTTTCTCTCCTTTTTTTTTCATCCCGCCCCTACTTTGCGCCTTCCAATCGGATTCACTCCTCCCTCTCTTTATTTCCTCTGTCTATTCTTGCTCTTCTCATTATTTCCCTTCTCTCATCTTATTCTGTCTCCATCTTAATCCCTTCCCCTGGAATCAATCTTCTTCCCTTCTTAAATTCCACACATTAAAAGGACGAGTGACTTTTCTATG
This sequence comes from Micropterus salmoides, assembly GCF_014851395.1. Lineage (NCBI taxonomy): Eukaryota > Metazoa > Chordata > Actinopteri > Centrarchiformes > Centrarchidae > Micropterus > Micropterus salmoides. The sequence goes on from NW_024041484.1 coordinate 14,435,157, forward strand.
TCTGATTCTTCTTCAACAGCTGCTCACTCATTCGCTCCATCGTTGATCTTTTAGTATTCTCCATTTTGAAGATTATTATCAAGGCATCTCTGATCTGCTAGATCCTACATTGCTTAGAGAGAAGAGAGCTGCAGAAACATTGTATATTTTGTGTGTGAGTGTGTGTGGAAATACAGGGCTTGCATTTGAAACACTAGTACACCACTATTACTGCATTATATCCAGCATTGTGCCAAAGAAAGCCCTGAAATCTTTTCTAATTTGGACATGATGACAGACAACCATATACACACACACACACACACACACACACACACACACACACACACACACACACACACACACACACACACACACACACACACACAGTAGCCTGACTAAATGCAAGTGTGTGCCTGATTAGCGAAATGAGGGTTATTGTTTTTCGACGTTTTATGTTTTTTTGCCAGGAATCTGCAAAACAATACAGACATTGTGAGAATAATCACTTCCTGGAAATTCAGAGCCACGATTGGCCGACAGCTGCAGATCAGAGGCATGGGATTGGGTCACGTTGCTTTGAGCCTGAAATTACACATCTGGGATCAGATGGACTGCTGCTTCTTCCTCAGACAGGCTGAAACTATAGTGGATGCAGCAAGCTAATCCCGAGACCCAAGACCCGTGACCATAATAGCTAAATATTGAAGCTAAATATAGTGTTATTCTGCATGACCCACACAGAGAGAGCAGGTCCTCAAGGACCCTTATTTTCTTTACTTTAATCAGTAGAAATTCTGTGTCTAGCTAAAGTGCTTATCATATATAAAACAGCACCCGTTTACCCAGTTCTCCCAGACATTATTGTAACCAGGGGTGGAACTTAACACCGGCCAAGTGCCAAATGCGGGTAGATTTTGCGTTTGGCGGCCAAATGTTGGAAGGCTATCCTCCTCATTGGCGGGTAAACTATTCGGTACGATATCGACATATAATAGCTTTTTGACGGTACCTAACAGCGTAAATTTTTGCCGTGGGTCGTACTCAAATGGGATCTAAAATCGTGTAACACTCGGATTAGGGGCGTTCATTGGTTGTTGTTTATGTTCATTTCAGGTTACTTGTGTCTGATTGGCGTACATATGTAAGGGGGTGGGCGTTAGGGGATTGAAGTCGGGGTCGGGAGCCGTCAAGTCGTGCTTGGAGTACCTGGAGTGTCTTTAGCATTTAGCTAGCTAGTTACCACTATAACGTGCATACCTGTCAACCCTCCCGTTTCCCCCGGGCTTCTCCCGTATTTTACCGTTCTCTCTCGATATCCCCACGTTAAAATATCTCCCCGGAAATCTCCCGTTTATTTATACCCGCTGTTTGCTACGTTCCCCTCCGTTAAAGCCAGTGGCAGCATGCAGAACAGCTCACAGCACCCGCAAATAAAACAACAAGAAGAAAAGCAGCGCGGCAGGTTCAGGACAGATGATGCGTTGCTAAACAGAGTATTTCACATGCATTTACCCGTAAAAGAGAGATGAGCGAACCAGAAAAATGATTTACTATGTGCGAGTAAAAACTACAACCTACAGGCATTTTTGTGCATGAATGGTTGTGATGTTTTTGTTAGTACTTAGCATTAATAAATTACAGACCAACGTATACTGTTTTTCTTGCACAAAGATTTAATAAATGAAAACAACCTACAATTAGGCCTATAGTAATGATAAACTTTATATGAAAGTTTAATGAATATATTGGGGGGGATGAGGCTGAAACAGAGCATGAAATAAAATAAATTAATGAGGAGGTTTAAGTTGAATGATAAAGCATGATTAAGAGTGATCAGTGGTGAGATTTAAGTTGAATGATTAATAAGCATCTCGTAAGTTTATAAAACAATTACCTGTTATGTCTTAAGTACATTTTATAGCAATACATTTATTTTGCTTCAAATTTCAATCTGGTGTTGTCTTTAAGTTTGTATTCGACAGAATACCTTATTATCTCCGTTAAAAGTACTGAAACAAATGTTTATGTGACATAAAAAAGCAAGTTATTATTTTGGCCGGTAAAAAATATGTTTGGCTGGTGGATTTTTTTCATCTACCAGTCCCATTGGCAGGTGAGCCAAAAAGTTCATTTCCACACCTGTCTGTAACTACTGCAATAAAGGAAAATTACACTTTTTTACTCATAAACTAGTAAATGCCAGACTTTTTGATGGGGATATTTTCTTTTTAGATTTTTTTTCTTATCCGTATCTAGGGTTCAAGAAGAGGACGGGTCTTATGCTATATTGCTTCTAAAGCCCTTTAAGGGGGCTATATAAATAAATAGATTTGACTTTACTTAACTTGAAATGTCTGCCATCTTTTTCATATCCAAACACTGTTAATGGCAGTCGGTCAATCCTAGTCATTTGACCTGGCTTCATGATGACTCTTCCCGACACTGGTCGGATGCTGCTCGGCTTTAGTTAACAGGCGTCTCTGTTCTATCAACTGCTGACTGCAGGGTTGAGTTTGTGTTCAATAGATGGTGCTACTCCTGTACGAAAGTGGAAATAGGTGTGTGTGTGTGTGTGACCTCAGTCTAAAATAGACCTTGTCTCTAAACTGCTAGTCGTATGCATCAGCGTAAAGTGACCTGGGCTGCACATCTAGGTTGCTTGCTCTACAACACTGTGTCTCTTTTCTTTGTGTGTTTAGTCTACCCTCGCTTTTGTCTGTGCACTGACTCTGGTCAGACTATTTTGTGTGTGGGCTGCTCAGTCTTTGTATAGAGTGTGTGTGTGCACATGCGAGTTCCTGTTTCTTTGTGTTCACCTCTTACACTGTGTGTGTGTGTGTGTGTGTGATTGGGGTTGGGGCTCCTCCCTGGTTTCATCGTATCCCTCTCAGATTCCCCACATTCCAATGATAAAATGTCATTCCTTATTGGAATAGGTGGGTGGTACCCCATAATGTGACCCCCACCCCCACTCACCCACACAGATCGCTTAATCTGTGTGTGTGTGTTGGAATGTCTTACAAGCCTGAATCTCTACTCCCCCATGGATCCACATGCCTTTCATCTGATGATGTTACTTTGCCAGTTCCTTAAATTCTTTTTTTATTTTTGTGCTAAATGCCGTATCTCCACTACTGTTACATCCTTCCCATTGAATTTTTGCCTTTTTTATATTGATAAAAGAGAGGAGACAGGAGTCGGGGGAGAGAGACTTAACTGGACTCAAACGGGGACATGTGATGTCTTAAACCCCCCAGGCTACCAGGCTACCCCCAATTGAATATTCTCTGGATGAAGTTTACATTTCTGTAGTTAACTTATACAGTTTAAAGTTACAGGGACAGTGCACGTTAATAGACGTAAATGCGTCAGTTTAGAGCTTGGCTCATTTTCAACGGCAGTCCCTAGTGAGTCTAGTGCTGCTCATGTTAGGTACTTTTCACCCCCCTAGAGACACTGACCACACCTTTTTATCAGTTGACGATCAATTGATTGAAAATATTGTGGATTATGAATTTTTCACCACCTGACACAGTCTGACAGCTAGACGGAATGGATACATCAAATTTGTCTTTGATATATGCTCTGTCTGTATTAAGAGAGTTCAAGTAAAACTTTTTTTTTTTTACTAATGCTTCAATTGATGCTGAAGATGCAACACAAAAAAACCCACCCAACAGAAACAGTTTTGGGTTTAACAGGTTCACTTACGTCTGGAAATAGAATTGAAGAAGCGCGTGAGCAAAAGAACAAAGTGTCGTATTGATGCGCTCTGTCTGCTTGCAACTGTGCATGTGTATCTGTGATTTTGTCACTTTATACTTTTTTTTTCTTTCTTTCTCTGTCACCCTCCCTCTCATTTTGTGTCTCTCTCTGTCTCCGGCTTCCTCTCTCACTCCCTGGCTCTCTCTCCCTCCATCCTCTATGACCTTAACTAAAACCTTTTTGGGGGGGGGGGCAGACAGACGGAGAGAGGGAGCAAAGAGAGAGAGAAGAGATGGGATTTTTCCCCCCTCTATTTTTCTGTCTGTTCTATAAATAGCAGCAGAGCAGCAGAGTGTCCTCTGCTGAGCCATAACTAGAGCAGAATCAGTGAGGACTGTGTGTGGCTACATGTGTCAAAGTGGATATGGGCCTATGTGTGTCAGAGTCTGTTGTCTTTGTGTGTAGGGTCTACTTTCTACGCTCTCCTTACTTTAAAAATTTAAGATTTTAAGCTATTAAGCAAAGCAAAGAGAAACAATAATGCTACTTTACTGTAACATCAACTTATCTCTGTCGATAAAGGATTTAAGTGCTTAAATTGGCCTAATTAAATATTTAGTCTACTTTCTGGACCTAAAGTTTGATTAGGGATGGGCATTTCAAGAAAAAATACTATTCCATAATCACTGGGAAATATTGGACCATTCTTCGAAGATCATTATATATTTATATTTAAAAAGTGAAGACCAGAGTCATATAAACTGTTTTTTTTTTTTTTTTTTATAATTTAATGACCATTCCAAAAAAATGAAAATTGTGACACATCCCTAGTTCTGATAGTGTACTAATTTGTTAGGGGCTATTAGCATAATGTTGGATAGATGCAGCTAATTTTCTCAAATCATCGATTAAAGGTTTTGTCTATGAAATGCCTTTTAAAAATGTCCTGTAGCTCAAAGCATTGTAATAAAATAGCTTAATTATTTAGGTTGGTTACAGGTCAACTAATCGATTAATCATTAAAGCTTTAGTGGATAATGCTGTAAGAGAGTGGTGTAAGAGGTTTATGGAGATCTTTTCATATTGTTTATCTACATGCATATCACACCATCAGGATGAAAATGTCATGTTGCGTTCAAAAAAACTTTAAATGGTAACAAAAAGATAGTGTGGCCTTGACATTTATTTAGACAGTGTTGGCACAGACCATCACTTTTCTTTGGAAAACGTGGTCGGCAGCATGTTTGATCATTATATGTTATAGGCGTTTATACTCCACTGACACTTGTTGCTTAAGATGCTTATTTGTAGGCTCCTTCACAGTTAGATTGGCCTGATGTTTACATTTTTAGGGCTAACACGAGTCTCCTCTGCATGTGTTGCGTCCTTATAATGCCACATTGTTAGAAAGTTGGTTGAACTTTGAGCGTTTCTAATCTTAATGGTCACTTTCATGGTCATTTAGTGGAGAGAATGTCTGCCTGACACAACGGTGTGTCAGTGAGAGAGAACACACACACACACACAAACTTAGACACATCACACTGTGGTGAGTGAGGTAGGAAGTTCTCCCCACCAGATTAGGAGTCAATCCCTCATAAGCCACAGTCTGAATGATGTAATCACCACAGAGCGAGGTCACATGGATGGTATGCGATGCTCAATGCCATTTGAATTGAATGGGAAAGCCCCTTCTGTCCTTTTAATGCTATGGTGGGTGTATGAGGATGAACAGCTGCATGATTTGCAGCACAAATCGCTTTAATGTGTAATAAACCATGATATTGTGAGACAGTGTAGACAGTTTGACAAAAATACTTTTCAGTATTACTTCTTTGATTCTTTTTTAGTACCACATGCTATCAACACATGTGTCCAGAGTGGTGGTCCATAAGCTGGATGGCTTAAGGTTGAAGTCACCAAGTTCACTTAGATGATGAGATTCTGGATGCAGAAAGTGTTTGCCAGATTCAGCTGATAGCAGGTTTTATGTTCCCTCGCAGTGGTGTTGCATTTATCTGAGAAATTAGTTTCTCTGATGAGATAAGATGGGATGTGGGAATATTGCCTCGTGGTCTTATCTCAGAATCGAAAGGTCAGATGCTGGATCCTGTGCAAGTGTCCTTTTAAGGTGAATTGTCTGTGTTTCTAACCTTGGTCTTATTTTTCTGGCAGAAAAATAACCAATAGACTAGAGTGCAGCAATGAATGTAGAACCTGTGACCAAAAAAAATGATTTTGAACAAATAGTTAGTAACTTTGGCCATTTGAATGGACTGGAAAAAAGGCTCACATTAACAGGGCTTTTTCCCAAGATGTGCTTTGTGTGGAGCACACAAAGAAATTTAAGAGGACAGAGAAAATTCTACTAGTAACACAGAGTTAATTTAACAAACAGCTTACTAAATACATAGTTATACTGTGTATGTGTTTGTGCTCCTTATCTATGTGTGTAATTTACGTGAAAACCAGTGGAGGACTGTGGAAGTATCTGGACACTCTGCTTTTAAGTCACAGCTTTTTAAAACACTGATCACTCATCACAGTGAATATCTTGAATATTTGCCCTGGTTTTCACCTCTGAATTAGGAGTTTAGATAATATGGTTAAAAGTCCCCACACAACAACGGAACACACACACACACACACACATACAGGTGTTTTCACTAAGTAAGGTGATGTGATATGAGTTTCTTTTAGCCTGCTTTTCATTTATATTGTTACTCCTCTCCTTCTTCTGGGCTTGAGCCACCTGAGGACATAACAGATCGCCTCTTCCAGCATAGGCGTGCTGAGCAATACACTTTTTATAAAATTCTCATATAAAGAAATAGAAAAGCTGCAACTTTGTCTAAAAGTTTTGAGTTGTGTGGACAATTGGTAGATTACTTTTTAACATGTCACAGTAGGAAAAGCACAGGTGTAAATGATCAAATGAATTTGATTATTATATTTATTTATTATTAAATGGCCCCATTTAGCCGCTTTGGTTTTAGGTTTCTGGTATTTTGCATGCTGGCTCACTGTGAATAGAACAGAGCCGTCGTTAATGTTATTAGTAACACCTTTGCTTTTCCTACCATGAAAAGTCAAAGTGCTTGCTGTGAAAAAGGCCAATCACACATTCTCTTATCCATCACCATGTGTGGAGCTCCACTTAATATACTATACATAGAAACCCAACCCGTCGCATACAGCACCACAAATCATCATATATAAAAACAACATCCCACAGGTGTTTTTGCATATTCCAAAAGTAACATTTTGTTAAAACAAGCTATGCCATATGTCATTGCAAATATTTCAAAAGTTACAGGAAAGGTATTTTCACTTATTTTGGACTGTGTGTGAGTATACAGATCCACTAATTGACATGACAGAAAGAGGAAGTTTTGATATTTAATTGTTAGTTTGGTTGTTGTTAAGGCTGAGAATCAATTGGGCCAGTTTGGGCTAGTGATTAAATTTCACAGGCAGCACACACCAGCGCAACACTCTTGAATTATTACTGTGTAAAATATGATTTTGGTTGCCGCTACATTACTTTATGTGTAATATTGTTGAGAATGAATCCCAAAATAATGTTTTATTGAGATCACTTGTGCCTGAGCTCATACAGCTGAGTAGTAATGACTTTTTATGACTATAGTATCTAACAAAACATTCATATTTTCTGTCATTATAGTGGCGTCCCACCCGCCTTTTCCTGCTCACACAAACATGTGTGTGGCCACACACAAATTATAACAAAGCAGGGTTGACATAGAGGTCAGGTCTGTTTGTTTACTGTTGTCCTTCCTTTGTGTGCGTGAGTGTGTGTGGGCTGTGTCGTGTTGTCTATTCATTGTGTTGTGGGTGATAAACAGCTCACCTCCGTCACCCCGTTGTTGACTCGGGCTGAGTTACACCGAGAAGAGGGCGACGCCGAGCGAGCAGGAGAGACACGGATGGAAGAAGTAGAAAGATGAAGAAATTGCAGAAAGAGGGAGAGCAAGGAAGAAAGAAAGCTGAGAGAATTAGAGAAGCAGACATGTAAAGAAAGACAGAGAAGCAGAGAGTTATGCTGCTCATTTGTCTGACATGTACAGGCGGGACTGGGCCTTTTTCTTAAACGATTATGTTTGTTTGAATGGTTTCCAGTGTGTGTGTTTCCCTTGCCTCATCTGAAAGCCTCCGTTCGTTCTCACTCCATCAATATTTGATTGGAAACATCTCTTGTTCTTCCTCTAGTGCTGAGTGTGCATGTGTGTTTGCATGTGGGTAAAACAGTCATGCAGGTGCACTAAAACATGTGCATGGTTGTGTGTGTACATACAGTAACATATTAGGGCGGCTACTACTGTAATGCAACTGAACGTGTATATTGTATTATATTTTTATCGATTAATCTCTTGGTTAATTTTCCAATTGAAAAATTATCTAGTCTATAAAATGTCAGAAAATGGTGCAAACTGTCCATCACAGTTACATTATGTCTTCATATTGCAAGTGTTTTCCTGACCAACAGCCCAAAATCCAAGGATACTGAATTTAAGATCCTTTTGTCTCGGGCCTTTAGTTGATGTGTTTGTGTGTGCACTGAATCTGTAATTAGTGTAAAAGTGGATCTATAAACAGTTGACCTCCATTAGAAGTTATAGATTAGTCTAGGTGAAAGGGAATATGCTGCCTGAGAACTCCAAGAATTTGACAAAAGGGCCATTAAATGGCATTAACTAAGGCAGAGAAACAAATATAGAAAGAGAAATATCAGGCACAAATTGTGGCAAAATCTCAGAGAAACAATAAAACAGCCAGCGAGATAAGTCATGAGCAAAAGCTACACAAGAGAGAGATAAAGGCAGAGACAAGGACAACGAGAGAGCCAGACAATTCAGAGAGACAGAAAGGACTGATGAAAACAACCCGGAAAGAGAGTGTGATACTCGCAGAGATAAATGCAGACAGACAGAGAGAGGGAGATAATAAGTGAGATGCAGACAAAAAGAGCGAGACAGTGGGAGAGAGTAAGTGAGGATGACGCAGACGGTGAGTGCGAGGGTGAGACAGAAAGCTAATGGAGAGCTTTAGAAGGTAATGGACTGTGGATCCCCTGTGGTCTGATGGTAGTCCCATTCAACCTGTGTACTTTAGGCATTGTCTGCTCCATTGTATATTCAATATCCAGATGCTCCCCAGCCCTGGGGCTTTTGCAAAAGAGTACAGAGCAGCTCACACAGCCATCCATCGAAGTGCTACACTTTGGTTTCTGCTCATAGAGGATTTATATGAAATGTTAGGTTGAATTTTTATGTTAAAATTAAACCGTTTAGTTCAGGAATTAAGGGGAGAAAGAAACGGGGCATATGAAGAAACATACAAGGATTATTCTGCAAACCCCACTAAAGACATCCTGGTGTCCTTATGCCTGCACTTCATGTTGAAAATGCTTCACTGAGCCTCAACGTCTCTGCGTTTTTGTGAATTGTTTTATGTGTGTGTGGCCATTCGTGCATGCATGCATGCATAGCCATGTGGCTTTGTTTGCAGAAGAACAGGTTAGGGTGTTAATGTATCTTTGGATCTTCACCAAGACAGCCTCTGTTATTGTCTATAGAAATCTCTTGAGGAGAAGTAGGTTAGGTAGGTTTTCTAACTTGTGGCAATTGAGATTCTTCAGAAGTGGAAGCAGCTCAGTATCTGGGGGCTTTTTGGTGTTTGCTGTTCAATGCTTCATATGTATCTTTGTGTGACAGAGCAGGGGAAGGTGATAAAAAAGCAGACACAAAGGGTAAAAAAAAAGTAAAAGCATTTAAATGCTGCAGCATTGCAGCCTGTTGAAGCCTGTTGCAGATGGTGCTAAACCACACCACACTCTACAGCACATCCGCACACTGTGGTCACCGCTTGGGCAGACAGACACTTTGCACAGTGCTATTTCTGTACGCTAAGAAGCATATTTCAGACATTGTGGTGAGCCATGAGCTCTGCTACCTGTGTGCCCATCTGTTGCTTTATACTTTCACACTACTGTTTAATTCCAACAGATTAATTGACACGGGGCTCTACCATAGTTAGTCCTTTAGTTATTTTAATTTGAATGTAACAAACAGTAAAGGGACCGCTGCAGATAGATTTCAAAGCTGTTGCTCTAGGAACATGCTACTAGTCTGTGTTGTTAATGACAGTACATAGTCGAATATGCAAGTCAAGATTGTCTATAACGATATTTGAATATGGTTCACCTACGGCTCTCGCGGTGAAGTAATTTCCCCCGCGGTAATTGTTTGTGGAGGTATTATTTCCATTTATTTTTTTATCAATGAAGTAATCTGGTACCATATTGCATAGTAAGTGTGTCTGTTGATCTCACCTTACTGCACAGCGAGCCGCTAACAGCAGCTTTATGGTCTGAGTGAGCCAACGTTAGCTGCTGGCTGCTAGTCAAAGTTACACAACATTGCCGAACAAACTACTTTCTGTAACTTTTGTTTGAACGTGTCTTTTTCCACACATAGCTGTATCGATAGCTGTATCGTTGCATGTCTATCAAGCCAATTTTACATACCGCAGCAACAAACCACACACACACGGGTGCGGAGCACAACAGGCTTCCATTCATCTTTAACAACTCACAATAGTAGTAATGTTATGGCAACGTTATAACTAAATTTCCACAGAAAGCAACTTGAAAAACAGCTGCAGGCATCCGACTCAGACCTTTTGCTGCGTTTCCGCCTCCAGCTACTTCAGCGTTTATCATCGCCTCATGATGCCTGTGCTCCTTTATCTCCTAAATATTTTGGCTACAGCCTTTTTTGTTGCAGTTTTTATGGTTGTAGTAAATTTATAAAGATGCTGTATGTTCTTTTTTTGTAGTTTATTCCACAGTAAAGCTATATTTGTTAAGCTATAAGATGTTCACAGTAACCAGGCAAAGGCTGCTATGGTTTAAGTCTCTAACACAGATTGAGCGGAATTTGTTGCCCATGTTTCCTGGCAATAAAATAAACAGTTGTCATTTCATGATACTTTATCATCTGTTAACTTTAACACATAATACATTGTTTTTAGGACCAATTAAATAAATATACAGTATACTGTATAATGCTACATGATAAATAAAAGGCTCTAAATAGACCCAGTGATCGGTGATCGTTATCGGTATCGGCCGATACTGCTTTTTAAGCGATCGGTGATCTGCCCAAAAAATCCTGATCGGAGCACCTTTACAGCTTACAGTTTTAAGTCTGGTCACGCACAGAAAATGGCCATCCGTCCTTAAACCATTACAGAGCTTGTTACGGTTGTGGAACTTTTGAAGTACTAATTTATTAATTTAACACGCTCTGAAGTGTAAATTATGAACATTGCGGTTGTTGCGGGTCTTGCCGTCCTCTGCGGTTGGCTTGGCCAGTAGCACGGTATTTCAATTTTGTGGTTTTTGCGACAGCCCCAGCTTTACCTCTGCTGAACAAGGATGAACGTTTACACCAGAAAATTTGTTTCCCTCTTACCAAAGTCACCTGTCAGATACTTGAAACCGTACAGGTCAGTCATTCTACACACTCTCGTACACAGACGCACACACATACAGTTACAAAATGTTTCTCCTGTAAAAGGCTTCTCTGAAATGTTTGACACATACAATTGGCTGTTAGTCTTGGAAGATTATTTCAGTAATCTGCTATTTGTGTTGTTTTTTTGTTTCTTTTCATTACTTTTGTGGTAAATATGTATAGTCTGCTGGCAGGATAAGAATATTTGCTAGTACTTTGCCTCTTCAAATTCATTATAAACTTAAAAATATGACACCATTAGGAGATCATTTGGTGTTTAATTCTACCATTCCTGTGTAATAATACTTGCAACAGAGCTTGGCATTGTTCCGGGGTTGGGTTCTGAGCTGAAAAGGTTAAGAACTGCTAGCATTTGTGGTAAGTATCTTGCAGCACATTTTAGGGAGGATTTAACTTTAAACTCTTTAGAAGGCTTCCTTTTTTGTGAAACAGCAAATCTGTCCTGGCTGCAGTAGTGGGGAATGTCCTTAATTAGCCCAAACATTAGCTCTGTTTCAGCTCAGTAGCCTGAAGCGGGCAAGAGGGAGGAGGATGAGAAGAAGTAGATACAAAGGGGGAAACGGGGTGAAAAGGGGGGGCGGTGGAGGGGAATGGAGACCGGAGAGAAGGAAGAGAGAGGGGAAGATGGAAAGCTGCCAAAAACTGCAATGAATCCTCCTCTGATGCTAGCTTGATTGAAGTGCCACACTGGTGGTTTTAATACTGTAACATGTTCTTCTTCAGTCCGTCTTCAACATCTGTAACGCTGTTGCAGTGGTGGAAAGATTCATGTGTGTGTGTGGGTGACACCGGGCTTCTCCCTCTTTCACCATAGATTACTGAGAAATCCATCTGCGTGGTTAGGTAAAATATTGAGCAATATCTGAATGTGTTTGTTTGTATGGGTGTTTGTTAGAGAATGGGAACAGTTAACAGTTCTCCATGGGAAATGGCCATTACCCAAGCCAAACAGTATGACAAATACTGTAAATTCTGGTGTCACTGACACTGGCCTCAACATGTCTGTGATTTTTTGATATTTTTACCTGCCAAAGTCATCTCTGGTCTGAGGTTTTCTTCCTGGGATTCTCAGCTGTATTGCGGCTATTTATGGCCGCTTTCCATTTTGCCTCGCTCATAATTATGCCTTTGTTATTTAGGGAGGGTGTTTTCTCATCAACGAAAACAGGTCCTGCCAGCAAGTATTTCTGCCTCATTAACAAAACAAAACAAGCGATAGTTGCTCGCTCTTCTTTTATCCCATCTTTTATTTAATATGAATACACAGTATGAACACACACACATACACACCTGCCTTTGTTAAGGGGGTTTGGCAAACCTTAACTCAGCTTGTTTTCCATTAGTGTACGAGGGGGTGTGTGAAAAGGTTTTTGTGGGTTTGTGTTCATGAATGTGAGGTGCGCCTGTGTGGATGATTTATCCCATTGTGTTTGATCCCACTTATTCTAAAATATTAAATGACATTTTTTTACAGCCTCAAAGATACTGACGTTTTGAGGCCGATATTGATATCTGAGAGTTTAAAATAATCAGATAAGAATATAATGCAGTGAGTAGTCGAATGCACATGTTGATTACTGGAGAATATAATCTGCTGATTTATTGGGAATGAAACTTACTTGTTGCCCCCCCCCCCCTACAAACACGAGATAATAAAACAATATTACATAGAAATTAGGGCTGCAGCTAACGAACGATGATTTTAGTATTTAAAGCTTCGATAGATTATTTCAACGATTCATTGATGCGTCGTTTATAGGTGATAGATATTTATTGGTCCTTTCGGAAATTCATAGTGTGTCATACAGCAAACATCAGACCAACAACTAGACAGCCGCTTTAACACAAACATCACCCGAGTGCTACAAGTTATACTAAAGGCTCGTGCAGACTACACGACCTTCAGCGTCGGCCAATGGCCGTGCCGTTCACACTACACAACTTTCCGTCATATGACGGCAGTCTTGAAATCGTTGTGGCGTTGGTGATCAGTGACGGGGGTCACACACTACAGGAGCTGACAGCGGCTGTGTCCCCCGACGCAGGTTTCCAAACCACGTTTTGTCAAGAAAACACACGTGAAATGTGAAACGGGAAATGAACGATCCTGCACACGAAACAGCTGTTGTTTGTTATTAGAAAGATGGCAATTATAAAGACAAAGAATATGGGTGAAAGGATGGATTAGCACACGCAGGTAGCAGGGGATTGTGTGAGCTACAGAGAGGGTTGGAGGTGAGTTAAAAGGTGCAGCTCCCCAACACCCAGTTAACTCATGACTGTAAGGTTACAACTCACGGCCCAAAAAGGAGAACAACAAACGCACGTGTGGACTTTACAGCTGAGGTCTGCAGCTTACTTTGGCTAGCCTTCAACTCAACAATCAATCATGATTTCAGTTAAATGCTAAAGTTGCTGTTACTGTTACCTTGTCTGTGGTCCGCTGGCTGAACACCGGCTGCTTGCTGATAAGGTGCCGCCGTGCTGTTACCAAGGCGACATAAGTTTCATTTTACGGTGGACGGACTGTGACATTAGAGTTGTTGTTTTCTTTAGCTTGAAATAATCCCATACTTTGGACACTTTCTTCTTTGTCCCTTGCTGTTCTCTCTCTTCCTCACTTTGCAGACAGCTCCATCATATTCACGTCGTGTTCACAGCGTAAGTGCGATGTGCGACAGTAATAAATGTCCCTGCGAAATACTGTGCTGTATAGTTACATGGATTAAACGAAGCATCGATGCAAAGAATTTGTGTCAAAGCATTTTATTAATCGATTTAATCGATAAATTGTTTCAGCTGTAATAGAAATGCATTACTCTTAAATAAAGCATTTCATTTCGTCATTTATGTGCTTCATTTGTTCAGACTGGTTGAATCTTGGTTAATGCAAACAAAGCGTCATTAAAAAAATTACTTGTTATCGCGTGTTCTGTGTTGGCAGACTGGGGGGGGGGGGTCACATGACGAACTGCATATTCCATCACCTAGCCTGTTCCCATTCATTTATGCTCTCTATATTTTTTCTCTCTTGTACTTTTGGTTTGTCATTCCATCCATCCTCCAGATGACCGCAGTTTAACCCAAGTATTTACTCAGTCTGGTGCACAATCATTCGTCCATCTCTTTTTTCTCTCTGTCCAACCCTTCAGTCACTCTGTTTCTCTCTCCTGTGTGCTACTCTCCCTTTAAGTGATTTCTCTCTTCTCTGCTTTCCTTTTTTGTCTCTTGTTCATTTCCTCAATCGTTCATTCCTCTCCTGCTGTCTGCTCTCTGTGTTATGTTATTTGTCTCTGAACTTCTCTTCCTCTGTGCTATCATTTTGCTCTCTTTTTTCCCCCCTCTCTCTCAGTCTATAAATAGCAGTCTCGTGGGCTGAAGGTGTTAGCAGCAGCAGCAACAGCAGCGCATGATTCATATTTTAGATCGGCCTTTTTATTTACCTTCACTAGTCTCCTTGCTAGACTCCTGCTCTTCTCTTCTTCACACATGAAGGCATCTGGATCATAGTCAAATTACTTTCACCCCAGTAAACTTTGTGTGTGTGTGTTGTGTGTGTGTGCGCTCCCTGAATAGAGGCCACGAACAATCACGGCCTCCATTCATCAAGTAGTCTCCTCTTTTAAACTCCCAAATAACCTCCAACTGCTCTGGTATAACTGCTTAGTGGTAAGGCATAGAAGAAACTGGTTGTAGGCCTGTGAATGTGACTCATGTATCAGCAAGTCATTCTCAGCGAATTTTAGAGAGGAGGAGAGATACTACTGTAAGCAGTGTTTACAGCTGAGTAAAGTTTATTTCCCCTGCCTCATCCTGCCTCATTGACTGAAAACACACACACACACACACACACACACACACACACACACACACACACACACACACACACACACACACACACAGCAGAACAGTGTGTTGCGCAAAACCCGTTCAGCAGCAAAAGATCTTTCTCTCACTATTGAGCTAAGAATAATTTATCTGTAATAAGTGCTTTATATATATATAAGCTAGAAGTGTAGACTTGCAGGTAGAACTTACAAATACAAAAAAGTGAGAACTATATAAAATCTGCAATGTTTTCTTTATTAATTTGTGTTTGAGTGCATGTGTGGTGCTGTGTGTGTCACTCACTGTCCATCAGGTTGTGTGGCATGTTGATGTGTGGCAGGAAGATATGCCCTGTTTCCTCTTCCTAGAAGTAATTTTATTTGTGTAGTAGTTGTATTTGTGTGAGGAGTTTGTGCAGGAATGTGTTATTTAATAAAGTATGCTATTTAAAAGTAATTTTTTAATGCTCCATGTTGCACGGATGGCCTGACCAGCCTTAGAAAGAGGAGAGAAGAGAGGGGAAGAGTGGGATGGACTGTACAGGCAGCCAATCTATCCATTAAAGCAGTAGTCTTTTTTTTAAATGAACTTTAAATACATAAACCAAGGAGCGTGTGTTGTGATAGAAGTAGTTAAAGGTTCCTTGTGACATTTTCTTGCATACAAACAAAAGTTGTGTTTACATTGTGTGTTACTCAGCAAGTCAGCGAGCTTTGAACTCTAACAATGTGTTGAACACATTTCCTTCCTCATTAAACATCTGCAAAGCACCCATTTGAAGAGCGCTGCTTGATTTAATGATTTTGATGAAATTTCTCATATTAATCCTACTGTTGTTCCAGCTAGTTTGTTTTTGCACTACAGACTGCGTGACTTCATCTTGGCCATTTTATAAATGCACATGACTTTCACAGTGACTGCAAATACCAAAGTATATGTACTCAATAATTTAAATACCTATGTGTGCGGTTAAATACATGTGCAAACAGAGCACATGATAGACACACGTGCATCTCTACATTCATACACTGACATGCTTGAAACACACACGCACAGGGACAAAGACAGAGGATACCATTAAGTAGAGGGGTCTGAGGTTATGTGTAGGGTCAGCGTTTGGGTCACTTAAGGGGTCTATCTGTGGAGACCTTCTGAATGATGATAGATTAATAGAGACAGATGAAGGAGAAGAAGAAAGAAAGTGGACAACTCACCCGACACATGAATCATATCTTATGTCCTGTGCTGGCTTCACAGGATGTGAGGGTGCAATCTCACAGTCATTTCTTGTGTGTGTGTGTGTGTGTGTGTGCGCCAGTTTCTCATCAGTCTTTATCGCTGTTTGGCCCTGTGGTGAACTGATGAAGCAAATGGTTTGGTTTTAAAGCATTGGTAAATACAGGTTATCCTGCTGAGTTCATCCACCATTATTTAGAAGAAGGTCCTTGTTGGGATTTAGATTCTCTGTGTGCATGATGCCTTCTGCCCTTTCCCGTTACTTCTACTCTATTTTTCTTTCTTTCTATTTTCTTCATAGCTGGAGAGACCGTGTACTGTTTTTATAGTCTGTTTGCGTGTTGTACATGCTGTACATGGTACACTTCTTCCTTCATTTTAAAGGTACTTTCTATTTTATTACTATCTGTGGCTTTAACCTTTGTTGTAATAGTGGGATCACCACCATGACAGCTATTGGCAGCTCTACTGAGTGTTAAACTACTGTAGGTACTTTCTAAATATGTAGCAGTTACAGATGGCTTAGAATTGTTTCAATAAATAACCTACAGTGGATGACTCCTTGTTTACCGACACGGAGACATCACACCTGAACTTCCCAACATGTGAAAGAGTATTTTTATGATTGCGTTGTTTATTGATATAAATCTAGATAATAACAGTGTACTTTCCAGAATCACAGTAGCTCCTGTCAGTGAACTATGTCAGTAGCAGTAACCGTTTGACTAGTACATTGTGAAAGATTTATGAAGATTAGGAACACACCTTTTGCTTTGTCCATCTATGAAGTTTGCACACACAAATGGCAAAATTGCCACATGAAAACATGGGACCGAAGTTATTTTCTGTTATAGGAGGGTAAGCTTTGCACTAAGCCTTAAATTTTAGGTTTGATTTCCTTCAACTTTCACAAAAATAAGGAAGTAAAAAAAAAGGCTTCCATTAAGTAGAAGGGTCTAAGGTCATATGTAGGGTCACCGTTTGGGTCACTTAAGGGGTCTACCCGGGAGACCTTCTGAATGATGATAGATTAGAAAAGACAGATAGAAGACGAAGCAGAAAAGGAGAAAATCTGATGTCCTGTGCTGCCTTCACAGGATGGGAGTGCACAATCTCATAGTCATTTCTGGTGTGTGTGTGTGTTTATGTGCCAATTCCTCCTCACTCTTCTTTATCACTGTTTGGCCCCTTGGTGAACTCGATGAGGCAAATGGTTTGGTGTTGGTCAATTTTTGTTTTCCTGCCGAGTTTATCCATGTAAATTTGTAATTCCGGCGAAGTGGTAAAATTTCAAAATGAAGGTCTTTTGTACTTTTAATCATCTTTATCTCCTCCTTTTTCTTTGTCTCTTCATAGTTGGAGAGATCATGTACTGTTTGTATAGTCCGTGTATTGTACTTCCTTGTAAAGCTGTTTCATTACTACATGTGGCTCTAACCTTTTTGTTGTCATAATGAGATCACCACCATAACAGCTATTGGCAGCTATATTGGGTTTTAAACTAGATACTTTCTATATCTGTAGCAGTTACAGATGGCTTAAAATACTGTGGTATTCAATAAATAGACAGACAGTGGATGACTCCTTGCAACATGTGAAAAGGTGTTTTTATGACAGCGTTGTTTATTGATAAAAATTTAATAACAGTGTACTGTACAGAATACACAGTAGCTCCTGTCATTGAACTATGTCAGTAACAGCAGTTTGACTGGTACATTGTGAAAGATTTATTAAGATTAGGAACACACCTTTGCTATGTCAATCTATCAAGTTTGCATACAAACATGAAAACATGTGACCGATGTTGTCGAAATTTAGCATGGCAATTTTAGGGGTTTGATTCCCTCATCTGTCACAAAAATAAGTTTCAGGAAGTAAAAATTTAATAAAAAGATGCTTAAAAATATTCTACATCTCTAAATGTGTGACATTGGTTTTTCCTCATCTGTGAGACTGTGTAGCTGGAAATGGTAAGGGCACGCTACTAGGTCAGGTTTTGCTTTCCTTCCACAGCGGGTAAACCATGGCAGTAATGTTGTCAGAGGGCTGGGGTTCAGACAGCAAAGCAGGCCTAGTATTTCTTGTGCCCGTGATATGGTAAATGCTGCAAATGCCACAAAAGTCCTGCTCAGATACAGTATTTTCATAACTGCGGGTAAAGTGTTTCACACGGTAACTGTGTCAGAAAATAACTGACAAAGAGTTTTTTTTTTTTCAGGTTTTCATTAGATAAATTAATGATTTACCCCAGACTTCCAACCACAACATTTACACGCGCTGATGCCGTTGTGTGTTTTGGCACAGCACTGTATAGACAGGTGTGGGAAGTCTTTTGAAGCTGTAGTCCTGAAGGATCCGACCATAGCGCACACATTTCTCTCTCCTCTCTTGGGCTTTGCACCTGAGTGAATCTGAATAGCTGCCAGTCGTCACATAACGTGTATGCGCCCCCAGAACAGACAGCCAGTTATGATGAAGCTGCCTTATGAAAGGCCAAATGTATTCATCAGATAAAACACCCTGCTAGAGCAGCACATCCTTTCAGCTTGGTACCCATACATGTGTGATGTGCGCCTGAGTTTATATTGTATGTCTCTATAGTACATGTTCGCATGCTCTGTTTCTGCCGGACTCTCGATCTTTCTTGCCTTCTTTCTTCTTCCCTCTGACTTCAACCCTGTTTTTCTGACCCCTCATAAACCTCCAGCAGCGTGATGTAACATGTGTTTTTGTATGTGTACACTTGCTTTTGTGTGTTTTTATCTGGGCCAGAGAGCCTAGTAGAAGCATTTCTGTTGACATTACCCACCCATTCTCTGTCCGTGCCCCCTCTCCCTCTCGCTGGAAAGGTTTTCCAGATTTTTCTTTCTTTTTCTTCTGCCATGTCCGAGTGTGTGTGTGCATGCTTGAGTGTATTCAGACCATATTGACCTAATGTCTTGCATTTAGTGTGTTAATGTTTTTTATGTATCTGTCATAGGAAATATTCTCATCCTTTTGCACTTGATGTCATAGTAAAGTTTTGCACACACACACCTCTCTCTATAACAGACATTAGATGTTAGGTATACAGTGGTGTGAAAAGTGCCCCCTTCCTGATTTTTTTTTTTTTTTTTTGCTACACTGTTTTTCAGATCATCAAAAAAAATTTAATATTAGGCAAAGATAACACAAGTAAACACAAAATGCAGTTTTTCAATGAAGGTTTGTATTATTAAGAGGAAAAAATCCAAACCTACATGGCCCTGTGTGAAAAAGTGATTGCCCCCACTGTCAAAACATAAATCAACTGTGGTTTATCACATCTTTGGAAAGCTGAGTTCAATTTCTCAAGCCATACCCAGGCCCTGATTACTTTCACACACTGTTCTCAATCAAGAAATCACTTAAATAGGACCTGCCTGACAAAGTGAAGTAGACCAAAAGATCCTCGAAAGCTAGATGCTGCAATCCGGAACAAATGAGAAACAGAGTAATTGAGATTTATCAGTCTGGAAAAGGTTATAAAGCCATTTCTAAAGCTTTGGGACTGCAGCGAACCACAGTGAGAGCCATTATCCACAAATGGTGAAAACATGGAACAGTGGTGAAACTTCCCAGGAGCAGTCGGTCAACCAAAATTACCCCAAGAGCTCACAGACGACTCATCTAAGAGTTCACAAAAAAAACTCACAAGCCCACAACAACCCTCAGTTAAGGTCAGTGTTCATGACTCCACCATAAGAAAGAGACTGGACAAAAATGGCCTGCATGGCCGAGTTCCAAGACAAAAACCACTGCTAAGTAAAAAGAACATAAAGGCTCGTCTCAGTTTTGCCAGAAAACATCTTGATGATCCCCAAGATATTGGGAAAATACTCTGTGGACTGATGAGACAAAAGTTGAACTTTTTGAAAGGTGTGTGTCCCATTACATCTGGTATAAAAGTAACACAGCATTTCAGAAAAGGAACATCATACCAACAGTGTGATGGTCTGGGGCTGTTTTGCTGCTTCAGGACCTGGAAGACTTGCTGTGGTAAATGGAACCATTCTGCTGTCTAACAAAAACTCCTGAAGGAGAATGTCCGGCCATCTGTTCGTGACCTCAAACTGAAGTGCACTTGGGTTCTGTAGCAGGACAATGATCCAAAACACACCAGCAAGTCCACCTCTGAATGGCTTAAGAAACACAAAATGAAGACTTTGGAGTGGCCTAGTCAAACTCCTGACCTGAATCCGATTGAGATGTTGTGGCATGACCTTAAAAAAGCGGTTAAGGGTCAAACCCTCCGATGTGGCTGAATTGCAACAATTCTGCAAAGATGAGTGGGCCAGAATTCCTCCACAGCGCTGTAAAATACTCATTGCCAGTTATTGCAAATGCTTGATTGCAGTTTTTGCTTTGTGGAGTGGCCCAACCAGTTATTAGGTTTAGGGGCAATCAGGGCCTGGGTATGGCTTGAGAAAATGAACTCAGCCTTCCAAAGATGTGATAAACCACAGTTGATTTATGTTTTAACAGGGCGGAAAAATCACTTGTTCACACATGGCCATGTAGGTTTGGATTTTTTTTCCTTAACATTTTAATTTGTTTGATCTGAAACATTTCAGTGTGACAAACAAAAAAATAACAAATCACTTTTTCACACCACTGTATATTTGTTTTTTTAAAATATCTTTATCATATTATCATTTAAAATAATCTAATCTGCAAAGTAGTACTTGGAGCTGAAAGGATAAGTCAGTTAATAGAAAATAAATTGTGGGACTATTTTGAATATGAATTTTATTGTTAAAAATGTCAAACGTGATGGTTTCAGCCTGTTCAGTGTAAGAACATGTTGCTTTTTCTTGTCCTACATTGTAAAAAATCAAGTATCTGGCTTTAGGGCTAAAGCGTTATTTATACTTCTGCGTCAAATATACGGCATAGCCTGACATTCCCCTCCCCAAAGATGTAACTACATGTTGGGCCGACACGGACCGCAAGAACTGTGATTGGTCGGCTTGGTAGCATCGCTACCAATCGCTAAATGCTCCATTCGGTTGATAGAAGCACTATCATTTTACCGCTATTTAAGTTGTGGTAGGGCTAAACCGGAAGTTGGCTGCGTAACGAGCTTAAGTATAAATTTGTGGGGACGTGTGTAGCTTATGCTGTAGGCTATGGCATAGACTCGATGCAGAAGTATAAATCAGGCTTAAGATACCAGTGGGTTCTCAGAAATTGTCGTGGATCACTTAATTTAGAAAATAATTGGCTGACTAAGCAATAATGAAAATAATCCTTATTGCAGCCCTACTGGGATCTGTTTTAGTCTTTTTTTTAATGCCGTTATGTTACTTAATAACTGTTCTTCTTTCATAAACAACGTAACCTGTTCATACGGTAGATAAAGGGGCAGGGTATGTTACACCTGTGCTTACTGCTAGGTGCTCAATAGAACTACAGTTACCAATGAGAAACTCAAATCAAGCAGCTGCTCAGATGTTGCCAAGATTTGTCGCCCGTCACCTAACTCACCTCATCTAGTGGAAATTCAAGCCTCATGGTCCTGCTCGTTTTACTTTTGGGCAGTTGCTGCTGTAGTTCGAGGAATCTGACACATGAAAAGAAAAGAAAAAAGTCTTGGTATGACCCTGGTGTCGTTGTATACATATACATTCATTGTATGGATATTTTAAATTTTGTTAACCCAGTCTTGGAAATCATATTGTCATTGCTCAATGTTCCCAAGAAAGAAAGTTGGACATCTTAAATCTGCCCTCACATACACACAGGTGCGTATTCAGCTGTAAAATAGGTTATAGGCACAATGAAAGTTTTTGTTATATCGTGTGTATGTGTGTGAGTGTTTTTGTATTGTGACTTTGTAAGCTATATAGATTTTTTTTGCGAGCATGTGTGTGCGCACGTGGATCCCTTTGCATGTACATTGTGACAGCAGGTAGGAGCTCAGCTATTGTACAGGTCTTTGTTAACCTAATTGTATCCAGATGTACTGTGTGATCAATTACATGGTTTCCTTTCAGAGGCGACAGACCTGTACATTATTGTAATTATCCAGCTTCACCATAAAAAAAATCTGCCAATCATTACACTAAAGCAGATGCAGCTGGAATAGCATAACTTGCTTGTTTCTAAATTTTTGGGTCGGGTTGAACTCCTGTGGGACTTTGATTGAGAAAAGCAGCTAGAAATGTTTGTGTTTAGGTAATTTTTAAGTCCTAATATGAAGTGCAAAATGTTGTCTTTAGTACTGAAAGGGTAGCTGAATGGTTTGTGAGACTTACAGGTCTCAGAGTAACATCCAAGAGAACATATTACACTTTTTATGATATGCTCAGTGAATGTTTCAATTTACTTCTTCCTAAAAATATTTTAGAAAGAAAAATAGATCATGTGAATAGGTGAGGGTGGTCAGAGGTGGAAAGGAACAAATTACATTTACTGTAATTGAGTAGTAGATTTTTATACCAGTAACTTTACTTGTACTTGAGTAAAAATTCATCAATGTAACAGTACTTTTACTTACAATATTTTAGTACTCTTTCCACCTATGAGTGTCGTGAAAGAAAACGGCAGCCGCTATATATAACAAGAACAAACCTTTTCAACTTAAAAGAAAAGAAGATAATTTAATGCCTCATTATTTTAAACAATGTTATTTTAACAATGTTAGCCAGGCTTAGTCTGAACTGAGTTAAGAACAACCGTCACTTTCTGAATAAACCTTTTAACTTCCTACTTTATAAAAGTGTCTTTGTTAAAAGTTTTAATCAGGCCTCGCTGTTATCTTAGTATAATAGTTTGCTCGGGGAAAAAAAGGTTGTTACATCGTGTGTGAATTGGTGTAGTAGTCTCTCATTAGCGAGCCCTCATTGTCATCATTACACTTATATTTCCTGAGAATGAGACTCATTATGAAGTTGTTCAATTCTGCTTTTGTCTCAATTGACAGCTCATTATCTGAGCTTTCTTCCCTCCCACCTCCTCATCTCTCCCCCCCTCACAGCCCTCTCCTTCTTTAACCCGTATTCCAACATGTCATCTCCTACCTACCTTTTTCAGCTCTCCTTTCTACTGGTGCTCATTTTTCATTCTCCTGATCAGCCATTAACATCTGTCGCTCTGCTACTTTCCTCTCATCTTCCTCTCTGCTCCCATATGTCCTCCTCCCCCTCTCTCTTCCTATTTTTACTTTGCATATTTCCCCATTTCTCTCTTTTATACTACTCTTAAACTCTGCTTCTCCCCTATATCTTTAAGACCCCTGCTACTCCTTTTCTCCCCTCTTTTCTTACATATCTATTCACATAAAAAGCAAGATTTATAATAATTCTTATTAAGTAAAACAAATTCTATACTGGGCTTACAGGGTTTCTCTCCAGCAGCATCAACGCTCATGTTCTGTCCTACATGCTTGTGAAGCAGTGTTTTTCCTTGACAAAGGCAGTGTGTGTTTTCTAGTTGATGTGTGACATTGACATCTCCGTCTCTTAGTGAGGCATTTCTGAGACAGACAGGCACCTCTGCAGTAACCCTACACCGCATGTGTGTGTGTGTGTGTGTGAGCATGATGTTCTCACAGTTATTGCATCATTTTGTCATATAATCCAACCTCCATTTCTGCCTCCCTTGTCTTTTCTCCTCTCATCTTTTCCCCCATTTCTCCTCTCCTTTCTGATGTCTCCATCTGCTGTCGTTTGCACAGTTGGTTGGAATTAGCTGTCAGTGTCCAGAAGACTGCTCTTGCTATTGCAAGCATACTTTTTGACCTGTACATTCATGTGTAGTTTCCTTGAAATTTTCTGTTAAATGTCACCATTCAAATATGCAGGTTATTGCTTACATGGTATGTGTTTACTCTATGGAACATTTCTGCAGTTTCCTCCCAACAGGAAAGACTTCAGAGGACAAATATGCCCATTTCCTGTAACCCCACGTCCGTCCTCACTACTTCTCTCACCCCTCCTCTTTCTTTCCACCCTTGTTTTGTCGGTCACGTGTGCGCACAGCGTCTGAATCTGTAGAAACTACATAATCAATTGTACATTTGTGTCCTTGTAAGTCAAAAGTAAGAAAACGAAAGTAAAACATTTTCATGTGTTTTTCTCTGCAGTTTTATGTGTGTGGTATTATCGCAAAAGTAACCACCGTTAATAATGTTACAGATGTTAACATGTATTTTTGACCTTCTTTAGTTTAAATGTGTCTGCTTCAAAGTATGTGAGTGTCTTATATTGAGTATGTAGTAGGTATGATATTGAGAAGAGTGCTGCAAAAGTAAGAGAAACACTAAGCTAATGTCTTGTAACAGTGTGCGCTTTGGCAGTAATGAATGCTCATCTGGAACAAATTACCCCTAAAACCTGCATGTAACAAAACCACGGTCACTCATCAGACAGGCCCACATAGAAACAGGCACAAACATGCACACAGCATACATGCTGCACACATGCATGTACATTTGGCTGGTGGATGTTTCTGGGGCCCGTCCAGTTGTCTGTCGCCGATTACTTCAGTTTCTAGTGCATGGCATCGGTAGCCTGTATCTGTTTAACTTCTCTGGTTACCCAGTCTGAGCTGGAGCCCAAATCAGTTCCTCTCCCTCGTCTCAACTAACCAGCAGAGGAAATATAGGCCACTGCAAGGGAAGGAAAACGACAGGGAGACGGGAACACTGAAGGGGGCATAGAGATATGGAGGGATTGTTGACTTTTGATGGTATAATTTTTTTCTCTTTCAAATTCCCTTCATTTTCCACTCATTTCCAGCTCTCCCTCTGTTTTGTTCCCTCTCATCTCTTTCCACTCTCTTTTTCTTTTGGCATGAGCTAATCCCCCTCTTTTATGTTTATTGTGTAGAGGGGAGTGTTTTTTTGCACACATACGTTTGTACTGTATGTGTGTGTGTGTGTGTGTGTGTGTGTGTGTCCCTTCAGGGTTTTTCTTAATCTGTTGACAACCTCAGGAGCTTGTGGAGTACTTAGGAACGGTACCACGACACAAACACTCACACACATAACTGACATGTGTGTAATATTCTTAGTCTGTTTTTGTGCCAATGTTGTATACATGTTCACACTGAAGTAGTTGTAACATGTGCATTAAATATTCACGTTTTAATTGCTTGCTTTTACTCTCCACTCTGTCTCTGTTTCAAATGGTACCAAATGGTGAGTGTCCCTATTACAGAAAAATAACTAAAATAACTATAAATTAAATTAATCAAATTATTAGGGCTTCCCAAGTGGCAGCCTAAAAGAAAGATTAAGCCCACACGACAGGCTGGCTCCAAAAACAAGTCAATGTCCATAGACTCCCATGTTAAAATGCCCAACATTACAGCAGAAATAAACACGTTTACCACCTGGTACAAAAAATGGTTGCTGTCACAGGTGGCTAGCCGCTAGGTGGTTCAGCAACCAGGCTTCATCTGGCCCACCTCACCTCCACCTCTTTGTCCATTTATCATTAGCGGGACTTGACTACCAAGATGGCGACGGCCACTTTGAGCTTCACAACGGTTCTTCAGAAACCAGTGGGTGACATCACTGCTGTATGGGACTTCCCCTTGGCCTAGTGATATAGGGCGCATACCATGGACAGTAGTAGCAATGTCTCCAATTTGATTTTGGCTGGCTTTCTAGTCAATCCATGGTCATGTATCATAATAAAGGCAAAAAATTCAGTAAAAGATTAGTGGTCCTAATTAAAAGCACCACATGGAGTTCTCTTGTAAACAAAGAGTTATGTTCACAATAGCTGTTTTTCACCAAATGGTATTGTGTGTGTCTTTGATGCCTAACAAATATGTTGAGAGCATTTCCTTCTTCATGACATTTGTAAAACTAATTTTTAGAAACATTTTTAAACCTGCATTATAAACATCCATGTCTTCTCAGCATGCAGTCTTTTTCTTCCCTGTTTTTTCTGTAGGGTTGCCACGTTCCTTGGCACATTACTGTTTACAAAACAAGGACCCCCTTATCGAAACATTTATTTCTTCCTATATGCTGGTCATAGCTTTGTAGCTTCATTAACATCCCGCTACCATCAGTCTGATATGCTGCTGATAACAATACCCGTTTTTCAGGTCTGTACTGATGTATGATAGAGTCTCCGGGATCCTTAATACTGCTTGTATAGAGCATATACCGCAATCTCTCATGTCTCTGTTGTGCTGCTTTTACTGCTGTACTTTCTCACTTTCTAATTAAAGACTAACAATTACCAAAGATGAGTGGACGTATCATGTAAAGATCATTCAGGAAGCCTTTTCCACACACTTATTGTAACTATGGCCGAGGATCCCCATTGTTTGCAACAATATACTGGAAACGCAGAGTGCTGCTACATGATTGGATGCCAACTGTTGTTGATGTTCTTTAAAGTGGAAACCCGAGAAGTGCTTAAGTTCAGTCTAGGCGTTAAATAGTGGAGGCCCAGATTTAATGGAGTGTAAAGATATAGTCCTCCCAGATTATGTAATAGTTTTATCTGGCAGCCCTTTCCCTCTCTGGCCTAACCTTAAGTTAGATCATCAGTTACTGTAACAGTATCGGGACCTCGCTATAAGACGTCATTTACACCCTGTGGATTCAGGGGAGACATGCATGTGAGCACACAGCACATAGCAACATGCAGATGTGGATAATGTTTCTTTGTAATGAGCTCGGTAGCATCTGTTGGTATTTTACAAGGCTTTAGTAGGGATTTCATCCACAATCCTCCTACAGCATAAGGGATGAGGATTTTTGCTTCCAAGCCATACAGACTTGCAACTCATTCAGATGTAGTGGTAGTGAAAAGGATTTAGAGGTCTGTAAGTGTTTGGTTATGATGCGTTAACAGAGAGGTGCCATATTAAGACTGCAGCCTTTTGCTCTCACACAGACGCGTGCACTAAAAAAGCCTGAGGTTCACAAATATTCTTGCACATATCTGCTTTATTCACAATTTGACATACACATGACACACAACCTGCATAAGTAGCCGTGTGGCCTCCTCTGCAAAAAGGGTCAAATCCTTAAAAGTTCAAAGATGTTTGGGTCCCTTCGAGGCAGACAAGATGGCTGATATATGACAGCCATTACGTTCGAATGTCTCGTATTTCAAATTAATCTTTGTTATAGTTCAAAGAGCATTTTACTGCCTTATCAATCAGACAAGACACACAAAGCAGTTTTTCTAGATGCCACTTGTATTTAAAAAATTGAACAGGAATAAATAGAAAAACATTTCAGTGCATTTGAGTAAAAAATTAACTAACTTATTTTTATTTTGTTTTACTTTTTCACTATATATGCAAGCATATAGTATGTTCACAAACATTTTTTACTAAGACTTAAACTATTATTTCTTGATCTTTGAACTGTCCCAAATTTGCGTTAAGGATTAATAATTTCCACACAGAAACCTCGTCATCAAATTGAACCCCTTAAAGTTTGATTTCACCTTTTATTTAAGATTACTCCTGATCATCGTCCAGTGATTCTTATCCTTGATAATGAGCCTTAATGTGTAACCTTTTTGATTGCAAAACTTTGGATCCTTGTTGTCTTCCCGTGACTTCATTTGATCTTTGTTTTCTGTTTGTGCGACAAAGGAGGCCATTGTTGGTTGCTAATCATTTCAGTCAAAACCACAATCAATGAATAGAGCATTATTAGAGTCCTGGATATTGGAACAGGTTGGCTCAGCTGACTCTGGATTTGGGTATTAGATTAGTATTAGATTATTAGCCTGGGAATGAGAGACAGTATCCTGTAACTTGAAGGTTACAGGTTCACAGACATGTTTTGAACAATGCACTGAATCCTACCTGCTCCTTGATTTTTATTGCAATTTAAATTTAAAATCTTATTATTTAAAACATGTTTTGTCCTCCAGTTGTCTCTGTGAACTTTGCAAGCTTAGCGTGTCATCATTTTTACTCATTAGCTCCAACTTTGGGATAATTCCTGGTATAACGTGATTCATTGTGCATGGCATGCTGTTCTGTTAAGGATTAACACTTTAGAGGGCAAGAACTGTACACCAGAAGTTCCACTAATTATCCTCAGATTTCCTCTCATTATCCTTGGATCAAGACGATTGGATCAAGTGGCTGAACTGTAGGGTGTGATGTGGGAGAGGGGCCGTTTTTTGAAATACATCCTGCTTATATTCTGGGGGAATCCCGTGAATGGAAAAGAGAGGAGGGTAAACGAGTGAGTAATGGATAGGAAAACGTAGGAGAGGAGCAGTGTGAGGAGAAAGAGGAGCGGAGGGGAGGTGAGGCGTGACCAGTAGAGCAGAGGGTAATGCCTGCATTGGCTGTGTGTGTGTGTGTGTGTGTGTGTGTGTGTGTTGCACAGCCAGGCACAGAGAGATGAGACAACGGTGCATTGTGAGTGGCAGGCTGAGATGGCACCTATTGTTAGTGCACATGAGTACACAACATGTGTGTGCACATTGGGGTTGTTATTGAACCTATCCTGATGAATGTGTTTGTTTGTAGTGCCTGTTACAAATCAGACAAAGGAAGAATTACCCCCCCCAGAAAAACCACAAGGATAACCGTAGTGTATGTATCTCACCATATTTTCAAACAAACTGATTTTCAGCCACAGCTAGGTCAGATTACTATACACACATGTACACACACATGTTCTCGGGCACATGGCCCTGGTTACTGCAATATGTAGAGTGTTGACTGATAGGAAACCAAAAACCAGCTAAATAGGAGGAAAGGAGGAGGGAGTGGTGGGGCGACGGAGAAACAAAGAGTGAGTGAGGCAGCTGGAAAGAGAAACAAGAAAGGGAAGAATATAAAGCAAACACAGGGAATATAGGAGGAGGGTGTGAACAAAATGTGTAACTCAAATGTTGGTGTTTCCTTTGTCGTTTGGCACCCTATGCTGACATGTCACTTTTAAATGATGAGATCAGTCTCCATCACTGTCTCTCCACTTCTGACTTTTACTGATACTTACGCAATCTCTTTTCAGTCATCCTTATTCATAACAGCTGCTCTCTACCTCATATGCTATCTAACCATAACAAGCTGTGGTAAAGGTCTTGGAGAGGTTTTGGTTTGTGTGTGCAAGTGAAACACGTGTATCTTTTTGTGCACATGTCTATGAGGGGTGTGTGTATGTGTGTGTTGGTGCTGTAGGGGGTTTGTGGTTCTTTGCAGGAGAGTGTTTCCAGAGTGTGGGGGGTCTGAGAGACACTTTGGCTACATACTAATAGAACACACTGGGCCTTTTTCACGCTCTTGCGGTTACACTACACACACACACGCACGCATGCTCAGCTGTAGGTCTTTACTGTATAAAGAAACAAATCGGCTCATTCACTCAGCCGAGAGGCTTAATGTAATAAAGATTTACAGGTCCTGATTTTTCTCTGGAGTTACAGACCAGCATTCTTCAATATTTGGGTCAAGACTCAAAGGTTGATCAGAGGAACATCGAAGTGGGTCAGCAACACACTCTGAAGAAACTGAGATAGTTCAGATAGGTTTCCAAAAAGGGTTGCATGATTATGGCAAAAAGGATTGATGCTGCCATTTGTTTTGCTGCGTGTTGGAATAATGCTTTTAAATAATCTTTATTTTATTGCTCTGATTTTTAAGATAAAACTGTTAGGCTAAGTCATGCCTTGTTTTAGGAAAAAAAGTTGCAGCATTTTTTTTACAGTGCAGTATTTCTCAAAGCATCTGCAGCTAGTCTTATTTTCATCCCCCCTCTCATTCTCCTAATTATATTCTTCATGTACAAAGTTTATTTTAGGGTGCAGCTGCAGACCTTGGACAGAGTTGGTTTCATCATCTAGTTTTAAACCAAATCATCTTTTAAATGCTTTTTAATGGAGTTTTCTTAACTTGTTTTTTTTGTCACATGGGTATATATTGCATATTTATACTAAAACAATCAGGAGAATGATAAATAAATTAATGATGAAAAGCATGTACAGTTATCAGTTATGTACCATGTAATTATGTAGTAGTAGCTTAGTAGAATGACAGTTTCTCTGAAAAGGGCACCAGCTTTTTTGTCATCTTTATAGAGCTGACGGTAGATTGTTACTATTGCAGTGGTAAGAAAATCCATTGTGGCATGTTATTTTTGTGGTTTGATAACCTGGAGTATTTTTCATTGATGTTTAGTTCATTAGTACATTCAGAGCAATCTGCCCTCTAGCTTCATCTGTTGGATGCTGCTCAGCAATCAGCCCTACTGCTCTGGTTTGAGATTTGCATAGCTTATGTTTAGTGACTTTAAGATCAGACTTTATCTATGACAGCTGCGTCCAAGTGTTGAGATTTGGGGAAGGCGGCTTTGTTTCAGTAAATATGATATTCTTCAGCTTCCAAATGCACATAAGCTGATGCATGCTAACATTTCAGGGAGCCTGCTGGTAGTTTTCATGGGAAATGGAAACAGGTTTTGGTGAGAGAATCCCTTGGAAATATTTACCAATATTCAATGCTAATAAAAATCTGTCTGGTAGGATGGTAAACTCTAACAGACCCTATAGCAGCTAACAGGTCTTACTCTTTTTCAAAACCTACTTCCTTGTGAAAAGGTTCAGATGACTTTGTGAATTTACCAACTGCCTGATAAAACAGTTTCATTCCCTTCCTTTCCTTATGGATTTGTATCATCTTAAAACACATTTAAATTGCTGTTATAGAATACAAAGCCTCTTTGGACAGGAACAATAATATACAATTATTTACTGTATGTTATATTTAGTCTTCCACTGTCCCCAGGAGAGATTGGGCATGTTAGACAGCATCCTGCAAATTTGGTACCTAGAAATCTAGAAAAAAGACCATACCTAATAGTTTTATCATTTGTTGTAGTTCAGTCGAGTAACAGTGTTCAGTTGTCTGAATTTTGTGGCATACTGTCTTCTGTTGCAACCTCCACCCATCTGGTGCTGTGAGGGGTGCTCACTTGCTTGGGTGCAACAGACCAGAGAAGACGAGAGCAGATGATCACCGAGTATTAAAGCACAGTGGGATGTCCAGGCTAGACGAGTTGATCAGAGGGTATCAGCTTTCAGCTTCTCTGCAGGAAGCTGCATAATGCTTTAACACTGCTGATTCTGTTTCTGCCTGCCTGTCTGGCTGCCTGCCTCGTTGTATGTGGGTGCATGTATGCCTGTGTGTGTTCGTATGCGTCCTCAGTTGGCTGTTACAGAACAGAAATAGGCCGGACAGACTTAGAGCTGTCACTTACACAGAGATGTATAGGTAGCTTCTTTAAAGTCTTAAGGAAGATAGCGAGAAAGCGAAGCTGGGCTTGGAGAGTGAGAAGTCCTCATGTCGAAAAGAAGTGTGTGTGTGTTTGTGTGTGTGTCAGATAAGAGGTGGCAGATTTGAGTGTATAAGCTTGCCTTGGTGTGTGTTTGCATGAGCCTCTGTGTATTAGAGAGGGAGAGAGAGGCTTGGATGGAAGGTATTTTTGACAAACTCAAGTCTCATGATGTTTTGAAGCTCAGAGCAGAAAAGAAGGGAATGAGAGAACGAGGGAAAGGGAAAGAAAACAATCACTCACAATCACAGGAAGAATTATGCGCCATGGATGATGGAACAGTTTATATCCACGTCTTTTCGATGTCTCTTACAAAGCCTCTACTGTATGTGTGAGAGTTGTGTACCCATTTATACACTAGAATGAAGAAGGAAACATTAATAATGTATTAGGAAGCCCCTTTAGACTTGCTGTCTGCTTTCTCTGCTCACATTTATGTACACACACACACACACACACACACACACACACACACACACACACACACACACACACACACACACACACACACACACACACACACACACGGTAAGAGAAAGAGGGGAGAGAAATACACAGTGAGTGAGAGAGGGAGAAGTAATCTTCTAGTGCCCTCGGGGAGGTGTCTAACAGTGATATGGGTGGTCAGGGTCTTTTCTAAGTGCTGCTGGGAAATGGAATGTTGGCTTCCAGTCAGTCAGGTGACCTACAGCTATTGTCACAGGGTCATGTGATCACATTATGAAAAAGAGGGAGACCGTAGAAGTAAGGGTTGCAAAGCACATACATGGATGTTTGTCAGTTAATGGGCCATCATCACTGAAGTGGTTGCTGCAGGACGAAGGGATAAGCTGTTACGGGCCCTAACACACACACACACACACACACACACACACACACACACACACACACACACACACACACACACACACACACACACGGATTCTACACACATTAATGCACTCAGAATCACACTGAGGCTTTCAGATGTTCTCTTTCTCTTGTAAGTCATATGATATAAACGAGGCCCCAGGTTATACAATATGACAATATGAGATCATCACCTCAGAGATTGTCCTGATCTCTGAAGCAGCTCTCAAGGTTTTCTAATAGCTTTATAACATTTCAAAAGACTTACGCACCGTGACCTGGCAGAGCCTTCAGTGCTGAGTTGTTGATTGGTTGGCGAGGTAGGCGTGGATTATCAAAGTAGGAATTCCACGTGACTATTTAGATATCTCCCTGATGTTGTTATGACGCTCAGTAGTACCTTCATATACCAGAATTTTGGGATTTAGTGGCACTGTTGGTTTAAACACCATGAACGATTGATGCTATGCTTTTGGTTCGTCTCAGATGGTTTGCACTAATGCAGTGGATGCTTTGTTTTTTTCATTTGTAATTCAATTGAAGTACTAAAAAACAATGCTGTACTGATTCACATTTCATTTGTCTGTGCTTGATTTAGAACATACATACATACAAACCCCTAACAGAATTGGAGGCAAGGTGCCACTCATTGGACCTCTTCTTAAAACTGGTTGCCATGGTGATAATCCTGATACTGTTGCCGGGAGTAGGTGTCTAACCTCCAACGTCTGATCTTGCATCACCTTAAAAATACTGTTGCGTCTTTAAATGCAACTTGAAAATAAAACTGACAATTTGTTTTGCTGTCTTTCTGAGTTTGTCTGCAGACCAAGCTGTCTGTTCGCCTGCATGTAATTTCATCCTCTAAAAGGGTCACAGACATTGTCATGAGCACAAAATTCAGTTTGTTGCAGGTTAATTGAAACATCACTTTTGATACTTGTTTTAATCTCTGGTGCAAGCTACTTGTAACTGCAGGTTATCTTGTGACAACGTGAACATACATGACCTGATAACCATTATAATCTTGAAACGTAACTATGTAACTACTAGAGTCACACAGGAAGCAACCATATATGGGCTTACATCCTCATCCCCTGTTTCTTTTTGGGGCAGTGATGTTCTGAATGTGTTGGCGACAACTATAAACACATACACACGCTTTAACTAAAACATGATACACAAGCCCCACAAACAATCTGCAGCAGAACTAATTGTTTAAAGGCACAAAATGAATGCCTATTAATGCATTTATTTTTAGCTTTTCTTCTTTTGTAATAAAAGCTTACATGTAAGTTGAATGCATGACACCTTTTACACACATGTTGTACAAATGAACACACACATGCACACACACACTACTTTACGAGGTCTGACCCGCCCACACTGCCCTTTGCATCTGTGTTTATTGAGGTATCAGTGGTAGAGCTGGAATGCCCATTAAACTCTGTGTGTATGTAGGGCTCTTCTGAGAAGCTAGTCCTCCACAGGATGGAAGAATGTTGAACGTAACTGTAGCTTGTTTTGGTCAAGCTCTCACTTGGTAACCACGACCACTACTAATAAAGACTCAGTTATAGCTTGGCGTCTGTGTTAGAGACTATGATGCACATCCAAACAACAAAACTATGAGGGACACAAGAAGTGGGATCTGTTACCTGAAGATTTGATGTGCATTTCAGGAAAGAATTGGGGGTGTTTATTGGGGAGAAGCCAGTGAGGGATCATGTCATCACTCACATAGAGGGCGGTGGTATTTGAGCATGTTACACCCTCCTGGTGGAGTGAAAGGCCTGTTTGTATCAGAGGAGAAACGCAGCTTACAACCTTACCCACTGTTAACTCTCGGGGAGTGACCACAGGATCAGAATAAAGGGGGAAATATGTAAGATTAAAAACACACACTAGTAGCTTACCTAATTTGGCCTCCTATGTAAAGTCACATCAGTTCATTTACAATTCACTTTTAGAAACTAGTTTGTCACAAATTACCTGTCAGAGAAATGAAGCATGTACTGCACTAATTAAAAAAGACACATCAAAATACAGCCTCGTACTCACTCTAAGGGATGTTTGTGGCTTCTTTGAGTTGAAAGGATGAAAGAGCCGTCTACTATTTTATCCATATCCACATCCTTTTCTCTAGTGAACTTGAATGGAATGTGGCACCATTTTCCTCTGATAGTACCAGGTTTCATATTATCTACAGTTGTATTTTAGTGGCATCAATATCATGGGCAATATTTTTTATTTTGGTTTTCGGTCACACCAGTGAAAAACACAAAAAACAAATGGGTGCGCACTTCTGTATTGCATTTATTTCAAACAGTGCTTTTGTTGTCGGAGCATTGACATTCTGAATTAATACTTAATAGTACAATGTCTCCAAGAAACACGTCCCGTGCCATGACAGGTGCATGGCCAGCTGCCCTTCCGCTTAAAATGTATTATTGGGTGCATCTAAATCATTTTCTGGTGCAGCTAAATTAAAAGGTTAGGCACACCTGTTCCACCAATGTAAAAAGTTAGTTCCTGTAGATATAAAATCATTCCATGGTTTTATGTTTTCTAAGCATTAATTATTTCTCCGCTCATTTCTCTTCTTTACCTAACTTGTTTCTTTTCCACCCCTCAAACCCTCTTTCCTCTTAATTTGATTCACTCACCATAATAGTGCTGTACTATTAATACATTGTGTTCTTTTTGTGTAAATACTTATTTCCTCTAGATTTCAGATGAACAATCTTTCCTTAGTTTTTATATACTGTATGTATGACTAATTTTCCTCTTCTCTCCTGGGTGAAGGATCGCAAGCTGTCCAAGTCAGAGCGTCAGCGCTTCAAAGAGGAGGCCGGGATGTTGAAGGGTCTCCAGCATCCTAACATTGTCCGCTTCTATGACTCCTGGGAGGGACCATGCAAAGGAAAGAAATGTATTGTTCTGGTGACTGAGCTAATGACATCTGGGACCCTTAAAACGTGAGTACATGAGAGAGAAAATACATTTTTCCAATATGTCAATTTAGTGACCTTGGTCGGGGGAAAACTGCATTTAGCAACCCAAAAGGAGTACTTTCTTTTCTGTAGTTTCTACCACTACCACTTCAGGTGACTTTAAAGTGTGAAACACAACTGCAAAAAAAATACACTGCTAATTGTTTCAAAAATGAACAAAAAATAGTTCAAAGTAAAGATGTTCAAATGTCAAGAGAAAACACACACACACTCTTAACCACCTCTTTTCCCCTTTCCTACTGATCATTATAGATATCATTATATATCATTACAGATCATGACTCACCTCAAGTTTTTTGTTGAAATGTAGAAATTACACACACACACACACACCTGTATCATTTTTCCTGTCAAACCAGTATGCAGTTTTTCCTCTATTTTCAACTGTTCAAATGGCCTTTCACTATGATGTCGTGAGAAGGATTTCCGTGCTGTATGTGTTTGTGTGTATGTTATGGACAGTATTTATATGACCATCTATGTACGTATGTTCCAGAATAAGGTCTCCTCATCCGATTGTATCATCTAACACACAAAATAATCATAGAAAGACTCCTTTCTGTGTGTGACAAACTGTGTATCTGCGGTTAGCATGTCAAAACTTTATTGCTGCCTGAGAGGAAATTCTTTATGAATGTCAGTCTCTCCCCTCAATCTCTGCTCCCCTCCCTAAAAATTCACTGTAGAGAATTGATGCATCTGTGGCTGTCATTGTCCATGCTATAACCGCATGCCTGTTTGTATAGATTAGATGTGTGTCTGTGGACGCAAATGTGATTGTTGGGCTCCTGACACAATGAAAGGCTAAAAGTGGGGTGTGTGGCACACAGCGTGCCAGTGCAGTGCTTCGCGGGACATTGGCCCACCTGCCAGCTGCTGCTTCTGCTGCAGATTCCTGTCATTCCTGACAGGGGTGGGGGTGGTGGGGGGGCAGACAGAGGGAGAGGTTGACGGATGACCAGACTGATGTACAGTTTTAGGAAGTGACAGA
Source organism: Micropterus salmoides (assembly GCF_014851395.1). Lineage (NCBI taxonomy): Eukaryota > Metazoa > Chordata > Actinopteri > Centrarchiformes > Centrarchidae > Micropterus > Micropterus salmoides. The sequence continues at coordinate 14,471,613 of NW_024041484.1, forward strand.
AAGAGGAAGAGAGAAAGTCAAACAGTCTGATAAGCTCATAGGCGGATAGATGCACAGATAGTCTGAACAATAGACAAGTAAATAACTAGATATCCAGTTTCAATACAGCTTGTGAATGACAAACTAATCAACCACCTGTGACCACAGAGTGAGGATATTAATCCAGCAGCACAGTCCTACAAAGGACAGTAGCGCCCTCCACTGGAAGACTGAAAAAGCTTCACAAATTTGTTAGCAAATGCAGAAGCAGAACAGATGCTCTCCATTCTGCATCTACCTGGCATGTTTCACACATAACAGTAAAATGAAGGAAGTTTAAAAAAGGGTTCTGTTTCCCGAACCTTTCTGACACTTTCCACTGATTACTACTATATGAGGATTATACATAAATATACATATAAGATCTTGGACAAAATGAGTCACCAGAATGCAAAAGCCTAATGTTAAGAAGAGCAAGTATAAAAATGGGTCTTCATGTGTCTTATTTTGACAAACAAAGTTCCAGTACCCAAAACTATTCAGTGTACTACCAAGACTTAGAAAACCAGAAAACATTCACATTTGAAAAGCTGGTACCAGTAGCAACTTGGCATTTTGCTTAAAATAATCACTTAAATGTTTAGTCGACTAATCAAATCTTTTAGCTCTACATAATATATGCAGGAAGTTAAGTCTTCTCACATGCATGTATGTTTTTAAGGATGTGTAATGCATGCATGTACATATATGAACAGGATCAAGGCTGCACAGGGATTTGGCTGTTGTCCAATGAAGACTCAGAAAGGAGAGGGGATTGTTGTACTCTGAAGTGGTGGAAAAATAAAGAGAGATGATGAGTGGGAGGAATGATAGGGAAGGAGGGAGATGGTGAGGATGGAAATACTGACCAGTGTTGGTTCAGGGTATTAGAGACCCCTTATCTTTGTGTCGCCAGGGGTGTGTGTGAGATAGAGAAAGAGGCACAGAGGTGTTTCTGCTGCTGCACATGTGTGTCTGTGTAAAGATCAAACTGTGTCTGATGTTTATCTGTTCACATATGTGTACTGTGTATGTACTGTTCACATACTGTATATACACATATGTCTGCATATTTCTGGTATATGTGTTGAAAAGAGGGCATGGTTGAGCGTGTGTGTGTGTGTGTGTGTGTGTGATGCTTTGTGCAGTGTCACTCCAGCAACACATGCCACAGGGTTTAACTTCTCTGTCAACACTGTTCTGACTTCAGAAAGGGAGAGAAAGAAAGTAGAGGAGACAGGCGAGGGAGAGGAGGGCGGGTAGGTAAAGGGAAGAAAGGTATAGACTGAGGAAAGGAAGAAGAGACTGCTTCTTAAAAGATATGTGAGAAGAAGAAATAAAAACAACTTAGAGATTGAATGTGAGGGAATGGAGGTGGAGGTGAGGAAGAGGGGGAGGCTTTGAAAGTTTTTAGTGTATACACAGTAATTCAGATGTACATGTTAAGGTAGGTTCCTTAAAAAGTCCCTAAAAGATTTGTTTCATTGTCTGTTAATGTGTTCCGTGCCCTGAAGGCAAACTGCCAATGAAAATACATGCATCTGCCCTGATGATTTGGTCTAAAAAATTCCTCTGTTTAACCTCTAAAGACACAGGAAAATGGTTAGAACTGGTTATAAGAGAAAATCTAATCTTTTAACGTAAGGAGAGACACTTCACTGTGTAATTTATTATTCTTATTGTTAGAAGTACTTAATTGTTGTGTGTATTAACATTTCATGGGTTCTGCAGTGATATATGGTAACATGTATAAATAAAACCACTTTTTCAACGCTTTTATGATGAAGCTTCTGTCAACTTATGATGCTATGACTAGGGATGAAGCTATTTTTACAGGTAAAGTAGGGATGCATCAATCTGACTTTTTCAGTACAGATATCAATACCAATATCTGGGCTTTGGGTATTGGCCTATGCTGAGTACCAATCCGATACCAGTGTAAAATTAATAAGCTGTATTCCTCACTGTGAGGAAGCTACTGGGAGTCATTCTTTTGTGTGTAAGGCAATATCAGACTTGACTTAAACATCACTTCCTAACTTTGGAAATCAAAAATGCTACGTTAGCTCTCCTGGAAAAATGTTCACGTCTACTGTCGCACGGCTGACGCATCCTGTAGTATGCATTTGGTTGAACTGAATAGATCGTCCCCATATATCGTCCCCTTTGTCATCGATACTCGATCCAGCTGTCTGAGTCAGTGTCGGGCCAATTTCAGTAGTGCATCAGTGCATCCCTAAGATAAAAAGGCGTATGCAGCTCAAATGCTGAATTAACAGTGAATTAAGCAACAATTCTCCCCCTCCAGTTTATCATTTGCTGCTTTTCTTTATTTTATGAGGAATAATGGATGTAGTCTACTCTGGTAAAGACACAGGGTCACAATAAAGTCACTGGAGCTTCTACCAGCAGCCTAGATCTGGTCGAGGCAGCGTGTCTGTGATGAGTCCAGAGTTGTCTGAACGGCTCCTTGTCAGTTAAGACAGATTTGCAGTTGCTGCATTGTTAGAGCAGCTGCTGCCACTCGTGCGTAAGTGGAGCTGCCAGTGATGCTGGAGCCAGACTCACTGATGCTGCTCCGGGTTAGCTGTCTGGACCAGGAGGCTACATCACTGTGCGGTTCAAGTTTAAAGCTTGGACATTGACTTACTTGCAGTAAATCGAATCTGTATGCTGTGATTCAGTGAAATTAGCAGATACCAGCAGAATCAAACAATACATAAAGATGACGAGTCTTGGAATGGTTACCATGCGTCCCGTGTCTGGTCTTCACTCTGTACTTGAATTTAGCTGAAGAGAGAAAGGCAGAAGTCTCCAGCTGACAATAGAAAATGGGGAAACACTTTGCTTGGAATTCAAACATTGATTTTAAATTAGCTTATCAAGAGTGACAGGCAAATGGATTTTGAATGAGTTCCCAAAGCTCTTAAAGAGAACTTTTGACAGAAGCCTTTTTAATTGAATAATTGCATCTAATTGAATCGATAAAAACAGAAATGATCTTTAAATTATCTGACTGAAAGTGAAAGAGATGTTAAGTCTGGAATGCTGTCGTGCAGCTGACTGAAATAAATATCACACAGTAAAATGCTGAAACGGTATGAAAAGTTCATATCACAATTATAATCACCAAAATGATATCAGGTTATTAGTATTATCGCGGTATTGTTAAAATGTGCTGAGAATGTTCAGAAAGTACTGAAACCATTTCATCAAGTTTTATATTGAAAACCACAAATAAAATTAGCAGCACTGTGTACTTTTTGTTTGCATTAAAATAATAACAGCCAATACCTTATGTAAAAATATGAAAACCATATCAAATGTGCATTAACATTAAAGATGTTATATGTAATGACCCCATGAACAATTTACATAAATGCAAATTAGTCATAAGTAAACAGTGATAGTACATACAGAGTAATCTTGTATAGGAGTCTCTAAAGTTACTACTGCCGGATTTTAAATGAACAAAATATGTTGGTTGGGTGACTGAACTATATAACGTGTAGCACAATGCATAGAGATTGCAGACAAACGACACATGTAGCAGCAGAACAACTCAGTTTAAAAGCTATTAGCAAAACTAGACTGACAAACCATGGCATTTTCCCCCCATTCTTAAGTCCCCACATTGTGCAGAAAAAAATGTACTTACCCTGCATTCACTATAAAAAAGAAGATGGTGGTGATGAAGATGACTCAAATGATTGACGCTGCATGCTGCGCCTGCGTCATGCTGGACAGTATTTACCGCATGTTTTTCCAAACGCAGTAATCAAACACTGTTTTAATCATTATTAAAATTCAAATACTAACCATTGGGGATTTTACTTATTTAACACTAAACCGGTAACCGTTTCACCCCTAGTAAAATTCCTGTCCTGGTCTCCCTGTCATCCTGTGGGGTTTCTGTCAGTTTTCTCCCACATTCCAAAGACACGCAAACCACCTGGACTGGAGGCTCCAGATCACCCGCAGGTGTGGATCAGTTAGCTCTGTGATGGCCTGAGGATTTCCACCCAGTGTATGCTGGGATAGGTTCCAGACTCTCATAACTCTTCAGAAGGAAGTGGTTAAAAACAGACAGCTCCCACTTAGAAACCACCTTTAAAATTTCTCTTATAATGTGCATTAACATGGCTGCTATTAGAAGTTGCTAAAATGTGTGATTTACATGAAGTTGTCATATGGCCAAATAGACTAAAGACAGAGTTCATGCGTTCTGGCTGTTCCTTGACTTTGCATCTGTCATTCTTGTTGTCTTGAATCTAGCTCTTTCAGACATATGTGAATCCAGATTAAAATATCTGTCTGTCTCAGTATTCCAATGGCAATTTGGCACGCAAGCAATTTCCGTCTCTAACCATGCAGACACCAGATTGTCTGTCAGTGACTGCCTGTCTTTTTTTGTTTTGTTTTTGAGGGCACATTCGTGTTTGTGAATATTTATGATGTATGTCTTTAAGCTGGAATTATCAGACAGTAATCCACTTTGGTTGTGTAAGCTTTCATCTTTAATTGAAGCATTATCCGTATTTCCGTGGCTCTTATCTGGTTGTCGTCTGCCTCTCCATGACTTGCTTTGGAATAATTAATGGTTTTCAGTGTCCTGCAATAATATTACTGTGGAATACATTCAAAACAGTTCAAGTGTCATCTGAGTGCCCCTCAACCTCAATACAATGATTCTGATACATCTGAGCATGTGAGATTTCAGATGTGTTGTAGTAGTACAATGACTTTTCAAGAGGAAGGTAGTTGGCAGTTATGTCGGACAAAGGCCACTTGAATGTTATGTTGAACCTGCCGCTTACTGTATATTTTGGTACACTTAATCTTGCTTTGTTTAATGACATGCTGTCTTATGCGTTTCTTTGTCCTGCAGCTACCTGAAGCGCTTCAAGGTGATGAAAATCAAGGTCCTGCGTTCGTGGTGCAGACAGATCCTCAAAGGCCTTCACTTCCTGCACACCAGAGCTCCACCCATTATTCACAGAGACCTGAAATGTGACAACATCTTTATCACGGGGCCCACAGGCTCGGTAAAGATTGGGGACCTGGGTTTAGCCACGCTGAAGAGGGCCTCCTTTGCTAAGAGTGTCATCGGTAGGAAAAATGCATACACAGAGCCGCTGAAGACGCACATTCCTTATCTTTTGCATGCATGCATACTGTCGTCTCTGTAGTCAGACTTAAATTTGTATATCAGAATGAAATGTTTAGATTTGTGAAGGTGGAGAAAGTGAAACCCGTGAGATCGTTTCCGTGAGTTTGCCAATAACCGCTTCACACGCATGTCCACGCACACTGTCTCGTATAAGCACAACCACAAACACGGACACTTTCTGTGCACCTACACATGCCTACTGTAGATTAATTTTACTGCTTCTAAAATGTCTGGTTGTGAATGCAAACCACAGGTATTTGGAAAGTGAAATACACACCACTCAGTCTGCTAGTAAGCTAGGATTAAGCTATCTGGAAATGTGATGGCTGCAAACACATACAACAAAGATACACCCCAAACACACATACCCTCCGTATAATACACACTTAAACTTATGTGGAGTGAAGAGTGTCTGCTGTGTTACATACATACACTTAGCTGCCGCTCAGTAGTCCAGTTGTGTAGTTGACCACAGGTATTCTGTGGTTCGCATAGTCACTTGAGGCAAGAATTATATGCTTTGTAAATCTCACAGCTGCTTTGTAGTAATTAGGCAGACCTCAAGTATTTGGACACTTGCAGAAATCCACAAACACACACACATGTATGAATGAGCATGTACACACACACACACACACACACACACACACACACACAACAGGGCTATTATGTGGTATCAGTAAGTGAGTTTGTAAGAAAGATTTTCCAAGCTGTGTGTTTAGAGATCCTCTTCTACTTGCCATAACCATTTTAGTGTTGCATAACTGACTGAGCCAGTTAGTGTTTTTTAGCCATGGCGTTTATTTACATCTCATGGTGCAGATACAGTATATTGTGTTGTCTTGTCAAAATCTGATCAGCGAAATACTGTTGTGAGCAATGCACAGAGAGTGAGAAATATACAAATATTATTCACACAATTGAGACAAAACAGTCAATGTGGAGCAGTCATCATATACAGAATTACTCTACAGTACTACAGTGTTTCTCAGAGGGATATTTGGTCAGTGTGTTATATTAAAAAAAAACTTGACTGAGAGATGGAATAGCTCATTTTTGTTTCCTCTCCTTTTCATCAGGAACCCCAGAGTTCATGGCTCCAGAGATGTATGAGGAGAAGTATGATGAATCTGTAGATGTCTACGCATTCGGGATGTGTATGCTGGAGATGGCTACCTCAGAGTACCCCTACTCTGAATGTCAAAATGCTGCCCAGATCTATAGGCGGGTTACTAGTGTAAGTCTGCATTTCCTGTACAGTATGGCTTTTAAATGACTCAGATGCGAATGACAATGCAGTGACATTCATGTGCTGTATCAACCAGCCTTGTCTGTCTTTTTTTGTCTCTAGTCTCACCACCGGCTCTCTCTGCCACTCCCCACATACTTGTTTACTGACTGTAGTAATAAGTTTGGCATGAGCTGTAAGAAATCCAGTCATATGACTGTGTTTTTGTACTAATTAGTCTCTCGCTTATTCTCCCTCCCTCCCCACCTCTCACTCTTGCTCTGTCTTGTATTGGCCTTGAGCAAGGCACTTTAACCCTGGAGCTTCTCAGAGATTAGTAAAAGAGTAAAAGCAGAGCACCAAGAGACAGTTTTGAGGCAAATATCTTGAATGAAAACAAAAAATTAATTTAATTTCTTTACTATTACCAAAGGTTTTACACTGGCTTGATATGAGGGGAAAATAAGTATGTTTTGGTGCTCTGAAACGTTGCACAGGGTCTGTCGACCACATCCTCACAAAAACATCAGAGTGAATTTCCATTATTTTTAGTGGATCTATTAATTGACTGATAAAAAGACCATTGCATCATCCCTTTTGATTAAAAAAGCACCTAGAGAACTTTTTTTTTGGTAACATTTGCTAAAATTGAGATGACGGTTGGTTAGAAACACTGTGGAGGAAAAACTGAGACAGAGACTGAAACATAGACAGAGAGGACGACAGATGCTATCAGAGGCTGTTTTAACTTGAGTGCTGCTGAGGTCATCACACGCACACAAATACAGGCAGATGAGCGCCGTCTCCCTCCTTTCCTCACGGGAAAGCTTTGTTAAAGCTGACAGTGACGGTTAATGGACCAGAGGAATTTACTAGAAACTCTCTCTCTCTCTCTCTCTCTCTCTCTCTCTCTCTCTCTCTCTCTCTCTCTCTCTCTATCCTCCATCGGTCCCTCCATTATCGCTCTGTTCTTTCTGAATTCCTCTTAACACATCTTTTATTTCAGTTCACTTTAAGCTTTATTGGAAACAATAAAATTATTGTTATGTCGCCAAAGCAACAGTGCAAATCAGAAAAGATGCGCAAACATGTGTGCACTTTTTAATTTACTTAAATAAAGTAAAATAAAGTTTTTGCAAAACCTAAAGGAGTATTTCTACCAGTATACCAAAATATCTTGCTAGTAATACTACAGAAATGCAGTGCTGTTTGTAGCCCTCAGCTAAAACAAGTCCCTCTGTCACCTCTGGTGAAGTCTAACATTAAAATTTTATGGTAACTTTAGACACACACTGGCAGCCTTTAACGCGTGTACCAAAAATAAAAACAGATGTGTTTTATTTTCTATTTCACTTACAGTATTTTAGATAATATTTGTGAAGCTTCATGTGCAGAAATTCAGACAGTATACTTCAATCCACATGTCTGTCTGGCCCTCTGCCTGTCCTTTCCCTCCTCTTACTCACACAAAACTGATCAAATTGTATCTGATTATCGTTGTGACCTCAGCCTTTGGGTTCACTGTGTGTGTGTGTGTGTGTGTGTGTGTGTGTTTGAGTTATAACTAAACAGCAGTAATCTCATAAACTGAAAGCGAGAGGGCATTCAGCAAAACAGTCAAACAACCAACTTCAGTTGTCTGTATTTGTTATTGTCACACACAACCTTGTGACAACCACAGGGTGCCTCAGTCACCTGCTTCCTTTCATTTCACTGCCTAATCCATCCTTACAGCTTTTCACCCTCCAATTCTTCTGTCAGTCCTCACTAAGTTAGAAACCTCAATTAACCCATGAGGTGTTGAAACTGTAACTTTAGAAAATAAAAAAATAGCCTTACTGCCTCCTTTCACTAGCATTTTATTGTAGATGGGTTATTAAGCTTATTAAGACAGGTCACAAACAGGTTGAGTCTTTCAGGATGTTTGGCAGTTCTTTTCTTTGTCTATTGTGCCAATTCTGAACATTACCCAGGTATTTTCTTTTCACTTTGGTCATCTCTGTATAGATATCAGGCACTTGCATCGTCACCAGCTGAATCTGAATTTGAATTTCCAGCCTGATCTGTCAGTTGGACCCCAAAGAAACTGACGCTTGGCACAGTGGCTCCCACATTGGTAGTTGGGTCCCTTTTTAAAGGGTTGCGGGAGAAAAAATCTGATGGGTCATGAGACAATCAAAAGGGATAGGAAAGCAGATCAAATCATCATGCTTTACAAAATTATATTTATTTGCATTTTTTCAAACAAAACTTAGAAAAAACACACTTTGGTTGTTCAGGTAATTTACATTTGTGGCATTTAGCAGATGCTCTTGTCCAAAGCGACTTCAAAAATCACTTTGGTGATGTCAATGGTGAACTATTCAAGCACTCATAATTGCTAGGATAGCCATTGCTGGTAGACAGCAATCATAGCTAGGTTAAGATGCTACACAGTGCTAAGTATTATTTTTAAGAGCCAGGAAGTACAAACATACAAGTTTTTTCAGGTCATAACTTATAGACATATGGAACCCATGACAAGGGGTCACACTTAGACATTGCTTCATCTTAGGGGGTCACAAGGTTGGGAACCACTGGCCTAGCATGTGCAACAAAGGAAATACACTCACATGAACATTTTGCCATATATACAGTCAATTATTTTCACATCAATATGTCACTCTTAAAATCCGTTTAGGATCATAATGTGCACCCTATTTAATTTTGATAAACTTCATACAGGTTGGAAGCTCTTTCGATTATTTTGTATGACTCTAAGGTCCTGCCTTGTGGTCATACATGTTGTTGATGTACTTAGTGGAACATTCCTGAACTCCAGTCAGGCTTGTTGAACTGAAATCTTGCTTTCTCCATCTCTCTCTCTCTTTCCTTTAGCCTCCCTTCTTCTGTCAGACTTAATGCCATTACTTCCTCCATCAGTCTTAACATTGTTTGGCCTAGGAATCTGTGCGTGTGTGTGTGTGTGTTTGTGTGTGTGTGTGTGTGTGTGTGTGTGTGTGTGAGTGTGTGTGTGTGTGGGGGGGGGATTGTTATGTAATGTTGAACTGGGGGGGTTGCAAGACAGAAACAGGCCAAGAAAGTAAAGAGAGAAAGGAGGAAGGGAAGACGGGGCTGGAGGAAAAGAGCAGAAGGAGGTGGTTGTCTGCTGGCACAAACAGGTTGAGATAAACAGTCAGTTTTTCTGTCTGTTTGCAACCAGTTTAGTCTGAAAACTGTCTGTCAAGTAGGCCATTAGTCTACTTGTCTTAGTACCTTCTAGGTAAGTTACCTACCCTTTTATTTAAAATCTTAAACCTGTCATGTAACTCATAGTAACAGTTTTTAAGAGGTTTTTGTTGCATCAAATCTGGACTCATCTTTGTGAGTCACTTTGTGTTTGATGTGTTATATGTGATATGAGGAAAATGACATGCGTTACAAAAAGTTTTCATCTATGTTAATTATATTTCATTATCTGTTTCTAATAACTGCTTTTCAGGTGGGCACAACTGAGCTAGGAGATTTTACACAGAACAACTAAATGCATTCAACTGATTACATGATTGCCCAGAACTTTTTTTGGCATTATTATACACTGTAGCATTCTCCCTACCAGCATAATGACAAATGGAAAAAACTAAGCTTGCTACCTTTTTATTTATTCAGAATTTAGCTTCAGCTCCCCTGTTGCTTGTCTTTGCTTCAGTCTCTTTTTTTGTTCCTCCATTAGCAGCATATGAACGAATGGGCTGGTCATTAAGATGCCTTTTGGCTGTTGTGTTGGGCTTCTGAATAGTATCTAAAACTTTGATGGGCCTTTAGCGGTTCCTTGTTCTTAGTGCCCAAAACAAGTTTATTACTATACTATACTGTACTACCATTTTTCCCTTGTATCACCAAACACTAAAATCCTACATTGTGCTGTATCATGTTGTCTTGTTTGCTTTTTTCTGGACCCAGGCTTTCCAGTGTGGCCTTTTTCTAATATTAGGCCTCAGAAGTGCTTTTTCTTAGTGCCAAACTTCTGAATGGGTCCTTGCTGATTCTTTTTATTAGTGTTATCCATCAAAATGTGCTCCAGTTCTCTTAATTGGTTCTGAGAATTAACCCCGCACGGTCTCTCTTACTGTAGGACCGCTGTCTGTCAAATGGCAAAATGTTCTATTTGCATTTTTTCATTATAGTTACAGATTGGGTATTTCATAGATAGTACAGTTAATCCTGCTGTACATAAAATGGATTTAACAGTTAAGTGTTGTTTCATATTTCTATTTTATTTTCTCATTTAATTTGTCCTGTTTTCCATTTTCCAATTCTGAAGGATAATTTTATGACGCATCACATACAGATGCAAAACAAAAACATTGGTCTGTTTTCTTGAACAAAATGAAGTGGTTTAGCGTTAAGAGATTCAGAGAATGAATGTATGGTCAGTATGTATGTACGGTATGTTTGTGTGTGTATTGAAAGATTGCAGTAGAGAGTACATCTCATCTACATCAGTGCGAAACACCACATGTGCTTTTGCTTTTCTTACACTCCAGCAAATGTATTTACCGTTGTGTGTTAGTGTGTGTGATCTTCTGCTTGTCTTTCACTAAAAGGTTCTTCGTCTTCACTGCTCTTGTTTTTTTTATGTGTGCAGGGAGTGAAGCCTGCCAGTTTTGACAAGGTAGCCATTCCTGAGGTGAAGGAAATTATAGATTGCTGCATCAGAACAAACAAGGATGAGAGGTGAGGCGCACGCACGCACACACACACGCACGCACACACACATACACACACAGACTATCAATATCTAGTGATATCTTTTGGATTTGGGGATTTTAGAAGAAGTCAAAGATCACAATATCACTACTCTACATCCAATAAGGTTTACAGGCAAAATCACCCTCTTTTTTAAATCCTGTTTTGATTCACGGCTTCTTGGTCATAAACAACAAGTCCTCTGTTCCCAGTCTCTGCCCATGCTGTGGGTGTGCCAAAGCGTTCATGTGTACTGCTTTAGAAAGAAAGTTAGGTTAGCTAAAGCTTACCGATAAATAGAAAACCATGTTTGTTCTATTTACTTAGCAGAGACCAGCTCAAAAGGCATTGCTGGTAGTATCAAGAAGCAAATCCTCTCTTACCTATCTATTTTTTTTGTCTTGTTCCTCTAGGTATGCTATAAAGATCCTGTTGAACCATGCGTTCTTTCAGGAAGACACGGGGGTCAGGGTTGAACTGGCAGAGGAGGATGATGGGGAAATGATTGCCATCAAACTCTGGCTCAGGATAGATGATGTCAAGAAGCTCAAAGGCAAGGAATACTTTAATATTTTCATCAAATTTAAATGTTTTGCATATGTCTTAGCATCCTTAGCTGTTGTAAAATACCCATAAACACATACTTTTAAGCAAATATTAACATGTTGCAGGTTTTCTTAGCTGCCCAAAAATCACCATTTAGCTGTTGAAAAATCAAAGCACTACTACTAATTACTCCCAAGAAAACAGAGGGGCAGCTGCCTGACCAGCCATTTGTAACTTGTTTGCAGGCAAATACAAAGACAACGAAGCCATCGAATTCTCCTTTGACCTGAACAAAGACGTCCCAGAAGATGTGGCCCAGGAAATGGTATGTATAGTGGACAGGTGGGGGTAGGGAAGGAATGGATTTCAGAGAGAATGGACAGAAAGGATAAATATTGTATAGAAAGAACTAGATGGTAAGAAAAGATGGAAAGGAGGAGATTAAGGTTTGAAATAATGATTGGAAGGGTTGGGGTGTTTGGGCATGTTTTGTTAAAAAGAGTATCTGTGTGACTCCACAAAACTCCCCAGGTTGAGTCTGGCTACGTTGCTGAGGGTGACCATAAGACCATGGCCAAGGCTATCAAGGACCGCGTGTCTCTGATCCGGAGGAAGAGAGAACAGAGGCAGCAGGTACGAGAGGAACAGGAGAAGAGAAAACTGGAGACTCAACAACAACAACAACAACAACAGCAACAACAGCAACAGCAACAACAGCAGCAGCAGCAAGAGTCACTCAAACCTTTACACACACAGGTTTGTCAGCTAGTTTAATGTTTATAAGATCAAACGGTTTTTCGTTTGTTAGTATATCAGCCTTTAAGTACTTTTGTACTTAAGTTGTATATTTGTAATATAGATTGCTTGTTGAACAGACTGATCAGGAGATGTATTTTATGTTTTAAGTTCGTATGAAAACATATCCAAGTACATGGGTATTGCAAATGATTTGCAATACGCATTCGTCACACAAGAAGTCTTTACCATTAATGTTCAATGCCATTTCCACCTAGCTGTCCGTCAGTTGTTACTTTTCCTTTTAGTTTGACCCCTGTGTTTGTGTGTCTGCAGGCAGAGACAGAGGAGACGGAAATGGAGCAACAGCAGCGTCACTATCAGCAGACCAGCATCTCACACACATGTAAGACAAACTACAAATAGTAGATACAGACGATATCGTAGTGCGCCGCATTGCCACATATATTTCAGCCTGCTAAGGTCCTTGAACACTTTCATTTATTTTCTCCTTATTTATAAAAAATATTTTGCATGCATACTTTGATAAGATTATTTCAATGCTTTTAAACATAAACCTACTTGTTTTTTCAAGAAACATATTCATATTTTAAGCATTTATAATGTGTTGATTTAAGTTTTCTGTATGGGGACATAAAGACGTCTGGCAAATGCTGGCTGGGGAGACTGTAAACCGGGGGCAGCCATTGTTGATTTACCTTTCAAATGTGGCACACAATTTACAGTCCTCCTATTGTAAACTGAAAGTTTACTGGAACTATTAATTATTTCTTCCTGTTATTGTATGCTATTGTAGTTGTTCATAAATTGTCGTGCCCTTTAAAAACAACTTGTGTCCTCCCCTGTGGCCCATCCATTTATTCAAACAGCAGAAATATTACGTGTGTGTGTGTATATATATATATGTGTGTGTGTGTGTGTGTGTGTGTGTGTGTGTATATATACATGGAGTGCAAAAAAAAGATTATTCCTGGAATTTATTAGACAATATAGAGATGTAGTAGAATTGGCAGATGTCTGATCTGATCTCTTAACACGTCTCTCTCTGTCTCTCTCTCTCCCTCAGCTGAAGGAGGTTTAGACAGCGGCACAGGTTCTTCAGTTTTCTCCTCAGACTCCCCCCACTTGGGTCAGCTGGCCATGACGTACATCTGCCCCCCTTCCAGCCAGCCCCCTTCCCAGCCCCAACCCCCTACCCCTCCTCCCAGCCCCCCTCCCAGCCTCAAACCCCCTACCCCTCTGCTAACCCACAGCAGCACCCAGGCTACGCCCAGCCGTCGCAGTCAATGGTGAGTGGCGATGTCATCCAAATTAGACAATTACGCATGTGTAGGTTTCTCTTGCACTTGTGAGGGCTAGGTCATGTTTGACACATCTGTGAGTGACGTTGAAAATTATCAGTTTGAAGTGAGCACCGCATTGTGTTTTGGAGTGGGAGTGAGTTGGAATGATGTTTGCAGTGTTAGTGAGTAGGCTGATGATTGCTTGGGTGTGCGTTAAACTAAATACACAAGAGTGTGTTGTTGATGTTTTTTTATTTATTTGGAGATGATCCCCTCTGACCTGGAGAAGCTGAGTACTAGAAGCTATTTAATTTTTTCTTGCCCGCTCAGAGAAAGCAACACATTTACCAAACAAAACACAGTGCGTTTGTCTAAGTTTATGAAGTATTGGCCAACAATCAGTCAATTAATAACACACTCCAATATTTATCAGTCAGCTTATATCAAATACCCAGTCTATTCTCAGCCACTTAGTTGGCCAGCAGGCGAGTAATCCACATAGTCAGCCAACCACTTACTTACATAATGTGTCAGTGAATCATTCATTTTCTGTTGTATTTCATGTTAGAAGCCTACCAGATGTTATGCATTCCTCTTTTCCTCAATCTTGCCATTTTATCAGCAATATACCTCTTTCTATCTTCTTCCGTCAATCCTCCATTCTTCTGCATTTTCGTTTTATTTTTGTAATGCTCCATCATCTACACATCTACTTGTTGTATATGTTGTTTATTCAGTTACTATTGTTTTTGTTATAATTGTTATGCTGTATATTTATTTGTTTTAATATTTTAAAACTTGTTCAAGTCATTCTTTATTCACATTACATGACATTTCATTCATATTGAATACTGATGAATTGTAAATCTTCACATTGTAGACTGAGCAGGTTTCTACTTCTCTCTTAAGACCCAGGATTTTATTTAGCTTCCTTCACTCACTCAGGGAATGTTTGCTGAACATACTTGCTGTTTTTACCATAATCCTCAATTGATGACCTTTTAGCAGCCTTACAGCAACCAGCAGGGCACCGTATAAGTACTTACTAAAGAGAGGGGAGCATTTCTTGTTTAATTTCCCACCCTAGACTTTTCCATCTGCTGACCTTTTGGAAACTAATGTTGTTGTCTGACTTCCAGTTTACCAGCACCTCCACTGACTGGTTTATTTCCGCTGGATAGTCAGGGATGTCGATTTGCATGCTGATTGAATAATTTAATGATGGTTCTGGCTTATTTTGAGGTCTGTCTTTGAAGGGACATAACATTTCTCAGTAGGCTTATTTCCTCTTCAATAGTAATTTCTTGGAGCCAACGGACTCTGTGTAGATAAACAGACTTAATGACAGACTTATACCAACTACCTAATTGAATATCTTGAATGATCCTTCTCTCCTTTTATGTAATATTGGGTTTAGTTTTATATTTTGTTTTAAATTGACTTTTCTTTTCTTTTTGTTTTTTTGTCTTTTATTTGTCTTTCCTACAGTTGTTCCCAAGTAAATTTTAATTTCTTTGTGTTGTTGGGCAGTTTGTGTTGTTAGATATTCTTAACAGTATGATGCAGAACATGTAAAGGTTTTGCTCCATTCAGAAATTTGCTGATGAACAAAATAGGAACTCCTGCAAAGTCACTGGTGCAGTGATTTTTCCTTTACAGATTGAGATTTTCTCCAAATCCTTAATAATTTAGGAACTGTAATCTTTCTTGTTTAAGTAAGTTCTAATTATGGAAATAATGTCAAGTATTTGTTTATGTAAAACTAACTTTAATGTCACTTTTTTGGGAACTTTTTTCATCAGATAATTTATTTTGTTTTGTGTATTCTTTACTTAATTTTAATACGTGTGTCCTGTGGTTGTGTATTTAATTTGTCTGTTGTTTTCTATGTTCAGGTACTTTTTGTGTGTTTTAATTTCTTTATGTTTGTTTTTCATGGTGGCCCCACCCTCTTCCATCACCCCTCCCTGGTTTACAGCCTGAGTTGCGCCGTCGTCGAAATCGTAGCATGTCTGTTTGCGTCCCCCCCTCCTCCTACTCCTTTTCCCATGTTCTCCGGCCCCTGGCCGTTCCTCCAAAGCAGCCCTCCACCCCTCCTCCAGGCCCGTTCTCCTCATCCTCTTACACCATCACCTCCCCCTGCATGCCTCTCACAGCTGAGAGGGACACATTCGCTGGGCGCCTCTCCCAGGCCCTGGAGACAGTCCTGCCCCTTCAGTCTGCCTCCTCTCTGCCCAGGGCCAGGCAGCGGAGGGCCAGCCTACCTGCTCTGTTCTCCACCCCTGTAGGTTCACAATCTCAATCCCCAGGGGCCACAGTGGTGGGGAGGACCAGTGAGGAAGGGAGAGAGAAAATTGAGGGAAATGGGCTGTGCAGGTGTCTGAAAGTAGAGTAGTACAACTGCTAAAACATGTTTTTTTTGTATTTATAGAGGAGTGCCCAATGTCGCTGTGTATGAAATCCTATGACAATGAGGATCAATGTCAATGAAACAGCTTGTATTGCTCATTCTGATATGGCACAAATTTGTACACCTTTGTACAGCCAAACTAGAAAAGCCTAAACAACTTTATTTTCTAATTAATATTAAGTGCAAGTTGATATGTACACTTGCTCAAAAAAATCTTGAAGTAGTTTAGTACCACTGCAGCATTCCCAGACTCCTTTACTGAATATTGATAAGTGTACAACTATACATTGGCTTGAAATCTAATTGTGCAATATTTAATCAATAGAAAAATGCTACACCTCTATTGAAATTCAAGGCATTTTAAGTGGCACTTTTATCTAAGAATATAAATTAGTATGACCTCAGTGTTTGTTCAAACTTTCAGACCCTGCTGTGAGTCTGTTATTCTACTTATCCACCTTTCATTAATTCTCTCTTTCTCCCTCTATTAGACCACCGTTTGTTCATATTAAATACAGATTGACTGACTTGAGCTTTATTTTTGCTCTATGATACTAATGTCTAATATCATGTGCATCTGCCATCAGGAAAACTTCTCAGCTGACAGACAAAATTGTTTTTTTGTGTTTTGGGGCGTTGGTGCCCTTATTAGACAGCGGACTGTAGAGAGATGACAGGAAATGAGGGGAGAGAAAGGTGCCGAATGACATGCAGCCAAGGTTGTAGCTCATTGTGGCTGCCGTAACCCCTAGGCCAACCCCTAAACATTTTAACTTTACACACAAAACAACATACCTTGTCTAGATAGTATAGTGTTTTACGGGACAATCCTCTTGCCCCTAAAAACTGGCATTTGGCAGGGAACAATTCTTGTTCCTGGTATCCATTTCCATTTCAGAAACTACAGCACAAATTATTGTGCAATCACATGCATTTTTTCATCTTAATTGAAGTTGCAGGTTACAACTACTTACTTAGAATATTAACATTTTGCAGAGGGAAGTTCTGTAATAAAATACAAATTTCCTGAGTGCAGATTCATTGTGATATTATTGAGCTTAGAGCCAGCATTTGGCCTTTCTTTTTTCTGTATTTACAGCCCCACTGCAAACTTCTTCTCTCTTGTCTTGTGCTGTACCAGTCTGTCACTTGGTCTGTCTCCCTGTTTTACTGCAGCTTTGTGTCTTTACATTACCTGTTCACTTCATCTCATCACTCCTTTTTACAGTCTGTCGGTTTTCTGTTCTATCTTAACCACATATTCTCTCTCCACACTAGAAACAAAATATGTTCCTTTTTTTCTGTACTGAAATGATGCTCTTGATACACTATTTTCTCCATTTCATGTGCCCCTTGCTCTCTCATTCTCTAAATTTTATTCTTAAATCCATTGTATCTCATTGTCGCAGCAGCATTCAATGCCACATCACTACAGTGGAGGAGCAGGAGGAGGAGGAGTAGCAGGAGGGAGTATTCCCCACTCAACTCTCCCAGACCCCACTACTATTTTCTTCCCCTCCATCCCTGAGCGGCCCATTTCCTTCTCGCCTCCTCCCACTGGGCCTTCTAAGGCCTACAACACCCAGAGACGCAAGAGCACGTCGATTCTCGAGGCTCATACCCGACACTTTCAGCCTGCTTACACTCGCTATGGGAGCAGCCTGCATCCCTTTTCTGGGATGGAAGGTGTTGAGACCCCCTCTCTCTTCATGGTAAATCCCAGTTTTGCTGCAGCTGCTCAAAGACTTGGTGTTGGGGAGTCGCTGCATCTCCCAGGACAGTCTGACACAAGTTACAGCTATAAAGACATGAGAGCGGAGCATGAGGAAGCAGTGAGGAGATTAAGTCTAAGTCAAGCTGCCTTATTGGACCATTATGAAGCAATGGCATATGGAGGATATCCAATGACTGCACACCAGCTTGGCTTCAGTTTTCATCAGCAGAGGCAAGCAGCAGCTGCTAGTTTGGGTTTTGATCCTGTTCCGACACCTCAACCCGGGTTCTTGCACCCACACATCATGCAGAGACTGAGTGCACACAGCCCAGTTCCTTCACCCTTACCACCCATGAGTGTGTCCACTGGTGGCTCTGTTTCTTCTTCGTCCTCTGATGGATGCTTTCCTCCACCACATCATGCTTCCTCTTCATCTTTCCCTATTTCTGCACCTCCAGTAATGACTGACACCCCACCATCAACTGGAAGTGTGTTTGAGTTCCATTTAGCTGCAGCCGCTGCTGCAGCTGCTGCTGGAGACCCAAGCCTGCTGGCATCCAGACTTTACCGGGCCCGAAGGAGCTCCATGGACCTCCCTCTAGAAGACACCGGAGCTGGATCAGGTGGTTCAGGCACGTACAGCCGTCTCCAGCCAGTTACAGAAGAGCTGTACTCATACGTCAGTCCCGAGCTCCCCTTACCTCCAGGAAGTCTTCTACTTCACCACTTGGGTTTAACCACAAAAGACAGAAGCCCAGAACCTTCTAGTGACTCTTTAGCCTCCTCTGACGCCGGGGAGTTCCAGTCACCTCCTCTCCTTCCTCCATTTGATTCCTCAGCTGCTCAGTCCATCCCTCACTCATCCTCCGCTGCGCTCTACGATTCATCCGGCGGAGTGTTTTCCATAGATCCCCAAGGACATCCACCCTCCATGCCTAGCTTTCTACCTCCCACTCCATCCTCCGAGCTCCAGCTTGGGGGAACATCATCTACTCAGCTGGAGTCTCTGATCCAGAATGCCTGGGCCCGGCATGGCGGGGTGATACCAGCCCAACCCGATATGACATACCATGAGTCCTTGCTGGCCATGCAGGCCGCTAACCCCACTCTGGTACTGAGTTTAGACTTTAAAAACACCCCTGGGTCAATTACTGGCTGAGATTACATAAGTTGCTTTTTTAGCAAAGATCCACAGCCAGCTCTTGATATATTGTAACTGCCATATTATAGTTTTCAATGCTCTTTTTTTCTTGCTTGACTGCAAATTGTCAACATCTCATAGGTTGACAATTTCTAATCTATTGCCATAGACCTCTAACATTGTGAAGGCAATTATTACAATTATTTTTTTACGATCTTGCGCGCTTTAGGCCATTTGTAATTGTAAAACAAAAAAGTATTATTTAGAGAAGATAAATAGAAGATAATGTAATCTACTAAGTACAGTGAATTCTTCTATGAAAAGCAACTGAATTAACTCACAATAGTAATTTGACCCAGAGGCCGGTATACCAATCCCTGTCTTTTTTTTTCACCCTACCAAACCAGGAGACCCAGCTGATGCTTACTTGTCATCATGTAGTCTTTGTGATTTTAATCCCCTCCAGTCATATCAACAGAGTGCGTCTCATGGTCTGCCTTCAAAATGTCTCACATTGTACATTCCCTGACAGTGTTTGCTTATAGAAGACAGGATCAGGAGCATACCTTTAGTCAGCACTGCTTCAGTAAGCATTTAAATAAGGTCATGAGCCACAGCACATCTGTGTCCAACATAAGAGTCAGTATTGTTAGTCAAGTTATTAGTCAAACCATAATTTTAAAAGCAACATTCAGAAGGTAGTCTTTGAGACAAACTCTGGTGTACAAGCCTTACAGTCTGAGCCCTCTTCCTTTCTGTGTTTTTGTTGTATATTTAATTTATTTGTCACTATCAGTAAGTAATATTTTGTCTGTATGTTCATATATGAATGTATATGAGAAATGTGTGTTTGTGGCGGTATACTGCATGTATGGTATACTTGAATTTTTGCTCATACAAATCCAAAGTCCATTTGGGCCTAAGACCACATTAACTAACTATGTAAAAACTTTATGCTAGACACCTGCACATTGAATAGTATGCAGTGAATCTATGAAAATTATTGAAGTGTGATAAAGCTGAGAGACTTTGATGATTTGTACGGACAAACACACAGAAACATACAACAAAACCAAGGGGGCTTAGACAAACCAAGCCAGATAGACACTTCATTTGTATATTTTAGATTCTTTCTGTTTTGTGTTGTAATTGCTAATGACATTGGCTTTAAGTCAGTTCTTTATTATAGCATATTGTGTTTCCTACCCAGACTAGAAATCAATTTCTTACTCAAGGTTCGAAGGTTCCCTAATTTAAATTAATTTAACCCTTATAATGCTGATATTATCAGTGTCATCTTTACTTTCTTCATTATTTACTTTCTGTCTTCTCATTTCTTCTTCTTTGTGGTCTGTCATTTCGTCTGTTTTTCTTTCATGTCATTTATCTTAGGTTTTCTACCTTTCTCTGTATTTTATTTATCAGATATCTGTGCTCTAAAATTCCTTATTGTGTTTGCGTGACTGCCTATGATGTTAGAAAAAGGTAGGTAGCAGTGTGCCTGGTGCAACACACTTGTGTAAGCTCCCATCACACTTTGTGAGGGTGGGATTCCTGATAAGTAGAACGTTGTAAACAGCCTTCTAAGGGTTCAGTCAATAGAACGGTCGTACTTGTCTGTATGCTGCTGCCTTTTAGGGCTGTAGGTTATTTGAAGAATACAGAAAGGAAAGAGACATTGGCTTGATGCTCAACATAAATGTACCAGGACCGGAAATCAAATAATTTTTCCCCCATATTTAGAGCACAACAAATGTTGAGTGTAGGACAGGTAATACAGTGTCAGTGTCATGAAATCTCAAAAACCTAAACACACACTTGATTTGACTTAGAAATCTTATTCTGTAATGATCATCAAAACTTTCTGAACGTGATCGGATCGGGCAATGTGGCAAGCTCCATCAATCTGACATCTAACACATACAACTAAACGTGACTCAGGCAGGTATAAACAGGTAGTTTGACTCCTATATAAAATGTAGTAGATCCAAATGTGATGCCTGTGTTAGGATGTTTCAGGGAAAACCGCAGTTGTTAAATTTAAGTTAATTAATTCATTGAGTTTGGTGTCAGTATTCCAGCTTCTACTCTGTGCTTGATTGACATATTATCACTACCAATCATTTTGGGTCTGACCTGCATGTAAAAGAAACCCTGTACTTACACCCTGCCTAACCCCAGTATTGTGCCTGTAATGTACAGTACATGCTACACTGTAAGCTGTGTATATGCGAATATACATACAATAGCATTGCCGCATAGATCAATGTGCATACATGCTGTCTGTGTGCATCTGTGCATACACAAGAAGAAAATCTACACTAAAAACGGATCACTAGCGAGCAGCAGTACCTTGTGTTTGCACTTATGTACAGTTTCTGGTGTACAAGCTGCAAACATGTTCTGATTATTTTGTGTTCTTCTCTCTCCTTCCTGCCAATTCCCTGATTTCTCACCTCTATCCCCCCTTCTTTTCATAACCTACAACGTCGCATCTCGTCCTCTATCTTTCTGTCTGTCTTTCTCTAAATCTGTTGCTCAGCCGAAGGTTCAGGCTCCCACGTCCCAGCCCTCTCCAGGACCCCCTCTGGTCCCTGCCTCCAACCAAGCAGGTCCCCCAGGGACCCCCCAACAGGTAAGACAACTAGGAAAATGACTGAAGCAACCTAAAAATGGAAGTCACTTTTGATACAACCAAAATTTTTTCCCCCCTTCACTTCTCTTATTTCATCTCTTTTCTCATACTTTTAATACTGTATGCCCTTGGTTTCCAAACCCCATAAAGATAAAATACAGAAAATAACTCCTCCCTGTTTTTATGCTTATGCAGTAATAACTCATATGTCGGCTTTCTCTTTTAAGTCATTGCTTTGAGGAAACCACTCCCACAGAGCTGGCACTGTCTGCAGTAAAACCACAGTCTTTCTGAATGAGTGTGTTACCCCCAGCACAAACCACTGCTATGAACTAATTGCAGCCTTAAACTTATTTGACTGAGCATAAAATTGAATGTTAATCGGAGAGCAAATATTTCCTGTCAGAAAAATATCAGAATACTTCATTATTTGAACTAGCAACAGCCATTCCACCATAATTACACTCATGTTCATAGTAAGCATTGAATATTGCATTTACATTTTGCAGAATATTCTGTTTGCTAATTCTCATTTTATAAGGCAAGGCAAATTTATTTGTATAGCACATTTTGACAACAAGACAATTCATAGTGCTTTACATAAAACATGATACAACATTGTAAGAGTGCTGTCACATGTTTAATATCTCATTTAGAAGGGTATAATATTTAACTGAATTTAAGAGACCAAGCATTATTCATGCAATTTTTGTTTCGCATAACCAGGATTTGAGTTTGTCCAGGTTATTATAAGCAGGAGTTGACTGTGAACTGCAATGGCTTAAAGTATCAAACCTAAAAAGGATATGTGTGTGTGTGTGTGTGTGTGTGTGTAAATGTTTACATTTCTATATTTAGTAATATTCTCTCTCCTTTCCTCTCACACTATGTCTGTTTCTCCCACTGTCTTTCTTTCCAGGTTTCATCTAGTCAGAGTAGTACATCTCTTCAAAGCCCCACACATACATCTATGCCGCAGGCGTCTGCACAGGTACGCAAAGTAGCGCCACTATTAAATATATATACAACACAACAATAAATAAATAAACACATCCCTAATGCACACAAGCTGCCACTGGCTCTTGCAGACAGGTGCTGGATTTAATTCAAGATTGCCATACATGTCTGGATTTGTCTTTACAGACACACACAACTACCTGCCTATACATAGTAATTATGCACACTAAAATCTAAGCTGAAGCCAATCTAATAAAAACTGACTCACTACGGCCTTCATGGATACACCTAAGAGTTAGTTTAAGTTCAAAACAAACAAACAACTCTCTGTTAGTGTGGTTTTCCCAGACACTCTACTGTAAATGTGAGACAAACATGGACATAAAAACTCCTCTAATAAGCTCCACATTCAGTGGAAACATAGCAAAGCTCTCTACATAACATTTTGTAATCTACCGCTAAATTTACACATGAATGTACAACTTTTCAGTAGAAGGATCTTTGGGAAACCATGTGCCACTCAGAGGTCTTTTGATTAGGTATTTCTTTGACCTTTCAATTCAGTTATCCACCCAGTCAACTGTCTCAGGCATATATTAACTATGTCAGTTTGATAGTAAATTATAATAATGTGTGATTATTGCATGTTTTGCTCATCTTGAATTGCTATTTTTTCTCCACACTAAACTATTCTTCGTCAGCTCAATTTATTTCTTGTACTTTTCTTCCCATTCTCTGTCTCTCCCATTGGCATGCTGCCTGTTTTTATCACTGGGTTTGTTTTTATATGTGTTTAATACATGCCTACTTGTGCTCGTATGTTTGGTCATATATTTATGCTTTTTGCAACCACAACAAAAATATATGGGGGTGTGTATATATTTGTGTGTGGTTAGTTTTGTGACCTCACTCCATCTCCCAGTATAGAACATCTTTATCTTCTGTACCAAGCGGCTCGGTTTGCTCTGGTCCAGGTACCATTATATATGATGATATACTGTATGTGGGTGCCCGTGTGTTGTCTATCCTCATGGATAAGTGTGTTTATGTGTGCATCTTAGTAAGTAATTGTTCATCTGTGTGATTTGGTTGGTGGATCTGTTTCACATCCCTCTTGTTTTTGTCCTTTTTGGATATAGCTCTGTCTGTTGATGCCTATTGTTAGCAGTTCCCCTTTGTTCACCCCAGATTCTCCTTCTACTATATTATTAAAAGCATGGATAGCAAAGACATGAACACATTGTTATGAAATGAGGATGTTTTAAATTCACTGGATCAGTACTGATAAACAGTAAAAAGTGAATATTGGTAACAGAAGGCAGTGAAGAATACTGGAAGGTGCCTGTGTCAAGGGCAGTGTCCAGTTTTGTATTAAAGAAATTAAAGAAATATTGATATTCTTTAGGTAGCATTCTGTAAATTGACATGTCACTGAGCTGATGTTTATTGTACATCTGTAAAGTGTGCAAAATACTTCACTGTCTAGCTGTACACATGTAATTGGAATGGAAAATAACGTTAAAGTTTCATGTATGTCAGAAGTGCATTTTGTGACAGTATGTATGAAGAGCAGCGGAATTTTATTTATTCACAATGTCAGGTTGGGTTGACCCCTTCAAGTAACAAAAATTAATCCGCTTGCCTGGCTTGTTGGTTTCTTATTCATTATTATTTTTACCTTTTTAGATCTTTGTGTTGTTGAGCATACAGTAAATAGATAGAAAGTACAGAGTTAGTTTATATAAAGGTACCCTGTGGAGTGTTTGAGTTCTAATAGCACTTTGGAGCAGTTTTTTTGTGAGTGGGTGCTCATGTGCACGCAGGTGACGCCACCCACAGTCCTGCCAGTGGTTTCACACTGTTTCACTGCTCGACAGGTGGCTGTAATGCACAGCAAGGTTCTTACAAAGGCAGGTAGGAAAAAGACTGCAAGCTGGTAAACATGGATGTAATAAAAGCAGGTTTCAAACGTTTTAAGAAAAATTGTCTTTTGCAAATGTTTTGAGGAAGGAAATGTTAGACGTCAGGGATTATTCTGGGGGTTTTTTTGTTTTTTTTCAGTTAAGTATTTTTCATCCAGGGCCCCACAGCTTCGAATCTAAGAACTTGTACCTGCTTACCACCTAGTAAGATAGAAACTATTTTTAATCTACGTTGTCTCTAAATCATGACTTTTAAGGAAATCAATTCGTTGGACAATTTCCCCAAAAGTAAAGCTAGGGGAGCACAAAGACTTGCCTTAGCATAGCTCCTTTAAATCTCTTGTGTGTGAGGAAACTAGGGCTGCACGATTTGGAGAAAAAGTCATATTGCAATTATTGTGGACAATATTGCGATTTGCGATTTGATAATAATGGAACAAATGGTACTATCACTGTACTTGCTTGATTATCAAGGAAAATGCACAAAAAGTGACATTTTCTCAACATGAACAAAGTTAAACAATAAACAATATTTATAACAATAACTAGTAAAACACAACCAAGGGAGCGTGTTGCTCTACGGAGGAGGCGGCTAGAAGGAGCAAATATTGGCGCTCTGGCTAATCTACATTAGTCCACTGCAGAGACTCTATCCACAACCTGGAGGAGGAACTAGTATACATGAGTATTGTATGTATTATGTATTATTATAATATTATAACATTAAATAAAAAGTATAATGTTCAGTTAATAGTATACTGTTAGTATAACAATAATAGCCTATATTAATTACTATATTCATTATAATTTCTTTTAAAAGTTTACTATTCTACTACTTGTTGAATATTAAATCCAGTTACAGCAGTTTCAATTGTTTTTTTTTATTTATTTAAATCTCGTGCAAGAAAAAGGCTCTACATTGGTCTCTTATTTGTTAGTGCTACGTACTAACTTGTAAAAAATCATATTGTTCAACATTTGAAAGTTTGCTGTAGTACGTCCTGCCCTACCCAGGCTGTGATTAGTTGGTTGACGAAAAGTGAAACTGACAAGCACGTCGGCTTTATGAAAAGTTGAACATGTTGAACAACAAAAGGCAAAAATACAGCTAACGTTAAATGGCCAGCGAGCCAAACCCAAACCTTCCATATCTTCTCCCTGGTTTCTTCTATCTTACCGCTTCAGCTGTTGACGATGTCCCTCTGTCTCTGTCACAGAGCGACCGGAGCACCGGCATCTCTCTTGGTGCTCCGGTGGCAAGTCCAAATATGTTTTGAACGCTTAGCAGCGGAGCAGGGAGGAGGGTTATGGTAGGTTGTTGTCTTAAAAGTCACTGGCACACTGCTCATAAAAAAATTTTCTGATTGCAGGTAGGCCCATCTGTTTGTAGAGGCACAGGCGAAAGCCCGGTGTGGGTGTGGATAATGAGCAGACTGCAGCGCACACAGAGAAGAGTGTCACACACACTTTAACGTTATCTGTTTTATTAAATCCTAAATTGCACACTTTTTGCGGTTATGTAATCACATGACAGCATCACGGTTAGATTAATCATGCAGCCCTAGAGGAAACATTTGTAGGTAGGTTTTCAGCCCTGTGTTTTTCAGTGTTGAGAGTGTTTCCCATCTGCACAAAGAATTTGCTTGCTCTTTCACTGCCTGTAAACCCGTACTGTACCTTGTCTGCAGAGATCTAAGTTTTTTGTGGTTGCATGATCTTTGAGTCATGTGTGTTTTACACAAATCGTCCTGTCACAGAGTTTGTTGTTTAATTTGAGATGTTGTCACTAATAGGCTTGACCAGTGTTTCATTTGTCTTGCTCCGAAAGTTGTTTGTTGAGGGTCTCGGAGTCAAACGTGTCAGTAATGGGTCAGTGAACCATCGATGGCTCTTTTCCTGATGTCTTTATTTGAACTTGATTTATCATGAAGATCAATAAAGACCCAAATTCACAACCTTTTTTTCTTTCCCCAGCACATTCATCTTTTGATGAAGTCTTTATTATATTTTAGGTTAAACTAAAGACCGGCTTTAGCTCACTGTCCCATTACCAAGGCGACTGACTTGGTAATCTGTCTGTGCTCATCACATCTTGCCGGGTTTCTACTTCCACGTCCTCCCAATGACGTTGCTCCCTCCTTTTCCTCCGACCCGTTCTCTGCCTTATCTACCATCTTCTTTTTCCTTTCTGCCTCTTCCTGGCCCTTCCTCCTCTTCTCAGCCCAGTGTAACTCCATCTGCCGTTTCCTTGGTGACCCTGCCCACTCCGTCGCCATCCCTCCCTGTTACCATGCCGGCAGCGGTTGTGGCTTCCCCTCCCTCTCCTCTGCCTCTCCCTGTTGGGGTGGTGTCTACTATTGTTTCCCCTCCTCCTCATCCTGTGCCCACACCTGTGCCTCAGCCATTGGCCACCGTGGTGCCAATCATCAGTGTAGTCACCGCCCCACCCGATACTCCCATGGAAGCCCCTCCCCAGGTACTGGTTATGGATAGTCAAACCCACCAAGTGGATGTCTTGTTCCTGTTCACTCTGCCCATATTTGTCAAAGTTGAATGCTGTCACATTCTGGAGCCTTGGATTATGAGTTGGGATTTTCAACATCGTTTTTATGGTCCGAGATATGTATTTAAACGGGAGGATGGACAGAAAGCTTTATAGACTTAATATTATGTAATGGGCCTAGTGCAAGAACATCTTATCATATCTTATCCTAAAAGAGTTATAAGTTAGAATCACCAAACTCTCTAAAAGAGATCACATTAGGCTTTTTTTAGGCTTTTCCCTCTCCTTTATTGTGTTACACATCTTTTTTTTGTGCATGTTATTGGTTTGCAAAGTGAAAAAGTCCACCCCAAAGGGAAAACAACGCTCTGAATTGCGTGAAAACAGCTCAATTGTAGTTCAGCCTTTACTTCTACATCTGTGTCACTTCACAAGATGCATCTAAATGCTTGCCTAGTGGCACGCCCTCAAAATGTGCAACTCCCAACAAAGATCAAATAGAAGAGAGATGCTTCCCTCCCTAGCTAAAATGGAGTGTTAAACACACAGGGTTAAAAGAGGAGCTCCAGCAGTGTGCAGTACGACAAAAATATGGTGTTTTTTTTGGAAATTAAACCAGGTAAAATTCTTTCCTGGTACAAACCCTAAATACAAGAGCATAATATGACCTCTTTAACTGCACAAATCATAAATCGCTTGTTTCCGCCTGATGTATGCCACAGTTAGATGCTAAAAAACGTCTTTCTGAAGCAAAGTAGGCCATGAGGGTATTAGATGACAAAATAATATAGCCTACAGTAGGTGATGTTACACTGTCGGTGCAACAGATGACCCTGAGGCAGCTGTTGGAGGTAGAGAACTTTCCTATTGAGTTTATAATATAGTTTCTACAAGTTTATATGAAAATCTAAAATTTAAAGTAATGAGTAAAATAGGAAGCCATTATGATGATAATATGGTGAACAAAAAAATTATATCAAGTTTGTTTTAGTTATATATTTTATTTGAATTAACTTAAGTATCGGATTTAAACTACAAATTGTTTTCTCCCTGTGGAGCAATGCAGACTATCTGCACATGACTCAACACAGGTCTTGACCACTTGAATTCCAAGTGTGAGCAATTCTTTTAAATCACTAGTATGTGGTACTTAAGGACATATCTGTAACCTGCCTACCTACCAATAACCTGCCCACCCTACAGTAAGAGTTTAGATAACCGATAACTATTGTTATCGGTTCATGTCTGTGTTGGGTATAACATGGTACGATC
The DNA here is from genome assembly GCF_014851395.1 of Micropterus salmoides. Classification (NCBI taxonomy): domain Eukaryota; kingdom Metazoa; phylum Chordata; class Actinopteri; order Centrarchiformes; family Centrarchidae; genus Micropterus; species Micropterus salmoides. Next base: position 14,499,896 of record NW_024041484.1, read on the forward strand.
CATGTTTTGTAGCCGTGTGTTAAATGGTACTGTTGAAGTTAGCAGTATAGTATATAGTATATGCATTTTGATGATAATTAATGATGACTGAGAGGCAATGATAAAGGCTGTTCATCGTTATGAGATCCATAAAATGCTGATAGTATGCTGGTTTACTGTTTATTTATATGCTGTTTGTGTTAAATAGCTTTTTTGGCTGGGTTTGAGTGTTGCAACACTGATTTACTTAAAAATCCCACAGTCAAGCAATAATTGTTGGAAGGGTTTCCGGGATTGTTTGTGTGATATCTCTGAGCCAGTGAAAGATTTAAAACATCTGTGAAAAAGAGAAACTTGGTCTACAAATAAATGATGTCTAATGACATTGATCAGTCACTGTCTGCAGATTTGTTCAAAGTGTCATCCTTAGTTAAACTCTGTTCTAACTCAGACCATTTGTTTTTTATTCCTAAGTAATCATTTGTCACTTCATTATGAGTGAGGGCTGCATGTGTTATTGGAGATACTGGATGAATACAATCCAGTTTCTTTTCTCTTTTGTGGCAGTTCTTGCTTGGCTCCTTTTGTTCAATGCTCTAGTTTTAGTTGTTGTTCTGTCCAATTCTGTACTATATAATTTAATTCAAATGAGTCCTTGGTGAAAAATCATGACGGCATTTCTTACAATCTAGTTTGTTTTCTCTCTTACTTTTGTCACACTTTGCTTGTATTTCCAGCCCCCCCACACACAATTTCCCTGGTGTGCCTGGTGATTACAATCATACTGATTGAGTATGTATGTACATTTTCATGTGTCTGTATTTGTTTCAGTCTGTCTCTCAGTCTTCAGAGCTGTCCCAGTCACAACTACAGCCACCTCAAGTTCTCTCATCTATAGAGAGGTAATGGACATTCCTCAAACCAAAGCAAAATTTCTTGATCATACTTAATCTTTTTGACGCTGCCTCTCACTCAGTTCCTATTTACTTCTCTTTCTCTTATTCAATGTGGCCTGTCTCCTCTGTACCTCAGTGGCCACTCTGAGACTTCAGGTCTGAGTGACGGGAACGAGGGAGGAGGAGGTCGCCATGAAGGTCGCTCCACCAAGCGACATCAGAGACGTTCTGTACGAAGTCGATCACGCCATGAGAAGCTTTCCAAGGCGAAACTCAATGTTCTCAATGTAATAGCACATCCTGTAAAGTCATAATTAAACAATAAATCGTCTCATGTACTTTATCACTGTTATTGGTTGTTAGAGAGTGATGAGTTGCAATAAAACTAATGAGAAACTTCTAATCGAGATACTCATCGTTTACGTTCTGTCTCCTTTCTAATTATATTTCTCGGTGTATTTTCTACGTTTGTGTGTGTATGTGCATGTAGATCTCCAACCGAGGAGATAGGGTTGCAGAGTGTCAGCTGGAGACACACAATAGGAAGATGGTGACTTTCAGGTTTGACCTGGATGGAGACAACCCCGAGGAGATCGCCATGATCATGGTACACTCACCGTCACCTGTTTGATTTTCTCAACCACTCTGTCATTCATTCACATTCTCTCCAACCATAATAATGCCTCTGTATAAAGGCTAGAATAGGCTTCACATGACAGTCCTTGTGCTGTGTAGTCTTTGTCATCAAAAACCACTGATGGACACACAATTGCTGTGCACTTGTTCTTGTGCTTTTGTTGAGAGATTCTTCACTAGGCACGAGGCAGAATTATATTTCTGTGTGTGTGTGTGTGTGTGTGTGTGTGTGTGTGTGTGTGTGTCTAGGTCCAAAGTGAGTTTATTCTGGAGAGTGAGAGGGAGTCGTTCATTGAGCAGGTCAGAGAGGTGATAGCGAACGCTGATGAGAAGGGTCTGGAGAGAGACACAAATAGCCAGGTAAATTCATCAATGACTATTTATTTCTTTCTCTCTTTTTTGCGTTTTATCATCATCTTTTAGTTTAGAGTTTCAGGTGCATAGTTTCAGTTGTTTGGGATTTTCATCAAAAATGCTGAAGTAGCTGCTGTTATTTTTTTATGAACTTTTTATTGCTTTTATATAGTGTGTGTGCATATATTGTTGTCTTGTTGATCTACAGATGGCAGGTGATATGGAGCAGCAGATTCCTGCTATATCTGCCCCCATGCCAGGTAAAAACAACAAAATAAAAAAATAACAACGGGGCAACAGGGTGGCGCAGGCTACTGTAAGGCTGTATTCACACTAAATCAGGCGTTGCAGCAGTTAGCGCGGCAAGTAGAAATAATAACAAGAAATCTCAACTTGAAGAGCAATACAATGCCAAGCCACAGCACGCAGATTAACTTCTTTGTACTCCCTCATGGCAGGGTTGTACAGCTCTGGAAAGGTCATCACGATGCTGATCAGTCTCTTCCATCTTCACAGTTGCTCAGAAGCACATTGCTACATGGTAAACAAGGTTCTTGTTCCCGTGGACATCTTCGAGTCTGATCACTGGCTTACGTGATAGGCAACCGCAGTGTGATTTTGGGTTGTGTTTTCTCCAAAAGTTGATTCTGTTTCAGCTTTTTGCCGCAGGGTCACTACCTTTTTTGTGTGTGTGTGTGTGTGTGTGTGTGTGTCATCCCTTGTGGTCCCCACCACTGCACCCTAAACTCACTACCCACATTTAAATGAATCTGACAACTGGCATATTCGCCGCAGCGCCTTATTTGATGTGAATACAGCCTAAGATCCGGCTTTATGTGTCTGTGTCCTTGAGCACAGGACTGAAATATTACCAAATCTATAGATGAGACAGAATTTCCACACAGAGATTTTTCCATAATTTCTCTTCAAAGCTTCTACTTTGCATCCAAAAGCTTCCTGTTGCTTATTTTGCAGACGAACTGTAGTAGGGAATCGTAGTCTGCATGTTATTCTCTCAGATTAACAATTAACCATGCTATTTAATGACGTTCATCTCTTCCCAGACATTCCTCCCTGTGCAACAGCACAAGTGGTCCATTCAGCAGGCCGACGGTTCATCGTCAGCCCAGTACCTGAAGCCAGGCTGAAGGAACAAAGGTTTCCCACCTCTCCTGCCCCTGCACCTCCTGTTGAAACAGGTAAAGGATTGTATTTGTGTGTGTCTGTGTGAGAGAGACCTTTAAAGGTCAGCTAAAAGTTCAAGTATTTTCTTTTCCAAATAAGTATGGTACGTGTGGGGTTTGTTTACAACAAACCATGTTTCTCACCCCATTGGACTCCCAGCAAATAAATTGGTGTTAAGAACATTACAACATTTTGTTGGAATGCTATTATAATGATGGCAAAAAAGAGAAAGAAATTGTAAAATAAGAAGAGCGAGAAACTGATTTTTTCTGTAACTTCTAACACACACAAAAATGCACACATTGTACTTGTCTCCCACACACAGACTTATCAGATTAAGTTGTAATGCTTTTCAAGGAAATTGCCCAAATGCTCTGTCCAAATGCAATAACACACTGGCATTAATTTAAACTGATGCCATAGGATCTTCTGGCGGAACACTGGAATATAAATAGCTGTAGCTCCAATCTTCATTTAGATATTGTGGAATTTTAATATTATTCTATCAAAGTATATAAAAAATAGGTTTTGCATTACACAATGTTCAAAAAGAACTACAGCTGTGGTTCAAAAATGTTTTGTTCTTCCCTATTTTCTGAATAATGCAATGCAAAGGCATATTTTGTTATTGAAATCACATACCTTTGCGAGACAGTGGGAGAGTGCTGGGATATATCACTAGACTTAAAGTAGCCGAACTCACAAGAGGTTAATCATCCTCGACACTCTGAAACCTGTCCATCTATAACAAAGCAATACCTAAACATTTCTTATTAAACGAAAAGTTGACTAAGTGGGATTCAAACCTAGGATTACTAGTAAGTCACTGACATAACCACCACAAGACAGCCTTCTTTGTAACCCAAAAATAGCCTTTAAGACTATTCAACCAATTTAACATTGCACTCCTGATGGACAGTTTAAAAAAAACAATCATCAAACTAGATTTTTTTTCATTTTCAAACTTGTAGACTTCAGCCACAACTCCACAACATACCGGTATGCAGTAGTCCTCCCCTAGACCTGTAAGCAGACTTTGAAGTGTAATATCAGTGGAATTCCCCTTCATCTACTGCACTTCCTTTGATCGTTGCCTTCTTGGACATATGACCTGTCCCATGTGGAAAATTAGACCCAACCTCAATCTTAGAGTCAGTGAAAACAAACAAAGTATTTAACAAGTACTGTTAGGTGAGGGATTATCTCACACCGGGGTGGACTGAAACAGTGTTTCTTTTTTCCCCCAGTTCCTCAGACTGCAGGCCAAGGTTTGGCATTGTCCCAGTCTGCCGGAGCAATCAGCTTACAACAAGCCTTCTCTGAGCTCAGACAGAACCAGGCTCAGTTTGATGCCGGACCCAGCACGGCCCCAGCTTCTGTCTACTCCACCCATCCTCCTCTACAGCCTGCAGCAGCTTCTGTTCCATCACAGGCCAGCACAGTCACTCCTGCTTTGGATGCGAGTGCTGGACTTGTCCCTTCTAATTTAAACCAGGCACAGGAGCAGGTCTTGGAGCCTTCTCTTTCTCCCCCTTCATCCTCCTCCACCCCCTCCTCTGTGCCCGCTGTCTGTCTCAGCCCTCCTTGTTCCTCTTCCCCTCCTCCTCCTACTGTCATAACTCAGTCCATCCTTCAGTCACAGGTACTTTCCCAGGTGCCCCAACCGCAGGGACTGGTGCAGGTCCAGGGACAAGCACAACAGCCCCAGGCTTTCACCCAGCCTCAGTCTCAAACTATTTCTGCTGTCATTGCTCCTTCAGTACCTTCCATTTTACCATTGGCCAGCATCTCTGGCATCCCCCAAACAATGCTCACCTCTCCTCCTCCCGCCCAGACTGTTCCGCTTGTATCCTCCCCTCCCTCCTCCACTCTAACAGCCAGCGAAGTCTCCTCTGATCATCAGTCAGTCTCTCCCACCTCCTTCTCCACTCCTTCCCTCTCCTCCTCTGTCATCCCCACTACTGCCATCCCAGGCCCCCAGCTTGCTCCCTCCGCCGCCTCCCACCCCACTCCCCCCTCCTCCTCCTCCGAAGTGGGGCTCCTGCCGGTGACAACCAATGTTCCTTCAGTCCAACCAACCTTGGTCCACTCCCAGCCGCAGACAGCAGCCCTGCCTGGGCAGGTGCACACACACTGTGGGGAATGTGATGCAAGGTGAGAGGTGGCCGACGCGTCTTTATTTAGTCTCTTTACTTTATTTTCTTTTTAGGACTGTGTACCTGACTCTCCCTTTTTTGGTACCAACTGAAATGTGTCCGTAGGATTGAGTATCGAAAACGGTCAAGTATCAAAAGCTGGCGTGGACTGGCTGATCATCTCCTACTTATTCTCTTGCAAAACATTCATTGATATCTTTCTCAGGTGTGAGGCATCCATTGATTCCCAAGGCAAACCGGACGACATCCAAGTTCTGGAGAAGAAGCTGCGGTCACTCTTCATGGACCTCGGTGGAGGGGTGCCATCGTCCCAGGGAGACATCTTAGCTGCTGACCCTACTTCCGGAGCCCACGTAGCAGGCACCTCGTCCCCGATTGGCCCCTGCTCTACCTCCAGCACATCTGTCACTGCAACTGGCTCCAGCCCGCCAGCCAATCCTCCTCAGCCCCCCACCACCCTAGCTCTGATGTCCCCTGCTCCAATCCAGGGCCCTGGAACACCAATCTCCACCCCTGCACCGATCGGTAGGTAGATGACTATGTTACTGCATGTGTGCTAGTGTCAGTTAACCTGTGTTTTAATAATGTTGCTTACAGACTTCATGATTTCAGTTTCTACAGTCATCCCTGCTTCATCCTTTGGCCAGACCACTCCATCCAAACCCCCCTTATCCAGGGCACCGGTGAGTGATCCAGTTTAGCTATAGACAGCAATACTAGTGTTTTAGATCTAGTTAAACAGCAAATTGTTGTATAATTTATTCCAATCTGTGGTCAGCTAGCAGACCAGTGTTGCTTTTAGGAGAAACTGCCCAGGTAATTCACAGAACTGCACCTTTAATGTTAAAAGTTACAGATAATTTAATCTTAGAAATTACATGTGTTCTAGGGCTGTACTGAATGTCTTTTTTTTTCAGTAAGATTTTGCATAAAGTTTCAAATGTCTGTTATAAAAAAATCTTTAATTTTCAATTGGAATAAAGTGAATAAGCGGATGAAATTAGAGACTATACTAATTTCATCTGCTTATTCACTTTATTCCATATTTTGTTACGTTTTTTTCTTTTCCTATTTTGTTAAGTACAGGAAGACTGAATAGAATTTGTTGGTTGTTATTGTTTTATGGAGGTTATATTAAAAGCACAGATAAACACAGCTACAACCATGTGGGAAGGAACCATATTGCCAGATTTTGTGTGAATGCATGCAGCTGAAGCCACGCATCATCCTGTCCGCTGTGCTTGAGAGTGTGTGTGTGGTGGTGATGGTGGGGGGGTATGTTCATATCTTTGAACTAGTTCATATATTTGAACTATTCTGTGCAGCCCTAATGTGTTCCAAGATGTTTCCACTCACTTTCCTTAAAACTCATCTGGCATGGACATTTCTTTTAACCTTCTCCACAGTGGACTCCTTTCTTATAACCTCCTGTACAAATCTCCCCCTCTGTCTTCTCATCACCTCTCTTTCTCTGGGATTAGGCCAGTTCTCCTCCTTCAGAACTCCTGCCATCTTTCCCTGGACCTTGTCTAACACAGGTGTTTTTTTGCTCATTTGAGTTCTATTTTCAATGCAATGCAATACTGTATTTATACTGAGCCTCTAATGCTTATGATTATAAATCCATGTCGTATCTCTTTTTATATAAATTGTACTTCTGCTGTGCAAAAAGTCATTTCATCCATAGTGCATATTTAATATTTTAACAACTAGTGAAACTTAACATGTGTCCAAACACTGAGAGGAGATACAGATTACGTTATGTCCATCATGAACCCCTCTCACTTCAAAAGAAGATTACGTTTTAAACAACTGAATAAGTGACAGCAGAACTCAACAAGGGAGAAGAATGTAACATAAAGTAGATACATTAAACTACAAAGAAATGCCTCTAGTTTTACTCTAAATGATAAAGGCTGATTAAGAGAAAGGGTAAGGGACATGGAAACACCGTTGGACAGAGAGAGACAGAGGTGGCAGTTGTTGTGGCTGAGAAGGCTGCCATTTAAAAATAAACTTTCCATTTAACCACTGAAAAATAAGATAGGACTTGTAGCTCTTTCATGAAAAATCTGACGTGCCAAGACATTCACTTCTTGTCCCTTACATAACTCTCACGGCCGAGACTTGTCCTGTTTGATTAAGTTAATCCTGCTGTAGTCGAAGTTCGCAAGGGATTTGATTGTTAATGATTTCTTTTTTAATTGCAGTTAAAATGCTGAGGAGAACAGAATACCTTATTAAGCCCGCTACATCACTTTACCTATCTTTGTGTGTGATGGAACAGGAGAGGGGTCGTCCTAATGTCTACACTTTTTTTCTAGACTTGATGAAATCTGAATTCTGCACCTCGTTACTAATTGGACCAAGAGATGGGGATCTATTATGTGTTTGATTTTGATGTCACAGTTGATTGGACCACATGAAACAATGCAGAGTGTAGCTATCAGCACTTGGCGAAATGGTTGAAATCATTATCATGAAATTAATCAGGAAATTTTTTGATTTGTGTCATGATACTTCAATTATATGGACCTATAAAACAATCAAACCGGTGTTCAAATGAATGAATTGTCTTCCACTCTTATGCATTACATCGATCAAACTCCTATTATACCTTACACATATGAGTAAAACGTAAACTTGAGTTAGCTAATTTTGTGACTCTTAATTACATCTGCTAAATGTCGAAAATAATATTGAAATATTGTCCAGCCCTACTAGCCATGCATGTTTGCTTTTGGCTGATCTGTGCTAATCGACTTGAGTGACCAAGCCTGTGTGTGTGTATCTAAAGTGTATCTGTCTGTTTCCAGTCCCAGCAGCCTCTGGAGGACCTAGATGCTCAGTTGAGGCGAGCACTGAGCCCAGAGACGGTTTCCGTCAGCGCACACCCACAGGTACACAAACACGTTTAGATATTATTCTGTTAACTCATACTGTATATACTGTTTCAAGTCACTGACCGCTCAATACATTTTCTCCCCATGCTGTCCCCAGGCCTCTCACAGTGGCATGCCTTCAGTGGGACAAAGTATGTATATTAATAATAATATAATATTATTTTAATATAATTGAATGTCTTTGTCTTTATGTAAGTATTGTATCCATCTGCTGAATATTTGTTACATCTGTCTTTCAGTTCCCTTCTCTCTGGAGGAAGAAACTGTGTCCTCTGCTGGTCCTGCAATTAAACTGGGAAGATTTCAGGTAAGATTTATCTCGCACTACAGACCATACATGAATACCTACGCATTTCCTTTGCCGTGGGTCTAAGGGTAACATAATAAATGTAGCCTGTAATGAAATTAATGTAAAATTCATTTCAGGTTGTGAACACTTCTTCGCCTTGATTTGTTGCCTTGAAGTGAATTCCCCCTGACGGTTTCTCTGTATATTTAAATTGAAATTGTTCACACTTATTACACACTTGTTTGAAATACTGTATCATGAAAGTTTGAGAAGTATATTCCTTACAGGGATAGTGTGAGAATCTGTTCAATTACAAAATGTGGAATTTTATAAAACCTAGAGGTAATACAGGGAATGGTTGGGAAGATCATGGAGAAGTCTTGGACGTTTAATGAGGAAGAAAACTTGCAGAATAGTTAAAGGGAAACAGCTAATTAATGCTGTATGTCTGTCTCTCTGTTGCATTGACCCTTTTCCCTGTTTAGGTCTCGTTGGCTGCTGAAGAGCCTCCTGTCAAACGCCCGGCCTGCACGGAGTCTTCCTCCACCACCTCCTCCTCCTCGTCTTCTTCCTCCTCGTCCTCCTCCAGTCTCTCCAGTCCGGAGAATACACTGCACAAGGAGTCCTCGTCTCCTCTGAGAGGGGGAGGAGGACAACGAGGAGATGTAGTGGACGGACTCCCCCAAAGGACTCTGGGAGGGTCTCACCACCCCTCCCCCCTCACTTCACCCTGTCCCTCCCCTAAACCCACCACTACCATTGGACGCTTCCAGGTATTTCCTGTTTCCTGTTTTTGATCTCTGTAGTAGTGTAATGAGTGAGGGGTTTGTTGGTTACAGGTACTACACTAACTTCCACTAATTCAATATTTCATCCAATATGTTGATATTTTTTCAGGTTACCACCAGCCCCGAGGCCCGTGTTGGTAGATTTTCAGTCAGTCGTGCCCAGGAGCAGAACCTTGAGTCCAGGCAGACGCCTCCCCCCGCCACCCGGGCTGCTAACGGACCCAGTGATCCTGGTCCGATTTTGAGTCCAGACTCCACTCATAAAGCTTCGCTGCCAAATCTAAACAACAACTCCTTCAATAACTCCTACATCAGCAGTGACAATGACTCCGAATTTGAGGATGAAGACTTTAAACGGGAAGTCAGTCGCCTCAGAGAAAAGTAAGTTATCCCTTCCTCTCACAGAAAAGACTGTGTCTGTTGTCAACTCTCTCTCCTTGTACCTCTTCTTTATTAAGATTAACTGCTTTGAAGAAAACCAGGTTTTGCGCTCGTCTTTCTTCTCCCTCTGTACCCACAAAAATAGCTTGTAGTCTATGCTCTGCTTCTCTTTTCTCCTCTTCCTCTTTCCTAACCCTCAAGAGTGAGGTTAACCACCCACTTTCCTTCATTACTTCTTTCACTTGCTCTTTTCTTGAAAACGGATGTTCAGCGCTTCCTAGAAAACTAGACCCTCCACCTCTCTCCTTGCTTCCTCACCCTCATTATCTCTTGCTTTCCTTTGCCTGTCAATATTTTATACCTATATTTTTCCTCTGCTCTTTTTACCACCAGGCACATGCGTGAGATTCAGGCCCTCCACTCCCGCCAGAAGGAGGAAATTGACTGTCTCTTTACCAAGCTGGGAAAGGTAATTCACCTTGGTTACATCTGTGCAGACACTATAAATGGCATCACATGTAGTACGTAACAAGCAATGATTCTTCCTTTGGTCTTGGTGTAGGTTCCTCCAACTGCAGTGCTCCCTCCAGTTATAGCCTTGACTGGCAGAAGGAGACGACCTACCAAAAGCAAATCCTCTAAATCGTCCAGAACCAGCTCCACGCACAGCAGCAAGAGTCCGTTACAACCAGGTAGGCTCTTGTTTAAACATTTATGTTAAAGTGTTGGTTCACCCAAAGACCAAAGAAACATAATTTCTTACTTACTTCTAGCTAAGGCAGTGATTACTTTTATTTGTCCAGATATCCTTCTCTAAGATTTCTGCCTCCACCACAACACAACAGTGATGAATAGACTTTGCTCATAGTACTAAAAATAAACACGTAAAGAAATACAACAGCAACATTTCCTTTCAGAAACAATGTCTCGGTCACTGAAACCGATGTTAAAATGTAATTTGACCAAAAACAATGCTTAATTGCTAATTAGCAAATGTTAGCTTAACACATTAAACATTACCTGCTAAACATCAGCATGATAGCATTGGCATTGTGAGCATGTTAACATGTTGACGTTAGCATTTAGCTCAAGCACCGCTGTCCCTGCAGAAAGAACTGCCTCACATAGCATTCTAATTAAATTCTAATGCTAAATTAAATTCTTGAATGTTGTGAGAAACACAAATGAAATTCCATTCACTTCACCAAAACCTGGACAAATTTATCCAAAAATACAGCAAAGCATAGCTAGATACCACCACAGGAAGGAAATATGTCTTTTTTTTTTGTAATTTGATTGTACTGACCATTTAACCCTGCACCTCTAAACCACCAAAATATTCACCTTAATCTTAAGTCCACTACACTGCAATATGGTTGAAACTTTTACCCTAACGTTACACCATCTCTGTGTTTATGCATCCGTGTGTACATATGTGTGTGTGTGTGTTTATCTGCTTGGTTACACGTGCATGTGGGTGTACGCTGGAGCAGGCTCGGAGCTTGAACATTTCTGATTGCTTTCCCTGTCTGTCTTTCTGTGTGTGGTTGTGTGTGTGGGGGTGTCTATGTAAATGTCTGGGGTGACGGATATCTCATTTGTCCGTTATCTTTGTGTGTGTGTGTGTGTGTGTGTGTGTGCGTGTCTCTGTGGTGTGTCGTTCCTGCCCTGTCCTCTCCTGCCTATGCCTTATGCTATCCCCAGGCAGCACTTTATCCGCCCAGAGCGTCCCCACCATGTACCCCGGCCAGCTGGCTCTTTTAGCCCCAGGAGGATTAGCCGATTCGGGCAGCAGTACTCTGCTCCAGCCACTCAAACCCTCTCCCTCCAGCAACAACCTGTGTTCAGCCTACACCAGCGAGGCGGCGCTCTCTGTGCCCAGCCTATGTGCTCCCACCCCAGGTAGGCATGCCACTGTGAATCCCAGTTTGCAACAGGCCTCATCAGCTTCCCCACAACATAAGAAATACTTTGCATACAAACACAAATGCATGCAGTTGGTTTGTCTTCACTCCCTCACAACAAGACACTTGTTGACACATATTTTTCTGTCTTTCTCTATCTGTTTCTCTCTCTGTGTAAAGCAGTGTGATGGCTAACTGACTGTTACATTCTTTTTATTTCTTCACCTGTGTCTCTTTCCTTCCCTCTCATCTATACCGTTTCTATCTTTCTCTTGTTTATCTCTATTTCCTTCTTCCCTGTTTTTCTCTGTCCTATTATTGCTCTGCTCTCCTCTCATTGTCTCTCCCTTTTGTCTTCTTCACCTCTCCCTCTCTCTACATCTCCCTTCCTTTCTATGCACCTTTCTTGTTTCCTCATCTCTACTCTCATCTTTTTCCTTCCCTCCTCCCTCTCTTCAGGCTGTGTAAAGTTCAGCTGGGGTTCGGAGCGTTTGGCCTTCAAGCCTGGCAGCAGGAGGACGCGCTTTCTGAGTACGCCCTGCTTGGCTCTTTGTGTGTAACGCTTTATTTCTTTGCTCTTCTCTTTTTACCCCTCATCCTTACTTACTTCTGTTCTTATTTTTTTACTCCTGTATCTGTCAAGTCACGGTCGTCCTGTCTTCCCATGGTTTCCTTCTTTGATGGAGGAAGGCCTTCTGCTTCTGATATCACCAGTGTCCTGCAGAAAACTGGTGTCGCCAAAAAAGTCAGCTTTAGTAGAAAACCTTAATTCCCCCAGGCGAAAGCAGCTGAGCATGCAGGCTTATACTTTTGCTCACCTTCACACCTGTCCAACCCCTTCTCACTCTCAAGTCAACACATATGGACACATGGTCAAGACCCCTTGGTGTCAGTTTGTGCCGCACCGGGGGAAGTCCTATAGTGTAATTTTTGAACACTAAACATAGGTGTAGTATATAAATAACTGAAAATTCAGGGTAAGGAGGTGGTTGGGGTGGACAAAGAAACCGAACTTTCATCCAGGAGACTGGTGCTTGTTTCCTGTCTGAAATAAAAAGTGAACATTGATTGTTTTTAGTTAAGTTACTTAAGTAACATTACTTAACATATGTAACTTAACCAAACCATGATGTTTTCCTTATCCTAACCAAGTAGTTTTAGTGCCTAACCTAACCAGATTGCAATGTTTTGTTAACGACTAGTTTTATTTTAAATCGGACCGGATGTTATATATGTATTATTGCTAACTAGACCAGACGTTGCATATTAATTATTGCTAATGTTAATGTGACTGCTGAGCCCTGCATCCAAACACAACGCTAGAGGGGTCTTGACGAGTTGGGAATGAGAATGTGTTCACCTGAGAGCTTTCTCGCTGTAGCATGTAGGGGTATAAGTACCCAAAATGATGAGCCAAACTAACTTTCTAGCTAAAATCAGAGCCTTTAAACTAGGTTTGCTACCTTCTGTAGGTAAAAATAGCAGTTACCTGCTTATTACTCCTTATTTTAACTACTACCTTACAAGCATCCTTATTGTATATGTTGGAGAAAAACGGAAAATCAAAGATAAGAGCTTACTGCAGGACACAGAAAGTTAGCACAATGACACCCTAGAGCTTCTCATAGTCATCTTCACTTACTTTTTAATATTTTTCCCCAATCTTTTAGTCAGTTTTCTTTCTTTCTTTCTTTCTTTCTTTATTTTGACATAGTCTTCCAAACAAATCATCTCTTATCACATTCAGTGCCCACCTTTTGGCTGCACCAGCATTGTCAAAAATAAAATAATGGCATCATAATTGAAAGGAAGGACACAGCAAAGTGTTTACTGTCTAAAGTTATACTTTAAAAGGCTGGCATCAGAACAAATTGATCTGCCTTTTTCATTATTACCTGTTAGCTATCTAGAGGCCATGTGATATGTACCAGCCAAATCACAAATCACCAACTGTGATTCTATAACATAAAACATATTTACATAAACCAGCGCAATTAGTATTGCAGTGTAGTTGACTATTGCTAAAGAAATGCTTATCAAAAATGGTGTTTGGTTTCATGAAAAGCTATAGGATTATAATTTTAATGTCGTAGCCATTAGTGCAGTATAACCAGAACTGATTGCATAAACAAAAGTACTTGAGAAAGGGACTGGTTGACAGCAGTTAAAATGCACATGGATTGTGCCAGTAGCTTAATTATGCTGCACATTTACATTTTAGTCATTTAGCTAATGCTCCATGGCAACCTCCTAACAGTCAAATAAGCTTCTTTGATAAGTAGCATTGTAAGCAGCTGGCAGGATTACAGTCATACTGTACAACATACAGTCCATTTCATCTCTAGTCCTAATAAGTTAGAGATAGATGATACAGTTTTGTGTGTGTGTGTCAGTCTGAGTTACAAATCCTGACTGCTTCTGTTTCTAACCTTCGCCTCTGTAAAAACAAGCAGGCTAATTAGGAAAGACAGTTGAGACGACTGACGATTTGAGATTTCTGCCATACAGTTTTTTTGTTTTTATAAGGAAATGTAGTCTTTGTTTTAATTAAACTTGAGTAATTGCAATGACTGATTTATTTATTTAGTTTTTTATTTTTATTTAATTTTTTTCCGTGATAGAGAAATTGTTTTTCTCTAATCATATTATAATCATAATATGTAGCTTTAAATGTTTTTTGCTTATTGAAGGGATGTTGCTCTCTGAACCCTCTGCAGCTCAAACCCTTTTTCTCCCTCCCTTACTTCCCTCACTCCCTTTCCTTACACCCCTCTCTCGCACCTGTTCCCCTATTACTGCACTGCCAGGAGGGGAAAGAGACAGACCTGGGTCTTTCTTTTTATCATACCTTTACCGGACGAAAAGTGATGTAACATTGGCATTATGTTCATTTATGTAAATGACCTTTGATATTAGCCTGAAAGTAAGACTGAACTGCCAATTTCTTTCTATTTAATCGCTCAAATCAGAGATTTGTGCAGCAGTTCAGAGGTCTGGAAACTGGGTGTATATGTATATATGAATATCAATTTGGACCCAGTTCTGGTGTGTCCCTGTGAGCTGTAGAGAGGACAGAACCAGGGGTTGGTTACCCAGAAGCATCTTCAAGCCAAAGCAGACTGACAAGAGTTTGCGGCAGTGTGCAAGGACAGTTTAGTTTATTTTTAAACACAAGTATTATCTTCAGTCTTTGGCTTCCTTTGTCAGAAGAAAAAGCATATTTGCTCGTCGTTGATACAGATTGCAGCATTGTGACTTGACATCTGGGGTCAGCCTTTCTCATAGTGCAGAGAACAGAATTTACACCAGTTCTAACTTCACTGTCCAGGGTTTGACTCCCAGTGCACTGTGTGACAGGTACTGATCTCAGTGTTAAGATGTTACTGGGCAACTCAACCCCAAAGTGTTGACTACTTTGAAGTTCAGATAATCATAATCGAATGCATTGTGTTTGATTGTCGGGTGTTGTGGGCGGGGTTTAACTCTGACTCTCTCCCAATCCTCCAATCGTTGTCTTCCGGCCACACAGGGAAGATGGTGAAAAAAGTCTGCCCCTGCAACCAGCTCTGTAGTAACTATCTCTCTTTTTGGTCTTTCCTCCCTCCATCCATCCCCTCTACCATCCTTGCACTTGCCCCCCCTGCGCTTCCCCCTGCTCTTAAATGCCCTTTAGATTTAATCTGCCAGATTTGAGATCAGTTCAATTCAGTTATTTCGGCGACTGTGACTCACAGAAGCATTGTATTTTCAATTTTGATAGTAAAGGATCAAATAACACCCAGTTTAAAGACTGAAATGACTGAATTGACCAGCCATCACAGATTCAAACTGACAGTGCATGCACCCGCAAGCTCACACACACATTCACACACACTAACACACCTGAACAGCTATGAGTCACTCTGCCCCCCTCCCTTTCCTCTCCTCCCTCGTCATGTCTTGAGGTCTTGACTACATTGCCCAGAATTCCATGCTGCTGCAGTCAGTCACGACTCAGCGTCTCTTCATTCTTATTTTCCTCCATTTTATATAGCATGACATGACAGTTTTTGTGAACTGTATAATATAGTTTTTACTGGCTATTCTCTGCATATTGTGTCTCCTCTTGTGTAGAATCTGAAATGAACAGGTCATATAAACTGCTCGTTTTGTCAGCATGGCTTTGGGATCCCTTTTCCTACAAATGAAATGCTTCAGATTCTTGTACTTGTTACTATAGTCGGGATTTAAGGTATAGTAAAGGAATGATAATACAGAAAGAAAACTTGTTAATTCTGATGTTCTCTTTTACTGGTCTGAACGATATGATAAAACTCTGTATTTGTGAAAAATACACGCGCATATTGTCAGGGCCGTGTCTGCACTATCGGGGATCCAGATTTGATTGAAGTGTAGCCTTTAATTCTGAAATTTTGTGACAATATCTAAACCAGAGTGGTTGTAGCAAAGCACTGAGCTATTTTATAATCTTCCTCCTTTCACCTCTCAGCTTAGTTTCCTGTTGGCCTGGCAGAGGCATGAACATGAGGAAGTTCTATCTTGGAACATGCTATGATGATGGCACTGGTATTATAAAATAGCCAATGTTAACTTGAACAAAGGCTAGATGTTACAATAGCACAGCGCTTAACATAGATTGCAGACACCCTGGCCAGTTTGCAGTGTGTGCTCAATTTGCTCTGAAGTTGATGCTCAGGGTTGGCAAATGCAAACTACCAGCAGAGCTTGAGTGCCATCTAATGGTCAAAAAGTAAACCAAAACACAAGGCCAGTGGTACACGGGGCAACTGTGATCAACAGCACGACTGTCTCAGCACTACCTCTTTTGTTTTGGGGCATCTTGTGGGTGAATGCTGCTGGGCATGTCAGCTTAACTGGTTGCCCAGTGTATCACTAACCTGAATCACAGAGATTCTTGAGAGAACCTAGATTGACAATATTTAGTGATATATTCTGAAACAGGTTTAGTATTTGTCAGCAAAAGTGCCCATGTTCTGTTTCAAAAGGTTGCTCTATTGTCATAGTTTTCTCATGATCCCATCTGTCATCATTATTTCCACTATTACAACTTAAACATTTAATTCTATGACCATGTCGACATGCTGACTTACCCTAAAACTCTGTCCTGACCAGCCTCTGTCACGTAAAGTCCCTTTTCATAGTCAACACAGGGAGCGCTTTCTCATTCATTCAGATAACGTCAGTTAGCATTTCTAGTTTGAACAATGTCTCATGTCCTCCGTTCTCTCCGTCTCCCTCCACAGGGACTAACAGCACCAATGCCGTGAGTGGTTCAGGAGGTTTGGGTCACAGCCAGGGGGGTTCTCAATACCTGCCCCCCAACATGTCAACCCCCCACCAGAGGAAAGGAACCTTCACCGATGACCTTCATAAACTGGTGGACAACTGGGCCAGAGATGCCATGAACCTCTCACAGGTGACTCACCAGTTCCTGTATTTAGTTTACAAGACAAGAAGATGGATAAAGGGAAGGAACTAAACTCTAAATGGTAGTTTGTTAAAAGCCAAAGTGGTTGGTAGAGTAAACAAACCTCAGCCAAAACCGGCTGGCGTTTGGCTGATGATATGTTTGTCCTGTATCCATTTGGCACTGTGTGTGTGTTTACATTGACCAAAACATCAGCTAAGAAAAGAAAGGGAATGTAAATTA
Organism: Micropterus salmoides; assembly: GCF_014851395.1. Taxonomy (NCBI): domain Eukaryota; kingdom Metazoa; phylum Chordata; class Actinopteri; order Centrarchiformes; family Centrarchidae; genus Micropterus; species Micropterus salmoides. The sequence goes on from NW_024041484.1 coordinate 14,517,038, forward strand.
GTTTTGTGGAAGATTTCTGTTTAATTAAATAATGTGATAGTGAGACTTTTATAAAAAATTAGGGCTTCGAACATTCCTGAAGAACCATTTCTTTGTATTTTAGTAATTGGTTCTTGAGGTTTAGAAAGTAGCTGTTTTCAGTAATTATTCTTATGCAGTTTATAGTTGAATAATGTAATGTACAGGTGAGTAAATGTAACTAAATATGAAACTTTTTCAGGGGAAGAGGAGTGCCAAACAGTTGCAGCAGGCCCCAGCACAGGGACACAGCTATGAGGTTAGTTTAAAAATATACCACATCACATCATGATCAGCTCATCCAGTGCTTCTATGATGAAATAATATCAAGTGGCCCCAGGTGTCTCAATTAGTAATTTCATTAAGTACAGTTTTATTTTGGAACATGCACCACAGGAGCCCAATATTGACTAAAATGATAAAAGTCTTTAAAACTAAATTTCACACTTGATCTCTCAGGACAGGACTTCAGATTGAGCTAATAATCCAGTAGATGCCCAATTTGATGGTGCAAATTCTTGAACAAACTTGCAAATGATAAAATCACAAAAATCAAGTGATATCTACTAAATTAAGTGTCTGCATGAATAAACTTTTAAACTCTTTCTTCACGTGAAATCTCCACCTCAGGTTATCCAGTCAGCCAGTCTGAGTAGGAAGTACTCTGCTCCCAGCCAGCTGTGTACCAGCAGCATTGGAGGTTCAGCCCACCTCCCTACTAACGCCACCACCGCTACCTCTATGGCCACTCGCAAGGGCTCCCTGTGCCACCCCCCTGTCTCCTCCACTCCATCTCAACCCCAACCTCCCCAGTTCATCAACTACACCCCAACCGCTGCCTACAGCGCACAATGGTCCGGTCCGGCTCACGGCCTGTCGACCCCACACCAGGGCCCAGCACAGCCTGGGCCTCTGCTGGTCAGTACCTCCCAGCCCCTGGGTCCCTACCCCACCACGGTTGGTGGACAGGGCCAGATTTCCGGGCAGGGGCCGCTCCAGGCTTTCCATCTGACCAACACTCTGCAAAAGTCGGTCAGCAACCCAGGAGGACCCAACCTGAGGACCACGTAGGGCTGGGGGTGAGGGCTGGTTTGAATCACGGCCCGACTGGACTGGACAGGTGTGGAACAGAGTGTTACTTGGGCTTGATTGGCCGGAGAGGATGGAAGAACTGCAGAAGCGTGGTGAGCAAGGAGTTTGAAGTGACAGAAGCTGACCTGTTCAAGAGGAGAAAAGAAAAATGGAAAGGAAGAGGAGAGAAGAAATCAGGAATGCGATGTGGCCATCTCCACAGTTCACATAACCTCCCCCTCTGCTGTGTTTGACTGTGGGCTTGTAACAGCTGGCCAAATGCTCAAGGATAATGGAAAAGACTCATGAGTGCAATGTTAAAAGGCCAAAGAGGTTGTGACAGGATGTGGGATTGGTGTTAATAACTGTTTGTGTGTAAGGCATTGTGCATAGGCACGCTCACATTTGTTCCTCTTCAATTTTTAAATTGATGAACAACTCTAGGTCACACCATCACCCTTGTGAGATAGTAGAGGGGAGATGTTATATCAGGTTGAGTGCGGGGGGGTTCACACAGCACCTCTTAAAAGCGTATAATGCTGAAGCTTAAAGTATTTCTAACTTTTAGCTCTCGGACTGAGTATTAATCCTTAAGTTCTCATCGAAGACAGAAACATGCAACAATGCAGTTTTCCCAAATTTAATACAGAAAAGACTTTGGCATTCTTTAAAGAAGTAACTGGTGGATACAGAGGAGAGCATGGATGGCCATCGCGTTAGGGTTGTCTTTCTTAGTGGTCATTGTCAACATCAAATGATGCACAAGAGGGCTGTATCACTCTGAAAGCAAGCAGTTTATCTTAAGTTCAGGAATCGTTTTTTTCTTCAGTATTCAGAATTTGAAAATTTTCATTCAAAGCACAAAACAATCCGAAACAAATAATACGCACATTGAGAATTTGAACGGCTGCAGCTGAGCTGACCTCGAGCGTGGTTTAGAGTAGGTATTGTCCAGCACTTGGCGGAGTTTTGACTCGTCAGCTTGAGAAAATTTCTGACTTCTGCGACCTGTGTCTTGTTCCTCCCTTGTTCTGACAAAGCATTCAAACAGATGGAGAGAGATGGAGGAGAGAAACTAGATGAAGAGGGAGGGGAAGCATGAGTGTTTATGTTAAATAACAGTCAAACACCTCATCTGTTTCATGTTCCACTGCTTATTTTAGGAACATACTGGCTGTGTGCACCACTGCTACAGTGCTGAATGCACATTGACAGATGCTTCTAAACACCAAACACCTCTTCATCATCACGACTCCACCTCTTCCTCCATTCCTCTCTCCGCCTCTCTGTTGCCATTTGAAGCAATAACAGCAGAAACCTTTCAGAGGGGGGGATAAAAACCCAAACATGAGAGAACTCACCGGAAATAAGTGGCCTTGTTATCAGAATAATATAGAGTCCCTGTACAGTTTGTGTCTCCGTTTATTTTTTAGAATGTCAGCTATGATGATTCCATTTTGTTGTTTTATTATGATTTTGTTTTGGTGGTTTTGTTTTGCTTGCTGCCCCCAGCAAGCACACTCTCTCACTCACACACACACACACACACACAGAGTGCATGAGACATTCATTTAAATACACATGCCTACATACACACACAGTCATGCACAGACTTATGTAAATACACGCGCATTGTTGGACGCGTAGCAGATGTTTGACATAGTTTCAGAGACTAATGCCTTAGTTCTTAGTTTCATCATGAGGTTGGTTTCAACAATTGTGTTGAAATGATTGCAATGTACATTATTGTCATAATTATTGTTGTTAATGATTATTGTTCTATTTAAAAAGAAACAAAAACAAGAACATGTTCTGTCGATGGACCTGTTATATGCGCACATCAGTGTACGATGTGGAAACACTGTGATTACTGTTGTTTATTATTAGCAAATGTTGTTGGACAACATTAGTTTTAGGGTGAAATGTCAGAAATTAAAAACAAAAGCATACAGAGAACGGTTTGGGGTCCTTTCACTTTCAATTCACTGCTTACAGCAAATGGATTCTCAACAAAATGTGAAAATTTAAAATCCCTCTTTTCAATAACTGTCCTCGCAATCACTTACTGAGGATGTGATCCAAAACAAATGCCTTACTAACAACTAATCGACTGCAGTTTTAGTTCATCTTTAGAACTGATTGAATTGAAAGTCGAAACTGACATCCAAGCCCAATTATAAAGACAAACCGGGGTGAATGGCAGGATAGATATTTAGATAATAAAGTAATGCTAGCTATTTTTTTCTTAATACAGTTCTTGTATATCAGACACTTTAAATAGCCCTCCTCTTCCCTTTCTCCCTGGTTTTGTTAGATGAATGTGAATGTATAAACCAATGGTGTCCATTTTAATGTACTTGAAAAAAAGGTCTGTCTTTTATTTTCACTTCGTTTCTTTTGCTTTCCCCCTCTCCCTAGAGCCTCTGGTTAATACTGGAGGTACTTACTAGTGCCTTGCATCCTTCCTGTTGCTTGTTTCGTTGTGGGGATTGAGGACTTGGGTTAAAGTAAGCACAGTTGACAGCAGATGTGGAGAGTTTTGGGTGGTGTCACTTTGAAGTCAGTGGTGATGATGGTGGTGACTGGACTTGGTGTTAGTGGAGAAGGCATGCAGTATTTTTGGTCGAGATGCAGTAATAATAGTTGTTTTAGTTGTCAGCTGCTGCTGTGTGCGCTACAGCTGGTTTCTGGTTAGTTCTCCTTGATTTCAGCTAATTGAGAGTGTATTTTCCCCAGGTTGGATTTAAAAAATGAAAATAACTGTTAACAAGACAAACTTAGCTGAGAATTGATAGAAAGATGAATTGACCTTAACTCTGCTGCCATTTAAGCCAATGAGATTGACCACTTAAGATTGAAAAAGGCACCATTTGAAGTCAGTGCTGTTTCTGGGAGGTGACTCCCATTGCTGTGCTTTACATACACGTGAGGTTACACCACAACATTATGAAAGATGAGCCGAACATTAGTCTATCATTGCCTTTTTTTTTTTTCTCTCCAGTATTTAAAATGTAGATATTGGGGGATATTTTTCTGGTTTTAAGAAGGGAGTTACTGAATATTGTATTTGGACCACTCTACTTCAGAGGCACTGGCCCAGGTGCAGGATGCTTTCAGTAGAGGACACATTGGTACAGCGAACAAAAGTTATTGTCTTTTAATGTTCTTTTAATTACAAAAACAAATGATGATGCTATGACCTCTGGATTAAAAAACATCTCCTGCCCTGGTTATGAGCACAATTTGATTATTATTCAGTGAATAGTGAGTGCAGACATTTGCCACAGAGAAACAGCGCACTCTGTTTTGTTTTGCTGAAAGTACTATATAAGGCACATCTTCTATATACTTTACATGGATTTGCAGTCAAATGACCACAACGTAGTGAAACGGCAGCCTCAAACTGAGCAGAGTGACTATAGAGCCATGACCACATGCCCAAAAAAATAATTACCATGAAGTAATTATGCAATTACAGACTTTAAAGGCCCTGAAAACTTTATAAATATTTTAGATATATCATATTGGTAGTAACTTTTTCCCACTGAGCCCCACCCACTTCAAATCAACGAAGAAATACAGAAATCTCTGATGTACAATAACCAAAGCTGTCCAAACTTTGGCATAAAATAGTGTTTTCTTGTAGGGACCCATCACTCGTAGAAAGAAGAAAATATTTTTTCAGGGCCTTTAAGTGTTAACAGCAGCGTAAAATAAAAAGTATTAAGAATCAAAGAACATAGGCTGCGAATGCTTACAGCATTACAGCAATATACAGACTCCAAAGATGCATATTATAGAATTTGATTGATTTTGGATCGCTTGTAAGTCATTGGCTAATCTTCCAAGAGTCCACAAACTCCACATTATAGGAGCCATCTTGCCCCTTAAGTCTAGCCCATTGTTGTCCAATTTTATTTTGCTATCTAACCTTTTTATAATCAAAAAGCCATTACGAGGCCAGCCGAACTCTACTGTCTTTTTAACAGATTTGGCTGGGAATGCCGCCTCCTCTGAGAATTGCTGCTATCGGACAAAAATAAATAAATTCTGCTAAAGGTATGAAAACTGTCTCATCCTCTCCTATTCCCACTGTATGTATCCGAAGCTGCACCATTGGGGTTTAACAGCATTTAATAGTCACAGAAATCACTATGTAAACCAAAAATTAAAAAAATAGATATTTTAACATAAGGGCATCAGACTGCTGGAGGTGTTGGTGGTGGTGATAACGGCAGTGGTGGTTAAAATGACTGTGAGCACAGTGGTGGTTATGATGATTGTACTGGTGATGATGGGGGTTATGATGATGAAAGTAATGTTGATAATGGACTTATGGTGGTTTTGGATTCAAGGCTTTGACACCCTGTCCTCTTTTCTTTCTCATATCTGGTACAAACTTTGACATTCACTTAAAAATGTCTTCTTATTTTTTGCTTAGAATGGGTGTTCTGGATTCACATAAAAACACAAAAAGGTAACGCGTGTGTAACGTTTGTACAAAAACCCTGATTGCTTTTGCCTCTTTTAAGAGAGATTTTCCATTTCTCATGAATAATAATGCAACATTTTTTTTACTACTTGGCAAGTTTGGTTGAAGCTGTGAATAATCATTGAGCCACTTTGCTTAAGTTCTGGTTATGATCATTCTGTTTATCATGATCTGTTAAAAGAAGTCAAACCTTTAATGATGCCACCAACTCAGTGCCATTTGATGTTTTGTCAATGGAGTGGAAACATCAGAGATAAAGAATTAAAAGAGAAAATTTAGTGTATTTACCTGCTTTTACTCACTGGAGCTGTTACATTTGCCAGGTAACAACCTGGATTTTCACTTTGCCATTGCTCGAGCCTCGGATGATTTCCACTGTAGGAGTTTGATAACATTTTGCTGTGTCTCCACTTAGGCTACTTTCAATGGATTGCAATGCAATATTATTTAATGTTACAGTATGCTATCAAGCTCTGAGGTTGCATGCTGTAGGGCTCTTACTTTATTAAAGCTCTGGAGTTAAACTAGGGTGCAATTATTTTAAAGAGTTGGAGTGGAGAACTCTTACTGTGAAAGGCTTGAGAGTTATCTAGTGTGCAGGCACTCTTATTGTGAAGTTACCTGAGGTTCAAGTAGGATTCTCTTTCTGGTGACACACTTACAGTGTAGCAATAGATGTTTTTAACTCGCTTGCATTAGATTCAGTTTCTGTTTTGACAGTTTCAGGACTCGCTAACCTTTTTATGCTTTTTACTGTAGAAGTGCCCACATGTAATATATAAAAATGCCTTTCAGTGCACCAACAGATCAACACACACACATACAGATTCATTCAGTTCAATTCTACTTGCTATTTCGTGTAGCTTGCTCCTGTGGAATTATGTCGAGTCTCGAGCACAGCAACAGTTTCTACAGACTGTTTGTCTCAACGTTTTAATTATGTTTTTGGTCTCACTGATGCTTTCATGTTTTATTTTTTATTTCTCACTTGTTTTATCAGCAGTTTTAATGTCTGTAGCGGCACCTAACTAAATTCAGTGTTTTCATTTTTCTGTATCGTGTTTGACATTGTACAAAGTTATTGGATTAAAAACATACAAGGATAAATGAATGAAAGAGAAAGCAAAATAAAATACATGTAGGGAGTCATCGGCAGCCTTTAAAGGTATGTTTTGCACTAAGTATAGAGTGTTCAAGCTTCATATTAAAAAAACCTTGCGCTTTGCGCTACAATACAATGAACTTTGTTACTTTATTTGTAAAAACTTAATAAATAAAAGTTGTTCAAATGAATTGGGGAGACTGGACTTTAAATTATATAAAGATAGGAATTATGTGTTATCATGTCTCTCTGCTGTTAATGATTTGTGGATATTAAAACATAATCTATGTAACAGGCCTTTGGGTCACCATGAACCAGAACATAAAAGATAGACAACGACATGGACACAGTCAAAGTTGTAAGATACTCTGCATTTGAAATGTGTTTGAAGACTTTTCAAGACCTTTCATTTTAACCGTTTAATTTGATAAAAACTGCCAGTCATAAAATGGCATTAAACACAGGAAGGAACACAGGAAATATAAAAAAGAAAAACAGGATTTTAAAAGAATAAAATAACAGAAGAAAAAAATAAGCTATGATAGAAAAATTCTGATTAAACCCCAGGTTTAATTGAATTAACAGGCAGTGGCAAATGTTTTAATGCTTCAACCGATTCACTAAGCATGTTTGTAGAAAAATCTTACAAAGAGCCTCTGAATCTGCATAAAAAAAAATGCTTAGCTTTTAAAAATTTCACTAAAAATATGCCAAATACCACAAATGTTTATGCCACTGGCATACTTTAACCAAGTGGTAGAAATGGCTCAGTCAGACTGAGTTGAGTACAAAAGATTTTTCACTCCCTTAAAATAATTTTGTCAGCATTTTTTTCTAGACCTGATGCAGTATCAGAATAACTAACCTTTGCCCCAAATGTAAAACATCACCCCATCATATCACAATATGGTCAGGTTTGTCTTTTCTCTGAGCAAAATTAAGACTCAACAAAGAGGTTCCCTTTTGTTGCAGTACCCGTCCTCTCCACACGGTGGCAGAACTAACCTTGATTCATTATATAACCTGTATCCATCCATTGTCAACCGCGTATCCTGCGTACAGGGTCGCGGGGCTGGAGCCAATCCCAGCTGACATCGGGCGAAAGGCGGGGTACACCCTGGACAGGTCGCCAGTCCATTGCAGTGTATAACCTGGATTTACTGTATAAATTGGTCTCCTTCCTGTTTTCCACACCATATTAAACAGCTTCTTGCTTCAATGCCAATCAGGAAAACAGCTCGTTGTGAGGTGTGAATCCGTGCTTAATATCTGTCACCTTGGATACAAAGAAAATGATATGGTCAGCCCAGAGGAAAAAGAGAGGCTTGAGGAAGGAAGGGAGGAAGGAATATGAGACTTACCGGTACATTATAACAATACATTTCCATCGTGCAGTTTTCCTGCTATGACATGAATACTGCACTGCAAAAAAAGCACACTTTGAGATTGGGATTTTAATCTGCATTGAGCTTTAAAAAAAACCAAACAAACAAACAAACAAAAAAAAAAAATATATATATATATACACACACACAGTATGCTCCTAAAAATGTCTTTGCTCTAAATGTTTTTATTTTGAGGACACTTTTACTAGTCCCAGCTGTAAATAGCAGGAAGTCATTTAGAACTTAATGGCGTGTAATCAGCTTGATAAGCCTGAATATAAAACTCAGTATTTAATTTTTTACAGAGTAGGGCTTTTGGTTTACAGGCTACTGTGAACCACTGCAAATGCAGTGTTTGCAGGTGAACTCGCACAAGATGCAGAGGTATTATACTGATACTGATTCTGTAAGAACTAAAGGTCACATTCTCCTTTCAACACAGATCTCCCACACATATTTGGCTTCTTTAAATTTTTGTAAGTGCAAATTATATTTTCTTACATGTGTGAACTTTTCCAAGAGGCAGATCACCACATGCTGGTACATTTTGACTGTGACTACAACCGATAATAGTATGATGCTTTTCTGATTCATGTATTGATATTCCTTTTGTGATTCCTAGTTTTGCAGGACAACTGCAAACATTTAGGGGTCCTGTTTGACTGGGGAATTTTGGCAGTTAGCTTACACTGTGGTCCAAGGACAAGAATGATCTTGCTTACACCAGAATCAGAGGTGAATAACTAAGTAACAGCAGTCAGTCCAAGCACTGCTGAGCACTTAATGGAGCATTGAAGACAAAGAAGAAATCAGCAGTGGTCTATTCATTGACATGTAAGATTGCTGTTGAAACCACATGAATGTGGGAATTAAAAAAGTTATTGTTTTTTAAGTTAAAGAGGAGAGCAGAGATGAATGAATAAACAGGATGCAAATGAATCTAAAAAAAAATCAGCTTAAATATTTTTTATGTGTGTGCACAGTATGTGTCGCCTCCATCTATTCATCCTTCTGTCGTGACCAATTTGTAGACTTACATGATAGTGGCCTTTTTTTTTCTATGGCAGAATGAAATGAAAGACGGAGGGGCGAGAAATGGTGGTGAGGGATTCTGAGAAAGATGGGGGGGGGGGGGGTCTTCAGATGTCATTGTGTGGGAGAAAGGGACAAATGTACAGACTGCAGAGGGAAAGAAAAGCTAGTTCTGTGCTTCAGTTTATGTAACACAAATAAGCTGTACAAACCATTTCATGGTTTCCATTTCTGTATGTAAAGAATGAGTGAATATGACATTCAGAAAATTTCAAAAAAGGCAGAAAATTATAAGCCTTGAGTTGGATCTTTTGCCTCCTATTCATGTTTTAAAATGTCTTTGTAACTGACTTGAGCCCAGTTGCCACATGTACAGCATATTAGCATTAGTAAGTCACATTACTTTTGGAGTACGTTTTGAATTACCATAGAAACATAAAACACTGGCTGAGAAGATTGGTATCCTTTAGCGGATTCCACACTGTAGGCCGGAGACGTGTGTTGCAACAATGACACAACCTGAAACTGCATGTTGTCACCAGTAATCACCAGTCAACCGCCACAACACTCTAATTCTGTCAAATGGTCTACTGAACAAATATTAAACGGTAAGAATCACACTGAAACGACAAGCTTTTTTATGTAGTAAGTGTTAACTGAAGAAAAAAGCCCCCCATACAACAAGTCTACAGCCATGATAGCGGTTGGGTTAAGCTATACTAAATGGAAATGCCAGCATGCTAACATTCTTACAATGCTGATCTTATGCAGGTCTGTTTAGCATGTTGGGATGCTAAACATTTTGTTAATTAGCACTAAACACAAGGATTGTGTTCCATATTCTTGTGTATCTAAGTAGTTATTTTATGCACTTTTCTTATGACAAGCAAGCTTTTGTTAAAATATAACTGTTTATGATGTGACCTATCTGAGTAGCAGGTGTACCATGGGGACCACAGGTAACAAGTCAGCATGAGCATCGTTAGTTTTTACACAGTGCAACCAGGTCAAACATTGGAGACCCTGCAGTTTTACAGCACAAAACAGGAAGTGGTCTTGAAGCAGTTAATGGTTTTCAGACTTTCTCACAATGTTGGATGACAGAGCAAATAAAAGCAACAGCAGATTAAATGACTTCCTTTTCAGTAAAGTAAACAGAAATGTAGAATAAATTTGACAATGATATACAATAATAATTATTTGTATAGCACTTTTCAAAACCAAGTTACAAGGTTCTATGCAGTAGAAACAAACTTAAATACTTAAAATAAAAGTAATTGATAATCAACAATAAATAATACAACAACAACAGCAATAATACAATGTTTATAAAAACACCATTCCATAAAAATGAGACTTAAGAAGAGATTTAAAAGAGGCCAGTGAGTTTGCCTGCATGAGATGGCAGGGAGTTCCACAGCTGAGGGGCCCAAACAGCAAAAGCCTGCTCACCTTTAGTGACAAGACGAGACTTTGGTAGAGCCCTGTCGGAAGATCCAGCTTGTAGGGAGTTATCAAATCACAGTTGCAAGCAGGAGCCTGACCGTTCAGGGCTTTAAAAAACAAGTAGTAAAATCTTAAAATCTAAAACTCACAGGTAACCAGTGAATGGCAGCAAGAATTGGTGTGATGTGGTCACTCCTCTTAGTGCGAGTTAGAAGCCTGGCTGCAGCATTTTAAATGAGTTGCAGTCTATGAATCTTTCCCTTACTAATACCAGTATATACAATACAACAATGCAGAGCATTGGAATAATCAAGTCTTGAGAAGAGAAAGGCACGGATGACCTTCTCTAAGTCAGCAGAGGAATGGAATGACCTGATCTTTATCAGATTATTTATATCACTGTTTAAAAGGTACAATGTGTAAGATTTGACCAACATTTTTCTGTAAAACATAAAAAAATGAACTGACATGATCAATAGAATGCAAAGAAGTAACAGCTCTGACATATTGTCAAAGACATCTTTGTGATGTGTTGCAGAAATATCTGTTGAAGTTAGCATGTTAACCCGCTAGCCCCAGTGTGTGTGTCTGTGTTGCAATACCACTTGTGCCTTGAGATGCGATAGAGAGTCAATGTAGCGTCCAGTTTGACCTCTGTCCAATGTGAAAGGACAAATGATGCTTTCCCTCTCTTTCCACGACCTCACTTTCCTCTACTTTTTTGTCTCATGCCACCACCTGAACTTCCCAGTCTCGGACTGGGCAGACTGGTTCTGAAATTGTCATTGTATGGGGACACACAGGTGGTGGAAGCACAGTACTTGATACTGATTGTGATAAATTAAATATGTGTGCTTGCCAATCCTTTTGGTTTCTCTGCCCTTCTCCCCACTGTTCACCTGGAGTGTCAGTTCCCCTGATGAACTATTAAAATCTGCCAATACAACATAATTATTAGAAATGATATCACTGCTGTTTGTTGTTGGGTTTTTTAAATTACATCCTTATTCCACATAGTTCTCTGTTGTGTCTAAACAGTGGCAGAGAGGAGCAGACACACACAGGCAGTCTGAACTGGTTGTTATTGCAATGGTGGGACAAACCACTGATTGTTCTAAAAAAAAAAAGAAAAAAAAAATATATATATATATATAAACATTGATAAATACGTAATAGATAACCTTTTTAGCTGAGTAGGTTTCCATATGGACTCTGTATGTATATATGTGTGTGTGTAATCTGTCTCTAATAGTTTGTATAGTTTTAAAATGATCAATCCTATATGCCCCTAAAATGTAATCAGTGGCTTCTATACCCAATTCCCATATGTTTCATAAGAGTCATGGAAATCATGTACAGTTTTGATATAATTTGATATTTAAAATGTGTGTCATCCAAAGTAAACAGATACTCCTCTTTTTTTTGTCTTACTCATTAATGTATTAGTTGCTTTCCAACTACCGTCAGCTGCCCTTGAAGCCTTTAACCTTTAACTGCAGCCAGACGGTGACCAGTGTGGACCAGGATGCTACTGAAGTGGAACACTTATGCAGACTTGTGGTCTGGGTAAATACAGGTTAGTACTGACTTTGGTTCCTTTGCAGCACCTGTGGTGGTTTAAGGAAGGAAGGAAGGCTGGGCTATTGTTTGACCTCTTTTTGTAATCTCAGTTTCTCAATCAAGTTGATCTGACAAAACTTTTTTTAAAACTCTTTCTTTATCACTGAGTTGGTGAATCGAGGTAAAAGTCATAATCTGCTGCACATCTATGGGCACAAAGGTGGAGATAAGAAGAATCAGATGAATTACAGAAATATTTTGAGGTTCTGAAAGAGCTGAGATGAAGATTGTGGGAGTAAAATTATCTTTTATTTTAAGTGCATTTTATTGTGAAAATATTTGGTTAAATGGTGTTGGATCACTTTAATTTGGTTTAGATACTGACATAACACACCCTTCTAAAACGTAAAACAAAAAAAAGAATGAAAAAATGACCTGGATGTTTGCGAAATTGGACCAATTTGAAAGAAAATCCAACCCTTCCCCTATGCAGTAGTGATGATGTTGCAGCCTTGCTATGTTTAGTGTAATCGTGTACTTGTGTAAGCAGAGGCTGCTAGTTTACGCTGGGTGATGTGGTCTCCTGAGTGGAGTCAGTACAATTTCCTGCTGCTGTTTCCTTTGGCGTGAGAGCAGCTTTTCTCCCCTTGTTTGTTTGCACAGCCCAGATTTACATGGCACCGAGTTTTAAATGGCGCACCAGTTTGTCTGTGTTGAGAGTGTGTGTGCATTTGATTGTGTACATGAGTATTTCAGTAAATTTTTGGTAAAAGTGCATGCCCACCTTTGCTTTATGTGCTTTTCCTGTCCACATGTGGTCGCGACCGTGTGTGTTCATGTCCCCTGTGTGTGTGTGTGTGTTTGTTTGTGTCAGCCTAATGTGAGTTTGTGTGTGTTTTTAAATAGACTGAGGTCCAGTCCAGCAACCAATAGGTCGCCAATTTAGGAACACTTTGTCCTGCCACTGCCATTGAGCAACGCACTAAACCTCTACCTGCTCCATCAGTAGAGAATTTATTAGTCAGAGAATCAGGTACTTGAACAACTTCAATATTTGAGATGAAATGGAGAATTCAGGTGTAGTAACATCCAATATTTTCAGTTGTGTGTAATGTCATGAAAAAGACATGGCATTTCACTTGTAAAACATTATAAAACTAGGAACCAGGAAGTGGAAGCCCCTCACCACGTGAAATCTTCTGAAGCTGAAGTATTTAGAGAGTGAGAGGTGTATGCGTAGGAGAGGAAATGAAAAGCAAAACCAGGGAGACTGAGAACAACTCATCCTCATATGAGCTTACAGGTTTCACACTTAATAAGGAACTATTGCAACTTTTTTAGAATGACCTCAAACGCCCACGTTGGATTATCTAACAATATTACACTGAAAAAAAGCTTTTCTCTTCAGGAAATAAACAGAATGAATGCCATATTATCATGTAAGAGCTTGCACATTCTTACAGCATGTTTTGTGGTTTTTGAACCTACAGAGTTTCCTTGTTGAAATCAACTTCAAAGTGTGCTGTAGTGCAAATTGCCAGCCATAAACTATATAGGAAAGAGGTTGTGAAAGAGAAACAGAAAAGCAGTGTTGCTGCCTCTATACTGTGGAAATCAGAATTCAAGTGTCTTTTACACTTTCGGACCTAACCTTTCAACCTTGTGCTCTTAAAATTATAGCTAGGAATGGACTATATCCAAAGAGTACAATTCCAACAATTAATAAAAGGCATAATATTAAAGTATCTCACCACAAAATTGGTTTCAAAAAACTATCATTGAATAAATTACAAATTAAATGACACATGTTCAAGATGATGGTGTGTTCAGTTTACAGAGGGAATTCCAAGTTTGTCCTGTATGCCCTGAATATTTGTGTGTATGTGCACAGGCAGAGACATTAGTTACACTCTGCTTATATAATGTTCTGTGATTAGTGAACTCTGGGCGAGTTGTATTTTTCCAGGTGCGTGTGTGTGTGTGTGTGTGTGTGTGTGTGTGTGTGTGTGGTTGTTTTATAGTCCTGACAACTTTTACGATACAATCTGGCCTTGACCAGTAGACTTTGTTATTATAAACCTGATCCTTATTAAATTGGGAGGGACAGTGTAGTGTGTGTGGACATGTTTTACTCATGTTATGGAGATATAAATCTGTTTACACGATCACATTGTGGAGAGCCGCCTTTCTTTTGGGAACAAAACACAAGTCCCCATAACGTAAATCATTACATTTTAGGGTGAAGACATTTTAAGTTTAGTGTTAGGTTTAGGTTAAGGTTAGTGTAAGGGTTAGGCAAGTAGTAGTTTGGGGTCAGGGTATCTCTAAAGGAAATCAATAAATATCTGTCATGTCTCTGAAGTGATATAAACACACACACACAGCAGCTACACAGGCTTCTGTGTGTGTGTGTGTGTGTGTGTGTGTGTGTGTGTGAGATGCAGTAACAGAGGAGTACAGTTGCATATTTATGCGGTCTCTGCAGACAGAGTGCAATTTGTCTGATGGAACACAGTTGGCTCTGTGGTTAATACTGGGATCTGTACATTAGATACTGTTTGCAGTAAATGCAAATTGGCTCTTAAGTGAGAAAACACACACAAACACACACAGAAGCCTGTGTAGCTGCTGAGTGGCCTTTTCTGTCAGCAGTAAAGGCACTCAGTGTAATGACCAGTGTATTGAGTGGGCTGCTGTTGTATGGGTTTGGCTATGAATTGTTTCACTATGAATTAAACATGATGGGAGTCAAATCTGCTGACAACAGAGACGCCCAATGTTTTCAACCTGCTGACAAAGCTGCCTCCAATCTGCACTAAAAAGTCATGTTGAGGCAGGAGACACATTCTTTCTTTCTTTCTTTCTTTTAAGCAAGTTTTGGCTTCAAGTGAAATGTATCGACAACTGTCAGACGGATTGCCATGAAATTTGTTGCAGACATCCATGTCCTCTTCAACATAAACTGTAATCATTTTGGTGAACCCTTTGTTTCAGTCAGTAGCAATGACTTAAGTGGTTATGGTAAAGTTCTGGTGGAAAGTATATCAGTACAACAGCAGTGTTAATGACAACAGATTTTTATTTGAATTGAATAAATATATTTAAAAGCAGCCTATCTGTATCTCTAACATCCATCTGTTAATGTGAGCACCTGAGTCTACACACATACAGGCTGGGAATATTTTAGCCATAATCTAAGCCTCACTCCTTTTTATTGATTTGATCGTAGCCACAAATCTAGCTGGATGTTATGATAGTGAATGTTTTCATTTTCTTTGTATACATTCCCAGTGCAGTAACAGACAGTTTCACTCACTATAATTATTGGCTATTTACTTTTGTCATTTACCCACAGAAGCGGTAGGCTATGTATTTTTCCCACACATCACCCTCCAAAAACACCCTGCCAAAACCTACTGCTACCCCAGGCAAAGTTTTCCAGATCTGCCACTGAAAGTAGCATAAAATGGAAATATTACCTTCCCTGTCTCTCTCTACTGTACTGTCAAAATAAAGCTAAATGCCAAAAAACCCATCAAGTAGGCTACCTCAATATTGTACCTAGTTGCATTTAGTCCACTTGCATTAGACATAATGTTCATAGTAGATAGAATATTCATAGCAGTAGTAGAATAACACATGGATAAAAAAAAAAAATTCTCTCTTTATTCTTTGCTTTTTAAATATCTGTTCAACTGTTATGTGTAGCCTATTATCATATAGCCTACACTCCCCACACACTAAACCACAAACACTTTCCATAGCTTACTATCTCACCCATCGACTCCAGCGCACAAACGTACGCACCCCCCCCCTCATTTTGTCTCTCTCTCTCTTACACATACAGCTTCATGCTTCTCACTTCCTCCCTCTCTCGCGCACGGAGAGTTGCGGAGAGCCGTGGAAACCGCGCTGACAGCTCGCAGCTCACGCGGGGTCAAGTCCCCATATCTTTTCAGGAGAATGTTCTCAGCCCTCGCGCGCTCTGTCATTTGAGCTGAAGAGCTGTGACGGTGGACTACTTTGCCACCGCGTAGACCTCCAGCCTTCACGGATTTACAGGAGTTATTTTTGGCTTTCTTGCTGGATTTTAACATAGAAGACACTTGCTATTAACAGGACAGGAAGGCTTCTGAAAAAGTGAGTATGCTGAATGAAAATCGATCAACTCAGTAACTTGAGAAAAGCAAATGTCCTCATAAGTTTTCTACTGATAGAAGAATCAATAGCAAAATATTATTGCCTAAAATAACTTACTTACATATGTAACATACCATAGGCCTACGCCAGGATTTCTGTGCGCTTTAAAATTGAAAGTGTTGTATTGCACATTAGTTGCCCTCAGGTAGACATGAGGTAGCCTCGAGAACTGCTGTAAATAGACACCAATGATTTGTACAGCAGGACGTCCAACTTGTGGTTTGGTTTTCTGTCACAGTCTTGTAGAGCAGAAAACCTGCTACAAGACAGAGCAAACAGTTTCTTTAGCACTTGTCTGGTGCAATGTGGTAATTTCCCTGTTGCGCTTCCAGTCTGCAGAATGGTGTGTGTGCGTGTGTGTGTGTGTGTCTTTGTGTGTGTTGTGTTTTCCAGTTGAAGCCGATTATGGGTGTTCATTTTCAGCAGTGTAGTTTATGATATCTACTTACAATGTAAACTGTCTGAGAGAGAGGTGGGGGGAGGAGGAGGCTCGCTGGTTTCATTCGCTGGACCTCTCATGAAAATCTGTCCATAGTCTGATGGAGAAACACTCTGAAGCTCCCATAAGCACAATCCACATATCTAAAGTTTAAAAGCCCTTAAGCAAGGCATTAAAGCGCACTGAAGTGTGGCATAAGAAAGACTTGGTCAGAGACAGACACCAGGATCAAGGCCACAGACATCCACCTAGACAAACGTATTTCATTAACTTTAAAAAAGTCCTGGTTCTTATAGAAGGTTAAAATCAGTTTCATGTTGTGAGGTCAAGTAAATTTATGTCAAGTACATCGGTCAACGCAAGTGTGCTTCACAGATAAATTACTAGATAATAAAAATAAAATAAATATATATTGAAGGATAGACTAGGTAATCCATTTAACTTTGGCTGCCAAGCAACAGCAGGTCATGGTTTATATTGGTAGCAACACATATAATTTCCAGGAAGTAAAGCCTGTACCTCTGGAGAGTCATTAGCCAAGCAGACAACCACATTACAGTTTATTTATCTAAACAGACAGTGATTACCCTGATCATGACCACACCAGGGCCCTCATACCTAAACACCACGTACAATGCATTTGACAGTAAAACTGATTCAATAAAGTTAAGCTTTGAGCTATATAACTTTACATGCATGCTTTGCAACCAAAAGTCTAAAAACCATCACTGTAACTGTAAAGTAATTCACTGACACTTTTATTTTATTAAATGTCATTACAAAGCTGTGGAGCACAGAAAATAAAGATCAGAAGTGTTGTTTTGGTTAAGGCAGGGATATAGGTCATGAGGAAGCCTCAGCTTTATCCTGTACTAAAACCTGCCTGATATATTTGTCCTTCTATCTGTGTGTGTGTGTGTGAGTAGGGGTATTTGAGTTCGTGGTAGGATCAGATGTCCTTCTCAACCACTTTTCTGTAATTTGATTAGAGTACTATGTCTTGTTAGCAGTACACTGTCATAGAGGATAAAGAAACCAGGAAATATTCACCTTTAAGAAGCTATAATCAGAAAATTTTGACTTTTTTATTCTTAGAAAATTACTTAAACCAATTAATGGATTATCAAAACAGTTGCCGATTAATTTAATAGTTGACAACGAACTACGTGATTAATCATTTCAGCTCTAGACTGTGTTGCTTTCAGCCTGGTGACAATTTTGTTTGAAGTCGGATGATGTTCTCTACCAGTGATTCTGCTTGTTTCCTTTCTCAGATGCTGATTCACTTGGGGTGGTTGCAGGGCAGTCAGTAGGTCGCAGCGGTCTGTCAGGGCTAGCATGGAACGAGATGGGTCGTTTAGGAGGTAAGGGCACGCACGCACATACACACACACTTCAGCAAGCCCCTCTTATTCACTATGCAGAGTTCACTGCAGCTCTATTACTTTTTCTCTTCCTTTTTCCCTCTTTGTCCCTATCCTTTGGGACACACAAATGTAGATAAAAGTGAAGAACACACGCGTATACCCACACACATTCCTGAATGACCTCATTCATTCTTTCATTCATACAAACATCCCCCCTTATCCTCCTTTGTTTAGTAATTAGACCACAGCATTTTGTCTCTCAACTCCTTCCTGTTGTTTCAGAGCCAAAAACAAAAAAAGTATCTATCTTCTGGGCTACATCAGCGTCCCTTTAATTTACATAAATAAAGCCATATATCACTTTTTCCATCAGCAGAGGGATCGTCCCTAGACACGGTTTGCAACTCAGGGTTTACTCTGTATCTTCTGCTTCTGTTTCCATTATTTAGGAGAAAACTTTTGACTGAAGTGTCTGTAGATTCAGTAGCACAAGGTACAACACTGCACCTTTTCTGAGAGAATTTTGGAAACTCATCCTCACTTTGACACAAAAAGCGTGTGTGTGTGAGAGAGAGAGTTTCCTTGTGAGTGTGTGTGTGTCTGAGCCCAGGGCTCCTGTTTCTCACACTGACCTATTTATGTGGCGCTGAACTAAGATCCAGGTTGACAGAAGGACCTACAACACACACATGCACGCACACACCTTCTCTCCTCTTCCCTGCCATATTCTTTTACATGGCTTTGATTTTCCCTCGCCACTTTCTATCTTCCTCTTAGCCACTTCTTCTTCTCTTTCTTCTGCTCTTTGTGTGTAAATTAATTTAAATTCAATTCAGTTTAATTCCGTCCATGTGAACAATGTTCATTGGGCATTAAAAATGTATTGAAACAAAGAGGGAAAGTAAATAATTCCACAGCAGATGACAGTAAAAAGCAAATATCAGCAAATCAGCGTGATAAACATATATTGAACAGTGATTAGCAAATTGGGCTAACATCTGATAATAAATCAAACACAACTTCAATCTGTCCTTGGCCCCACACAGACAGACAGACCGACAGAGAGAAGGAGGAATTAAAATGTGTGTCACCTTTAAATCCTTCCCCTCCCCCTTGGCACCTCTTGAACCTCAAAGAGTTCCTTTGTTCGCCTGGCACAAAAGCTCACAGGGTCACATGGTCACCGACTGGCACAGTGGGAAAGTGAGAGAGAGAGAGAGGAGGGTAATGAAGAATAGAAACAAGTCAGAATTAGAGGGAGAATGGAAAGGGAGAGAAATGAAACAAGAAATAATTATTAAAAAATGGGCATGTGAAAGACTGGGATAGAGACCCATGAGGACAGAGACACCCTTTCTCCTCTAGGAAATTCATCCTTTCTTACATCCACCTGTTGCTCTGTCCAGAGTGACACACACACTCATGGAGTGGGGATATGTGGTACCTTTTCAGTTACTAGAGTAAGTACATACTGTGCAGGTATGTCTGTGTGTGGAGGGAGATATGTTGTATTACAGAAATAGCTGGTTTGGTTGTTTGAATTTTTGTGAAAGTATTTCATTCTTTGGACAGTCGAGACAATGCAACAGTAATAATAAGAGAGATAAAGAGATATAAAGATATTGCAGTTTGCATATTTATACTTGCCTGCATGTATACAGTATATAACATAAATACACATATACAATAACACTGCACTTTTGTACTTTGCTCCTCTTCTTTACTTTTAGGACACTGACTAATCCACTAATCTTAACCATCACTACTACATTCCTAAACCAAACCCACATCCTAAAAAGTAAAACTAAAAACCAACAATTCTAACCTTTCCAGCTTGTCTTGGGGCGGCAGTAGCTCAGTCCGTAAGCATTAGTCTGGGAACCGGAGGGTCGATGGTCCAAATCTAGCTCGGACCAGAGTTGTGGAGTGCGGACTGGTAGCTGGAGAGGCGCCAGTTCACCTCCTGGGCACTGCTGAAGGTGGCCTTGAGCAAGCACCTGAACCCCTAACTGCTCCGGGTGCCGCACAGAGTGGCAGCCCCCTCACTCTGACATCTCTCCGTGTGTTGCTATGGGTTGTGTTTGTGCGTGTGTCTCGGACCTGTGTGTTTAATACTAAAAATAATAACAGAGTGAAAACATTGAATTTCCCCTTGCGGGATTAATAAAGTATATCTTCTTCTTCAAGGTGAGAGGACAGGCCAAAATATCCTCATTTTCCCCTTCCCAAATACAGTATATCCTTACTTCCAACGTCTAAACCTTGATAGACACATAAGAGCATGCGTGAGCACACACTGACTTTACTCTACTCCCGATCGCTCTTCCTATTTGTCTCTACTTGTCTACTGTATGTTTCCAAAGCGGTATAATAATATATCAGCCTGTGTAAACATTAACAGATAGTTAATAAAAAGTAATCACTCATCAGTAAATGCTAAGGATGTAAGCCCTTAAAATCAGAAAGAGTTACAGTTGTGTTTGTGCACAACACCTCACAGTTGTACCTTTTCTCTTCAGATTTTCTGCTGATTTTGAGTTTCAGCAGGTGTTGTTTTGTATTTTATCTGTTCAGTGTGGTGCCTTGATTATTAACATACCATAGACCACAGACATCAAGATAACACATCCTGCAATAGAACATTTTTGAGTGAGATTCAGTTTCTCAAACCATGTCCACTGTACTTTCATCAACAACAACATATAGCTTTTGAGGTGAAAACAAACTACTTTTATTGTCTTTGGATGACTCTGATGCTCTATGTACTTTCTTTGCATTTCCACTAGCATATGTGGAAAGTGGACTATTATGATTTCTCTATTTCTGTCTTTTGGATTTCAAGGAGTCTTCACAGCAAGCTGAGATTGGGCAGCAGCTCGTCCTCCAGTCTGACTGACCTCTCACAGGCAAAAACCCCTGGAGGAGGGGGGGGGGATAAGGGAGGAACAACTGGAGGATTGGCAGAGGAGTGCAGCAAGGACAGAGGGACCCAGCATAGGAGGGCCGGGGCCAACGCCACCTGGAACAGGTTAGAGTGTGAGAGATTGATGTGTATATTCTTAATCAGTCTGAAGTGTGAGTTTACTTTTCATATATGACTGAATGTGAAAATGTGAGTGTGAGTCCCTTCTTACTTTGGCAGTTGAACAAACACCACAAGCAGAAAGCTCTGTTGGTGCCATTATTCATGTTATGAATACGAACCTTTACGCGCAAACACACATGCATGCACATAAGCATCAGCTCTCTCTGTCTCTCTTCCCTCGGGGTCCATCACAATTTCTTTTCATCTCCGTCCATCCCTCACCCCTCTTTTCATCTTATTCTGCCTCACAGATGCTTTTATTTTGTGTTTCTTTTTCTCTGCTGTATTTGGAGTACCAGCAGACTCCCTGAGGTGTAGCATCTGTATGTGTTTGCATTCATGTATGTATGGGTGTTTGTATGTGAGCCTTGAGCCTGCTTGGGGGTTTGCTGTTAACCCTAAGTAAGGATCAGGATTAAACATTTTTTATGATTTTTATTTTTTATGACCCAAATCATTAACAGCAAATGCTCAAGCTGATCAACCTTGACAGCCGGTGATACTTTAGTAAAAATAATATATGGAACATTAGATCTGAGACCTTCTCCATTGCTTTTTGTTTGTGACTGATATGACACATATGATCACCAGTATATCTCAAGTTTGAAGGAATGAGAATCTTTTATATTATAGCTTTGTGAATATGTGTCTGCTAAACACACACTGGTTTCTTCTTAGCATCCACAACGCAGTAATATCAGTTTTCCAGAAGAAGGATCTGGGGGAAAACGAACTCTACACTCTGAATGAAGGTGTCAGGTTAGCAGTCTCTTTATCCGTCTGTCTCTTAGTGTTTTAATTTGTCTGTTTTTCTCTCTCTCTTACTGACTTTCATACAAGCATGCTGAATGTTGAGCTTGAGCTGGTTTGTATTTTAGGAACAGACTAAATTATAGTGCTTTCTTCTGTAATTTCCCACCTTCCCTTGCTTTAGCGTGCCGGCAGAGACACTCACATACACATAATGGCAGCTTCAGAATGCTAAAGTTAGTCTTTACTAAAACATTAACACATGCCCAGCAACTGCTATTGTTGCTGCTTCACTCTCAGTAGCATAATGGGTAATGTTTTTCGCTCCTGCTGTTCTTGGCTGTGTACTGTCTGCTGAATCAGAAATACCTTAAAGTTGTTTAAAAGGGGAAATGACTGGTCGAGGTCTCAGAGGGGTCACTGCTGTGTTTAATACGGTGTAGTTGAGAGCAGTTTTGACAGGGTTGTCAAAACCGACTCCATGTATTGTAAATATTACACTGCACACACATACAATACTTTACATGCACACACACTGTATACAGTATACACATACATGCACACACATTATTTGTTGCAACAGTGATGGTTGATCTTCCCGGAATAGACTCAAGCTGTCAAGTAATCTAAAATTAAACATAAAAGCATCACATTACATTGCAGAAACACAGCAGTGGTCATGACCATTTATGTATTTAGGCCAACAAGCTTTGTAAAATCAAAGATTTTTATGTGTCCAGACATACACTGTTTGCCCAGTAATAATTTGTGTCCCACAGAGATTAAAGGTCACATTTTCTCTTCCTGTAATAACAGCAAGCAAGCTGTCAGACTAATCTGTACCTGTGTTTATCAGGTTTAACAGTTCGTCAGTGGAAAATCCTGTTATTGAACTGTTCAGATGTTGCTGTAGCCTTTGATTTCAGTGTGAAACATCTTTTCTCATTTCCTGAGTCTGTTGCTGGTTTAACACTGCAGCGCTCCAGTGCGTGAGAACTAATTGGTTTTGGTTCATGTTTAGGAGGTATTACTGATGGGGTGTGGTATGTCTGTGTCCGCATATACTCATATGCACTCATGTTTTTTTGCAGGCAGCTGCTGAAGACGGAACTGGGCTCCTTCTTCACCGAGTACCTTCAGAACCAGCTGCTCACTAAAGGCATGGTCATACTCAGAGACAAGATCCGCTTCTATGAAGGTACACACAAACACACACAAATAAATGTTAACACAACATACTTTATGCATACACATTCAGGGAAAGGAGGAGGAGCAGACTGTATAATTTGCGCACAATGACAACGTTATGCTAATGTTTAGCAGGTATAATGTTTACCATCATGGTTTGGTGTGTCAGCATGCCAGTGTTTGCTAATTAGCACTAAACACAGCTGATTCCAAAATGTTGGACAAAGTGAACTTTTGACCTCATAATGGAGCTAGATGAAAAGTCAGGTGATCTCCAAAGTTTTTTACAATTCATTCACCCAAAAGGGACATGGATGCCTGTAAACATTTCATGGCGATCCTTCCGTTAATTGTTGAGATATTTAAATCTAGACCAAAGTGATGGTCTAGCTGACAGATAGGCTGACATTACTTTTTCTAGAGCGGCAGAGCTAGCCTAGCTAAAGTCGTTTTATTTATTTAGCCTAAATCACAAATTTGCCTCAGCTTTACAATCTATACAGCATACAACATCCCCTGTCCTTCAACCCTCGATTGAGATAAGGCAAAACCCTAACAAAACAACCTCTTAATGGGGAAAAAATGGAAGAAACCATAGGAAGAGCAACACAGGATCAATTAGACAAACATTAAATAAAATTAAGTATAAATAGGTTGTAACAAGTACGGGTTGTGGTTTGGATATAAATACATATTAACAAGATGGAAGAAAATGTAAGTTGTTAAAAAACAAGTTAAATAATTTGCCATCTCACATAGAAGTAATTTGATTAACCTTTAAGAATGCATTAATAAGAATTATTCTAATTAATAAAAAAATCCTATTTGAGAGAAAGGAGGTGGAAAATTCCTAGGTAAAACAACTTGACAGAAGCGACACTAAAACTATTAAGAGCCTTCATTTGTTTGCTCTGCTTCACATGGTTATCTAACAGTGCCTCCTGGCTTTGGTGAGGAATGTTCTCAGTGCCAGTGAGTCATTCCAATGAAACACAAATGTAAATGTTTTTTTTATCTTAGTCTGGAAAAGAAATAATTGACTAAAATGTCAGATGCTAAGTTAACCCTTGAACTATTAGTTTGAACTGTGAGAACATGCCTCCCCACCATCACTCTTTGTGAAGGACATTTCTTTGCAGTACACACCTGCACACACACAGGCATGCAAGTCAGAGTGAAAGAAAATCTAATTTGTATCTGAAATGCTACTAAATCTGTCTCTAATACTGTACTTCATAAAAACACAGGAAACACAAGATGCCAGCTCACATGGGACAAACATTTGGCCAAATATGGCCTGTAATTTGCATCAGATTTTTTATTTACAAATCACAGTCTCTGTCATGTTCAAAATTACAGACGTGTAAGATTTGCATCAAATTCAGAACACCAACAACCTCGGCCGTAATAGATAGATACTTTATAATTTGCGTGTCACAGCAGCAGTACACAAACGAACTACACGGCACAAATAACAAATCATATGAAGTTCTCAGATAACAAGTTTCTAAAGTTGTAGTAGTAAACATTGTAGCACATTAACTCTTGTTGACTGCATGTGCAGCACAGTCTTCGTCACTGTAACTTCTTTGACTTTGGGGTTCACTCCTGATTGGTTGTTTGTCTTTCTGCTTGTGTGTTATAGGTCAGAAGTTGCTGGACTCCTTGGCCGACACATGGGACTTCTTCTTCTGTGATGTTCTGTCCATGCTGCTGGCCATCTTCTATCCTGTACAGGTACGCACACGCTCACATGCTAATATTCTCCTTATAAAACTGTGTGTTGACACGTGTGTGTGTGTGTGTATGTGTCCTCAGGGAAAGGAGCCGTCGGTGCGTCAGTTGGCTCTGCTGCACTTCAGGAACATCATCACCCTCAACCTGAAACTGGACGAGGCTCTGTCTCGACCCCGAGCCAGAGTTCCTCCTTCTATAATACAGATGCTGCTAATACTACAGGTACGCACATACATAATACCTTTATCTTTTCCTTTCTTTTTCACCCTTTTTGTCTTACTATGTCTCATGCTGTCTCTCTCACGTGGCTTGCACAGACAAACATCCATGGCTGATGTAGGGTGAGGGGAGAGGGTAAATAACAACAGATGGGGAAAGAGGAGCAAAGGGTGCAGAGAGCTGTAGAGGGTTTTTTTTCTTGCAAAGGGATCTCACAGGAAGTAATCTCAGTGTGAAAAAGCAGCACAATAATCTTCCCATGACCACTCAGTGCCTTCTGAGCCCTGGGTCTGAATGAGACTAATGAGAATTTTAGACCTCATTAGCAAAAACATCATTTTGTATGTATATGTATTGTGAATTAAAATGTATTTATTTATTGTCTTGATGTTCGTAAACATTTAAAAACAGTAGGCAGCTGATATCGCCCCAAAGTAAGAAGCCTGACCTTTAGAGTTCAAAGTGTTATACCTTTAAACATTTATGTTTTTTATTTTTAGCTGAACCAGATTTATTTGGTTAGTTAGTTATTTATCCAGTGTGCAGTGACTTGTGGCTGCACATAGTTAATTGTCCATTATGTTCACGGCCTGTGGGAACAGGAAAAGAGCTGTTTACTTATCATTTGACTATGGTCTTTCTCTACTTTTCATGCAGACAACACATACCGGATTTTCAAGTTATGAGGCTGCCCATTTCACAAAAACACCAGTTTTATTTATCTCCTGCATTCATTGTTCACATCCATATTGTAGTACTTGACGATACATTTATAATTTTACCTCTCCTCTTGAGTGCATCAAGGCAGTGTTTTCCAACCGGGAACAACAGGCTGCAAAGGGCAGAAAGAAATGAAAATAAAGGAACAACATTGTCCATGGATTTTTCTTATTGCATATATAGGATTATTCACAAATATGCAGGTGTAGTTAAACCTTGGAGAAATTAGATTCTTCGAACAAATGTCATGTAATATCTAAACATTTAACTAAACATCTTCTTCCAGCTTTGAAAGCAAAGACTAAACTTTTTACAAGAACTTCTAAGCCACTGACTAATGTAAGAAAGGATTTCAATGTTCCGTGAAGAACCTGTTTTGTTTTGTGACTTTTGTTGATTAACCTTTCAGGGACTATGTAGCGTGACTTTTTTTTTAGTTAGCATTAGTTAGCAATCTTTGGCTAAGTTAAGAGTGGCAGTCTCTACTGTGCATTGAGGACTGGAGGCACCTATCAAAGATGCTTTTGACTCACCAGCTAACAGTAAAACTGTTCTAATCTTTCACCTAATCTTCCACCTTTTATACCTTTCATATTGTTAAGTTAGACATTTATGGGTCAGAGGTAAGATGTGAGTCAGGGAGTGAATACGAGTGGATTAAATGTGCTCTCAAGTGTCCGGGAGTATGAACTATGAGTCTGTGAGGCTGCTTCTCTGTGGGTTACTTTGGACATCATTGTAGTGACTCACTGCCCCAAACCTGCTGCTTCCCTACGCAGACAGAGGGACAGCAAGACAGCAAGAGAGAGGAAAGTATGGAGAACAAAACTGACACAAGAAAAGGAAACAGGATATGTACAGCTGCAGAGTAATTTCAATAGGTCTGTTTTTGTTCGCCCACAAGGAAGATCAAATCTACACAAAGCAGAGAAAGAGGAACAGAAAAATAGGTAAAGACGAAGATATAGAAAGCAGACAGGAAATCAGGGCAGCTAAGACAAGAGGTTGAAGTTGTTTCATCTGTTAGTAATTTCCCTTTCATTTTGTGACGCCAGTTCACCGAAGTCTGGTCTATTTATGTGGTTTGTTTCTGTGCTGTGGTTTTTATGCATGAACTCAATGATTCAGAGTACCGAAATTGATTGATCTCTCTCTTGTTATTTGAAGCCTTTGGAGTGAGGTCTTGGTCCATATGTGTCACAACCCTCAGCGTGAACATTTTGTCATCGAAATTGCTGAAGCGACAAACCAAATCCAACTTTAAAAAGGGAGAAAAATTGTTTTATGTTTTTAAATGGTCTAAAGTCACGCAGAGCATTACGCCACTGTACTAGAACCGAATATGCCATCAGGAAATGGCAGCTTTCACTTGACAGAAAAAAAAAAGAACCTTTCAAACAGAAAAGTTCTTGTTTATTATTTTTCATGAGTTCATAAAACAGTGCCTTATTGATTATGAGGGTAATTTGTTTGCCACTGATCTACTTAAACACACACTAACATCAAGTGTGCAGTGGGTTTGAGCCTCACTGCAGAGATGAAAGCTGTAATGCCTGTGTTCCCTGGCGACAGTGCAGAAATAATTACATGGGCCCCATGAAACAAGAAGAACCAATAAACAGGGCAATGAGGGCTCTACAAATGCAGAGAGGGTAAAGCGGGATGTGTGCAAACTTGCAAGCTTCCTTTTACGGGCAGAAATGTCCACTTTATTCCCATTAAAGAAATTGGTTGTGATAGTGCTCAGATAGCGGATGCAACAGTGTCCTGAGATTTCTCTTACTCGTGTTCTGAATTGACACCAAACCGAGCCCATTCTCACGCCTTTAAAGCTGCTTCAACCCCCAGACCCCAGAATAATCCTGATCCATGTCTGCTGGATGTGTAAATAAGTAACTGTCAGATCAACTTTATAAGGTGATAATGTGTCAGCTGTGTGTGCAGTTTGTTGCACAATGAATGCAGGTTTAAGACTTGACCAAGACCCAAAACTATAGTTTTGCTTAATTTAGCTGACTTCCTCTGTTTCCACTGGGTACTGCCAATCTTCTCGCAACAAATGAAACAAATAGACAGAGAAACCCAGTCAAGCTCTGTTTAGTCTGAGGATGTGCATCATTTTCAGATAAACGCACACTTCTGATGTAACGTCATCTTTCTAACTTAATACGCAAAACTGGACAGCCACTCGTGTTAGCTGTTACAAGGCAACAACTTATTTTGCTTGCCGTAAAGTTTATTCCAACAATGCCAATTCAAAGTTTACATTCTTTGCAGTGGTTTACATTAATCAATTTACATCCAGTGTTCACTTTCCTCACAGAAATCCCATCTACATTAAACCAGGTGCATGGGTTTGTTTTGTGTGTTGCTCTCTGTCTAAAATGAGCAATGCTGTTGATGTTTTTCTTATCTCAGTATGTTTATACGTGTTTATACGTGTTTATACAGGTCTTAAGATTGGGACCAAATTCACTCAACACTCTCAGCTGTTTAAGTCATGTTGTCTTCTGGCCGGGGGTACAAAAGCATTCTGTCTCTTATTGGCAGCTGTCGCCCCATTATGTTTTAAATAATCTTGAAATTCAGCAAACTTTTCAGATACCTTTGAGTTAGTGGCTAAGGGTTTGATAAAATCACAGAAAGCCAAATTGAACTCTTACTTTTCCCCCCTTCCCGGAAATGTGTTTATGGCTTTTAAAGTTTCCATTACCACAGGCCAACAAGCAGCAATTACTGGCTAACGTGATCTAGTGTTTGTGTGTGTGTTTGTGTGTCTGATGCAGGGAGTCCATGAATCCAAAGGTGTAACAGATGACTACCTTCGTCTGGAGTCTCTCATCCAGAAGGTGGTCTCTCCCTACCTCGGGACTCATGGGCTATATTCCAGAGATGGCTCTTCCAATTTGCACTACTCCTCCTGCCTATTAGGTGTGTGAGTGTGTATGTGTGCAAAGATAATGTACAATGGATGTGCTTTTAAAGGATAAAAGTGCCATGATCCTTTAAGTGTGTATGTGTTCTTTGTACTCTGTGTTTTCATGCATGTTTTTAATTATAAAGTAATCAAAATTCTAAAACAGTCTTCTCTCTCCAGAAAAGCGCTTGCATCGCTCCTGGCCCGCCAAACCAGGCAACTCCCCCGTCGCCAAGAACCCAGTGGTACGCTCTAAGAGCTACAATATTCCCATGCTGACCCCTGTGGTGGAGTATGACGTTGATGCCTCCACAGGAGGTGGCGCGGGCATCAGGCGACACTCAGTGTCTGAGATGACTTCCTGCTTAGAAGAGAGCAGCAGCTCTGTGGCTGAAACCACGACCACTGCTATCAACAACACCAGCGACACCAGCACATCCAGCCTCGCTGACCACTCTCCAGCTTCCACAGCCTCTGCTGAACTTTCAGGTACGGCCACACTGTTGGAAAAAAACACAACAAATCTTTAACAATGGCAAATTCCAAGATTGCAATTCTTGCTATTCTTTCTGGAGGTATCAATCTTCCAGAGTATGTTATGTGTTTTGGTGCTGAATCCCTGACCTTTAAATCACACTCTTTTGCATCTTAAAAACTGTTTTTTGTATCTTTAAGCATCTGAAAAAATTGGACATTTAGTGTGAAAGAAGTCACATTTAAATGTATTAAATACTGACAGTAAATGTTACTGTAGCCTACTCTCTACAGGAAAGACTAAAAACAGGCAGCTAATCAATAAGGGACCCAGAGAGTTGTGATCATATTTAATCATTCATTCCTTTAACTATAAAACTGCTTTCCTCTGGACAGACACTGTGACCTCCAGTCAGGACCTCCGGCCCAGAGACGCTGACAGTCCCACAGGTCCCCTCGCTCTCCAGCCGCAGCATCACTCCCCCTCCATCTTCCCAGATCCTTCCCCAGGTGAGGACATACACTGCATAGGTTCGCTGGTGTCAGACTCGCCAGCGTCCTCCAGAGTGCTGGCTCATGACACAAGCTCCGGTCCCAGTCCTTCATCCAGTTCGGAGATCATGATGGACAACATCCTGGAGTCTTTGGACTCGGAGCCGGAGCACAACGGCATCTTTCTGGACTTCTCACGACACTGTTCTGACGGGTCGACGCGCAGCTTAGACAGCAACAGGCAGAGTGTGGCGTGACACACACACACATTTGAGGACACACACTCTGATGCAGGGACATGTGCGAACAATGCTGAGCCACGACATTCCTCACACCCTGTGGCACCTCCTGCAGTTTTATTGAGACTCTAGATTGTTCAGGGATTCTTTCAAACTGAATTATTTTTTTATAAGATATGGTCACCCATCCCTAGAAACAAGTCTAACCTCATACTGACTGGTAAAAACATCAATATGCATATGCCCCCACTTGGAAACATCAGAGCAGGCCACTCTGAGAAACTATACTCACATGAATCAGTATAGACAAGTGGTTGTGTCACAGGTTTTGCTCTTTCAGAGATGATTTTTTCCCCCCTGTTTTCTCTTATATATGAAAACTCGGGGGGAAAAAAACATAGAGCCAGTGATGATAACTCCATCCCAGAGGCAGGTGCGCATGCTGAAAAATGAAAATGTTTTACCATTGTCGAATATCTCTCCAAGAGCAGAGCTATTGAATAGCTTTAGCTGTCAAATTCAAACTTTTTTAAACTTTTCAAATGTGTAATCTCCATTTTGACCAGTGATGCTTGTTTATTGTTGGTTGAACTTATTGTATTGATTGATGATTAAAATGTTAATTTGAATGAATTTTGAACTGGTTGGTTTCTGCTTCTCTACTACTAATCTAATCTAAACCGCTTATTTATGTTTTGTCTTTAACTTTATATGCCGTATTTAGTATATTGAGAGAGCTGTATTTACACAGCAGTTCAGGGGAAGACGGGGCTGGAAATGGTTCCAAGGTATCTCAGTTTATTTGCTTTTTTAGGCCTCATCTACATAAGATCAGTGACACACTTCATTGTTGCTTTGATGTTTGAGCAAAATAAAAGCAGGTCCCAGTGCTAATTCATAAATTACTATGAAACTACTATAAATGATCATAGTAGTCTACAGCTTCAGTTTCTTAAAGGCAGTTTAGTTCTGAAAAATAAACCCTATAAATTATGATTAATTCGGTCATTGATGCTTGCCAAGAAGATAACCGCCTTCTTTCAAGCATTGTTTTCAAACCTTGGACCTCTTCCTCCCACTTCACAATCCTCACTGAAACACGCCTCTGCGTCAGCTCAGAGGATGTGTGAGTCAGTGATTCAGTCAGTGCCTCTTCAATCAAGTAAATTAACTTTTTTCATAAGAAACTGTTTTAGTCAAACAGCCTGTGTGGGGACAGTTTTAATGTGGTTATTTTGATGGTAATAATTTCTAAAAACATTTTCCGATGTTAATCAAAGATAATATTTTCACAGGACCACACAGGGCTTTTACTAGTGCTGTTTCTCAGACAATTTGTAACCAGAGACTAACATGTACTTGTGTCAGCTCTTCTCACATTGTATTTGTACCCACTGCCACATGTAAAGACTGTCATGTAGCTACAGTATGTTCTCCCCAAGTCCATCCAAACAGAGACAAACAACCTTGTGAGTTTTCCTTGTTTACACATCCGGAAGAAAATCACATCCAGGCCACAAACACTTTCTGTTCCAGAATGAATGCTGCATTTTAAAGAAGTATGATGGGGGTGGGTTTAACTGCCACATTGTGGACACAATTTAATGTCCCTAATAATCAAATGTGACCTTTCATTCAAAAATAGACTTAACTCATAATAGCAATATTTAGATATTGTTGTTAAAAAAAAAACATTAGGATTAATAGCCATTTTGAATTAAAACCATAAGAACTGTTTTACTCTGCGTAAAAACATTGTTGTAAAATCCCAAAACTTTCATTAAATCCAAATGTGTCTGAAAACTTTTCAGACACTGCCATCTTGTGTCATCTGTCTCCTAGTGCAAAAGCAGCCAGCACAGTATCCACACAATTGAATAATTGAACTGTTGGAAACTGCCACCTATTTCGGGGAAAAACACTCAAAATAACATACCCTAAATGAATCGGCAATAACTCCTAGACTCATTAGGCCAGATGCATAATTCTGGTCTCCTTTGATAGGTCAGAAGCTAAGGAATATGAATCCATAAATGCATCTATTTATTATGCCATTACAGACTAAATGGAGATTCAATAAAGGAAAACGATATTTTCATCCTAGTGTGGTATAAAATCTATATTTTAAAGGCAATATCACCATTAAAACCATCATGCTGAAGATTATCATACAAATGAATATCTTCTACTACACCTAGAATCCAACTGCAACTGTAAATTTAATGAAAAGAAACAAATATACAACAGTTATTATACAATTATTTTTTAACAATATACCAGGTGTAGTGAACAACGGTGTGGATTTGTGCATTTCATATTGAATAAATTTGGAGCTACTCTAAATTCCTTTCTCCTCCCCAAAGAAGAAGGGGAGGGGTCAAAGTTGCTTTCTCTAAGTGCTATCCCGACCATAAAACTGGCACCTTTTTGATTCCGTAGCTGATAACGCGGGTCCTGACTGTTAAACTGACAAAGGGACACGAACCAGCCATTGGCATCTCCCTGAACAGCCTATCAAAACTTACCCCACCACACACGTTTCCGTGGCAACTGACCTTATTCTTTGTTTTATTACCACATCAAAGGGATACTCCTTGTCTCACCTAAGTGTGACATTGTCCAGGACAGCTGAACTTTCAATGTAAAAGGACTGCAGTCTCCAAAAGACTCAAAGCTTCTAATTAAATTTAATTAAATCTTTAGTTACCTGATTACGTTTGCCTCTATTTGAGTAGTTATGTTAACTGTTGTTGCTATCTGTTGTTGATATTAGTGCTGAAAAGAAGTTACTTGTGCAGTGTTTTTATTTTCAGCAAGACACCCCTTCATCTGATGTAATCAATGCTTGTTCATAATACTTTCCTACAAAATCCCTTTAGAAATGATGACAAAGAAATGTTTTACTATACTCTTAATCGCCAGCTTGAATTTAAGGATGAATCAACAAATTCCCCGGTTCCTAAAGAGAGACGATCTTTGATTTAATCCAAGCTTTCCTCATGTAACCTGAGCTCCCCCAAGTGGACGAAATAAGTATTACATGCCCTCGTCGGAAATGCCGTTAAATGTATAAATATCCTGACCAATAATGTGACAATTGTTTCCTGTTACCAAATGCTTAGAACAGTACAACCGTTCAACCATTGAGGTTCGATTGTGGAAAATGTTTGATTATAATACGTGCAAATAGATTTCTTTTCAGGCAGTCCCTTGGGAAACCTGAGACGCCCCCTGGGAACCACGCCCCAGGCAACAAAAGAGCGACACGCGACCTCGCTCCTCTCTTCTCTTCGCTGTTGGCTCTGCCACTCTGCTCGGCCCTCTGGACGTTTCGGCACGAGCAGCGTGCCTCGCCAGGCAACGCTCAGTCGACCAGCGAAACAGGCCTTTTGTTCGCTTGAAGCTACACACGTGAAGTGCCGAGACATCGATCTGCCTTCAGTTTGTTTTATTTTCTTATTTCTTTTGTTTGTTAAAGTTATGAGTTCCGTTAAGTTACACTGGACTAATTCAGGAACGACCAAGTTCCATTTTAAGCCTTTCTCGTCGAGCCACCTTCACCGAGGTCAGACCAAGCCACGTGGTCTCGCCAGCTACAACGAAGGAAACCTGAAAACAGCCGAATTGCCAGACGGAGGAGGCGTTTTCAATCAGACACGGAGAACCCGAAGAATCCCTTGCAAAAGCCAGGATCGGGCAGCTAGCGTGGGACCCGTGCAACAGGCCAAAAGCAGGCTGTCGACAAGCAGTAAGACTTAACACACGTTTTGTGATCAGATGTCCATTTTAACTCCTAAAATTATAGCATTAGTTTACTTTCAGTAGTTCTTCTATGCCGTATGAGTCAAATGCTTCCCACAATCTAACCTCCAGGCTCATTGTTCAGAAAATGTTTATGTTCCCTGTATCCAACCATCTTTTTATCACCTTAGTTAGAGAATAAATTCACTGTAAAATAATCAAGAGCTGTGTGTGTTGCCTATTTATAGTTCCTGCCAAGAGAATTGACCCTTTAGATATGAGACTGACTGACTGATTTAAGATAATTGAGCGATTATTAAGTAACTGATCACTAGTAATAATTGTATAATTATTCAAACTACCTAGAGGTCCGGAGACTCTAGGATTATAACAACTCCGGTGGTGCCCTTAATGAGGAAATTTTGATTTTATGAATTTTAATTCATAATTGGGTATCAATTCTCATAAATTTATTAAAATGCATAACTAATAAATTTAGGTCTACTACACAGGTGAATGTCCATGTTTTGGCCATATTGACTGTTTACATGTTGACTTTTACTGGGAGTTTTCTTCAAAACAATATATGTGTATACAACCACGTTACAAATAAAATTAATTTTCTAAAACATTTAAATGTTGTTAAATACAGTGAATATTCATCAATATTCCTAATGACCGACAGAACTCCTGTGCTTTACAGGCCAATAACTTAGGAAGAGAACGTCCCACCATCTTTTGACATATTGGATGCCTGTGTAAATACTACGGGTTGGCCTTTAGATCGACGAGAGGTATTGTGCAATACCAAGATGGCATTGAGGCATTGTTTTTGTGAGCAATACTTTTGGACTGAAAACAGCAAAAACAGCAAAAGTAAGTCAGCTGTTGCAATTGTTAATGTATATTGGTGCATTTGTTATTGTTATCCAGCTAATTAGTTTGTGAGTTTAGCGTTTTGAGTGATATGAGTTACACAGCTGATCGCAGGAGGCTCTCAGCTTTGTTTAGAGCTGTCTGTCATGCAGGTACAGGTATGATGATATGATAGATATCTGGATGGCAACAACTGCAGGCATGTACAGTGTTCACAGAGCGATATACACTATATTGCCAAAAGTTTTGGGACACCTGCCTTTATGCACACGAAGATTAATCTTTAACTCTTCTGGGAAGGCTGTCCACAAGGTTTAGACTGCAGTAATGTGAGCGCTGAATGCGAAACCGTGGTCAGACCAGCCGCCGGCTGATTTCTGTTGCGCCAAAAGCAGTGTAAGTATGGTAAGGAAGGGCTGTGAGCGAGCCGAAGGTCCTGAAAGATACACACACATTTTTTTGCAATGTTCTTAGTGATTATTTGAACACAAATACATACCACGGTAATATATTAATATTGGGTTGGCTTGACCACGGTTTCACATTTGGCGGCTCACGTTACCGCAGTAGGTTTAGGAGCGTGTTCATGGGAATTTTTGACCATTCTTCTAGAAGCGCATTTGTGAGGTCAGGCACAGATGTTGGATGAGAAGGCCTGGCTCGCAGTCTCCCTTCTAATTATTCGTGTTAAGGTCTCCACGTTCTCCACACCAAACTCGCTCATCCATGTCTTTATAGACCTTGCTCCTTGCTTTGTGCATTGGTGCACATTGGTGGTCATGTTGGAACAGGAAGGGGACATCCCCAAACTGTTTCCACAAAGTTGGGAGCATGGAATTGTCCAAAATGTCTTGGTATGCTGAAGCATTAACAGTTACTTTCACTGGAAGTAAGGGGCCAAGCCAAACCCCTGAAAAACAACCCCACACCATAATCCCCCCTCCACCAAACTTTACATTTGGCACATTGCAGTCAGGCAAGTACTGCTCTCCTGGCAACCGCCAAACCCAGACTCGTCCATGGGATGGGCCAGACAGAGTAATTCATCACTCCAGAGAACACGTCTTCACTGCTTTAGTGTCCAGTGGCGGCGTGCTTTACACCAATGCATCCATAGCTTTACATTGCACTTGGTGATGTAAGGCTACACACAGTTTCTGTGCCAATTCGAAAACCACAGAACGTTTTGAGTTCTGTAGTTACTGACATGCAGAAAGTTGGTGACTTCTGCGCACTGTGCGCCTCAGCATGTGGTGACCCCGCTCTGTGATTTTATGTGACCTATCACTTTGTGGCTGAGTTTCTGTTGTCTTCCAGTTTGTTATAATACCACAGTTGACCGTGGAATATTTAGTACTGAGGAAATTTCACAAATGGACTAACTGCACAGGTGGCAAACTATCACGGTACCACGCTTGAATTCACTGAGCTCCTGAGAGTGACCCGTTCTTTCACAAATGTTTGTAGAAGCAGTCTGCATGCCTAGGTGCTTGATTTTATACACCTGTGGCCATGGAAATTATTGTAATGCCTGAATTCAATGAATCGGATGGACGTCCCAATACTTTTGGTAATATAGTGTATGTTGTGATATAAGCTGATTTAGATGCTTGGTGTTTGATGTGTATGTGGTTTGGATAAAAATGGTTGGTTTTTAGATTCTAGCTGAGCCTCCTAGCTTCATGGAGGTGTGTAACATGAAAAAAGGTTGACGAAATACAAGAATCGGACATGGATTTCTCAGTCGGCATTGTGTGAAAATCTCTTGCTGCCCCCGGTACCAGGGGTGTCAGGGCTCAAGTGACCATAGTGTAAATATACTCTGTTACAAGTAAAAGTCCTGTATTCAAAATCTTACTTGAGTAAAAGAATTAGCACCAAATTTAGGCTACTTAAAGTACCAAAAGTTAAAGTACTCAAGCAAAATGGCCCATTTCAGAAAAATGTTTATTATAATTAGTGATCCATGTGTAAGTATCAATAATGTTGCTAATTTCACCTACTTCATGTACTGCCAGATAGCTTAACCTGTAATAAGACATTAGAATTCATTAGTTAGTCCATATTTTGGATTATTAATCTTAATCTGCAAAGTAACTAATTACAAATGTAGTGGAGTAAAGTACAGTACTGGTGTCCAAAATGTAGTGGTGTAAAAGAACTTCCTCAAGATTGTACTTAAGTGCAGTTAAAAGTTGTACTTTTGGTGTTACATACACCACTGGAGGGAATCAACCACTAACTCTGGCAGTGTTAATGTAGCCAACATATTTAACCACTCAAGTCAATAAAAATCAAAAGACCAGAATATCTTTGCCTCATTTCCATTTTTTTAATGTAAAATACCCACTTAATTGTTAATAATTGAATCAAAGCGAGTGGCGCTGAGGATTCAATGTCAATGAAAAATATAGCCGCAAGCGGCGATTAGCGGGTTCATACCTTTTTTCGCAATATCGCTATCAAAATAATTTCACACATACGGTTCAACATTGTTATAAAACATATCCTGCAAGTTTTGTAACAACTGGACAACCATTTTCTGATCTATAGCTTGATTTGTATCATTACACATCCAGTTACGATGCATTTAAAGCGCCACCTAGTGGTCGATTTGAATGAAACTGTCAGGGCATATTTCTGGCACTCATGTGGACATATCCTGTGAGTTTTGTGATGATTGGACCAATGCTTGCAGATTCTTGTCTATTTATGTCCTGAGCCACACCCTTTACATGTTTATTGGTCAATATCTTTAAAACGAAAGGAGCTATCAACAAGCTTTATACAACTTATATATGCTAAGGCCAATGATGATCCAGAGAAAATTTGGTGGCAATTGGAGCTACGGTCTAGGAGGAGATGTAAAAAATGTGTTTGCATAATGGCAAGCGGCCATAAAAATCCTGTTATAATGTATCTGTATGTGTTGGGCAATAGTTCTTCAAATACGCTAGTTGACCTTTTTCTTAAAAAACAACTACAGCTTTTATTTGTAGGAGAGCACTGACTGCAAAGAACAAAACATTTACTGGGAACAAGCCCACTCAGGATTACAGACATCACGGAGCATTAATAATTTTCTTTCATATTAGACTATATAATAATTTAACTGAAATAATATGTAAATACTAGTATTATTAACCAGTAAAAAAAATACCAGTAAAACTACAATACTCTCTCGCTACTGTGTTTCTAACATGTCAACAAACAGCATGGCTCCACAAAACAGAGAGAGAGAGAGAGAGAGAGAGAGAGAGAGAGCATTTACACTCCTAGCTCCTTACCTGTCATCCAGCGCAGCCAGCGGCCAATATAATCGCGGATAATAAAGCAGCATGAAAGCGGCTACATGACAAGCGCAATCCATAGCCTGGTATCAACCGATCCAGCACAACAGTTTGTCCCATACACGGAGCAGCAGCACAGCGTCACGATGATTAATGATGCTTCACTCACCAAAGCAGGCTCACTTCAGCAGAAAAGCGGGCGGCTTTTCCTCTGGGCAAACTTCTGGAGGACTGAAGTTTTCAGAGAGCCCGCAGACTTGTTGCGGCCCCGCAGTGCTGTTTAACATTTTCCACAGAGTTTAATAAAAGTTACGATCCGACCATAGCTGAGCTCGTAGCAGTTTCCTCCACCTGTTTGTTGGCCAGCATGTTTAACCCTTTAAAGTAAGTTCAGTTTCCCAGCATCTTCCAGATAACTCCCGCTGGTGTCATGTTTTGCAATCCTCTCAGAAAGATGAAGATGAAGACAGGTACAGGATGGTCTCCCTCAAAGCCAGAGGTGCTTATCAGGTCAGGCGGGGCGCTGTCAGTGAAGACACTGTCCGTTTAACGTTAGCTTGCTGTTAGCGATGTTGCTAACCTGTTGCTATCTGCAGACTAGCACGGCTCTCACACAGTACACAAAACTGTGTAGCAGATTGACAAACTTATTATAAACCAGCCAGGCTACTGACTGTCTGTATAATTATTAAATTACACCTTTCTGTCTGCTGCAGCTTGTGGCTAAGTTACCTCCAGAGAAAAACACACGCTGGAAGCTCTGGCTGTTAGGCCCGCCCCTTAACCAATCACAATTTTAGAAAGGTGACAGGCATCTACATGAACGAATCGGAGGCCTCTCTTAAAAAAACAACCATGATCCATCACAGTTCAGGGTCAGAGGTTACCCTCTTAAAGTGACAGAGGCTAATATGACAACACCTATATGCTGCTAAGACATTTGAACTCAAACACAGAAGTTACATAATATCAGAGTTTTATTTGACAGGTATGTGTACACATAGGAGGAATTGACTCTGGATTGTACATTGCTCACCATGCACTTACTTATACAATAATAAAATCAAACGCAGGCTACAGTGTAGAGAACACATATGCACACTATAAACAACAACAATATAAGAAACAATAAGAAAGACTGAGACAATAGTGCGATGGAGCATAGTGCAAAGGATGCTGGATTGAATAAGTATTATGTGCAGGTGTTATGTACTTGAGGTAGGTGGGTTTGGTAAACAGTATACAATATGACAATATAACAGTATGAACAGTGTGACCAGCACTGAGATAGACCGTTGTGTCGTCAGCAAACTTCAGGAGTTTGACAGATGGGTCTCCTGAGGTGCAGTCGTTGGTGTAGAGAGAGAAGAGCAATGGGGAGAGCACACATCCCTGGGGAGCGCCAGTGCTAATAGTCCGGGTGCTGGATGTGATGTTCCCAGTCTCACCTGCTGACTCCTATCAGTCAGGAAGTTTGTGATCCACTGACAGGTAATTTAACTGAAATAAATGTAAATACTAGTATTATTAACCAGTAAAAAAAATACCAGTAAAACTACAATACTCTCTCGCTACTGTGTTTCTAACATGTCAACAAAACGCATGGCTCCACAAACACAGAGAGAGAGAGAGAGAGAGAGAGAGCATTTACACTCCTAGCTCCTTACCTGTCATCCAGCGCAGCCAGCGGCCAATATAATCGCGGATAATAAAGCAGCTGAAAGCGGCTACATGACAAGCGCAATCCATAGCCTGGTATCAACCGATCCAGCACAACAGTTTGTCCCATACACGGAGCAGAGCACAGCGTCACGATGATTAATGATGCTTCACTCACCAAAGTGAGTGAAGATCCACTGACAGGTGGAGGCTGGCACAGTGAGCTGGGTGAGTTTGGTGCTGAGGATTTCTGAGATGATGGTGTTGAACGCCGAGCTCAAGTCCACGAACAGAATCTGCATGTGTCCCTAGAGACTCGAAGTGTTGCAAGATGTAATGCAGTCCCAAGTTGACAGCATCATCCACTGACCTGTTAGCCCTGTAGGCAAACTGCAGGGGGTCCAGCAAGGGGCCTGTAATGTCCTTCAGGTGGGCCAACACCAGTCTTTCAAAGGACTTCATGGCTACAGATGTCAGATCGACAGGCCTGTAGTCATTTTATCCAGAGATGGAAGGTTTTTTGGGGGCCGGGATGATTGTGGAACATTTGAAGCAGGAGGGAACTTCACACAGCTCCAGTGAACTGTTGAAAGAGATTTTCAGGCAGGATGGAGACACACCATCTGGCCCATATGTACAGTATAAAGCATTTATGCATATACTCCTCACCAGGGGGGTCCACTGGGGTAGCCACCAATTTTATTAGGGTGGCCATGGTCCCCCCTGGTAGCACCACTGGATGGGACATAAAATGATCAATAGCTTCCTTTGTGCATTTGTAGTGCCTCCTAGTGGTCAATTTGAATGAGACTTGCAGTGTAGCGTGAGGTCCTTATCTAGACATATCCTGCAAGTTTTGTGTTTATTGGACAAACAAAATGCATTTTGTAGCCTGTTTTGCATTTTATCCCCTGCAGTTTGTTGCATTTGTAGCACCCCTAGTGTTCAATTTGAATGAAACTTTCAGGGCATGTTTCATTTACTTATGAGGACACATCCTGAGAGATTTGTGATGATTGGAGAATGAATATGGGATTTATAGTGTAATTTGTGTAATGCTAAGCACCTTTCTTGCACTTGTAGCGCCCCCTAGGGACGTATGTACATCAACTGTCCAGGTATATCCGAGGCACCTATCTGAACATATCCTGTGAGTTTTGTGATGATCGGCCCTACGGTTGCTGATTTGTGGTCATGTATGTCCAGAGCCACGCCCCTTACAAAGTTCATTGGTCCATATCTTGAAAAGTAATTGAGATATCGACATGCTTTATACAACTTTTAATAGGCTTGAGCCATTGATGATTCACTCAAGATTTGGTGGCAATCAGAGCTACGGTCTAGGAGGAGATGTCAAAAATATGATTTTCAAAAAATTCAAAATGGCGGAAAAATTTTATATGCGGACCTTAATAATCCTTGAGGCTTTTTTGTAGATCACATTGAGCTGCACCTGTGTGAGAAATTTCAAGTCAATCGGACTTACGGTGTAAGGAGCGTGGCCTTTCAAAGTTTGCATTTTTAAGCCTTAATTATAGCGCCACCATGTGGCCGATTGGGTTCATTTTTCTATGGAAGCTGATGCACACCATTTCCAGTTATTCCTGCAAGTTTCATGTTTCTAGCTCATTCCAGCTCACGGGAATTTGAGCCAGTGCTGCAGACAACAAATAATAATAATAATAATAACTAAAACACACAAACACGCGGTATGAACCCTAATAACCTGCAGTATTTGCACTACTTGCTAGGATTGGATGTGTAGGCTTTACTGCCTCAGGACAAAATGGAGTCAAATACTGTCAGAATAGTCAAATAGTATACTAAATAGTAAACAAAACTATACTAAATAGATTTTAAAGTAATGTTATGTGACTGCCTAAACTTTCCCCCCATACATCTAGGTTCATAAAAACAAACAACTGTAAGATTGTCTTGGGTTTGGAAGTCTTACTCCAAATTACTGTTGACAACAAGAAACAAACATTTCAAATGCAATGTATATTTAATAGTTAATTCAGTAACATGGTCAAATGTAAACCAGTTAGCACTGTTTGGCTGGCCTTGTAGTTATAACCAGGCTACTAAATTAACTCAACATTGTGCTCGTCAACTGTTCGTACATTCTGGCTTTAAAGATACAGCATTGAAAAAAAATCACTTGAACAGTTGATCAGTAAGATTATTCTACTTTTTCTCTCTAAGGCAAATACATCTGTTCAACAAGTGAAAATGTGACTGATAACGCTGATAAGCGGGGGGAGGGAAATGTCTGAAGCAGGAACAGTGCACAATATTTGCAGTGCATGAAGCTGAACCCAGCTCAACTTCTGCAGTTTCTATTAGCATACAACGGTATAGATACAAAGTACAAAAGACACTTCTGCATCTTATGTTGTTTTGGGATGCCAGAGCACATTCAGAAAAAAAGCCTTTGTAATGTGGCATTACCTAGCACCAATCATCAAAAATCACTACTCTAAATAACATTCTAATTAGTTTTCTCTTCTATATTGCAGCTCACAGCAGAAAGCTACATCACACTGTGTAGTCTCCAGTCCAGCCTCATACTGAAGGTTTGTAGTTCAACCCCACATTGTTTCCTACAAACTTGATCTCCATTCTCTCCATTCAAGAGTACTGGTATTAAAGTAACATGGGACCATCACCAGTTTTGGTTTTTTTATCCCTCAGCATTACACAGATAAAAACCATATTAATTGGAATTATTCGTTACTTGAACTGCATACTAACCACACTGTAACAACACTGGCTGTACAGCAGTATGTGCTGATGTCAACATTTAGCATCTGAGTTTAAATCTTATGAATAGCTGATCTTTGCCTGAAAGAATTACACACACATATTTGAGTAAATCTAATGAATCAGATTTCTTGTTTTTTTTTTTTCTTGGAGCCTTCACAGCTCGTGTAGGCAGTACTGCCCAACATGATGATGGCAGGCCAAACATTCAGTATGTAAACAGAGTTGATGAACATCTGAATTTCCTGTTTTCAGTTGGGATAAGCTGCATACGTATATGCATTTCAAATTAA
Organism: Micropterus salmoides; assembly: GCF_014851395.1. Lineage (NCBI taxonomy): Eukaryota > Metazoa > Chordata > Actinopteri > Centrarchiformes > Centrarchidae > Micropterus > Micropterus salmoides. The sequence goes on from NW_024041484.1 coordinate 14,559,593, forward strand.
ATCACTGAAGTCCATTTATATATGATCAACAAAATGTGCTGCACTTTATTACAGACACAACAAAACGCTCCAGAGAGGATCAGAAGAAGTCTCCTTTCTGTGACACTATAAGGCGAGACTCCCCGTGATGCAAAGTGAAGAAGGATTCTGGCTTCAGCCCGTTCTGTTCCAGGGCCTCTCTGAGACGAACCGGCGGGTCCAAGTAGTACTGATTCAAGGAGGGACCACAGAAAAAGTGAGTATTAAAGACTATTCTTGAGTGTCACAATACTTCAGGACAGGTTCATTTTAGCACAGTGCTGCAAGTTTGAGTGTTTGACAGGTTTGTCAGCTCGTCCCTAATTTTCTAACCGTGGCAGTGAGAGAGAGGTTGCATTAAACTGTGTTAGCTGCTGAAATAATCATGCAGCTTAAAAAAACAATGACACCTTTTGTTACATTGTGTTATCAGAACATAATAGTGTCAGCACTTTTTAACCTCACACACACTTTGCCTGTCTCTGAAAGCAGTAACACACAGAGCATCACTGTGGGCTACTGTAATGACCATGACTATTAACGCTTCAGCTATATTTATACAATGCAAAATGTGTTTAAAACATTTGAATCCTCCTAGCAGCACCCTAACATACACACAACAGTTGCCAGTTTATTAGGTACACCTAGTTAACACTAATGCAGTCTAATACAGTCTGCAATAAACCTTGCCTTCATTAAGGTGTTAATGTTGAGCTTTAGATGAACTTTTTCAGAGAGAACTTTCTGATCATTTTTGGAGGCTGTAGTTTGTGGTGCTTTATAAAGAGGTGTTCTATTAGCCTGCCTTCATTAATAGAAATGGGGTGGAAAAATAATAGAAACACCTGTCAGAATAATGCAATACAGTTCCACAGAACCCCAAATTGCACCCTCCAAAATGATCTGAAAGTTGAATCAACGCCTCTTAAAAATTTTCACCCATTATAACCTTTTATGAAGGTAGGACTGTTGAATTAGACTACATTTGATTTAGCTAATAAACTGGAAACTGACTGCACTTTAATTGCATTGTGTGTTAAAGCAAAAGTTTAACATTTTAGGAAATTCACTTTCTTGCCAAGAGTTAGATGAGATGATTGGTACCACTCTCATATCTGTCCGTTATCAATACACAGTGAAATGTGCCAATAATTGGGTGGAAGGCAAGTTTTCTTGTAAAATGATATGTTGATCTATCACCAGACCTTGAAGTGTAGCTGAAGCAAGCAGGTGACTAAAGAATCTAAGTCATCTTCTCTGCACAAACGTTATTCAGTGAAATGTAAGAAATGCCAAAACATTTGAAAACATTAGAAAATATAGCCTAAAACATTAGCTGACTGAGAATTACTAACTGATGTAGCTAGACCGGTACACAGTCAACTAGTAACGTATAGGCTATTTATGTAACTTGTTTTCAATAAAACAGCCATCCTAACATCAAGGGCAGTGCTGAGGGTGCAACTTTGTGTACACTTGACAAAGAGTTTGTCATGGTCAGCTATGTTTTTGTTCACTTTCGGCGTCATGCACCTGGAATACTTGGAGGTCAGAAGTCGGATTTTTCAACCCAGTTCCAAGCAGTCTGCCAACGCAGCAATAGTCTAGCACATAACACCCGCAAAACCGTTTAACACACTTATATTTTACAATTAGTGAACTTTAGTTTCCGTCTGACAAAGCGGCTGTTTCCTAGCTAAGCTAATCTTCTGCTTGCTCCAGCTACATATTGAATGGACAGCTATGAGTATCAATCTTCTAATTTAACTTGGAAAGAAAGCCAATAAGCGTACAGCCCAAACCAATTCCTTTAAACCACACAAATAATCAATTAGTCAGATGTCTAAGTAATATGTATGTACTCCCTACCTCATAGGCGAGAGCAAAGGTTCCCCAGTGAATGGCCACAGAGTGTTTGGCCTGAAGGTCTTGGTGAATCTGGACAGCCTCTTCTGGATCTACATGCTGCCCCCGCATCACATCCCTGCTAAACCAAAGAAGATTTCAATATAGTCTTCCATGGTTTTCTCTGCAACAGTGGCTGTGCATGGTCTTTTAAAACTTTCAATGCCAATTCATATATTACATACAGTAACAATAAAAAAATTACAGTTGTCCAGTATTTAAATTTGATCTGTCACAGAAGGAAGGACAGTGGCCCCTCTGTAAGGCTTCTGGTACAATCTAATGCAATCCATCTGCCATAAATTCTACAAAGTTAATAATGTTCAGTGTTTGTTGACATTGTCTGAAATTTTAACTTCAATTATGTTTATTAATGAGCTCATAGTTAAAGGTGGTGTTGCACTGGACTACATTATATTGAGGTGTTACTACAACATGAGGGGGGCAGAATATTAAATGCCTCAATACAGTGCAGTCCCTAACTATGACCTCAATATTAGAACATATAATTGAAATTACACCTGACAGTCTTGACTAAAAATGGGCAGAGAGGCATCTTAAAAACAGACTTTATGGCGGAACAGTTCCATTAGATTGTACAGGTGTACCTTCTTCCCACTCCTTTTGAAATATGTTAAGAAACTGACAAGAGTTTAAAAATTTCTTTGGCTGTAAATATTATAAATGTATTTATTATTGTATTGTTTAATCGTTTTGATTGTTAATTTGATTGTATTTTGTCTCTTTTTTACACATATTCAAAATAAACACTAAATAATAATAATAATAATAATATAATAATAATATGTACAGGACCTGGGCAGGTAAGCTCCAATGGGGATTGCTGCGAGGTCAAACGGTCCAAAGCGTCGTCCGATTTCCTGGAAGGAAGTGCAGTAGCCAGTGTCACCAGCGAAGAAAAATCGATGGTCCGGACCCAAAACAGACCAGCTTCCCCATAAAGACTGAGAGGAAAAGAGTTCTGGTTATGTACTGAATATGCTTTGAACTTAATAAAAACATTTTAAAACTGCCCTTTTCTACTTGATTACTGAAAAAAAATCCTCGAGCACCAGCTATTGGACTTTACACATTTGGTATGGAGGTATGAATTAATACATATATTACACATACAGGTAAACTCTAATAATTGTAATGAATTCTTACCCTGTTATCGTCCAGCGCAGTGCGTTTGCTCCAGTGCTGAGAGGGTGTGCAGACAAATGTGATGTCATCATGACCCGGGACACAGTTCTCCTCCCACCAGTCCAGCTCCATCACGTTCTCACAGCCCATTTTCGCCAGCCAGTCCATCAAACCCAGGGGCACGAACCTGTGAAACACACTTGGACTTACTCAACATAAAAAACATGTGACTATGACTTTGTAAGAGTGTAAACTGAACACTACACTTAATAAATAATATTAAGACTGTGGGTGTCAAATCATTACTGTTGACAACACATCCACCACACTTACCAGCGTAGCTCCCCTCCAAAGCGTGCATTAAGGCTGGCCACAGATCCAGAATCCAGATGGTCATAATGAGAATGACTGATGACGACAGCATCGATCCTGGGAAGCTGTTGGCAGGAGGATATAAAAAAAAAATGTAACCAGGTAGCAAAGAAGCAGCCAAAGAAACAAGGCATGGATCAAATACTGTGATGGAGATCTTTGCTTTAGAAAATTAAAAACAAAAAGCACTAAACCTGTTCCACAGTGCAGGGGGGGGCCTCGGTACCTTTTGGGCCCCATGAACTGGAATGGTGAGGCCCTCTGGCTGAAAATTGGGTCCGTCAGAATATTCAGCCCGTCCATTTCTACCAGAACCGTGGCGTGACCCAGCCAGGTGACTCTCAGACCTGGACCAGAGTCAGAGAGGTCTGGGTTCTGGACGAAGTACGGTTCCATCACTGGGAGTTCCCTATCCAGAGCCTATGGGAACAGAGATGGTGAGAAATAGAGCAAGGGTAGGGGGATAAGATGATGATGAGCACGAGTCGCACAGAGAGAGGAAGAGTGGTGAATACAGTAGGAGAAAGGGAGAGAGAAAAGGAGAAAAAACAACCGCACACTGATCATGAGGAATAGAATGTTTGTCTCACAACTTCGTCTGATCATAAAATGAATCGAACCCTAATAACTGAGTCACAGCTTTCTACTCTGCAAATGATACACTGCGGCACTGTTTGCTCCCCTAAACACAGGATTAACCTGTTTTCGTTGCTGCTTGCAGGATTTATGAATAATTTTTGTCCCCCCCCTCAGAATGATGAATCCAATTCACTATCTCGATCCGTAGTTTTGTTAGGGTTAATATTATTTTAAAATGCACTACTTTGGCTCTGTCGGAGCTGCATGAAGAGTGAAAAAATAAATCCTCCCCTCTGTTTTTTTTTTTACACAAATGGCACCCTGCTGTGCAGTTAAGGGGTTAAACATTTTTCGATTACTGTGTGAAAGCAGCCTTTGATGCCTGCTATCTACTGAGCTCAGTAAGGTTTCCATTGGGAGCTATAAATACTCTGTGGGTTGTGAAAGTCGTGGCAATGTTCCTACTAACACAGGTGGGAAATTCTGTATATGAACACTTATTCTGATCACTATAAAGGATAATACACGTAAAAGCATACACTGGCTTGAACACATTGGATATCTGACTTTTACACAGTAGTCAGTATCAATTTAACCAGTGAATTTAAGTGTGAAAGTCAACACTTTCTGTGCTCTGCAATAACAAAATTTATTGTGTTACAGCTTTTCAAAAGTGTTTAAGTTTAAGGTGAAGTTGTGCTCTACATCATCCACAATATACACTTAAGTCTCTCACGATAACTACTTTTGTTGGACGATATATTGTCCCAGAAATGATTGCGACAAAAGATATGATTTAAGACAATTTACATGACTAAATAAATCATAAATGAAATAAAACCACACATCCAAAGTACTTAAATGGACTATCTTAACAATTGCATTAAATAAATATATAAATAAAATGCTGTTTATTTGGCTTAGGTGCTGTGAAAACACCCTTAGGCGCTGCGCCCCAGCTCTTTTGATGGTGGGGAAAATTCTGCTGTTTGTTCTTTTCTGGCATGATGTTGGTCATGATGCTAAAATGTTGAGACAAACAATACATAGTACATACAGTACACACAGACTTTTGGTGATATTATGGAACAAAGCCAAAACTGTAGTTAATAACAAACTATAAAATTTTAGTCTAATAATTACTTACCTCTTTACTAGTAGGTACATTGCTGTGATTTTTATCCAACAAAATGAACCTGAGCATGGTGGTGTAGGAAGGAAACCGCCATGTGGGCCAGGGGTTGGTCCAGCGGCCATGTTTGTCCTGACAGGACTTCGTCACATCCTCCTGCAATCAAAATATTACATTTTAGCCATTTATAAGAGTGTTAAGAGTTTATGGAGGTTTGAGCTGAGGTGACGGTGGAAGGAGGTGGTGCAAACGTGTGTGTGTTTCAGGTAGGAGGAGGTTTTAGGGGACAGGACTACCTCCAGCCGGTAGTCTAAACGGAAGCTCTTGCGGGAGGAGCGAGAGGAGCTGCTCTTCCTCAGCGGCTGAGGATCCACCTCTCCACCCTCAGCACCTCTCAGCGCCCCACCATCCTGAAGTACACACACACACACACACACACAGTGAATGAGTCAATTTGCATTCTCCAAGGCATTTGAAAACAGGAAGGGAAATGGGACAGTCCTACCCTTACTATAATCTTATAATCTATAATCTATAATCTACTATAATCCGATTTAGCATCGCAGTCCTATAACACTGTTTCTAACTCAATGCCCCTAGACTTTTTTCACTTTCAAACTTGAGCCCCAACCGTCATGACAATTGACATCACAAAATTAACACACAAATTATCAGATATCCAGCAAAGTTATCCTTCCGGGGTCACAAAAAGCTTTGTACAGTTTTTTCCCTACATATCCTGTTGTCCACCAAAGACCTGCAAACAGATGATGATGTGTCAAGTTGCCAGAGTTCCTCTTTAACAGACATAATGAGTCAGGAAGCTCAACAACATAATAGGAAGAGCACCGGTGTAATCAATAACATTTGATAACAACTGCATTTCATTGAGAATAGCAGTACCTGCTATTTTTCATGCTGGTTCACTGGAAAGGCTTACTGGGGCACTTGGATGGAACGGAGCCATCGTTAATGTAACTGGTTCCACCTGTGCTTTTTTCGACTATGACAAAGTCAAAATGTCTGCTGTGAAAAAAAGGTCTGTTTTCAGCTCTTTATAACAAATGTGCGACCACAATTGCAAAAACACATATCCCCAAAGTGAGTTTGGAAACATGCATTTCCTTTCATTGAAAAATGTTTCTCTCATATATTAAATTAACCATTTAATACATATAGTTCGGACCCAGTTAATGAGTGAGCTGCTCACCTCAACCAGGCCTTTTCTCTCCTCCAGCGCTGCTCTGTCTGAAGATGACGGCTTCTCCATGGGCTTGCCACCACACCTAGCACAAAAAAACACACACACGCACTTTTTAACTTTTACAACATCCTTTAGTGACGAAATGCTTGACAGTCAGCAGAAACGTTTTCAACCTGCTCTTCTGAAGCAGCCATGGATCACATGCCTCAATTAAAACGTGCACCAGAAGCTGCTGTGGATGGCGACAGCATCACACGTTCACAATAGTAACCAGGTCACAAGTTGGCTCCTTTTACTGACCGTTAAGCTGCTACAACGATAACTGATTACATTTAACAGCTGACAGTTAACCCCTAATCATTTGCATATGAGACACAAAGATAATCAGACACAAAGCAAGATCAACTTCACTATTCAAATGACGCTACTATCAGGGATGCCATTTTAGTGCTACCACAGTGCACCAAATTCAACGTCTTACCCTTGTTTCTAACAAACCATAGCAAGACTTACTAATATCGTGTCTCAGTCAGTTCTTACATTCATTTAATCTCTTAACAAGGAAAGATTATGACACAAGTTGCCAAGTAAGTAGCCTATGACAATAATAGCAAACAAAGAGTTACTGTTACCCTTGTGTAATACTAATTGGGAAGTGACTGGTGATGCATGCATGATACAAAAATAAAGGTTGTCCATTTAAAAAAAAGGCCACATTAACTATTAAAGTGATAAGCTTTCATGTTAACCAATTTCAAACTTAACTGCAGTCATTAACTCTCATATGGTTACTTCATCACAGTCCCAGTGCAACAGCCAAAACTGCTCTGGCAACTTCCTTCTTAGACAATATACACCTCAAACATGGTGGTGCAATATATTAAACCTTGAACTGCATTCAGCTAAATGAATGTTAGCACCTACACACTCCAAAGCCAGCAAGCCTAATCACAGCCCTTCCTTATCCTGCTATTATCCACAGCAATCACAGTGCAGTACACACCCTTACTAAGTACTACCCACTCATAAATGTTTCCATCATGCACTTATACTTCATGAGAAAATGCAGATGTGTATTGATGGAGGCCTTCTGATATTGACTTTAGAGATTGGTATATCGTGGTCCCTTCACAGCATGAAATTGATGAGAGGTCAGCAAATGGGTCCTCTGTCATGCTAGGACCACTGCAATAATGCAACTAGTGTCCCATAGTGCACTTGCCTTCTTTGGGGAACCCCATGCATTAAAGCTATGGCGTGCTGATGAGGCACTCAGCCTCTTGAATGGACTGCACACTACACACAGAAACCAGAACAATGGAGCTCTGTGAACAACAACCAAAGATCTTCATAGCAAGCCAGCGTGCCTGATTTGCACATGTAAGCAACAAACACAACCTGGATTCTCAGTTTGCCCTATTTCTCTCTGCAGTGTAACGTTAGTTAAATTAAACTCCTCCTATTAAGTTATCAGTGTATCCAAGTTATTTGAAGAAAAACAATGTCACTAACGATGAGGAAACAAATGCTATTATCATGACAGTACAAGACACACAAGTATAAACATGAATTAGTTTAGTCACCTGTGATACTGTCAGCAAAAACATGCTAACTAGAGTCTTAACATCTTTAGACATTTTCAACTAGTTCCTGTTCAAAATGTGTGAGCAGATGTTGACACAGACAGGAAAGATAGCATCAACAATACTGATTAACGACAAACTGGCAGCAGCACAGGCTATATTATGAACTTCTTCTCCAAATACAAGAAATAAGAAGCCAGCGTTATAGTATACTTACACAGAACATTTGCCCCGCAAAATGCGTCCCTTGGGGACATAGTAGTGATAGCGCTAAACAGATTAAATGGGTACAATAAGGCCACCATACACTCACTGCAGAGTACCACACGCGTCATTACGGGTTACAAAACATTGCTGTTGTTGTTACTATTTTCAGCCAACTTACCTGAAAAGTTGAACGCAACAGAACACCACCAGTTGTTTTCTTTAGCGCGGAGACATGCTCGTTGCATTTACGTGAGCCGTATCACTTACTGTCTTAATGCGAGCTGGGTGACGTTAACATACGCTATACGGTCCCCTGAGCATTTCCAACACAGTTTACATTCCTACATCGTCTCTGTTATAGGACGCTGGCGAGTGGGAACTTAAGTCAGTAAATGCCGCTGGAAAGACGTCTTTCAAACACGTAAGAAAGGGAGTTTGAATGCAGTAGGACGATGAGGATCATTAGTTAGCCTCATAGACTGGTCGGCACCAGCTCCGTTTCTCTGACGTCGGTGCAAAACCCCTCTGATCACGTGACCGACCGACAAACACTCGTCTATGGCTATGACTGCAGGCAAAAATAAATAATTTAATAAATAACTATAAACGCATTCAATTAGAAACAAAGGGGTAAATAATATTTTGTATCGTAAAATTATAAAAACATGTCTTACAAAATATTTATAAAATGTGTATCTTACTTATTCTTGCAACCACTACCATGTCTGATACACATAATTTTGTTTTTAAAATCCAATAATAACTTGGATATATATTTAATTGCTTATTTAATCATCCCCCCACATTGTCATGGCAGCCCTAAATAGCTACTTGCACAGGAATGTGTAGCTTATGCTGTGTATTTGAAATGTACAACTAAGTTAGATAAAAATGTTATCCCTTGATTCATCTAAGATTAATCATTCTACTAAATACCCATGTTACGTTAATTTACATTGTATAAATGAACTGCTAAAGTAAGTTTATGTTTGCATGTGTCATCGGCACTGGCTGACTTATCACAGAGGAGAAATTCATCGTTGGCACACATTTCTACTTAGATAACGATTTAATAAACGTTTTAGATAACTGAGAAAGCAAGCAAACCTGGACTACTACGATCCTGAGGACTCTTTGTCTATAGTTTTTTTTTGGCTATCTACAAAACCTTTACCATTGTAAACATACCTTGAATTACTCCTCCCGATGAACAACACCTGGAGGGATCTTAACCCGAGCAGGCAAACTACATTCAGACGCCCACTGTATCTACTAAACTTACTGCTACACCACGGCAACAAATGTACAGGCCTGCACAACACTGTGTCCATTCTAACTCTTTGTATTTGACCATACTAGCTTCATTTTTTATTACAGAACAGCCAGAGGACACAAAGTTGTGTACAGCTTAAGGGAAGTTGTTCTGCGTCCCGACAGCAAAACTTGTTCGAACTTCCTGCTAGATGCTTTCATGGACTCTCGGATTTCTGAAAAGTCACATCGTGGCTTTAATTGAATGTTTTATATTACTCTTTATATACAAAAATGTAAATGAAGATTTATTAAGTTTTTTGATTTATTGAGTAAGTGTCCCCTTAAATCCGGAAATGTTTTGTATACAGTGGGTACGGAAAGTATTCAGACCCCTTTAAATTTTTCACTCTGTTTCATTGCAGCCATTTTCCAAAAATCAAAAAAAGTTCATTTTATTTCTCAGTAATGTACACTCAGCACCCCATCTTGACAGAAAAAAACAAATGTAGAAATTTTTGCAAATTTATTAAAAAAGAAAAACTGAAATATCACATGGACATAAGTATTCAGACCCTTTGCTCAGTATTTAGTAGAAGCACCCTTTTGATCTAATACAGCCATGAGTCGTTTTGGGAAAGATGCAACAAGTTTTTCACATCTGGATTTGGGTATCCTCTGCCATTCCTCCTTGCAGATCCTCTCCAGTTCTGTCAGGTTGGATGGTAAACGTTGGTGGACAGCCATTTTCAGGTCTCTCCAGAGATGCTCAATTGGGTTTAAGTCAGGGCTCTGGCTGGGCCATTCAAGAACAGCCACGGAGTTGTTGTGAAGCCACTCCTTCGTTATTTTAGCGGTGTGCTTAGGGTCATTGTCTTGTTGGAAGGTAAACCTTCGGCCCAGTCTGAGGTCCAGAGCACTCTGGAAAAGGTTTTCGTCCAGGATATCCCTGTACTTGGCCGCATTCATCTTTCCCTCGATTGCAACCAGTCGTCCTGTCCGTGCAGCTGAAAAACACCCCCACAGCATGATGCTGCCACCACCATGCTTCACTGTTGAGACTGTATTGGACAGGTGATGAGCAGTGCCTGGTGTTCTCCACACATACCGCTTAGAATTAAGGCCAAAAAGTTCTATCTTGGTCTCATCAGACCAGAGGATCTTATTTATCACCATCTTGGAGTCCTTCAGGTGTTTTTAGCAAACTCCATGCGGGCTTTCATGTGTCTTGCACTGAGGAGAGGCTTCCGTCGGGCCACTCTGCCATAAAGCCCCGACTGGTGGATTGCTGCAGTGATGGTTGACTTACTACAACTTTCTCCCATCTCCCGACTGCATCTCTGGAGCTCAGCCACAGTGACCTTTGGGTTCTTCTTTACCTCTCTCACCAAGGCTCTTCTCCCCCGATAGCTCAGTTTGGCCGGACGGCCAGCTCTAGGAAGGGTTCTGGTCGTCCCAAACGTCTTCCATTTGAGGATTATGGAGGCCACTGTGCTCTTAGGAACCTTAAGTGCAGCAGAAATTTTTTTGTAACCTTGGCCAGATCTGTGCCTTGCCACAATTCTATCTCTGAGCTCTTCAGGCAGTTCCTTTGACCTCATGATTCTCATTTGCTCTGACATGCACTGTGAGCTGTAAGGTCTTATATAGACAGGTGTGTGGCTTTCCTAATCAAGTCCAATCAGTATAATCAAACACAGCTGGACTCAAATGAAGGTGTAGAACCATCTCAAGGATGATCAGAAGAAATAGACAGCACCTGAGTTAAATATGAGTGTCACGGCAAAGGGTCTGAATACTTATGACCATGTGATATTTCAGTTTTTCTTTTTAATAAATTTGCAAAAATTTCTACATTTGTTTTTTTCTGTCAAGATGGGGTGCTGAGTGTACATTACTGAGAAATAAAATGAACTTTTTTGATTTTTGGAAAATGGCTGCAATGAAACAAAGAGTGAAAAATTTAAAGGGGTCTAAATACTTTCCGTACCCACTGTATATATTCTGGTGTTGCACAATAGAATATGAAGTACACCCAATCTTGGCAATCTTTAAAGAATGAGTCTTACTCTTAAGGACTCACTTGAATCATTTTTTTCATTTCTGAGGGGAAAAACATCATGGGTACATTAACAAAAAAACAAGCATCCAATCAACTGCTGACAGGCTACCAACCCCTCCTAAGCTCCCAATCTACTTGTTTAAACCATTTCACACCTGGCTAGTGATCCATCATTTGTACATGGGGACGGTCAGTGTGAATGGGTAAAATTACACCTAGACAGGATCAGGATTAGGCAGGTCGAACTCTATGGCACATGATATGAAAGTCAGGGTTTAACCTGCTACCTGGCACATAGTCCAGTGTAAAACAGATTTAAATGTTTTATGACTCAACCCATATCAAACCCAAAAGGTTACAACAGAACAAACATATACAAGCAATATTGTTAACACATTTACTTTATATGGAAAACGGTAAGATCAGTAAAAAACAACGGAGCTATTCACATTCAAAACTGTCCACACTAATGTGGATATCTCATTAGGTATGTGTGAACACTATGGGGATGCTTCACTGAATCTGTCTGATCAGACCTCAACTCAGGTTGACTTGTAGATGTATAGAAAAACACAGCTTCAATTACATCGAGATGACTGGACAAACCCAGTGTTGCAAAAACAAAAATACAGCCAGCTGATCCAGCATTGTTATGGCCAAAAAAATATAAGTGACAGATATGTAAAGAACCAATCACAAAATGCTTGTTTCAGCCACAAGCAACATTGTCCATTTCTCAGTGCTCCTTGTGGTCTCCATCCTCCTCCAGTTTCCTGATCTCTGCCTTCAGGTGGTTGATGTTCTCTCTGCTGGCTTTTAGTTTGTCTTTCAGCTCTGTGATCTCCTGGCTGGTTCTCTTCTTTGCGGTTTCCATTTTCTCCTTGGTTCTCTGCTCCAGCTCAATGACTGCAGACACAGGCAGGCACAAACACATTAACAATATGTCGCCGACTCACAATAGGTACCAAGGCATGGTATAAGGCACCAACTAGATTTTTCCCTTGTGCAGGGCACTGACGTTAAAAGTCAAAATTGGGGCAATGCGACAAAACTAGTCTGTATATATACATACTTGTGTCTTGTTTTTCTATGTTAATTGTGTGTACATACACTCTGTCTCATGCTTGTATGCTCCCAGGGTGAGCTGTCTTGATGTAGTCAGCAGCTGCTGCATCATGGCTGTAGGATCCTGGAAGATCTGAAAAGTAGACGTCAAGTGCATCGGGGTCACTCTCACACAACTCTCAATTTACAGCCAAACCCCCCCCAATTTCATCTATTACAGCAAAATATGGATCCCATGTGGTGATATAAGTTCAAAAAAGTCCATCAACTTTGGAAACGACATGCGATTTATTTTATTTACCATTTATAGTGATGAGATGAAATATTAGTAGAAACTACCATTTTCACAGTAAAGCAACAGAAATTGATGCAGTATAGTAACTGTGTTCATAAGCTACAGCATGAAAGCAGGTGTACCATTTCATCATAGAATTCAGAAACAACTGTTTTCTTAGGCATGGCACTGGAGTCTGACTGGAACAGCTTCAACAGATGGTATAGAGTGACCTACGACACACACAAGCACAAATCAAGATAAGCACAGGGAGTTAAAGTTCAACATTCCTATCTATTTAATATTAATTATCATCATCATCATCAGGTGTTGAGTATTTAGTGTTAAGATAGTTTTAGCATTTAGTATGGAGCCAGGACACATCCTCACAGGTCTCTCATTGGGGTCAATGAAGAAGATCTTGATGATGATCTCAAACTCCCCCCATCCCGTCTCCGTAATCTCATATGGAGGCTTTGTCACCACTGGAAGGAAGAGAAACAGCGAGTTAAGACTGACAATAAAGCCACTACACACTGGCTATATGCTTATAAAATTAATCACGTTCTTCTTACCCTTCTTGCATTTGTCATATTTTCATACATGTTCTGTAAAGGTCTGCTCACCTCTCAGTGGGTTACCATAGCTCTCGTGTAGCTTGAACTGGATCTTCTTCACATACGCAGACATGTCCTGGAAGAATAATATTATACATTTATATATAGACACCTTCAACCTGACAGTAGAAGTGGTTGGTAATTATCTTTTCAACCAATTAGTTTGTCAGTGATGGTGATGTGATCCGGATGTCCAACCTCATTCCTGTAAGGCTTCACATAGACAGACCACTGATGTGTGTGTCCATCCTCCTCTCTCTTTTTCCCAAAGTAGCGGGCAACGTTACCAAATACGATGGGCTTCACAATGGTTACTCCCTGCACATCACAGAGGGAAAACATATCTGAACGCGCTCCTGTTATAATATCCACAAATACAAGATAACAAAAACAGTAACATAGAAACTATGGGTGGCGATACGTGAACCGGTTCTGATGATTATTTTAATACTTCTTTTAATCATCAAACTTCCTAAAAGACGTACGAGGTAATGTTTTCATTTGCCCAGACGGTTGTAGCGTAACGTTACGTTACCTTAACTCGCCCCCCGGAATCTGGACCAAATTCAGTCATCTTTTTGAACATAGTACGGTAGCAAGACAGAGAAGTTGAGCCTGCAGTACACTCTAGAGGACTCTTCTTGTTCCACAGCGTGTATCCACATTAAATAAACCTGCCATTTAAGCAGTTCAAGTATTCTTTATGGAGCCAGCGGTCTCATTTCAAACTGCCAGCCAAACAAGCGCCGGAAGTGACAAGTGTAACGTGTTAAGTTGTACGGTAGAAGAACGACATTGAGGCATTAAAGTTCCGGCTGATGGCGACTATAACGTCGAACAAATATGTTGCATCTATCAATAAAATAAAATAAAATATATATATGTACACCTTGTTTTCTCTCTCATACGCACTGGAAACGGCATTCTATCGTCTGTTACAGTTTATTAACATTGCAAAATAAATTAACCAAATTACTATCAAACTCACGACGTCCTGTACCCGTGAGACTGAGGTCTCATTTACCTGAGGTCAAAATTGATTGAAAATGGCGATATACCATATATAACCATATTTCACTTAAATACAGCGGAGTCTACTTAAATTGTAGATAATGGCTTTCAATTAGGTAAGATCTTACGTCATTTTAACACTCTTAAATCATGCAAGTTTTTGGCTTTTAATCCCTGCCTTTCCATTTTATATTTTTTTATCACTTAAACCTCAAAACTAACAGTAGGGAGAATTTTGAGAAACGTTTTTCTGTTCAGGAAAAACGACTCTCGGTGTACCACATGAATATTACAATCTCATTTGCATTGACTGGCTTTAAGTACTTGATAGTCCATTCCACCATTGCGACTAATTAGATGCATCATGTACAAATTAAAGTCACAAACCCAAACTGAATTTAGAAATCTTTTATTTTTTGAGACCAATGACCATTTATTTGTTTTGGCTGCAATGTGCCTTTCCCGTGACAGGAAATGTGTAATTAGAACAAGACATTGCTGGTGGTATTGTAGGATGAACTAGAATTGACCCCATTAACCTTTAACCCCCAGAGCCCTTAATAATAGATATCCCATAACCTTGACAATTAATAGTTAAGTGCTTAACTGTTGTAAAACAACTTCTTAAAGTCCTGCAGCCCTGAGGATAAGTCCTGCTTTTTCACTGGCAGGTCTGCATAGCTGTACAATCAATTACATTTACAGAAAGAAACATCAACTGTAAATTACCACTTATCTATTGAGTTGCTTACCCCAGTTTTCCGTCACACACAACTAAATGTTTAAACATTTCATATTATGTTACAATGAAGGTAGCTTAAGATGACCACTGAGAATCATCCTACTATTACAGCATGTAAGTCAAATACTGAAAACACACAAACAAGATACTTTCCAACTGCTTGTGTTAGGTGGAGTTGGCCTGGCTTGATGCTGCAGACTTCCTCTAGACTGGAGCTTTTTTCTTCTGCAGTGACCTGAAAACACTTACCTTCAGCGCTGTGGATAGAAGTTAGCACAAGAAATCTACAAAGTTGACACCTGAGTATTTTTAATGAAAGCCCTGAACACAGACCTTCTTATTATGGCTGATTAGGCCTCTGCTTAGGATGACATTGGGAGGAGTCAATGTACCTGAAAGATTCATCAAGTTGTAAAGTATCAAGTCCCTATAGCTGCAACAGAAGAGGGCAAGAGATGTCAATCATGCATGATCTGAACACACTTACAGTACTGAGAGGCCCAGTCAGTGAAAATAATAAAAAACTGGCGCATAGGCATTGACATTTTTCAGGAATTATTCAAGAGAACTGGCATAACGATTTTTCCCCTTAGGTGCAAAATTTCTCATGTTTTCACATTGTTTGCCAGCACCAAAACCCAACTTACAATTGGTTTCATTTCTCTTTTACAGGGTTATAGGAGCAAAGGGGATTAACATTCTTGATTATACACCATTTTTTCTTTATCATTTATTTATTTTTATTTTTTTTTAAGTGTACTGTTAAAATTTCACAAGCATTGTGAGGGCTTAAAAAAATGTTTGGGATGCTGTTACAGTCTGAACACCACCTTTTCATCTGAGTTCAGAGTAATTCCTGAAGCCATAACAATGACTAGATGGCAATTAAGGTCCACAATTTTCACAATCATCAAACTTGGGAGATCAAATATTTCAGGGGATGGCCATGGATTGGACGCAACATGATGGATTTTAAAAAACAAACCTTGTTTCACCTTGACAAGTAAACCAATAATCTCCAATAACACACACAAAAAAAAGCACACACACACACACACAACACAGAATAGGGTCATTAGATATAAAGACTAGAGGGGACCATCTCAACAGTTGTATTACCTAACTTGTTTATCAGTGATTTTGTGTTTTGTTTCATTCAACCATTTACCAATTTAACCATTTTCCTTTGTTTTGGAGTACAACTGGAACAAACCACAGCACCCCCTGACCAAACAGATACAGCATCATGAACCTCGGTTTACCCATTTTTATTCAGTGAAATTTAAGAACTGGTATGCCCCAATCAATCAAGGTCAAATATTAGGACACCTAAGGCCCAATATATTTTTAAATTTTGATTGGGGACAGTAAAAACACACACGTTACTCAGTGCTTATTAGCCAAATTGACCATC
This sequence comes from Micropterus salmoides, assembly GCF_014851395.1. NCBI lineage: Eukaryota > Metazoa > Chordata > Actinopteri > Centrarchiformes > Centrarchidae > Micropterus > Micropterus salmoides. The sequence continues at coordinate 14,576,175 of NW_024041484.1, forward strand.
TGAAATTATTACAAACTAAAAGCTCAGTATCACAAACTGTCAAAAAACCAAGATATGAACATGATGGGTGGTGGAATAAAAGAGAAAAGATGTGTTCCACTGCACACGATAACATTAGTGTTAAGGTGCACATTCCACATTTAACAAACATGAAATTACATATGAATTTTAGCTATGGTGTCACAGGGTGGTGTTAAAAATGAACATACATAAAAATGTTAGTTGTGGAACATAGGAGCAAAAAAAAAAAAAAAAAAAAAAAAAATCACTTACTTGAAATGGCAAACTTTCGACAATGGGATTAATCGATCTTTGAAGGTTGACCAGCTCCATGTTAGTTGTAACTACAATGGCTGCTTGAATGAACCTGAATTTCTAAGTGTAAGAATTAATACCTTTCACATCAACAAAACAAAGACTTCAAAGAAAATTTGGATTGGCTACTCAATGCTATTACACACAAACAGAAAACACTCTGTGAATAGCATTATGGTTTACGGTGTATGGGTCCAGAGCTCCCCAAAATTTTGCAAAGCACTACAGCTAGACCTTCAACTTGTTCAAAGTCTACATATTTTTCCATCCACCAATCAATGCACATCGTAAAAAAGTACATTCATCTAATGGCTTACCTTGTAAAAAGTTTTATCCATTTGAAGAAAAATAAAAAACAAAAAAGGGAATAAACGACAAGGATCTATTTTCTAAAACATAAAGCCACTTGCTAGTACAGCTAAAAAATATAATCTAAATGTAGACAAATTCAATATGAAAAAACAGTTTGAAGTCCAAAATATACATTTAATATAAATGAGCCAAACATGTAGAGGAATTCACCAAATGCATTGAGTACCTCAGTAAACATTTTTTATTACAACACCATCTAGTTTTTAATCAAAAGCAGAGACATTTACAAACATATTAACCATGAAAAGAATAATTGAGAATGAGGGAGGGGTAGGGAGAAAACATCAAATATGTAGCCTATAAAAACTGATCTCTAAACTGAACGTACACAGTACTGCGAGACAAAAAAAAAGGATGTAATGTTTGTGTCCTCTAGTTGGGGGATTGGTGGGCCATTTTATTGTTTCTTTGCAAAAAAGCATCGCACATAGTCATCTTCATGTCAAATAAAACATCATAAAAATAAAAGAGCTGTTTGGAAAGTTTCTTTTCTTTCATCTTTAGTTACCATGAGTATAGAAGGTGTTTGGATAACATAACCTTACACAGGTCAGGGTCTTCCATCCACTGCTCTTAGTCAGGCAGACAAGATGAACAGACAGAGAGAAGCATGGGTAGAGACTGAGAGGAGGGGTGGAGGAAGAGGTGGTGGTTGTAGTCCTGTCCGGTCATGCAGGGTGGGGAGGTGGTGGCGCACTGAAATTCCTCCTTTTCCTTCCATTCATCCTTGATCCTCGTTAGCTGAAAGGTGTCAAAATGAAGGGTGGAGTTTGGTTTCGAGGCAGCCCAACAGTGATCCCCCTTCCCCCCTCCATTATACCTCTAGACTACACATACATAGTGCACACCAGGGCTGGGTTCAATTCACCATCACTGAGTCTCAAGCTTGCAGTTCACTTACTGAACATTTTATAATGACAAGGGGCGAAAGCTCAGGAAAACTTAAAAGGTCTCTGAAACAAGGCATATAAATGGCAGAACGTGTTATTCTTTTAATGCTCAGCTGAGGTCTATTGCTCCCAACCCCAGCACAGACAGAGAAACATGTCATGCAAACTTGAATAGGAAATATCCAAGAAGCAAATTTGAAATCTGTACACACACCAGAAAATATAACCATATTAGTTGAGTCTAAGCCTAAATGCAATTCATCCCTGCTGGTGAAACATGGATTTTAAATTGCTTATATGCAAGTGAAGAAAATTCATAGATAAAATGCTTTCACTTTAGACAGGCAAGAATTGACATCCATATATAAAAACATATTTAAAGACTCGGGACAGTGAAGATGAACATTTTTGTTACACAATTGTCTAAACGCTGATCTAAAAAGGCAAAGCTTTGCTGGGTTCAACAAGACTCATCCTTTAATTGTGCAGAGCTTAACTGAGCCTATAGTCTTCTAAAGTGCATCTGGCCTAACATGATCAGTTCTGCACTGTGTAGCGTCTTGTCTGTTTTGCAAAAGTTATGAAATTTATTGGTAAACTGGTAAAATATGTGTGGAATGAAAACATTACATGTTGTAGTCAAAAGATGTTTTCTAAAAGGCTAGCATAGTCCCTTTCACTGGCTTTCCGAGGTTTTATAAATGTAAGCTTTTTAAAATCCAGTAGCTTTTTATTGGGTCATTTGTAGTTTTATTTTAAGACCGAGACTAAAAATCAACTGCAAAGTCACTTTACCCCGCTGTTTTAGCCACTTCTCGCAACTACAGAAAAAAACCCTGTTTGTCATTTAGCTACTTCAAGTACATGTTTTTTCCTCACAACCAACTGGTAGATATATACGGTACAGAGCTAAAAACACTGAAAACTTTAAAACACTGTGACACATAGCATTAAAACAGTGCAAAAGTTTTCAGGAAATGAATACAGGAGTAGAAGACACAGAAAGGACAAGCTGTAGATCAAAACACAAAACTACGAAGAGACAGGCACGCATCATGTCAATGTAATGTGGCACATCCCTTTATGGTCTAGTAAACATAATGCCAGTGAGTGAAAGTGCAATATTTTGTACTAAAAATTGAGAAAGACAAAGTCCAGCATGCAAGCCACTGGAAAAGCAACCTCTTTATCTTAATTAGAAATGGCTGTAGCAACAGTCAATTACACTGTCAACCATGGTCCACTGACCCTGATTACATTATTACCCAATTTTAAACACCTCTTAACAGAAATGTTAAATTCATCAGATGAAATGGCAACAGTTCTGTTACAGAGAGTCATTTGAAATTTGGTAGTTTACTATTTAAGTCAAGTCTATTAAGCCTTGTTGACAAGGTTTTGCTTTGCAGGGTTAATTAGAACTGGTTTCTGCTCTGAAAAGGCCTTACTTACAGGCAGGTCAAAGAGTACAGATTATTTTACATGGTTCAAAGATTCAAAAAGGCATGGTGAAACTGGAAGTGTTTTTGCTGTAAAAAGGTTTGTGTTTTACACGGGTCATGGCTACACATAAACACAGATCAGCCGACAATAGTATTTTACACAACACAGTAGTCAAACTCAACGGTTCTCTGTCACACTATTATTTAAAGGGACTATAACATCCAGTACAAGTGCGAATGGACATGACTGATTTTTTTTCAGTGGTCAAATTACATCCATATATCAGGCTAACAAATATTTTGCCATATTAAAATATGCCATATTGCTGAACTTCAGTTCATTATGGAATCTTATCGTTCAAAGTACCATTAAATTGTGTAGCCAATACAGGATGGAAATGAAAGGGGTCACAGTCAAACCACAGTCAAACAGTCAATTAAATACTCAGACATGTAACTAATGAAATACTTACCATTAAAAAAAAAACAAAAAAAAAACCTTCTTTTAAACTTTGACACTGGATCAAGCCTGTGATTATCACCTCTGCTTCCACCATCATTACATCTTAAGGAAGCTCCCAGTATTTCAGGAAATAGTTAATCATGAAGGAGTTGTGGAAAATGTACACTTACCATTCTATTCACTGTGTCAGCTACATAGCTGATTTGTTGACTATCACAACTTGGGAACTAAACATAATTAAAGCATTACAGTTGCTCTAGCTGAGCCGTCTCTCAGACTCACATATAGTCATGTTTCTTCAAGTATAAATTCTATTTCCTCCCTGGGGAAATGGGCTTGAACGCTTATTGCTGACGTATAACTGAAATTCTGTTTGACCCTGGTTTGACATGAGCAAATTGCATGCTTGTTTTGAAAAGGACATCAAGGCTGTGATCTCCAGCACACATACACCTACAGACAGACTGAAGAGAAAGCACGGAAAGTAATTTCAGCCTGGTGCAAACAGTGTACATTCCCCCATGTCAATATGAACAAATAAAACAGGGTTAAAGCATGTCTGTGGACACAACAAACAGCCATACTACTATCAGGAATAAGACCAAAATGCTTAATTCTCTTTTTCCCCTGATTAACATGCTCTAAGAATGCACAGGCAGATTTGGATGTTTAGTCATTTCATTTAGACGACAAACATTTAGGTAAAAAATATACTCAATTAATGCATATTACCAAAAGCTATTAGGCCTTGTGCCCACTGAGGATCTCTTATCTAACAAAAGATAAAGAAATGTGAGTTAGGAGACTGCAGCCATTGTTGTTGCTATTATCAAAATCCAGCATTTGTTTAAAAACGCAAGTTTTTTTATATTTAGCTGTTGCCACTCTGAATTATATGCTGTACATGAAAGGAAACAGAAAAAATACTCTCCCTTCAACAAAATAAGAAAAAGTTAAAATCTAATAATACTTTAATAAAAGTAATCGCAATCCATCTTTTGTAAAGAGGTTCCTGGTGGACACAAAGTCTTATTTTTCAGTAACAATTGTTTGGTAGTTATCGGACAATGGGGCGCAACAAGAATTATATCATTTTAGCTGGAGCTGACAGCTAAAAATTTGCACAACTCTACACCGTTTATATCACATGGCAGACTACTGAGACATTAAATTACATTCTTTTGGTATAAGTTTTGCCTGCTTTCAGAATTTAGCAACTCCATGAGCAAAACCACCCCAGTTAATATTTCTCAGTACGAGAGAAACGGAGGCACATGTGAAAAAGTGCATATATATATATATATAAATAATGTGTAATGTATCGAGCATTTATCCTGCTCTGTGAGCACAACAACATTAAGACATCAAGGTGTCAAGAGTGAATGAAGTTTAAGTTTGAAAGCTCATTTAAAATCACAAGAAATATTATTTGGGGTGATGTACAGAGATGCTAAAGGGTCCATGTAACCTACTAGACTCACTCTACCACAGACATCTTTGGCAGTAAAGGACAGCAGAATGACACACAATCTTTCAAACCAGATATTTCAACTACAGTTCCAAAACTTTGCAAAAGTTATCATGTTGTTCAACACGCAAGTAACGCTATGGAAGAAAGCATCTTCCCATAAAGATTACAAAATTACTTGTGAAACCCTAACACAGAGAATCCCTGAAAAACACCAGCAAGAAAATGTGCCTCAAAGTTATTTACCTCAAATAATTGGCGAGCAACACACCAATGACAAAATGGTATTGATATTTGTGAACAAGCTGGTGTCAAATAGTTTTAAAGAAATTCATCTACAACATGACTTAACAGCCAGTTATGAGGCGAAATACTACAAAATACTTGCATGATCTCATGCCAACCTATGATGATTTATCATTAAAATACTGCTGACTAAACTGAAATAATTTTAATGTACATACAAGTAACATTAAAACCAAATAGTAAAATAAATTTCTTCTATGGATCAGTCTATGTCAAATAATAATTAGCATATAATCATGTATCTGCTGGATTGCATTGAAAATTATTTTACTGTATACCTTCAATATTTTTTTAAAGGTTCTCACAAATAAAAATTATGATATCCTTCAGTTTAACTGAATTAGGCAACTAAGCTAAAAAAAATGTAATGATGGCCTGGTGACAAAATCTAGATATCTGAAAACATTTTCTGATCCTAGCTTTCTATTTCCCATTATTCCCTTATTATTCCATGCTTACATGTCATTTACTGATGCCAATAATATAATTCTAAGATACTGCAATTACTTATGCACTGATCCTTAATGTAAACCAATACTATTAAATTCCAAAAAATTACAAATCATTTCAATTCAATGCCACTGATGAATCAGAGCAGAACATATCAAAAAAGGTATTTTCATTTTTCCACCTCACCTCAACATCTTAAATTGAGGTACAATGGTTCAAAAGTGAGCAACACTAGGCTGCAAAACATTCAATTTGACAAAAGTAAAATGTCAGGCAATATTACCGACATGCAAATGTGGCACAATCCCATTCTCAAAATTTTCTGTGTCCAAAAATCATTAGACACTTTGATATATAAATCACCTTCTGGTAGTTATAACATGACAATTATGTATACAACATTACTATGAATGGAACATTTACAAAGTATAGATTGGCCTACTATCGACAAGTACAGCACTGTAACCCCACCCCCCTCTAAAAATACAATCCAATCTAAACAAATAGACCACACAAACTGTTACATCTGTACTAAGTACTGTAAAATTACTGGATACTTTGACATCTGAAATCAGCCAATCAGTCAAGGAACTATTGTTACAAGAACCAACTCTGCAGGCACAATACACTTCAGTTACCCTAAACTCACATATAATGAAATGGCAATTAAGTATTGAACCTTGATATTCAATCCATAAAAACTCTTTTGGTCCACAGGCCACAGCTGCTGGTAAAACCAAAATGTTGATACATTTCCACTTTTTAATGAGCCAAACAGATGTTTAGCAAATGTGTATCTACACAGAGTTTAAACTGCCAAAAAGGCAGAATAACTAGTACAAAACCTGTACAAAACCATGTATAAGCAGCAGGTCTGTACTGCTTTCTATGCTGTGGGTGTATACATTGCTTTATTTTGAAATTTATTTGGCAGAATACAAAAAGTGGCTGACAATTTTTTGCACATTACCAAGCTCAGTGGCATGTAGACCAAAAAGTAACAATTCATCCACAAAGTCAACTTCCAGTAACTACCAGTGTATTTTCTCTTTTGACCACAGCATATATACAACTCTTACAAACCCCTCTGTGCAAAGCAGCATGGTGAATACATTAAGAGCGGATTACACACATAGTCTGAAAGAGCAAATACACAACACCACAACTGTGTTCACTAATAATGAATTTTTTAAAAAGGAAAGCAGACTTACCTTCCACCTACCTGAAACCAAAAAGGAATGAGTTTTAAGTCTTTTCTTTGCTTACCTCGTCTCTCCTTGTCCCCTTCCTCAAATATTTATAGAGGGACAATTAAATTAAAATTGATGTTATTCTATAATGCAATTTTTTCAGAGCTTTTAAGTTTTAACCCCATCTGACCTTATGATTTGAAAAGGTTTCAAAAGCCTTTTCTGGCTGATGAGGCTCATGAAGACAAAGACTTAGTTATTGTGGGTGAAAGCACACCACATCCTGTTAAATTTTGCCAACATGTTACAGGCACAGAAAATCTTTTCAGCAAATTTGGGTTTGTGAACTAAACTGAAGCATTTAATCTAATGAAGACAGGAGGTGAGCAATCAAAGCGGACTTCTTCAAACTCAACACTGGTGTTTTACTTTTTCTGCCATGTAATTTAGGTTACAGACATAAGTGGGTTCATTGCAGAAGAAAACACAGGAGAATTTGTACCCACCTCCCGTTGCTAGCGGTGTCGGTACTCCCTCTCCCTTTCTCTCTCGCGGTCGCGGTCCCTGTCCCTCTCACGATGGCGGTCCCGCTCCCGGCTGCGTTCTCGGTAATAGTCCTCATGTCGATCACGACTGCGGGACTTGTGCCGTCTGCTCTTTTCTCTGGAGCGGCTGTGGTCTCGTTCCCTGGAACGCTCTCGCCTGGCAGAGACGTGACGCATCATTGGACTGTGTACCAGGGGTTTAAAGTTTTAAATTTCAAATCTTCCAGGGCCAATTCCCATTTGGAAGACATTATTTAAATAGTCATACAAGCAAATATAGACTACACAATATTTCTAAAACTAGGAATCAAACGGGAGGCAAATAGTCAATGCATTTTCAAGTCTGGCTGGCTAATCTCATTTTCTTTGTGCTAGATCCAAAATATTACCAAGATATTATATCTGACAAGTTGTTTTACATTTATTTTTAGTTTGTTAACTTCTTCATTGTAACATTTAACAGCTACTGCACTATATGCACATCTTACCTGGAGGCGGAACCGTAGCTTTTTGACTCAATGCCGTGGAGACAATCCTGCAGGGAACTGATGAGGACCTTACAGCGGTCATCTGCTGACACCTTGGACTGCTTAATCAGACTGATAGCTGTCACCAAGGTCTCTATAGCACTGCCGTAGTCAGCTGAAGAGAACACAAGGTTGCATTAGGCTTTAATTTTTTTTCCATGTTTGTCAAAAATTTTAGCACACACATCAAAATAGTGCTTGCATAGTATGTTTCCTATATTTCTGTGTTTTACCTGCACTGGCGTCAGAGACCGCTCTAGATATGGCGCTGGACGAATGGCTCTGTTCCTGTTCATGATCTCCTCAAACTCCGCTTCGCTCAGAGGGGTCCGTGACGCCTCCATCTCCCTACAGATACATAATGTGTTAACTGTGTTATATTCGCAAACCAATGCAAACTAGCTTTAACAAAAAAAAAATCTTTAAAATGGAAACCAGCATTTCTTGAAGTGAATGAAAAACAGCAACACTTTGAGCAGATGTACCGGCAACGCACTGCGATAGAAGATCACATAAATTGCTGTGTTGATTATTTGTTCCAAATCAACCACCCATTCTTACCGTCCTCCAGGGCCATAGTCCCCTCTCTCATATGGTGGTGGGCGTCCATATGGGTCGTTTGGTCCAGGGGGTCCTCGGCTGTCGTTGGGGGGCATGTTGTTGTTGCCAGGTGGGGGGAAGAAGGCCGGGTTGACATGGGGTGCTGGGGGTGGTCCACCTGGTGGGGGACCTGGCATATGTGGAGGTGGTGCCAAAGCCATGGGCGGCCCAATGGGGCCTGGGGGACGAGGGGGGAAGGGTCCCGGAGGTGGCGGGCCCTGTTGAGGGGGTGGGGGACCAGGGGGAGGGCCGTAACCTGGAGGAGGAGGTCCTGGGGGCAAGGGTCCCATTGGAGGCTGGCCGAACTGACCAGGGAAGAGAACAGGGGGAGGAGGCCTGTCACCACGATTTGGAGGACCAGCAAGGGGAGGGGGGAGGCCCTGGCCAGGAGGTGGAGGTCCTGGGGGGCCAGGGGGGCCAGGTGGGCCAGGAGGGGGACGTGGGGGTCCCTGCATCCCACCTAAAAGAGAACACAAAGGACAACAGAAGCACATGAGTTAGATCTAGTGAACGCTATCTTTTGGCCATGTTATGGCAGGCAGAGCTCTCAAACATTTCTGATTGATGAACATGATGGGGAAATAGGTGTGCTGGTAAAATTCACATAGACTCGTTGTACTTGGAAAATGTAACTGGCCGATTTAAAACAAAACACATTAGCTTGGCTGATTTACTGGTCAAGATTTGAATGTCCTGCAGTAGCCTGTATTTTCCATGTTTTCCTTCAAATGAACATTATGGATAAACCTTAGGTACTTAAGTCAGTTCAAAGCAGGGACAGTGACAAAGACAGACAGAAGCCATAGCTACAGGGAACAACAAATGTCAAAAGGCCACAAAATAATGCTGCAAATGAAATCAGAAGGAAAAAGAACAGACGATGAGATACAGTCATAGCAAATTTTTTCAAGCAGGCTATTTTTTTTAAACCAGAGGCTCAGCATTTAATGCTGGATTCTTTTGCCCTAACAATTAATTGAGAAGGTGCACTGCTATACCTTGCCACAAGCCCAAGAGATCAGCGTGGCAAGCTCATATATATTTGAGATACTGCATATATGAAGTGAGCAAATGGATTATTCCATGAAAGGGCCACTCATGAAATGCCATTTAAGGCAAATGGAGGTTAAAAGACTTTTCACCCAACTGCATGAAGCAACTAATGAAAATATTTAAAGGGAAGTGTTATCTTGACATTGGCTCATTAGAGGACTGCGAGGCAAAAGAGGTACATTAGTACTATATTTATTCTGACTTGATTTCATACAAGGGTGGGAAAAAAAACAAAAAAAAGGAGTAGGCAGAATGCTGGATGGCCTTCAAAACAAACAAAGCTAACAAAGCTCCAAATGAGGTGCTTCTGTTATTTTAGTTTCATGCAAACACATCAAAAAATATTTACTCTGGCCTCACATAGGGCCAACAGTACTTTATGGAAACTGCATTAAAAAGGGATTTAGAGTTTGGTGAGTAAATCAGCCGTTTATGGGGCAGTCAACCGAGCGGGTTCAACTCCTACCAATAAAGAGCTCAGGGTTAGGACAAAAAGGTGATTGATCAAATCAATCAGATCAATCGAGGTGTTTCACCTCTGCCACGCCAGCTCCCGTTCCTGCCCCCCGGCGGGAAGGGATTGAAACTCATATCCATCAGAGGGCCATCTTGGTGCCTAATCAGATCTGGTCTCATCCCCGAGCCTAATGGGGAAGAAAGCAAACCAATCACAACTCTTCCCTTCAGAAACTCCCGCCTACTAACTGACGGCCTGTCACAGCCCAGCAGCACAGGGCACCAGCCACTAAGCGACAGAAGAGATGTGAAAAAGGTGGGATGGAGGGGAAAAAAAGACGCAAAAATGGAAAAAAGAAACGCTGGCAACTCCATTCTCTCCCACTAAGTGAATATGGTGGCCAATCCAACATTTGCGAGGAGTTTAAAGTTGGTCGCTTGCCAAGTAAAGCTTTGAGCAAACTGCTTGTCAAGGAATGGTGTTGTGAGCAGAAAATTGCAGCCAGTGGAGGATTATTTGTTCAACTAGAGGGACAAAGAAAGAACAAACCAGAAGGAGAGGGGTAACATGCAAAGACTCAGGCCTGCCAGGATTAATGGGTGAAAGATCCCTCATTAGAAACACACACTACGGGCGACTAGCCTTGGTTCCATGCGGGTGTGAGTAGTAGCAAAGCCTGGACTATGCTAACAAGAGCAGCACTGCCAGACAAAAAGCGCAATTTTTTCTTAATCTCACGTTAAGTTTTCATGGCACTTGTCATACTTTGATGATTATATCAATCTGTTGGACTCTATATTATTGTTTTAAAAAAAAGAGAAAAGAAACACCACATGAATGACAAAAGCCAGAAAACAAAAACACAAGACGCCTCTATATTTTTAATGTTAATACCAGGTCTAAATCAGGATTCCACTGACACATAAACCTCAACAGGTGATACAGCACAACCACCGCCAGCTGTGATCCCCAATAAACTGATCCAAACACATCACAGATCACACATTTAGTGAGCTAACCGTGTGATTCATGATGTGTGTGTATTCCCAAAGCATCCATCCATGAATTTGCTTCTACTGCTGGAGACTGTATGATTGTTTTGTCTGTTTCAATGAGAACGAAAAGAGAATTCAGCCCGTTTCCCAGTAGAGAACCAGACCAAACATCTTTTCTGCCATGAACACACCTTGCTTATAATGTAAAAACAATTGTTGAAATTAGATTAGGAAACAGCTTGCAATTTATAGTACATGTGAGTGGCTGGATTAGCCTGCTAACATTCAAAGCCAGGCTACCTCATACACTCGAACTATAAATCATTCTAGTACATTTTTAAAAAACTATGATATTCAATAGAAATTAGACCTGCTATACCATAAACTGTCCTTATTTGAATCTACTTACTTACCCTTCCATCTGATTTCTGCCCCTTTTAAATATTATTCTGCGTCTGAGTGAACTTAGCGGGGCATTGTCTATTTTCTACCATACCAAGCACAAGCACTTGTTACCAAACTAACCAGGGAAGTGTGGTGGCGGCCCTCCAGGCCCAACAGGACCGGGGAAGCGGTCTCCTCCGGGGCCGGGTGGTCCAGGGAACCTGCCTCTGCCTCGACCCATGGGGAAACCTCCACGAGGACCAGCACCAGGGGGGCCAGCTTTGCCTTCCCCAGACATCTGGCCTGACTGGGTACCTGTAAAATGATGAGACAACAATAACTCAGTTTTCCATTCAATATACAATAAATAATAAGTGTGTATGTTGTGTGCACATTTAGACATGACTGGATCAATAACTGAAGTAACATGCATATGACTGTACATGAAGTCTATGTATGTATCTAATGTCCATTTTGCTGCCGTGCAAGTGCATTTTCCGTCGACTTACTGATGTATCAGAATATTTGCACATTTCTTTTACAGGATGTCTTTAAATAAGTATGGTGACAAGCATGCAAGTTAACTTGACTCTTGCTGAGTATACGATAAATATGTTGATGCAAAGTGTGTGCTTGTCCTACTTACTTTTGCGTGACTGCATCTCAAATTGGCTGAGGGACTGTTTGTTGCATGGTGTGACAATGGGATTTTGACCATGTAGATCCCTCTTTGACAGCAGCTCCATTAACTTCCTGGACGATGCCTCCGAGCCCACACACACCAGCGCAAACCTGTAAAATGAAGAGCAGAGTAATAATCTTAACCTATTGCGGGCTGTGATGTAGTCCAGTCATATCACACACAGATAATAAAGACCTCACCCTTTTGACTGGCCATTGGCTCTGTTTTCAAAGAACTTGATCTCAAGCACATCTGTGATTCCTATCGACCGAATGGCTTCTGTCAGGTCCTCATCTGTCGTCCACTGCATAAGAGAAGAGAAGATGTTTCACAGTAGATATACTGTGGGTCTACCTTTGAAATGGCACAAGAATGTTTTCCAGGACTGTCTTTGATTTAAAGAATATGTTGCTACTATTTATTAACTGCAGTTTCAGAGCGCAAAATGTCAATACTTTTCCTCCACATATCTAAGCAGCCTGAACAGAATTCTCTGATACTCACCCATGTGAGATTTCCTATGTACAGGGCTATCCTTTTGCCCGTGTAGGTGTACACCACGTTGGGTTGGGAACTCTTCCCTCCCTCTGTGCCACCTGGTGCAGGCAGTGCGTCCAGGTAGTCACGGTCTTCGGGAGCGTCGCCATTGTTGGCTGATGGGGATATTACATCATCATACAGGTCGATCTGCTCGTGAACCGGGTAGTCAGCTTCCTGTTAAGCAAAATAGTAACAGTTCAGTCAAACATGCGACACCTTATGAGCAGTTTCACAACAGTGATCATACACCTCTCATCTGTCTGTAAATCTGAGAAAGTTCTACGACATTCAATATCAAAACTTGTAGAATTATTTAATCAAGTTTTAAAGTGATTTCAGAAAAAGTTATTGTCATATTTATCCACTAGACCACTCGCATCAATCAGCTCAACAAGACTGGTGAGAATATTCACATTTAAAAGGAAGCTGGAATCAGAATATATTAAAAATTACTCAAACGGATAAAATAGTTGCCAATTTATTTAATAGTTGACAACTTATCGATGACTTGTTGCAGCTCTAGCAATTCTCACTTTCTCACTTATATATCAGTATTAGTGTACATGAGGCAGACATGCAAAAATAAACTGCCAGACTGCATCAATAAATTGCTAAATGTACATGGATATTTTACATTAATTCCCAGTAAAGTTTACTGCTCACAGACAGATCTTTACATTGTGTTGTTGCATTACATTAAATAGATTAGAGGTTGTTTAACACGTTAAATACCAGTAGTCTTGCGTTTACACTTTAATCTGATCATCTCAAAAGAGGTAAACTCAACCGTATAAGTGTAAGCCTGTGAACACACCTTGATTTCAGTAAGTGCCTGCTGCAAGTGAACACCCAAGTCATATTTTCTGTGCATGTAACCCGACGCAGTGCAGACAATGCAGAGAACAATGTGCTGTTGATGTTAACTGTATCCACGTAGAACAGGTTATACAGGAAATCAAACTCATTGTTTACATGTATTAATAGCATTAAGATTACTGATACTACTAATTGTAGACTGGGAGCATGTAGATATACTCATTGAAAAGGCCATGTTTTTTTTACTTTGTCGTTACAGTTCAGTTGCAAGTGTATCTGAGTAACTTCCTAATACACAAGACTTATTTTCTCACCATTTTTTTTATTACAGAAAAAAACAAACAGAAAAAGCTCCAGAGTGAAACGACAAGCTGTGGGACTTCCGTAACCCCCGAGCGTGGGCAACTGAATGCATCTACTGCGTGCCCCGGGTCAACATAACACACATTATGAAAGCTGTTTCGTTAAGATGACGGTGAACATTATGTTATCTTGAATGATCTGACGCTACAAACAAGTTATTTGCATCCCATATTAGGCTGGTACAGCTTTTCCCCCCGCTTGTACAGACAAGGGGTGTGTGTGGACGAATAAATCTACAAAGCAGACACATTGATGCTAACTTAGATGAAGCAAACAGTCAAAAGCTAACAATTAATACATCCATTAAATGCATTTCTAATTCATACACTTGTTGTTTCAACTAAAACACAAACGACTCATCAAGTAACATTTTTTTTTAAAAACAGCTAACGCTAGCTAGCTAGCTAGCTAGCAAGTACGTTTGTTTGGCTTGGTAGCCCGCCACCGGCGGCCATGCCGAGGCCTGAAACTGTGAATGCTTAACAATAAAATCGGATGCTTTTAGCATTTATATACAGAAAATATATACTTGCAACCTGCCTATCCGTTAATACGTGCAGCATACGCCGTGTTAAATGTTGACAACGCCACCCATGCAACATTTCGAGCAGATAATTGTAGCAGAGGATGTAGGCTTGCAACATGGTGAAAGGGGGGCCTGTAACGTTATGCCAGAGAAGCTCGGCGGACCAGCAGAGCACGCCACTCTCCGATCATAAGAACAATAAAGTATTACACAAATATACAGATACTAGCTCCATTGGTCTTGGTAACTGTGGATTAATTACCTGGCTAAATTCCTCTTCTACGTCGGCGTAGATGTCGATGTGATCCACACCGTCCGCCATTTTCCTCTGACCCGTCGCTGTCTCTCTGCACGGCGGTGCAGAGCTGTGAGCCACAAACAATGAGCCGGAGAGGAATAACTAGCGCCCCTGCTGGTCCAACTCTGTACTTACAACACCTGCTGTAAGCCGTACAAACACGTAACAATTAACCAAGCACACATGTGGGAAAAGTGGCTTTTTTCTTGTCACTGTATTCTAAGTTACAATTTAAGTTACAAGAGGCCAATTTTAGCCCAGACAAGAAAAAAAAAGTTACATATTCTTGACTTGCTCATGAATTTTGTGTAGAAGGTGTTGGACTTCTCTCGTAATTATGTATAGTAGTCTTTCTGTTTTGATCTTTTTCTGACAGAAATGGGCTTCACTCTGAAATGTCATATCAGAAAAATAAAAATTATTATGTCAAATGAAAAGGAAACCTGAGCAGGTTTATTGTCATTATAGGATAGGCTATGTGTTGCATGTTTTATGATCCCACCAGAGAGGTGATTGTGCGATTATAGAGCCACAGAGCACAATTTTTTTTTACAAATGGGTTATACCAAGGGTGAGAGTTTTGTAGGGACACACTTCTTTTATACAGTCTATGGTCCCTACCAACATCCAGCAACTACTGAATTGTCCCTAGCAATAATTTTGGTCAAAACCATTAAATATAACCACTGTACTATAACCATCAGTGTCTGGTAAATGTATTTGGTACACAAAAGCTCCTCTCATATATCTCACAGTGGTTTGGTCCACTGGCCGCTATACTGTACAACAGACCATATGTGTTTTTAGGCTAAACACAAATGTGGTGTTTTAAACAGGAACACTGTGATTCCTATTTAGCAATCTCTTCATGACAGCACAAATGTTAAATTAGATTTATTGAATGAATATGTAAATTATGATATAGTATACAAAGCTACATTTATGTCTCAATAAGTATATTATTATTATTTATTCATTAATAAATATTATTTATTTAAGACCAATTCAATCAATATTCCTTCTTAACCTAACTTAAAGGTTAGGTAGGCTTAGGTAGATTGAGTGGGGAATTGTTTTTTTTTTTTTTTTTTTTACAAATTTGCTGTGTTAACAGGGTGTTTTATGTCATCTTAAAATGATAATTTCCAGCTCCCAGCAGGAAGAAATGTGCTCCATATTTGCACCTGTTTCTGTCTCTTGACACACAGCAACAGTGTCTAGTGATGGTATCTTGTAGATGGATTTAAGAGCTCAGCTCACAGAAACACTCACAGTTCAGCAAATATTTAAATATTTCAAAATTAGGTAAATATAACATATCTTTATTGATATTCTGATATACAACATTATTATAAGTCAAATTTTCAAACAATTACAAGCATTTCAGGCACTTCGTGTACCACATTTTCTTAAATGAGAGCATAACGTTAGCTATGAGAGCATAAGTTCAATTTGTTGATGAAATTCCAGTTATGGAAAAATGTAGGTTAGTTTGTTGGTAGTGGACAGACATTTGGGGGGATTTAATCCACTACTCTATTAAAGAGTTAGGACACATTTATGAAATAACTCTTTGAGTATACAATTCCTTGACTGATTCTCTGTTGTAGCCTGGTATAAACATTAGTATCTTTATATGTGCACTGACACTAATCACTGACAACAAAACAGAATACACACTTAACAACAAATACAATACAAAAAACATATGGATACTTTAATTTTCCTACAAATCATGGCTCCAGTCAATCAACATCCACCGTGGACACATGTCAACCATACAATATACAGAATATTGCATTGTGGAAATTATAAACAAAAATGAGACAAATGAATAAAATTACTCTCAGCTAGACAGAACATACTGTAATGATGCACACCCACACACAATATGTATCTAAGTCTATTACATAAACAGGCAAATGCTCAGGCAATTTTGTCATCAGAGTAAGCACAGCATGCTTTGTAAGATGATTGAGAAATACCATAGAAAAAGCTACAAGGACACTCACAGCCCAAAATACAATGAAATGCTGAAGTTCAAAATGTGAAACACAAGCAAATACAAAAATACCCTATACCATTAGATTTACACCATTCATTTACATATATGACCTTTTCAAAAATCTTGTTTCCCATCATTTTTTTATGTTGCTTTAATCATGAATTTTAAAATTATATTGTTATTTATGCGAAGTTATGTACATGACATTGGGGCCCAAGTAAAGTATCGAAATGCCACAGTCTCCAGGAAATCAACGCCTCCTAAAACCCTTTTTATTTTAATTCCAGAAACATTTACGAGAGTCTTTAGCGGGATATACATTATGGACTAGATTTGCATTGAAACCATGTCAGTGCACAAAAAAACACATTTTGAATTTAAGGTCATCACTGTGTTATCAATGTTGATTGTAGATCTATACCCTGTGAGAGTTCCAGTTTCCAAAATGAGGTCTAGCCAAATGGACAAACATAATTACATACAGTACGCACAAAGACACAGCTGACAAAGACAGAAAGGCTGACATTTAAAAAAAAAATGTCACAGAAACAAATATCTTCTGGATGTAATCGAAATAAAAACTCAAAAATTTAAACCTGAACGAGCCCATTCTGATTTGTTTAATTATCTTTTTCCCATTTGTGAATTTTTTTTATAACTACTCCATTGCAATTACTTTCTTGGCACTAAACCATCACACTTTCAGACTTGCAGAAGATTCAGAGAAACTAATATCACAAATAACCTTGTAAAACTTCAAGCAGCAACACTGATGTTACACAACAATGTTTACCATATATTGCTGTAGCCCTTCTCTCCCTTCTCTCATTCAACATTTAAAAAAGCATGTATAAGTCTGTAGATGAAGCATTCAGTATAATAAAGTATTCAAGGTGTGCATGCTTACAGCTGCATATATAATATGCACACGTGTCTGCAATATTGGGATAAGGGAAATGAGAGACATATTTCCCCCCCTGGACTTTGTTGCATCTTGTGACTCATAATCTTTCATCAGTGCACGTCATAGCTACCACCTGCATCTCTTAAGTCCCTTTTCATTTTGAGATGCAAGGCGGTGTATGAGAAAGTAACTCTTGGAAAAGTATCCATGGCAACAACAGCCCATTATCTGACTTTCTTTGCAGTTTTCACTTCAGATGTATTAATTTCCAGGAGTTAACCAATGCACGCTCAAAAACCACATCAAAGTTTGTGGTTGTGATGAGCAAAATGTGCCGAGTACTTTAAAAAAAATGCTCTTCAGGTGTCCAAACACATTTCTTGATTCTTTACATGAGAATGGGTGAAAGAGCCATATCGTCCATCATCAGGAGACAAGTGATGAGAAGGAGAGACAGGTGAGGAAGAGAGAGGCAGAGAGAGATATAACAGCAGCTCCTCCACAGTCATTGGCGTTCTCCTGCAGGGACAAAACAGAAAGTGATTTCACTTTGTGTTTCTGCCACCACTTAAGCTTTTAGATATTTAGTCAATGCAATCAAGCAAAATATGATAGCAGATATATAAGTCATGATTAATAAAATTAATAAAATAATAATTGCATTTAAGTTTTTATCAAAAAATCGACACTTAGTCAAAGACTGGCTGGAGACAGTGGATAAAGCCAAAGTCATTCTTGGGGTGAACCAATGATAAGCTGACCTGGGGATGGTAGGCGTGGCAGGACTCGGGGCGTCGGCGAATCTTCTGGGACCTCATCCTGTCACACTTCACTGAGTCATTATGTACAGCGGGGTCAAGGAGCAACAACGGGGAAAAGAGAGGTTTCTCTTGAATTCACATTGAAATGTTAATACAAAAGTTTTGCAGTGAAAATGA
Organism: Micropterus salmoides; assembly: GCF_014851395.1. NCBI lineage: Eukaryota > Metazoa > Chordata > Actinopteri > Centrarchiformes > Centrarchidae > Micropterus > Micropterus salmoides. The sequence goes on from NW_024041484.1 coordinate 14,594,704, forward strand.
CACATTTTCACAAATCACATCCCTGTTGTGTGCCTGGAATGTTAAGTGAATAGGGGATGCCTAGTGCAAGGGGAAAAGCTTAATCAAAAAACAATTGTAGTGTTCACTGTTGGGAAGCTGGTAAGATATCCTGTTCTTGTTGCAACTGATGATGTTTATAGGTACATCTTGGTTCATTATAATGTACTTGTAAAGATAAAAATGTGGCAGAGCTCTGTCCTACATTTTCTTCTGCTAATAAAAATCAAAACAAGAACACATCTAATTTAGTAGGTGTGTTAAGGTGGGATGATTTCTTCAGATGAACCAGCATATTCCACAAATACCAAAATACCAAAGGATATATTTTACTTCCTTAGGCTCCATGGTGATGGGTGGGTATTGTCTGGAGCAGTCACAGTCTGCCTGCACCACCAACATCAACAGGTTACTCTCTGGTATCTGTTGCACCACAAACATCCTGCCACACACAAACACGTACATATAAAAAGTGTTAAAATGTGCACACAAACAAAAGCACAGAGAAAGAAAACATCTTATGTGATGTACGGCATTCATACTTAATTACTTTATTAGCTTTAATATGTGCATTATTTTTCAAAATAATAATAAATCCAAATATGTCTAAAATCTGATTTACTTGACTGCGTGAGTTGGTCGTACTGGGAAATAAAGTGAGCTAAACACTTCTAAGAATCTTGCCCTGCAAGCAGAGTTTGTGCTGCGTTATACCCATTTTGGCCTCATGAGGGCGTTAACACTCAACCTATGATCACAAACTGGCTGAAATAATATCGTAACTGCAGAACTACAGTGTTTCTCTCCCTGTTTCTCACTTTCAAACACATGCTGTGATGCTTTCCTCCCTTTGCCTCCCACTGTTTTTTTCATTTACCTGTCTTAATACCTTCTCTCAGTTTTCCAGTCTCTCTCTCACTCTCCACAAGCACATCTGTCTCTATGCAACCTTTGGCACCCTGATCTAATTCCATCCCTTTCTAGTTATTTCCCCCCTTCCTGATACTCTGGTATAAACACGCACTGCTCTCAGTATGCAAAGCAGAGCAAAGCTGTGGAAAATGGATTTTGGAAGGACGATTTAATATGACTGGTCTAGGGAGGACTGCACTGCAGTTTTGAGTGTGAATGTGTGCTTACTTCTGGCAGCGTCCACACTTAATAATGCTGTTGGTCTCTTTGACTGACGGCTCGTAGACGAAGCTGGGATACTCGGTGTCACACGGCTGCAGGATGTCTCCTTTTTTCTTATGAGCTGATGCTAATGGGGAAATAGATATGAGTCACGTCTCAAGGTTGGCAATGTGAACAAGTGTGTGTAAGATTGCATGTGTGACGTTTTGTTGGTTGACTGACAGGCTTTGAGTATGTGACATGAGAACACAGGATACTATTTAATTGTTTTCACCATTTTTTGGTCTTTCTACTGTTTTACCATGACAAGAGGTACTCTAGGTTGCTGTGTACGCCAAACAAAATTCAATTTGGTGTCTGCATCCAGGTAAAATGATGGGTTTTAAAGCAGATATAAGAGCCTGTGGCAGAGCTGGAAAATTTCATGTTTGGATGTGAGCTATGTTTTCTGTCTGACTTCCTCAGAATTACAGTAGTTTAAGCGTAACTCTTTGCTTAGTTCTTGTTTTAAAGAACTTGCCAGTTGCCCCCTGTTCCAACTGAAATCGACTTACACAATCAGACACGCCAAATTTAATTTTGTTTGAAGAGTACTACCAAGTTTTACAGGACACAGATTTTCTTCAAAAACACTACAAGACAGATACTCACACACGCTGAAAGATGCCTTGGCTGAATGAAGGGATGGTGATGATGATGAAGATGACGTGGAGTACGAGGAAGTGTGGATGATTGACAGGTGGAGTACCGAGGAGGGAGAATATGTGATCGATGAAGAGACAGAGGCAGATGAGAGGTGAGAAGATCAGAGGACACGATGTTGATAATCCATAATGGCCTCTAGACCGGTGATCAATGTGGCACACAATTGAACTGCCATAATGTGTGTCATTACTGTAGCTCTTTTGCGGTGACTGGTAGAACAGAGTGATGTAGTGTAAACAAAATGTTGTTTGGAGTGAAAGAAGGATTGAAGGTGAGCACTATTAGCCCAGACTTCCTACATTTATGTTAATATTTAAATAAGGATTGGTATGCCATTAGAATTGACTTAAATGAATAGACAGATAATAATTACATTATTTATAAGTGGTTTATAATGCAAATATTGAAGAAATCAAGAACTGCTCTGAAGGTTATAATGATTTACAGAATATACATGCTTTATAAATATTGCTGGACATTTCTGAGCACATATAGAGGGACATTTGTCCTTGAGATGGATGGAGTTTGACCTTAACTGGCCACGTTTTCTCTTGTGGAGCTCACCCTCAGCAAAATGCTCAGTGTGCCAGAAACCACAGATATTAAACTCCAGGAGAAACCTTGCGTGGAAGAGAGAAGAGGAGAGTGGACAGGGAGAGACAGTCAATTAGGCGGCCATCATTAAAGACCAAAGCAGATTGCATGCAGCTTTCCAAAACTGGGCTAGGACCCAAAGTTGTGTCATGGGGATATTAAAATGGGTCCTCAAGTTATTCAGCAGTAATTGGTAGCTTTGGTAGCAGTTTTTTTTCTTTCTTAACTGGATAACCAGCCTGTTCTTTTTAATGAAGTGCTGGATGTATCAAGTGACTTCCCAAGCCTTACCAAGTCATTACAGTAAAAGCTGAAGCAGTTTTTCTAAATAAAAAGCCAAACTGGGTTGATAACAAGAGTTAAATGAGAAGATTAAGACCACTCTCACGTCTGTTAAGTAAATATGGCAGCAGCCAGTTAGCTTAGTTTAGCATGAAGACTGGAAACGGGAACAGAATTTGCCTACTTGTCTCTCTAAAGCTCACTAATTAACATGTTGTTTGTTTAATCCATTAAAAACATTTAAAGACTGTAAAAACTACGTGTTGTTTTTTCTGGGGGGTTGCTGTACTACTATTTCAGGACAAAATGACTTCCTGGAGTGCAGACTAGAGATAGTTACCGCCACAAGCCAAAATTGTCCACTTGTAAAACAGCGAGTTGTTCATTCTTCGTAATGTGTTTAATTAGTGAACTTTAGAGATGCAGGTGGGGGGATTATCTTAGTTTGGGACAGAGTCAGGCTAGCTGTGTCCCCCTGTTTGCAGTTTTTGTGCTAAGCTAACTGAGTGTTGACGGTAGCATGGGACGGACATGTTAGTGGTATTGATCTTCTCATCCAACTCGCAAGAAATCAAATAAACATGGTTCTCAAAATGTCAAACTGTAGTGATTTTGTGTGTTGATATATAATAGCAAACTTGAACAAAAACAAAAAAAACTTATTTTGGACATACTGACATTCTGGTTGCCCCTTGCAACACTTACAGCAAGAAGTTGGAGAGGAACCACTTGAAGGCTGAAGCCAAACCATAAAACGGCTAAAGAGATAGATATATCATAGTTACAGCAGAATTTATTGGACCATTATGGTGATAATATTGTATACATAGTGAGTATAGTGTACATACACTGAGAAGTGGACGGCTGCTGCTGACAGAGTGGGAGCTCATCTTACACATGGCCTGGTAGTCAAACAAGGACACCCTGAAGAAACACACACACACACACACACACACACACACACACACACACACACACACACACACACACACACACACACTTTGTGTTGCTCTTCAGGCAATATTTCACTGGCTTACATTGATTCCCTTACCCTCTTCTACACACAGCATTGTATAGTTGAGCTTAACCTTTGTAGAAACCCTGATCCCTAACTTAACTTAGAAAAGAAAGAAACCTACGAGAAAATCATATCAGTGCTGGAATTACTTTACTTTTTAAGGATTGACCTAGTGTTTTGACTTTTTCTTGCTTTCCTACACTGTGAATATTTGATCCTTATGCAGGTAGAGGCACAAGAACATGAATATACACAAATTTGCAGATGCATGCACATACACAGTGCAAACATACACAAAACACACACACACACACACAGCTAGTGAAGTTCATGCATGCTCAAAGCCAGTTATGTAACATCTTGTGTCAAATGAAGCATGACAAAATCTTTTAGCTGTTTAAAAATAGCACATCACTCATGAGATTTCAAACATAAAAGACGGGCAAAAAAGTAAGAGGGAGAAAATTTCAGAGCAGCCAAAGAAGCTCAAAGGGGAGCAAAGGGGAGAAGCAGCAGGGATAACTATACCACAAATACAAAGACGGATGAATTAGTTACACTCGGCACATAGAGCAGCGCTTACAACACGGGGGCAAAGACTCTACCAATTTATAGCAATAAAAACAAAGCTTCTGAGTCGCTATAATGACAGTAAAGCACGCCCTCCAGGCTATGGGCTTCAGATGCATACTAATGCATGGCTTAGGTGTATAAGAACCAAAAAGCGGAAAACAAGCCAACCTCCTGGTTAAGACTCAACAGCAATCCTCTCTGTCTGTGATACAACATGTCGTTGCCATCTAATCAAATGCATGGGGCAGTTTCAAATGCACAGTGTTATGAGCATGAGACACCGGGATGCACTTAATGTTGCAATGTGGGGGCATCTGCAGCTTCTTGCCTTTGAGATTTAGAGAGGTTTACATGAAGTTGAACATGCTTTAACTCTTGCAGGCCCTTCCAGGACTAGGTAACCCTCTGTGCTTTGCTAACAGACAGACAGACAACTATCCTGTTTACCATTCAGGCAATGACAACCAAACATTACCTTTTGAACATGCCCATTCTGATTAGTGTGGTCATCACTGATCCATCAATCTCCCCAAAGAATCTTCCCGCCTTGCAGAAAAGAGAAAGGGCAAAAACAAAAAACAAAACACTGTGTGAAGTGGCTGAACATTATACATTCATATTATGATAAACTGACAGAGGGAACATCTGCTCCCTTCCTTGGTGTTTATCCTTTCGACTTTTCACCTCACTGTGAAATGAATGATTAGGATTATTATTCATCAAACTACTCATTCATCAAAAAACTCTGAAAATGAAAATGAAGCACTGGCTAGCAGCTGCTCGTTAGCTTACCTTAGCATAAAGAAGTGAATAAGCGTATTTTCTCAAACTGTCTAACTATTCCTTCAACATAATTTCACTCAAACCTTAAAAACACATATGGGCATATTGTAGGAGTCGGTATTTTTATTAAAGTGAATGGCCATAATCAATATTATTATAGGTTTGTCTGTTGAAAAGATATTCCTAGTTTATGAACTTTTGTCTGCTCAAATGAATGAAATTACAACAGCACACAAAGATTTTTATCAGATTGGTTTAGTGCTTCTTCCTGCTCTGGAACTTTATGTGGATGTTTAAAAAATGTACTAAATAGAGACAAGAGTATAAAAACTCACTATAAACTATCACTGCTAGGGTAAAGTATTAAGTATTAAGTGACATTGCTGATTTGTTTAGGTGTTGTTGTGTTGCAAAATTGTGGGCTGGGAATTGTTGTCCCATGCGCATATAAGCTAATATAGTTGTTGTGATTCATGAGTACTGACTCATTTTACTACTAATATTGGGTAAAAAACAAGTATTTAAATGTTTTTTTTTAAAAGTTTTATATGGACCGAAAGGTCATGGAAGTCCATCTAAACATTAACCACCAAGCACGCTTATGCAAGGCAATGGGAAATGCAAAAATATCATGTGGTTTTGAGTCATACCTAGTTTGTCTGTTGGACACGGTGTCCAGGCCACAGACAGACTAGTTAACAGCGGTTCACAGAATGAGAGGTGGGACTGAATCACAAGGAAAATGTAAGTGATTGTGAGATTTATAAATGTATTTCTAAAAAAATAGGCACAACACTTTTTTTAATCTGTGAGTTTCTTTTCTTGGAATGTAATGAGTATTGACAGGCACAAGAGCTCTTAAACAATCAAGTCAAAGACTAGAGAGTCTAGAAAGCACATGTTCTTTGTGTCTGCGTGTGTGTGCGTGTTTGTGTGAACTTACATCATTGCGCTGTTTGGAAATTAGGACAAAGCCATTATTGTCAATCACGTAGCACTCGATATCCTGAGATGAGAGAACGAGACAGAGAAAGCAATTACTTACATAAGGAAAGAGCTGTGTCAAACCGCTGACAAAGATAAAAATAAGCACAATTATTCAGATAGTTCAAACCACAATTTATGAAGTGACTCATAATTACAGCTACATGAGTCAACTTTCTTTACTTTTGTTGCTCCATTCAGTAACAAAAGATAACATCAATTCATGCTGGCTTGAGAATTTATATTCACTACATATCAGACAAACAGCAAGATATACTTACAAAGCTGTCACACCGTAGAGGACAAGTCCCCTCTATATTAGAGCACTAGAGGACAGACAGGATGAAAGAAAAGAAAACGTTTGCAATGTGTTGCACCATTAAAAAATAGAAGAAGGATTTCACTGAAGAAATAAAGGTGAAAATGACTGGAAGTGTGATATGTGTCATCTGTTGAGTACATGTGTTTACAGGAGGTTGTGTATGTGAGTGAATGATTTGAACACATGCTCTGTCTGTTATAGGCTTGAGCGTATGTCATCGTAGACAAGTGCATGTGTACATGTGAGTATGGGAAAAAAAAAGTGTCTGTGTTGGTGAAAAGGCATTAATTTGTGTGTGATATGACTTTTCTACCTGTGAAAAGGCTCATGAGTGTCTTGTTTGCAAGTTTGTGCATGTTTCATTTTAATTTCTGCATGTCTGTGTCTGTGTGTGACTGTGTTTGTGCGGGGGGGGGTCTGTTTTAACTGGTGTGAAGCTGACTTCACAGAGCTCAGCAGGTGCTGAAGATGTTAAATTTGGTTCTGTACAAAAACAAGAGTGATGTTTTGGCAAATGAGGAGAGGGGAAATTATGCATACTTACATCTGTGTCATTTGGCTGAGAGGACACAAAAAGGAGAACAAAGAGAGAATAAAAAGAGAGAAGTGGAGAGAGAAACATTACTTCAGTTAATGATGTGTAAGTCAATGCACTGACTAGACTGTCTCACTCTGTTGCTGGTACTGGTACTGTTGCTGTTGACAAAGCCATTCATTACATGCACATGTTTCAAGAATGGATGAAAGACTGCATATGTATATATATATATATATATATATATATATATATATATATATATATATATATATGTATATATATGCAGTTTATACATTGTTTGTCTGATTTGTTTTCAATTTCTTTATGGTTTTCAAGCAGGAAAGACATTTAACAAATCAGTGAACATTTAAATCAAAGTAGGAAAATGAAAAATGCTAAACTTGCACTTGGTGTTTGCTGCTTCTTCCATAATAATAGGATGTATCTACTATGTCTAAGCCTTTGCAGATAGACAAAAAGCCCTCTATAAACACTGTCAGTACATTTCACCTCCTAACAATTTCCTCCATCAGTGGAAGTCATGAGTCAAAATGTCAATAGCTCTGCTCACGACTTTATGGTCACATCTCATGCCTTACAGTATGTGTGGATTGGTGTCTATGGACAATATGTCATTGGAATCTATATACAGAGCTATATAGAGCGTGTCAAACCGTAAATGAGACAATCTATCACACTTTTCAATCCTATTACAGAAAAGTGTCAGTCTTTCTCTGTGCTTCCCATCGCTGCATCCTGAAATAAACTACAATTCAGTGAGCGGCCTGACAGAAATGATGCTCCTTCCCCACATGCTGTTAGTAAATAGCATGGCTTGATGAGAGAGAACGTTTGAAGGAAACTATATCATCTATTTCTGCATATTACATCAAGTCTAACCAAAGAAGTCTTAAGACCTTCTTGTGAAACCTAAAGGTCACTATGTGTATTGGACTTAACAAACAACATACTATTCCTGCATCTTTTTGCAGAAATTGGAACAATAAATACAATTTTGTCATGATTAGTTATCTTTGTGATTATCTTTGTGTATTATCTTGGTGAGAGGATTCATTTGGAAATTTCCTAGAAAACTTTAATAATACGTTAGATTATTATTTGTTTGCACCATTGCTAATGAAGTGGAAAAGGTTCATTCTCAGGGGAGCATGAATGTGCATGGTACATTTCATGGAAAAATTACATTATGATATTTCCTGTGTACAATTTTTACCCTGATGGTTTCTCTGGGGACACAGACCAGCAAAAACAAAACGTGTTGGATCACAAGATGGGCTGATCAGCCATCCTCATTATTTGCAATCTTGCGGCTAAGGAATTAATATTAAAACTGACAATTTGTTCCTCTCAGCTAGCTGCCCTGAACACTTGCTTTGTTTTAATGTATGTTATCTCCATTACAAGCAACCAGTTTGTGTCTCATGCAGCTCCTTTACCTCAGAGACAGCTTTCTAAATCTGGGCAGCATTTAAGAGGCTGTTCCCCCGGATCCCGTGCTGGTAAATATGTCTCGTCTGGGAGCTCCAGGGAGAGTCAAGGTGATGGTGAAAGCATCAATTATCACTCTCATTCCCTGAACGTCAATCGAACTGTTTCACACTGCTACTGATGATTCTGCTGTCAGCTCATATACACACTTGAACTCAAGGTAAGCAACACACTACAGATTTTACAAATGATCAAATCACATAAATACATTTTGAAGAACGCTGCTCCATTTCTGAAGACATTCTTTATAAACCATAAAATAACTGCAGCACTATCACAAACACAGTATGAAGAAACAGTATGCAAGTATTTAGATTTACTGGAAGAGGTTTTGCCTCTCATCCAAGAGGCTTTCTTCCGTTCTGATGTCAATATGCAAGTAGCAAATATGGGATTATATGGGGAGGGGAAAAAAAGCAGGGGCTTGTCATGAGATAAAGAGCATGCCAAGATGTGAATGGCAAAAAATCTATCATCTTTTGATTCTCATTACTATCACCTCAAAGCCTTTCACTGCATCACCACTTGCTGTCAGGCAAAATATAGCAGCAATGGACTGTGAAAGACGTATGGGTCCTTACACTGTAGTATTCACACTATATTTTAATGTGATGTATCTTTATAGAATTTACAGATCAAACCATTGTGGGAACATAACATCAGTGGAGCAAGGCGATGCAGCATTCCCTTGTATTTATACTTGTTTCTTTCAATTTCACTGTCTCTCTTTTAAACACCACGGATACACACACCCCCACACACACACACAGACGGCAGACAAAGCAGAGAGCGCTGTGATGTCAGAACATTTTCCCATTAACATCGGCAGCTCATACTTTATTCCTACCCTGACTCATTAAATATTCATCAACTAATAACATGTTATTTTAAAGTAGCCGACCTTATACTGTAGCTATAAGGTCAGATGGGAGTTCCCTCACTTATGTAACTCTTCCCCTATAATCTGAAGACTTTGTACAGAGTTCCTTGCAATGATCATTTCTATTCAAACACATAAAGATGAAGCTAATTTGACATTGTTGGCACTTTAGAAAGAGAGATTAGAAAAGCAATAATTAGTTAATTGTGGTTAAAATGTCTCTCACAAACACCTAACGATGGAGTAGTTTAAACAATGGGGAAAATCAATAATTTTTAATACATGCATGAATAATTACTATTGCATAAACACAATATATAAATACTAAAATGAAATAAAATGCTTGTAACATCTTTACAGCTATACAATGCATAGGCAAGATGGATTAAGATCCAAAGACTGAATGTAATTCAAGATATTTTCTTTCTCTTAACACTTACAGCCAACATGTCACCATCTTTTTAGGTAGATGGTGGCTGCCATGCGAGAGGTTATTGTACTTCCAATTTCATTTGGGATTTACAGATGGTACAGCATCTTCACCCGCCCCCCAGGGAGCTGAACACTTAAAATAGACCGCAAAGAGGATTTTGCGCACACATACACATGAACATCCAGGCATGGATGGACACACATGTACATAGACGGTCTACAAAACAAGAACATACCGTGAGTGCACGCACACACAAACCCTATGAAATGAAGATGTTCAAAAGTGAGCACATGACAGGAAGATAAGACGATTATGCAACCTATAATCTATCTGAGGAGAAGAGGGAAGTTGAGGAGAGGAGATGAGGAAAGAAGGAGAAAGTATAGGAGATGACAAAAGGTGGGGAGGACAGACACTGAGGAAAAGAAAGGGAATGGTGGAAGAATTGAGAAGGAGGCGGGAAGGAGAGGAGAGAAAATTAAGAATTTAGGCTGGAGAAGTGTTGAAAGCGCGCACAGTAAATTGAAATGGGAATGACTTCCTATTTAGCATAAATCTAGTGGATAACAAGGCTGCTACAAATTATGATAATGACTTCTTAGTTGATGAATATGGACGTAACAACACTCTTGTGCACAGATGGTCATGCATATGGTCACTGTCGACGTAACACACATTAACATTAACAGACATATACAGTACTCTCTTCACAGCTCCACAAATAAATAATAAATAAAATACATAAACACCTACACATACACACACACATTTGCTGCTGAGCCTAGCTGTGGTGGCTATCCATCATTTAATGGCTAGCCCACAGCCTTAATGCTTTTTTAACTGCTGTCATTTACAGCCATGGGAGCAGAGGAGGGGAACGGCCAAGCTATCAAACACCTGCTACAGCAAAGGTGTTACGCCAAATTAGGCAAGTTTTCCTGACTAAAATTTTTTCTTGAAGATGTGGAGGAAGTCAAAGGACACTTAGATCCCCCACTGAAACTAGCTGTGGTGAAATTCTCTGAGCAGCGCAAAAAAATATCTGCTGAAAACAATTCTAATGATGACATTTAATCCTTCAAAATTATATTTTAGGCAGGGTAAGCACTCCTTTTAAGGTGGGTGCAGTGATATGGGAAGCACTGCATTAAGCTTTGAATTAAACAAAGAGTAAATGCTGTAATTGCCAGCTAATGGAGCAGAAAAAGGACCTGTGTTAATCCTTGACTTCTTGTCATAGAGTAATAACTGGTGTCAAAATGGCCTGGTGATTTACAGAGATATTCGTGAATATAGGACCATGAGTTAAATCTCTGACGTGGACAGTGTATTCATCAATAGCCATGTCTTCTATTGAACACATATTCCATTACAGGGATTTAGTGTTCGGTTAATGCACACAATGTAAATGTGACATTTTAAAGTCAAATCAGGAACACACCCATTGACACTGGTTAAAATCAAACCTACAAGTCTGAAATCTGAAATTAGAGCACTTTAAAGTAATCCTTTAATCTGACATGAAAAATAAACAGTATGAGAGTGGTCCGACAAGAATTAAATCTGACTCATTATTTGGGAGGGTGGCGGTGGGGGATGGTATTATTCTTCAGTAACTGAAGAACAGCATGACTGTGTTGTTTGTACTCCACAAGCATTGTTCAATATAATTGCTAGAACCGTAAATACATAAAACTTTTCCCATTAGTGCCAGTATAGTACCACAATCAACTTGTTTTAAACAAGTTTATAACCTTAAAAATACAAACAAAATAGTATAACTGAGGCAATAATGCAATAATCACAGGGTTTAATTACCAAACAGAGAGCAGTGATACCTGACATTCATCATTCTTTTTTTCAGATAGTTACATCCACTAAATGTCGCTGTTTCGAAAGCGAAACGTTGCATATAGCTGAAAACATAGCAAGAAGTCTCATAATTATATTCAAGAGTGAAGTGCTTTTATTCATCTTTTTGTCAGTGTCATGATTATCAAACTCCTTAGATCCACGGGGTGACGATCTGTCTCCGTAAGTGTTAATGAACTACTGGAGAAATTCACAAAAATTTGCAAGAACTGTTACAGTGGAGAACACTGCATCACATTGAGCCTGTCCTGTATGTACCAACCTGTGCTGCGATGGCCCAGAATCTGGACTCAATCAACTCCAGAGTCATCTGGACACCGATGGCTGCAGAGAGAGAGAGACAGAGAGAGAGGTGCATTAAGTACAGGGAAATAAACCTTAACATAAAATACAAATAGATAATATAATATAGAGTTTAATAGATACGTTCAAGAGAGGATAAAGGTAAGTGGAATGAACAGGAGGAAGATGAGGACGGTGAGGGAGCAGAGGAAGAAGTAGAAGATAGAGCTTACAATGTTTTTATAGTATTTACAGTACTGATAGTGGAGGATGTGGCAGATACAGTGCACATGCACTCTACGGCTAGAGGAAGGGAAACATCTCTGCTACTGTGACCGGGGCTTTGAATCCCAAAGTGCCTCTATCTCCATTGCAAACATTATTAGCACATGCTGATAGTGTCATGGCAACGACATGGAAGCATGAAGAAAACAATGTACGACACCTGTGGATACCCCGCATGATCTTTCCAGTATTATTGCCTTTTTTGTATTGCACTCTCTACCTTTGTATCCATGGTCTATGTATCCATCTTTTGTATTTTTGTCAAGTGCATAGTTGATGGCTTTCTATCACGTCTCAAATCGAGAGAGAGTAGTGAAAGTATTTATACACACTGGATTTACATAATAATAATAAAGATAAGTATATATGTGCTAACTAAAATTTCATGGGAGTTGCACTATCTACTGTGGCATTTTCATATAGCATTTTATGTCAGGTATTGTCAAATCAGTATTTCTAAGGTCGATGATGAACTTGTGATAAATCTGAAAACTCTGGGAAAAGTAAGATTCCTAATGCTACACTCACTTCTCTCTGATATGAAGACTGTACACTTTGATAACAGTTTTAATATTGTAGTAATAATAATACCAGTAGGAGTAGTAGAACTATGTAAATAGCATTAGTATCCACATTGGTAGTCATAGACACCGCTGTTGCGGTAATATTTTCAGTTTAAATAGTAATTCCTTTAGAAGTACTGGTTGTAACAGCAATAGTAGACCATAAATGGAGAGGAAAACTTTAATACCAGCTGTTAGAAGAAAGAACATTGATGAGACGATTAACGTCCCAGTGTGAGAGACTATATCTCTCTCGACTCTCAGGCTGGAGGAGTAGAAGAGGGCCTTCTGTACAGATCAGCTCTGCCTTCAGAACTCAACTTATGAAAATCCTTTTACAGTAACTGGCCTTCTGAGCCTCAGAACTGACTATTCTTAGACAGTGTGTGTGTGTGCACGGGTATATGTGCGTCCAACCTCTGCCTACAACACAGCACTCTCAGTCACAAAACATTAAGCCAAGAATTAGTGTGTGTTTCCCACACACACACACACACACACGGCGGCAGAGTGATTGCTAGTGTCAGCTTAGGGCTGCACGTCCATCAGCGTTTTAGTCAGCATGGTAATGCAAAAAGGAACTGCAATTGCATAAGTTCTCAGTGCACACATACTGTATTCACCCCCACACACAACAAATATATACACACACACACACACACACACACACACACACACACACACACACACACACTGCGAGGGAAGATATGACACTTCATATTAGCATCAAAGACTCAGCGTTTTTCCTCCCAGCGTGCTTTGTACAGCCACATAGGGAAAGCCTCCACGGTGCTCACAATACACAAGACACATATAAACTCACACGCCTGCACACAAACCCACCTTTCCTCACACATCCTCACGCATACATACACCATATACAGTGTGCACTAATACCCAACCACTCACACATGCACATCATCATGTACGTAATAAATACACAGGGCAGAATAATTATTTTAATGGAGGCAGGTGGCAAAACAGCTTTATTATGAAAGAGATTAGTTTATGGGCTAGTCATTTTTAGGTCTGGTTGCTGGGGGGAAGGGGAAGAGTAAGGGACAGTTTAAGTGGGAGGACAACAGAGAGCAGAGTGAAAGGGGAGGTCACCTGTTTTGTTGGTTGACGATAGATATATTTGGATACATTTAGTGTTTTATTGCCAGACCTCAGCCGTATATTAAAAGACTATGCCATCAGTCTAAATGTCCACTCTAAAAATCACAGATACAGTACTTCGCTTCAGGTAAGCAGGCACAGATTTTCATCCCTTTACCGATTTCGATACCTCAACTCAGGTATCTCCAAATACCAATTCAATACCAGTGCTCCCTTTTTCCTAAATTCTATACCTCACACCTTGCCATGTAAGAGCTGGCTAGGGTTTTATAGTCAGTCCTTATTTTCCCAGCAGAACTGCAAACCAACTAAAACATGTTTGGCTTGCGACCAACCAAACTCTTTTTTGAAGTGAAAAAAAAAAATCACAAAATGTTTTAATTTATTTATACTTATCAAGGATATGTTTTGCTCTTTTCTCTATGTCATGATCTGGAGCCAGGTATTATTCTGATGGCGAATACTAAATCCTTAACCAACTAAATGTATTAAATGTTTTTTAGAACAGTAAAATCTATATAAAATTTGTGTCTGCCTGGAGAAGTAGGAAAAAATACACAAGAAATACACTGCATAGCAATATGGTGGCGAAAATGGTCAGCAAAAATGTAAAGTATTCATCATTTGTTGCTAAAGAGTTAAAATAACACACAATGGTATGTTAAATGTTCAGACGTATTTCATCTAAGCTCATAGCTATAGGCTGAAAAGAACACAGCTCACTCAATTATGCTTGTAAAACACTATTAGGTGATGAATTATGGATCACTGCTAAGACTAAACTATGAGCTGTATGTACTCATGGGGATCGGTCTGTATATTGTAAGGAAAAGGCTCTGTCGTGTTTTGTCTGAGGGTGTGTGTCTCAGGGTATGTTTGGACTGTGTGTGTGTAAATCAGTTGTGATGCTGAATCGTGGCTGTAATCAGCCAGTAATCAGTCCTGTACATAGAAGTTTGTTTAGCTGAAAATCTACTGACTAACAGGCACGGACAACCAAAGAACTGCATTGGTTTTTAATAATGAATATTCTTCTGTGGATATGTAGGAATTCCAGATATGCCATTTTGTCACACATGAAGACTTTTTTCATGTAAGGATGCAAATTCACTACCATTTAATTTGTGCCAAAAGCAAATGTGACTGTCCATGTTGATATTCTACAGGTGATTTGTTTTGTTCGGCTATTTAAACAGCCTCTAACACACGTCTCCTCTGCTCAATAGTGCTTGTGACCTTGAAGTCGTCTCCCTCCACTATAATCTCAGATAGTGTTGAAAGGCCATTATGGAGGGCAGCAGTAATCTGCCTTCTTTCCCTCTCTGAGTTGGAGGCTGATAGGCCAAATCTAATTAAAACCATCACACTGATCCCTGTGTGTGTGTGTGTGTGTGTGTGTGTGTGTTGTAATAGAAATTTTTTCTCATAATGTGTGTGCACAGCTAGCAAGCATTTCTCAATGTGTGTTCACTTTGCATACAAGTGTGTATACAAGAATACGCATGACCTTGCAGGCATGCAATTGAAAGAGTGTGTGTGCGTGTACGTGCGTGTATGTGTGTGCTCATGAGTTTGTGTGTGCATGTTTGTCCCTGTGTCAGACTATCTTGTACATTCACAGTCTGAGGTGCAATTAATGTGAGCTGCCAATCACAGTGGAGTGTGCTTTCAACAGGAAATGAATTAATGAGGAAATACATTTAAGCAACCAAGAGACAGAGTTAATTGGTTATTACACTAACAAGATAGAGGGATAAGAGAAGGAGGGATGCGAAATGTGAACGATCGGAAGAAAGAATGTGTAATCAACGAGGGGTCAACGAACTACAGGATGACAGAAACAAAGATGGAAGGGTAGGAAGACAGAGGAAACAAACAAAAAAATGCCAAACACCCATAGAAAGACCAAGCAGCAACATGCAAAATGAAGGCACGCGAGAGGGGCAAAAACTGTAGTTAATCAAACAGCAAATTGAGGCTGGCTCTAAAAGTTAGTCAGTCCCCATAGACCCCCTTCTCCCAACTTTATAACAGAAATAAATGTTTACATCCTATTATAAAAAGCAGTTTTGGTCTTTATATCAAATTTTCCCCGTCATGACAACTGCATGGAGGTTAAGCATAATTAAAGGCTGGCCGCTATGAGTCCAGCCGTTAGGTGGTTTCAGCAACCAGGCTTCCTTAGCGTCAACTCTTATAGCGCCAATTTTTAGATTAATTGGAGTCAGAGACGACAGCAGGAGTCGCCCAGATTGAGCTTCACAACGGCTCCTCAGAAACCTATGGGTGATGTCACAGAGTCTACATCCATGTTTTATGGTCTATGAGACAGAGTGAATGGTATATGTACAACCAGCGTCAAATCAACGTCTGTTGATGACCTTTCTCTCATCTCTCTTCTCTCAATATCAGTAAGTAAGTAGTAAGTAACAAAACCCTTAACTGAATGCATTTTAAATTGTGATCACTGCATTTGTAGTCTCAGAACATGCTTGAAACTAATGGCGAAAAACTGCAAACATAAGATATATAGTGTAACTATATTAGAATCATCATACGTGTAGCAATAGAAAGTGTGCTTTATGTCATCAAAACACACGACAGATGCAAGGTGCAAACCCTTGTCTCCATCTGTCTACTGCTTTGTACTCCACCTTTCACCCCAACCACTTTCCCACACTATGACTGAATGAAGCACGTGAGGAGAAAACATTACCAGTGAACATAACACATGCAGCTATTAAACAGAATTTTAAGAACCGGGGCTGCATAATCTTGACACAAAAGCTTACTATAACTGAACAGAGAGACTGAAAGAGACAGGGAAAGGTGACCAGCTTGCTGGTCCTTTGCTAAATGGAGCAGCAAGAGTGTCAAGTGTCTGACAGACTG
Source organism: Micropterus salmoides (assembly GCF_014851395.1). Classification (NCBI taxonomy): domain Eukaryota; kingdom Metazoa; phylum Chordata; class Actinopteri; order Centrarchiformes; family Centrarchidae; genus Micropterus; species Micropterus salmoides. Next base: position 14,611,490 of record NW_024041484.1, read on the forward strand.
TGAAGAAAGAGAGAAGGATGGTGGAAGAAGGAGAGAGGTCAGGCAATATTTATCTATGATTTTCAAGTTGCACTTGTTTGAAACAGAGTCTGATGACTGTGCAATTCTATAAATGGGTGGCTGTGTGTGTTCACACATTGTGTGTGTGTGTGTGTGTGTGTGTGTGTGTCTGTGTGTCTGTTGTGCCGAGTTGGCACAGGAGGTCAGCTTGTGTTAAATGACCAGAGAGCAGAGCCGGTGGTGATGGTTCACTTAGCAAGACCCTGGAGTCGAGGCTAAATATATAGGAACACATCCACACAGCCCTGTGGCACTGCGTGGGGACCCGTCATTGACATAAAGCATTCCCTAGCCACTTACCCTAACCTTAACCATCACAACTACACGCCTAACTTTAACCCTCAATCTAACCCCTAAAATTTGTGGTATCCAGCATTTTGGTCCACACACAGCTGTCAGACCCAAATATAGTAGAATCCCAGTTTCTGGACCCCACAAATATAGTAAAACAAGCCCACACAAACACACACACACACACACACACACACACACACACAGAGTCAATTCATTAAACTGGCACAATGGCTAAGTCTCTGGGTACAGAGGGGACACTGAAAATAAGGCCACCAGTGAGGAGGTCATTTTGTTCTTTGCCGTCTCCCCCCCCCCCCACACACACACACACTCACTAGACAGCAGTATGCTTTAATAATGGGAGCATGAAGCAGATACAATAAACACAAAAGGGAAAAGAGCAACAAAGTAAGAGAGCGGAGAAAAGAAGAACACCAAAGGAATGAAGGGTACACATTAACAGACACAAACACACACACAACAGACCAAAAACAGAAAGAGTGTGTGCTGCAGGAAGGACACACACACAGAGAGAAAGGTCATCAACAGAGCACAGACATTGTAATCAAAGGAACAGATTAATTGATGTAATGGAGTCAGGTGGCCCAGGTGGAGAGAGAATGATGGAGGGAGGAAGAAGGACAAGAGGGAGGACAGGAAGAGCACAAGACGATAGGAAGAGGGGATGAAAGAGAATGAATAGATTTTTAATAATGTTATGAGCTGGAAACCCTTTCCATTTCAACCAAGCGTGGCTATCAATAATAGAGCGAGCGAGATCAAATGGTTGTGCGTGAGCGTGCATGAGAGTATGTGTGTGTTTGTCATTCTTTCACTGTCTGAGTTGAGAGACAACAAAAGAAGTAGAGTTGTGGACAGGAAAACAAGGCATGAAGGATGGTGTGTGCGTGTGTGTTTTTGAGAATGTGTGAGCACTAGCTCTTAATATAAAGTTCACACCTACAAGATAATTCTGGTTTATTAAAGCTGGAGTGTTATTTTTGTAGTTTAGGCATCGTTCCTGCTGGTAATAACATTGTGCTCACCAAGTGATGGCCCTCTATGAGAACACCCAGCATCAGTGAGGACACAGTGTACTGACACACCCTGGAGCACACTTGTACATCACTGCAGCCAGGCGAAAACCACAAGAAATCACCAAGAACAATATTTTTCTTGGGGTATTAAGTGACTCTGAATACACGGCAAAGTTGCTAAAAAAAAAAAAGTTCTCCTGTGCAATAAAGGATTGTTTCTAGAGCTGCAATCAATCAACTGTTAAATGAATCAATTTTGTTTGTGATTAATTTATTAAGAAAATCAAAATGACTTGCTGAGGAATACAGTAACCGCAAGAACTGGTTTTCTATAAATGTGGTGTATGCACTCCCCAGTTACAGTTTTCAAACATTGTTGCACATTGGAAAGGTGCAACTCATGATTCCCAGATCTTAACTCATCTGTGTTCTCAGTTGTGTGAAAGGAAAGGAGATCACAAGGGAATATTGCTTGGAGACAGTGGATATGCTCAGAAGAATTCTGTTTACACCATACTTGCACCCAACAACTACTGAGCAAAGGCGCTACAACCAGGCTCATAGGCGCACTAGGGGAACTAGAGTGCATGTTTGGAAGAGTCGCTTTCAGTGCCTTCGATTCCAACCAAAAAGATGCTGCACTGTTATCATTGCAACAGTCGTTCACAACTACCTGAAACAGCATGGATGCCCAGATCCCGATACTGGAGGATGACCATCTAGATGTACCACCATTTAGAACAGGCCACGCAGAAGGACTTGTCTACAAAGATGCTTTTGCATTGTGCCACTTTTAGTCATTTTTGACATTACCTTTTCACACTTCTGCTGGGATCTGATACATTTTCACATGTAATGAGCAAATTACTGTATTTTAAAAGTAAGTGTATTTGTCTGGTATATTAAACATGCAAAACATCCAAAATGATTTAATAAGACAATTTTTATTTCAGATTCATGCGTTGTTGTGATATTTGAGACAGTTGCATCTCTCTCCTTCATCTGCATTTCCAGTTCTACTTTGAGGATCTTCATTTTCATTTCATGCTCCTCCTTAAGGTACTTCAACTTGTGTTTATGAAAGTCAATAGCCAGCTTTTCGTGGATTGTGACTCTTGTTTTGGTGACCAGTACTGGCAGATACTGCCACCCTAGCTTCTGAGGATGTAGAGGGTAAATTACCTTGCAGTGCTTCAGTTATGTCCCTTTGACTTTCTCCTTGAAACAAGAACAGTTCAGTTCATATATAATCAAATAAATGCACATTAAATGTGAAATTTAACTAATTGAATGAAAACAAGTTTGAAAGGAGTGTAAGAAATGCCAAAATATACCCATTGTAGTATGTGTGTGTGATCCCTCATCTGAACTGTCTAGATGGTCATCTGGTATGTTCTCCAAAGGTTGCTGGTTCTCCATTATTCCTGTCAGTAAGTCATCCAACTGATCAGTAGCTTTATTTGCAGGTCCTCCACCAGTCTTAAACCTCTCTTCTGGCTTCTGCAGCAGTTTTTTTAAGGTTGATTTTTATATTCTTCCACAAAACCTGTATTGGATATAGTACTGTAGTGTCAATCCATTGATAACACAAGATAATGATAAAATACAGCTATCAAGGCAATAAAAGTTGACAATTCTTACCTGAAGCTGTTGTATTGTTCTTGTTGATGTTTGTTCATTTGCATTAAATTCATTACAGATGGATTTACATGCATTCCTTTTCTTTGATTCCACAGCAGATGTGTGCTGTTTGTCTTCAATGACCAGGTGTCTTGATACTATTGTCTTTAAAAGAGTTTTCTCATGCTCACTGAAGTTTTTTGATCACAGTCTCTTTTCTGCTGCCATTGTTTTCCTTGAACTTACTTCTGCAGTTCCTTATGTTTTAGGATTTCTGGGTCAATTCCATGTTTTATAGGCAACCTCAATCCAGCTAATTCAGACTAGCACAGGTGGTTTTAAATTAATCTTGTTTACTTTAGTTCCAGACTTCATAGTCCAGGTGTTCTTAATCTCTAATTAGTCTGCGTTTCAGAAAGCCATTTATTGAGCAGTGATTAACTATTCTAGATTAAGGCCTAGTCTTGGCCTAATTTAAACACTGTCTGGGAAACTGCCCCTTTATGTTTATGTTTTGTGCCTAAACGTCTTAAATGTCTCTTTGTTTTGTATTTGAACTGTGGACAACAAGATTACTGTTTATCTGAACAAATTCAAAGCCTTATCAAGTCTCTCTTTCTATTGTCTCTCTCTCCTTTCTGCTTTCTTGCACACAAATGCACATACTCAGTGCAGAGATTATAGCTTTCACACTTAGAAATGTCACTTGTGTTCTCTTTCTCTCTATCTCCCTCACTAACACATAATTATAGTTTATATCGACAAATGTCAAACATTCATCAGTAAGACAGATAATAGTGTGAGAGGAGGAACATTTTTTCCTTTTTTCAAGCACTGTTCCCACTGCATTCCTTTGACTCAATAGTATTTGTAGTATCAGTCAAAAAGTCCCACTCCCATGTGTTCCTAGTGTAATTGGTACATACGCCTGTAACTCTTTCAACACTTTAAATTAACTGCAATGGGTCCAGAAAGGAAAATACATGCAGAGTGGCAACACATTGATCTCAGTTTGGGTTTTGTTGTGAAATGTAGACCAGAAACTGTCTTGTATTCTTCTTCTTCTTCTTTTTATTATTATTATTACTCTCTTATTTGTTGCATGAGTCCAGCACATGTTAACTGAGTGCTTATTCAGTAAGCTCTAAACTGTACTATATATTAAATAAAATCTATTTAACATAAGCATTTCATGATGATGATTTGTGATGCTGGAAATATAGGAAGTGAAGATTTTCCTACAGTTGTAAGTCACTCTGGATAAGGGCATCGTTTATCTGACTAATATCTCCCATCCCACTTTCTTTTTCAAGACCAGAACATAAATGAAACTCACTCCACGAACACAGAACAGAGTAACCCTTCAATGCCAAAACCACTGATTGTGTTTCCCATAAGCAGCAGTGCTTGCTATGTTCAACAAAGCCTGAGCAGATCCCATGACTTTCTGATGGAGAGTGCTCAATAAACCGATGTTGCCAGGCAACAAACACTGATCCAGCCAGTAAAAGGAGTTATTGCAAATTCCGGTTGATTTCTCAGAGAGAGAGAAAAAAAAGTTCAGCAACAGTTGATTATAATGATCAGTTTGAATAGAAATCCTTGACGTCTGAACACACAAGCCCACACACGCTTACATACAGAAGTCTGCACATGAAAAGGCAATTGATGCACTAACACGTACAGAAAAAACATAAATGTGCACTCAAAGAGCTATTTAAACTTATAGACTCAAAATACACATAGAAAAAAAACAGACACACTTTCTGAGGAAAGTACACAGACAAATACAAACACAGACCCAAAAGGATGCACATATATCCACACACACACACAAGTTAGGACATCCTACTGATGAACTGATGAACACTGAAACCTGACCTCTGACCTTATACTTTTCAAAGTCTATTTACGGGTTGTTTTTTGTGACAACTTCAAGAGAGAGGCACAATAATGCAGACACACACACCTCTGTGCTGAAGCTCACTAACCTCAGAGGAGTCGCCAGAGGCTGCACTGACATCACGTTACCAAAGCAACAGGCAGAGGGGCTGCGATTGGACGGAAGGCTGATGACTCAACCTACCTCCCTCGTCCTCCTCCTCTCTCTCACCATAATCTTTCTCTCTAGAAGTGTCTCTCACTTTCTCATGCGCAACTTTTCCAACGTCAAGGATGCAGACAGAGGCGCGCGCATGTCAGAGCCACGTGGTATTTTTTCAATTAAAAGAATAAAAAAGGTTGGCGAGTATTTGGCTAGGACTGACTACCTCTGAATATAACCCACAGGACATGTGTGCAAAATAATCTGACAAGCAGGTACAGCGTTCCCTGTGGAGCAAGAAGCAAACACTACGTTATAAATATAAAAAAAGAGAAATTAAGTAATATGTTTACAAAGCTGTGTTAATGGGTTTGAAACCCACTGACACATCTAAATTGGGTACACATTGGGTATGTGTGTGTGGACCCTCTAAGTCAGCAGAGCCTACCTTAAGTTAACCTAGTTTTACAGCCTTCTTGAGCAAGCCTGTTGGAGGCACGCTCACTAAATCATTCATAGTGGAGAGACAGGGAGAAACATATTCCTATGTGTGTGTATGTGTGTGTGTGTGTGTGTGTGTGTGTGTGTGTGTGTGTGTGTGATGGAGAAAGATTGAAAGAGTGAATGCAAAATGCTATGCTCTTTCTTCTGTTCCGAATGTTTACATGGTAGTTTGTGCTCACAACTACCATGTCCCTTCTCGGGACAGGTGTTGCAAATTAGCGATAGCTAAAAACACTATGGTACGCACATTGGATTGCTGTTTTCAGTTTATCTGTCTATCTTATCGGTCCCTAATAGAATAAACCATAAATAAATAATCATCACACATCAAAAAGGAATTAAAGTGGCGACATTTTGAGGCACTAATTTGGTGTGAAATTCAATTACCTACTCAATCTTTTATAATGTAAAAGGAGATCAACACGGTACTGTGTGTGTGTGTGTGTGTGTGTGTGTGTGTGTGTGTGTGGGGGGGGTCTTTTTGTGTGTAATCACCCCCTTTACATTACCTCCCTAATCCAGTTTCATTACGGCAGAACATAAGTATCTGAATTTTAAAGGAATTGGTCCACATTTTGGGATTGTCAAATCCTCGTTTTAGTTTAGATTTTTGTCCAGACAAATGGGAACTTGTGTGATGATGTGCACGGTTACTTCGCCCAGCTGTTGTTGGCCAATAAAGAGTGACGGCTTTTACTGTAACTTTCAGTAAAACCATCATTTTCACATAAACAAAACAACGTGCTGTAACGCTCGTCGAGCTGAGGTTGACATCAGAGACTGGTGATTATTATCTGTGAGTTTGTTGATACAATACCACTTTCACATTAGTTCCATTATTAGCATCTAAATACTGATTGCTGCAACAAAGCCAGGATTGCTATTTCACCCTGCTTGCAAACTTTGTGCTAAGCTAGGCTAAACACATCCTGCCTGCAGCTCTGGGTTTAATCCACATCCGTGGCACTGTTATTCATCTTCTCATCTAACTCTCAAAAAGAGAGCAAATAAACAAAGTTCCAGACATTTTAAACTATTCCTTTAAGGTGAAGGAAAGAAAAACATGGAAACAGAGAAATATATATATATATACACATCTACGCATCTTCACCTCTCTCCTCCCTTTTCCATCTCATTCTTTTACTTCCATGTTCCCGCCCTCGACATCCCTCTCTCCTCTCTCTACTCTTCTGTTTCTGTCTCTATCTAAGAAGACAGATGGTGCTCGCTCACCTCTCCCCTATTTATCTCTCCCCTATCCCTTACTCTTTTTCCACCCCATTCTGCTTTTACTCGCTTTTTGCTTGTCTCCCTCCTTCTTTTTTTCATTTTACTCCCCGCGCCTCTGTCGTTCTCTTTTTGGCTCTTTCTTTCAACCCTGCTCTCCCTTCCCACTTACCTTGTTTTCCCTCCCTCTCGTCTCTTGTCTGCCCCACACCAACCACTCTCTCTCTCTCTCCCTCTTCCTCTCCTCTAGGAAATCCCTCTCTACCATCTGTCTGGCTGTGATGAATTCAGAGCCTTTCAGAACAAATCAACTTGGCCAAATTAATGAGACTCTCCAAGGGGATAAACTTTGTGTGAGTGTGTGTGTGAGTGAGAGTGTTTGTGTGTGAGAGTGAGCGTGTGCACCTAAAATACTTCATAATCTGTCGACTTTACCACTTAATTTATCCTGCAGTGACAGTGTGTTACAGGGAAATACAACAGACTAGGCTGGCTGCACACAGTTTCTTAAACCATTATAGGTCAGGACCACAGATGGGCCTGTTTTTCATCATCTTCACGTGTTAACTGCTGTTTTTTTATTGACAATGAGACACTATGCTCACTTCCAGCCACATTATCCAAAAAGTAGAATGTGAGGCAATTGCCAACCAATGTTTCTGGGATCACAAATCCGAATTTCGATGTCCAATTGTGTGTATGTTTGGTAGGTATGAATCACAAGCCAAGGTCTGACTATATGAGTCACTATATAGGCTACTACATTTGATTATTGCATTCTGATAACTAGAAGCACCAGTGCCGCTGAAGGGAAAGCAACTTGTCTAGAAGTGTTTGTCTGATGGGGAGAAATTAAGCAGCACTCAGGAAATATAGTGTTTCAAAAACAGGCACTAATTTAACTAACAAAAGGCTGATAATTAAATAGGTTAATCATAGTCATTTCAAATTGCTCAACTATAACTGATCTCAATGAGTGGCTGCTGATCACAGTGTTTCACTGTTTTGGCAGTTCAAATAACCTCACCGTCTACAGCATCTTTCATCATGAATTTCATAACATGTATGTGTATGTGACAATAAAGTATCTTCTTCTTCTTCTTCTTCTTCTCTTAAAGGGGCACTCCAACAATAAGGCTTAGTTTACTTGTGACGAGGAGTTCTACTCCACTCGTGAAAACAGTTGTGTAATGTCTTCTGTGGTTCTCCAAAGTCTGAATTTAAAGTCAAATATTAAACAGAAAACCTGAGGTGACCCATACTTTGCCCATACTAGGAACTAAAAGTCAGGATACCTTGGCCTCTGGTACTTTGTTTTTAAATCTGTCTCATGTGAGTCCCCAGGAATTATGGAAGTGAAAGCTTTTGGAGTGCAGCCTTTAAGTTTTCTTTAGGAAGTATACTATGACTTGTCAATCCTAACATTACAGCTTATTGTAATAATGTAGCAATTGGTTTTTGAAAATGATATACAAATGCTGGCTAACATTTTAATGTATTTAATGTATAAACATGATGTTGGGGTGTGACATAAGACAGTAATCATTCTTGAGTGTAAACTAATGTGCTATGCACTGTAAAATGAATGGCAGTATGTTTTGATAGGAAAGGCAGAAAAAATTGGATTGTTAAGCTACGAAGGAAAACAAGAATATCAGACATTTGCTGTAAAATAACAAAAAGGCAAAAGGCAATGGGAATACAATGGGCTGTCCAAGAAAAGGCTCTGGAAAATTGTGTTTCAAGGCATGAATTAAAACATGATTGATTTTTAATGGAGCAATCCCCATTGACCATATTGACCGGCGGGCCATAAAACTGTCTGGTCAACATGAGGCTGATTCAGACGACAGAAAATTCTGATATATGGGAACAGAGACACAAACGACTCCTGGGATGGAACAATGGACATACACAACCAGTGTGTGTGTGTGTGTGTGTGTGTGTGTTTGTGTGAGAGTGTGCCTGTGTGTGTGTTAAGATGGATAGTGCTTTGAAGTCACTTGCTCCGTGCGGGAAGTAGTGGTTGTAGCGCTAAACGTGCCTGGCCAGACCTGGTGTTAATACAAAGACTAGAGCCAATTCATCTTCACTGACACTCACCCAATAGCACAGTAAATTACAGAGCGGGGGACTGGGTGGGGGTGTTAAAAGATAGAGAGAGAAAGAGAGAGATAGAGATGAGGGAAGACAGAATTGGTAGAGGAGAAAGAGAGAGAGAAGAGGGATGTTGCAGAAAGGAGAGAGACGATATCCATATAGTTCACATAGCAACTTATAATGAATGCAACAGAATGCGTTTAAATTCATACATCATCAATATTAGAGGTAACGAACAGCAAGTACTGCTGGGATTTAATCATGCCTCATAGATAATAAATAAACCCATGTTCCAGAAGCTAAGAATTGAATAAAACTGCTAGAGAAATGCTGGGTGAGTATAATAGCCAGACAGAAAGGTTAAAAAATACACTTTCTTGTTGCAAACCACTGCCAGTAATCATTTTTCATACCCCGTTATTTCCTGCATCATTGATGGAACAGAACCGGCCATAAAAGTCGCCTTGGCAGGAGGTGCTGGCACTAACAATGGATCCTCACGCCAGAAGGCCTCTTTGCCAGACACAAAAACAGCCCGAAAAAGTGGACACATCCCTTGGAGGACCAAATAAATCAAGCTCACCTTGCGTTCTTATCTGGTGTTAAAACCTCTTGCCTCTCAGTCAGGGAACAAAGTCTCAGATGCGCTGTCTACGGAGATTAGGACAGTCACAGTCCAAACTGTTGTTTCTAGAATTAAACAAACCTTTAACCATGACAACATAATTTTTACATCTTGTGCTATATATACATTCTTACATTTTTGGTTATAGCAATGCTGACTACTACTGTAATTCCAGATTCATCACTTTCCAAATGCTAAGGCTCTCTACTCTACTCATAATCAGAGGCAAAGTGGAGCGAGCCAAGTAAGAATGTTAGTAATTTTTCGTACTCCAGTCAAAAACAAAAGGCAGTGGCAAATATCCTCTGGTGAAAAGTCAGAGTAAGAACATAATGATCAAGAAGGGCTTGAGTTCAAGACTCCCTTTCTGTCCTTTCCATCACAGATTGCTTTCAGGTTACATCACAGTCAGCTGTCATTTCATCTGCTGCCCACTGAAAGGTCATTGAAAACGAAAGTCAAAGTTGAAACAGATCAAATTTTGAGTGCAGCGCGAGACATAAAATCCAAGTGCTTCCGTCTCTGCTCTCTCCATAAGATTGGCTCATGGCTGATTCAGATGCAAAGAAAATCTCCTGATGACCATGTGTAGCATAAGGATGGTGTATAGGGGTAAGCAAGAGAAGTGTTTTACAATTGCTAGTCAACTATCAGATGTGGAGGCACTGACAAAACGTTATCACTCTGCCTTAAACAACTGCATTTCCCTGGACTTGTGAATAAAGTTACAACATGCTTATTTTTTATTTAACCTTTATTTAACCAGGAAGTCTTTACAAGAGACAGCTGGTAAGAATGTCAGTGTAAGATAGCTATTACATAGTTACATAAGAACACATATCATTAATTTACAACAACCACATAGAGCTCAACAAAACTTGAAGTAAACCGTAAATAAAATTTTAGCTCTTTTCCACAGCGTAGACCTTTAAGCATTTTTTCTATATTTGTTGCAAAGTGTCCACCGTCGTAAAGTGTCCTTGAGGCTGGCACTAAATTATCAGCAGCTGAAAGGTTGCGTCACTGTTGCTCACTCTGGTCAATGACCCCTGCACTCTGAAGAAGAGAGGGCAGGACTACTTAGAGGACTAATTACCCCTTTGGGATAACACACACACACACACACACACACACACACACACACACACACACACACACACACACACACACACACACACACACACACACACACACACACATTTTAATATGCAGTAGTGGTGCAACAACTTCCCTCTTCTTCTGCTGATTTTAGGTAACCTTATCTGGCTTACTGTTTTCTAGGCTTCATGTTTTGTTTTGTTTTCTTGTCTTTTAGTGAATGCTGTGTTGTTTATTCTCGGTTGATGTAAAGCACTTTGGACACCGGTTGGTTGCTGTAAAGTGCGATATAAATAAATGTTGATTGATTACTATAAAAGTGCATGTTATTTCTACTACAAAAGGTCCTTTAACAATGACAGCAAAAGTAAAACTTTTGTATTCACCGCTATTCCAGTCAATCTAGCCAATCATCTTTTATAACCAGCAGTGATGAGGGTGTTCTCTATACCCAGCACTGACAACAGTGACTGGCAGCTAAAACAGATTTCTATTTGTGAGGAAGTACCAGTGAAGCCAGCACAGCGCCCACATTTGGAGAGGAAACCAGAGGACTCATGTTCAGGTTGTATTTGTGTGTGTGCTGGGCAGCTGACCAGTCTAGTGTTTTAGCTGGTCTGTGGAAAGGAGTGGAGCGACAGACAGTGATGTGTGCAAACTCAGGAAGGCGTACAGGTAAATAGAAGGACAGGATAACATGGCCTGACACCCATATTATGATATATTGTTACAGTTATCTTGGTATGTATTTTTAATATATGAATGCATGTTATTTCCTGTCTTATGTTGTTTTATTTCTTATTTATTTGTCCTGATGAATTAAAATATGACCAGTTACAGATTCTGGACTGTGGGCATATAGTTTGGTTGAACTTCCATTTAGATGTCACTGATTATTGTGCTACACTTAGACACCAACTGCAGAGAGCACTTTTACAAGAAGGTTGTTAATTGGCAACAGTCCCCTGTGACGTGAGCCATTTTAACCTGTGAAAGATATGGTCAGCAGCAGCTAAAAATGAGAAGCGGCTACCTGAATGTTGAAAAACATTGCTCTTTGCAAATAAGAAAGAGAGGGAAGACGACAGACTCGACAATAGATCAATGATTTAACAAATGATTCACATGCTCATTAACAGCACAATGTGTGTGCGTGTATGTGAGTCAGTCAGTTCATGTAAGGAAGCAGCCAAGTAATTATATGCTGTGTGCAAACATACACACAATCCCCCCACCAATTCATATCCCCCCATTACTACCCCACCATTTTCTGTCTGTCTCAGACATGATCACTGGTGTCTTCCAAAGGAAACATTGTGCTTTCTCACAATGACTTCCACTAATGAACACACATTAACTTGGGGGGCATTGCATTTACTGACAATACTTTCTTAAGGATTTACCCTGATTTTAACAATAATCCCAACATTTACCCTAAAATGTATTTTTTTTTTGTTTTCCCCTACATTTTGTCCCCACACTGTGAGTCATACAAGGCGCTCTTAAACATGTGTGGACGTACAGCCATATGCACAAACATGCTCCACACACACACACACACACACACACACACACACACACACACACACACACACACACAAAGCCAGCCGTTACGAGAGCTGCCACGGGGAATAGAATGAAAATGAAAGCCGAGCGAGGGAGACGTGAGGAGAAAAAAGAAAAAAGAGGGAGGAGAAAAGCCCATGTGGCAGAGGGAGATTCTCATCTTCACTGAAATCAACTGATCCCTCCTTCCCTCCCTCCACTGCTAAAGCATTCTCTCTCACATCTCTCATTCCGTCTCTCCCCCTTCCATCTCCCTCCATCCCTCCATGTCCTCTGCCTCCCTCTTTCTCCTCCTTCCTCCTACCTTTATCTTCGTTCAGCCAACCTCTGCTCTATTTCTCTCGCCACCTCTCTCTCTTTTTACTTTCTCCATGCTCTCCCCTCCCTCCCACTTCTACTCCTTCTCTCTCTCTCTCAGCTTTCACTCTTTTGTATTATTACTCTCTCTGTATTCCACCTCCCTCATCCTCTCTCTGTCACAGTGGGAGAGCTGCAGGCAGACAGAGGCAGGCATACACTAATGTTACTATATTTGACAAGACACACACACACACACACACACACACACACACACACACACACATTCTCTTGCCACATGCACGACTGCACACACATACGGAAAAGAAGAAGAGGAGGTGGGAGCACAAACACACACACCGGAAAGACAGCCCTCAAGTGTAGTGTAAACACACACACACACACACACACACTCTGATGCGTGATGAGTGCAGGAATCACAAACATAGCGACACACAGAAGCGCATGACGCCCGCAACCTAATGCCGTTGTCTCTCTTTCGCTCTCTCTCTCACACACACACTCCGTCTCTCTATTTCACACACACCTCTCAGACACACACGGCAGTGCACAAGCCAGCGAACAGGACAGTGCTGGACGTATCATTTATATAGGGAATAGATCCGAAGAAAAGGATTAACGGTCTCCATCCCTCTCACTCTACGGACCTTATCCTCTCTTCCCTCCTCTTGTGTCTCTAAGCCTCTCTTCACTACATTTTTTTCACAATCCCTCCTTTTTCACCATTCATTGGTGGGTTGAAGGGGAAGCTGGGGGGGGTTGCCTCTACACAGAAAGAAGGATTATTCGCACATTATTCATTCGACCAGGATCTTGAATGTATGGATTTCTTTAACTGAAGCATTTTTCCTTCTATGTTTTTCCCTGTGAGAAATTTTTGATTTTTGATTTTATTGGGGGGGAGGGGGGCATTTTTGGGGGGGTGGCTGATGGCAGAAATCTATAAGGCTGTTACTGTCTGAGATATTTGGTTAAAAGGTAAGTCTGTAAGTCTCTCCCACACACACTTCATTTCAATGTAACTGCTCCTCATCTCGTTTTACGGATGGAATTAAAGATGTACTATGTCACACAAAGTAGACTGCAGACAGAGGCAGACTTGCCTTTGCCCCCTCACAAACAAATGGGCAATTTTGATGGGGCTAAAGGTGCATGCTGTGAGGAGGTGGATGCTGAAAATGTCAGCCCTTAAGCTGTTTCCTGGATACACACAACA